>NC_142067.1:25383719-26583719 GCF_059756535.1 Pantherophis guttatus
AGCCCCCAGGAGCACTCTGCAGGCCTCTCCAAGCCTCTGCGCGCCCCGTTTTTCGCAAAAATGGGATACTCTGGGTGGGGCTTCGGGAGGCCAAAAATGGCTGTATTCAGTGTAAGATGCACCAACATTTCCACCCTCTTTTAAGAGAGAAAAGTTTACAACCTTGGCTGAGCAGAGCCCAAGGAAATGATGATATGGGTACCTTTCGGTGCCTGAGATTCATTTCAGCCTGTGGGTTCTAATCAGGTGAAATCCAGCAGGTTCTGATAGGTTCTGCAGAACCGGTAGCGTAAATTTTGAGCAGTTCGGAGAACTGGCAAATGCCACCTCTGGCTGGCCCCAGAGTGGAGTGGGAATGGGGATTTTGCAGTATCCTTCCCCTGCTATGCCCACCAAACCGGTAGTAAAAAAAATTGGATTTCACCCCTGGTTCTAATGAACTCAATGAGATACTCTGTGAGATGAGAACTTGAATCGTTGCTTCTTCTAGCATATTTGTTTGGCCAGAGAGAGGGAAGAAGGACCAGATTCATGAAACTGTGAATGACTCTTTGAAAAAAGGACGTAGTAGCAATTGGCCTGGAAGGGTCAATGGTGCACTCCCCTCACAAGAGACTGCCCTTGATTTGCAATTATGGACAAATTCCATGTAAAGAAAATAGCAACACTTTGAGAGCGAGTACACTTACTTTACTTTCAGTAGATCCTGTGCCTTTCTTTGGGCTCATGTGGTCAATGCCTCTTTAACAACTCCTTAATTCAAGCATGTATTTTCTTGAGATAGAACAGAACAGAACAGAGTTGGAAGGGTCCTTGGAGGTCTTCTAGTCCAATCCCCTGCTCAAGCAGGAAACCAGATGCCATTTCAGACAAAACATCAGGCAAAGCTCATAGGGCCAAGACTGCAGAACCCATCCATGCACAATATTTTAAAAGGAGAGCAAATGAAGAGGAATTTTTATACTGAATTTAAAGTCAGAATGAAATAAGGATTCTCATGGGTTTCAGTTTTTCATCTCCAACTGGATGACTTCTTGGATCATCCCAGACCTCAGTCCAGTTGAACAGTAGATATAGATTCAACCTGCTCTCACTAGGAGGGTAATTAGAGGAGTCCCAATCAGAGTATGGGCAGCAAGTACACTGATATAAGGACTGGTGCTTTCCCATTTGTCCTGGCTCCTTGATGCCCTCAGTCTCAAAGGTGGTTTCTTGCCTTCCTCTTTGGGTCCTCTTTAGAGACCCTAGGAATAAGGCTGCTGCAAGCTTAACAACTGCCAGCCACTCTCCCTGGGAATTAGACTTCACTTCCCCAAATTGGCATCTCCACCTTTGGGAAATGTGCATTTAAGCTGGCACTGGTGAGGACAAAAGGGGGGAAACGCAAGTCACAGCAACTTTGAGATTGAGTCACTTGATAGATATGTAGGTAGGTAAATAGAGTAAATGATTAGGTGAAAGATGATAGATAGATGATGATAGATTAGATGATAGATACATAGACAGTCAACCAGACAGACATGCACAGTTTTATGACGGAAAACTGAAAAGTGTTAAACCCTCTTTCTCCAACAAAGCCTCCTAAATTTAGTTTCCGAAAAACAATGTGGGATGTCTTTATGCCAATGGACTAACCACAGTTTCTAAAGAACTACAGCATTTCAAGTGAAGTCTTGCAACTGAAGGTTGCAACTGAACCAGAAATAATAAGTCCAACTTTCAAATGCATTTGAAAGCAAAGAATTTCAGAAATTCAGATACATTTTCAAAATTGTACAGAGTTTTCAAATAGAATTACCCTGATATTTAAAAATGTTAAGTAAATACAGTATACATGCATTCTGAATTGGGAACACGGCATTACTGTTCAATAGTTTTTTGCTAATTACACCCTCATAAATCATCTTAAATAATTATTTAAGATCCCAGATGCCTATTTGTGATTTGCTGCTTTGAAAAATTAACATAGCCAATGCTCCAGCTTACATTAACATGTTTTCAGAGATGACATAAAAAGGTAACTCCCTACTAGACTATGTTAATTGCAATCTTCTATTTCTGAAACTCCATTGAAGTTAGAGATGGGATTCTGCTACAATTCAAAGCTTTGCCTTTTTGAACCATCACTCAATGAAAACTCAGTTATCTTTTTTGCACCTCTGAATCTTTCTAAGCACTTTATCATTCAAGCAGTAATAATACATACTGTTACACAGTGGTGGGATTCAATTTTTTTTTACTACCGGTTCTGTGGGTGTGGCTTGGTGGGCATGGCAGGGGAAGGATACTGTAAAATCTCCATTCTCTCCCCACTCCAGGGGAAGGTTACTACAAAATCCCCATTTTCTCCCGATCAGCTGGGACTCAGGGGAAGCAGAGAATAGATTGGGGCAGGGCCAGTCAAAGGTGGTATTTACCAGTTCTCCAAATTACTCAAAATTTCCGCTACCAGTTCTCCAGAACTGGTCAGAACCTGCTGAATACCACCTCTGATACTGTATTAGTAAAAACCTGCACAAAATTCATACATTCAGGAAAACAATATATAATATCATTCCTATTTAACCAAAATATTAAACCAGTGTACATAAACCATATTACAGACAATTGCACATATTTTGAAAAGATATAAGTTAGTATATACCAACCAGAGATAAACTGAAATGGACAAATAGAAAAAAAGCTACAAAGAATGACAGGTTTTGAACACAGGAAGATTGATTCAAATTTATTTCAATTGTACATACAGTATCAGGCTACACTATGATTAGTATATCCTTAAGAATGGTAACAATGGACTGTCAGATGAAAAATGCAAAAATAGAATGAGAGTTCTTTAACTGCAGCTGATCAATTTATTGTATTCATAAATGAAAACAGTTGAACTGAATATATTACACACTATTAAATTGCAGACTGTGAAACCATAAAAAAATTTCCATTATGCAAGATAAGGGAGACAATAACTTCCTCTTTGTGTGGTTTGTGTAGCTGAGTTGCCAAAGAGAACTATACAGAAAACCTTCACAAGACAAGCTGTCAGCATGGACCAAGACATGGTCGGATACATTGTTCTTCTGGTGATTGTCACCCTCCTAAGTGTCATCCAAAATGGTAAGGCTGAAGATTGTATATGAAACCAAGAATTGTATACAAACCCAAGAAAGAAAAATATATTTTGCTTTGGGTGGGTGGATTGATGTGTTTTCATGGACTTATTTTTGAATGCCTTCATGCCTGTTGATATCATTTGAAAATTTCCAGCTATTTGCTTTCCTTTTTCTTCAGTGTTGGGTGTTTCCTGGGTCAAACTCAGCAGTTTTAATATTATGCTTTTAAGTATTTAATATGAATTAATAGTATGCACCTTCAACTTTTTTTTTTTAATTTGATTTATATGCCGCCCTTCTCCGGAGACTCAGGGCGGCTTACAATGCGCTAAGCAATAGCCTTCATACTTTTGTATATTTATACAAAGTCAACTTATTGCCCCCACAACTGGGTCCTCAATTTACCTACCTTAGAAAGGATGGAAGGCTGAGTCAACCTTGAGCCTTGGTGAGATTCGAACCTGCAGTAATTGCAGACAGCTGTGTTAATAACAGGGTGCTTTTAGACCACTGTACTATCAAGGCTCTAAATTAAACTAAAATTAACTTGACAAAAATTGTAAGAGAAAAAGTTGGATGTGACAAATTACAAATGGGACTAGAAGTTTATTATCCAGCACTATATTTGCATGACTTAAAGCATTGATTTGGCCTTAATATCCCTCAGCTCTCAAATATATGATTAGCATCAGAGGGGTTTCTTGATGGCAACAGTTCTGGCCCTTCCTTCCTTCCTTCCTTCCTTCCTTCCTTCCTTCCTGAGGTTAAATTACCTTCCTTTTTATTGATCCATCATTTTTCTTTCAATAAGCCCATTCCTTTGTTGTTGTTAAAACTAATAACAACCCCTATGTGTGTTTTCTCTTTACAGCTATTTTAGTTTATTGTGAGTTAGAATAGTTTTCATACATATCTTGAAGCTTGCTGCTTATTTTGAGCAACATTTTTTTCAGAGGGAAAAAGGATATGCATTTCTTTCTAACAACAGCTATAACTGTAACAACCACCTGCCTTGTACTGATTCAGGCTTGTTGATTCATAGTTAAGTATTGGCTAAACTCTACAGTGATGGGAAAGGTTCTATAAGTGTATAGAGTGGAAATGCCAGGAATTAAGTCTAGAATTTTTGCATGTAAAACATGGAATCTACCACTCAGTTGCAAGTCTTCCAATCCATTTCCTTGTTCTCTGCTGGACTGGATGATATGATAAAAATGTCTGGGGTAGGTAAGGGGAATGAGAAGAGGAAGAAGGATTAGGCCATTTCCTCACTAGTCATTTGCAGCATTTTTTTTGAATCATCCAACCATCCTTATGCTGAAATATTAGCCATTTATATTGCCTTGCTAGGATAATGGCCTTAATAATGTTCTCTTTTTAAGTCTTTAATTTCAGTATACAGTTGTTCATGCAAGCTTCATATTCAACTGAAATGGTGGTGGTGGGGAATAGAAAGAAGCCTACTGCAGATGTATTGAAACAATGTATGTGTATTTATATGTACAGGAATAAAACCATTCCATAAAACCATTCCATTTTGTTTAAAATGGATTAAAAGTAACTTTACTGGCAATCTTCTATCTTCTCTCTTTAGATTCAACTCCTTGAAATAGTAGCATGAGATCAGTGCAAAAGTTACTGGACACAATAATTGGCACTTAATCATGATACAAATATGTCCTGGCAACATTTCTTTTCTGTTAAATTCCAAGTCCTCAGCCCATGAGTGGGCACTTAGCTGTAGTAATAGTATAGTACAGTAATAGTATAGTAAATAGTTTTGAAATAATGCTTTCTTTCCCCCTTATTCCAAACACATCCAAAGCCAGCCTTGGTTGTATAAAATCTCATAGGTTCTATCAACCAATGCCAGGAAACAAAGGCAATAGAAGCAGAATAAGATAAGCACATTACATACTAGAAGAATTTCCAACTGATTCAAGAACCAGTGGAGGAGATATCAGTTCAGCCATGGGGAAAGACAGCTAAGGAAGGTCTTCCTAGGGCAATGTTTTCTAGTGCTAGATTGGAACCATTTACTTTACCTGACATTTTTTTCTTAAGACTTATTGAAGATTCCACTCTTTTACAGGCCAGTATAATATTTTGAAGTTCCCAAATAATTTAATAAGAACAGAAAGAAAATGAAAGTGAGGGGCCTTGGTGCTCTCTGAGCTTGGTTGTTTTCTTGCAGATGTTTCATTATCCAGACTGGGTAACAGTTAAGGTAACATCATCAGTGCTACTAGCACTGATGATGTTACCTAGTTTGGGTGATGAAACATCTGGAAGAAAACAACCAAGCTCAGAGAGCACCAAGGGCCCCTCATTTCAATCCTGAGGTACAAATATTCTTCTTTTTTAAAAAAAAAGTATATAGAAATGAAATTTAAAGCGGAGAAGAGAGATACCAGTCTTCCTCTGCTTATTGATTCAATTCAATCTTTTATTCTGGTCACAGACCAGAATAAAAATTAAAACATTACAATAAAATAAAATAAAACAGAATAGAAGAAGACATAATAGTGTATTGCAATTAATGGCGGAATCATCAAAGGGTGACCAATGTGCTAGAGTTAGGGTCCTCCTAAAGTTTAGAGACGGTTATATGATATAAATATCTTGCTGGTTTGTGAAGGGAGAGTCTGGCTGTTAAAGAAAACATTCTTGGGTAGAGCAGATGGATCCTGTTGGATTTCCTGATTTTTAATACATTGTCTAAGTGCACTAAAGCCACGCTCATAGCCCATCAATAGGAACTCCTCCTTGCAGAAGTGATATGTTGGATTTTCAGTAAAATAGTCCTAATCCATGTTGACATATAATTATCCTCCATAAGACGAGGGCTGAGACCTGTGGGAAAGAACAGTAATTTCAGCCAGCATGCTATAATACAAATCCATGCATCTGTTTCAACTTTGTACAATCTGCCTCTCTTCTTACTACTGGGTTAGAAACATGGGGTGCTATAGCCCTTAGAAATTTGAATTGCACTCTTCTTTTTTCTAATGTTTTCTCTCATTATCCTCCCACTTTTTCATATACCTCCTTCCTGCAATGTTCAAAAATAACCTGTATTTTAAACTAAATGGATGAAATATGGAAAATTATCTCTATCATTGAAAGAGAGTTCGTGTGTTGAAAGAATTCAGTTCCATCGTGATAGTGCTCCTCCCCTGAAATGTTCCCCAAAATTGCCTTTAATTTCTTTAAAAATGGAATCCAGGCATCATAGATATGTGCAAATAAAGTCCAGATGACCTCAGAGGTACAACCTGCAGGCAGGAGTAGCTTAATTTTCTGTTACCTTAAAGGCATGTCAATGCACAGGGAGAGTGACGCATAATTCCACCACTACTCTGGTTTTGTGAATCAGTCTGAACTGGATGCAGAGATGAGTGCAAAGCATAGACAAAGGAAGTGCAGCATTTGGAAACGAAGTTGAGGTTTCTTTTCAGGAAGTTGTGATGCAACTGTGTAGATGGACCTTGGTTGTTTAGAGGGAAATTTTTAAAAAAAAAATAAAAAAGAAGATTGGCCTTTCAGATAATTGCATTGAAGTGCTTCCACCAGCCCTTAAAAGCATGTCCAACATCAACTATGCTGCCCCCATAGTTATCCTTCTTGCGTGACAGAAATCAGGCCAGCTTTCCTTTTCCTGGGGGCAAGTCATAGAAAGCAACTGGGGATTCCTCTGGTTCCATTTTCCCACCCATCCCGTTTAAAAGATGATGATCCTGGTTTGGATGCGTTAAGCCACTTGCTTAAGGAGGGGATGAAGTAGAAGGGAGCTTTTTCCGAATTCATGCTCAGGACGACTCTTCCTCCATACCTAGGATCAGGCAATTGGGGTGTTTCTGAATATGGATTTATCATTTTAGCACAATAGAAGCCTATGTTCAAAAATAGCCTGGATTACAGGTCACACACATGCAGACTAGAATGTGGGGTGAAGCAAAATAAGATGTTAAAAACAAACACAAACTACTATTAAGTAAAGACAAAAAAAAAAGCAAGAGATCAAAGAAAAAGCAAAAAGTGCAAGAAAAGAGCAATCTTCTTTTGACCTCATGACCAGCAATGTTCTGGAAGTATCTGAAAAACATCCTTTTAGATAGTAATAGTCATTGTGATTCATCAAAACGTAGTAACAACAGTAATGACAAATGGCATCTTAGGATGTCAAAATCAGAACAGTGTTGAACATACAACTCCCCCCCCACACACACACATTAGTGCTTTGATATTGATCACAGTGATCATTTTAGAATTCATCCTTGATGGAGGCCATGAAGATCCAGATTTCTGGAAAAGACTGTAATGCTGGGAAAGATGGAAAAAAAGAGAAGATGACCAGCAGCAAGATGGATGGACACAGTGGTGATGGGCGTATCACTGCAGACCTGAAAGGCTAGGTCAGCAATAGATTGTCAGGGAGAAAATGTGGTCACTAGGAATAAAAAAATGATTTAATGGCACATAATCATTGGCACACAAGTAAGGAAGCAAAAAATTAAAGAACAGCCATGCCAAACTCAATGTTGGCAGAAGCAGTAGAAAAGCACTTAATGATGGCAGAAATAAGAAATACCTCTGGCAAACCTGGCTCTCTTTCCTAGTTTAAATTCACTTTCTGGGTGGCACAGGATTAGTGCCCTCTCTTTAAATACAGGACTAGTGTTTTCTAAGCCCATCTTTATATGAAGCCCCAATTAGACTGACCAATACCAGTGAGGCATTACAAGGGCAGATGCTTCTGAAGATGCCAAGGGTGCAACCCAGGGGTGGGTTCTACTTACCTTTACTATCGCTTCTCATGATGTCAGGGTCAGTGGGTGGAGCCTCCCGCTGGTTTTACTACCGGTTCTATAGAACCGGTCTGAACCGGGGTCAACCCACCACTGGTGCAACCTATCCCTATAGTCACAGCTAAAATGGCCCTGAAAGGCAGATTCTAGCCATTGGAAGGGAACAGGTATGCCATTCTGAGCTGGATAGATCCCATCCCATGGCTGCATCAACAACTATATCATCAGTAAAACAGCCAAAACATGGCAAGTGAAGAGGGAAAATGTTACTTTAACAGGAGCACAACTAAGGGTGATTTTAAGCTGCCTCAGCTCTTTGTGCTGGGGATGACACAAAGACTATTTGATGTGGACATGAAGAAAGTGTCCCCTGGGGCATTGTCATGCATCAGTTAAGGGGAAGTGACAAAATTCCTTAGTAATCATTGCTTTTTCTCAAAAGAGCAAATTAGTATCTCTCTTCCTTCCTTCTTCTGTTCAGTATTGTTCTTTGCATGCAGATGGCTATATAATTGTGAGCGAGCAGCTTGACAGTAGTGGTTTTCAAACTTCCCTATCTGCAGAAATGTCAGCCTGGAAACTTCTCGATACAGGTAGTCCTTGACTTACGACCACAGTTGAGCCCAAAATTTCAGTTGCTAAGCAAGACAGTTGTTAAGCGAATTTTGTCCCATTTTAGGTATTGAATTCAGCAAGTCAGTTCATTTCATCTTTCATTGTTTCATAGAAATTTCTCATATTCAAACTTCTTATATTCCACATTCACATTGTAATTCTGTCTTTCAACCTTTGGATTTTATTTTTCTGCATGGTAACCTGGAAAACTAGATATTTCAAGGGCTTTACTCTAGCTACCCCATAACCATTTGTTTCTAAATGATCTTCAGTTCTTCCTTGTTCCATGTTAAGTGCTATCCAAGTCAATAGGTCTATTATCCAGCAGTATATGAGAGTATACAAAGTACAAAGAGCCTTGGTGGCGCAGCAGACTAAAGCACTGTTAAGTAACACCAGCTGCCTGCAATTACTGCAAGTTCAAATCTCACCAGGCTCAAGGTTGACTCAGCCTTCCATCCTTTCGAGGTAGGTAAAATGAGGACCCGGATTGTGGGGGCAATAAGCTGACTTTGTATAAAAAAGAAGACCGCTGGGGGGGGGGGGCGAAAGCCCTACTAAGCAGGTATATACAAAAGTATGAAGGCTATTGCTTAATGCATTGTAAGCCGCCCTGAGTCTCCGGAAAAGGGCGGCATATAAATCGAACCAATAAATAAACAATAAATAAATATATTATCAATCATTTTATATTTTTATCCATGTGATTTTCTTGATAAAGTACAGGAATGATTTACCTTCTCCCACACAGTATGAAATTATACCTTTGCCATTGTCCTTATAATCTGCTTCCAGCACCTTCCTATCTCGCTGTTGCCCATTATAATGCTTGCTTGCTTTTGCTGGGCAGCTGGGATGACCTTCACACCTTGCATGACCTTGCTGAGATTATATACTCTTGCAATATACTCCTCCAATAAACACCTCACCACTACCACAATGAGGTGGCACAGCAGGACTTTGAGGGGATGGGAAGAAGGCTTTTAATAGGTTGGGTAGATTTATTACATCTAACCATACTATTCTGAATTTTAAAAAACTTATCTGTTGCAATGCAATATTTCTGTTTCATACCGACATTTTGCTAGCTAGCTATTATATTGTCATAGAAATATTTTCACGTATTTTAACAGATTGCAGTTTTAATAGAAAAACTAGTAATTTTAACTGTGTGCTTAATACAAATGTTTCACATTGCTGTTTTTGATATTATAATTATATTCATGTATCTTAGTAACTTTGGTATTCTACATCAAGAAAAAGCAAAAAATTCATTGTGCATTTTTTCCCCCAAAAAAACCCTCAGCGTTTTTTGCAAGCAAAGTCGAACAAGAAAGCAAAAGCATCAAAGGCAAAACAAACCTGTGCTGTCCATCTGCTTTTGACCGTGTCTTTACTGCCAAGTGAGTATTCCTTTTCATATTAATGTTCAAAGAGAGAAACATTTCCATATTCCCGGCTGAATTAGCCAACTATCATCCAGTCTCCAACCTTCGTTTTGTGGCGAAGGTTGTTGAGAGCGTGGTGGCACGACAACTTCCCCGGCACCTGGATGAAGCTGTCTATCTAGAACCCGTACCAGTCGGGCTTCAGGCAGGGGTACAGCACAGAAACGGCATTGGTCGCGTTGGTGGATGATCTCTGGAGGGCTCGGGACAGGGGTTGCTCCTCTGTCCTAGTCCTATTAGATCTCTCAGCGGCTTTTGATACCATCGACCATGGTATCATGCTGCAGCGATTGAGGGGGTTAGGAATGAGGGGCACCGTTCTGCGGTGGTTCTCCTCCTTCCTCTCCGACCGCTCGCAGTTTGTGTTAGCAGGGGGACAGAGGTCGACCTCAAGGCGTCTCGCATGGGGAGTGCCGCAAGGGTCAGTCCTCTCGCCCCTCCTGTTCAACATTTATGTGAAGCCACTGGGTGAGATCATCCGTGGTTTTGGGGTGAAGTGTCATCTGTACGCTGATGATACTCAGCTGTACATCTCCACCCCAGACCACTCCAACGATGCCCTTGATGTCTCGCTGCCTGGAGGCCATGCGGGTCTGGATGGGGAGGAACAGGCTCAGTCTCAACCCCTCCAAGACCGAGTGGCTGTGGCTTCCGGCGCCCCGATATAGTCAGCAGGTGCCATCGCTGACTATTGGGGGTGAATCTTTGCCCCCCACGGAGAGGGCTCGCAATCTGGGTGTCCTCCTGGACGCACAGCTGTCTTTAGAAGAGCATATGATGGCCGTGGCCAGGGGGGGCTTTTATCAGGTTCACCTGATTCGCCAGTTGCAGCCCTTTCTGGACCGGGACACCCTGCGCACCGTCACTCATGCTCTTGTTACTTCCCGGTTGGACTATTGTAATGCTCTCTACATGGGGCTCCCCTTGAAGAGCACTCGGAGGCTCCAGCTGGTCCAGAATGCGGCCGCACGGGTGGTTATGGGTGCAACTCGTTGCGCCCACGTGACACCCCTCCTGCGCGAGCTGCACTGGCTCCCAGTGGTCTTCCGGGTGCAATTCAAGGTGCTGGTCACCACCTTTAAAGTGCTCCATGGCATAGGACCCGGGTACCTTCGAGACCGTCTTCTGCCACCAATAGCCTCCCACCGACCAGTTCGCTCCCACAGAGAGGGTCTCCTGCGGGTGCCATCGGCCAAGTTATGTCGGCTGGTGACACCCAGGGGCAGGGCCTTCTCTGTGGGAGCCCCAGCCCTGTGGAACGAACTGCCTCCGGAAATATGTAAGATCTCCAACCTCCGGGTGTTTCGCTGTGCACTCAAGACCCTGTTGTTCCGCCAGACCGGGCTATCAACACAATAGTTTTAATTGGGGTATTTAAAATTCTGGGGTTTTAAATTTGAGCCAATATCTATTTAATTATTTTAAATTTTAATCGCTGTTTTGTCTTGTGTTTTTAAGTAGGCTGTACACCGCCCTGAGTCCTTAGGGAGAAGGGCGGTATAGAAATAAAATTATTATTATTATTATTATTATTATTATTATTATTATTATTATTATTATTATTATTATTATTATTATATACCTTATTTATTCTAAGTGTTGCAGATGTGGCTGCAAGAATGGCAAAATCTAAAGAGGTATTCTGGAACTCAAATCTGCTAAGGCTGCTAAATTTACCTGTTACAGAAGTGGCTTCCTTAAAGATTACTTGCAGCCAAGCTATACAGAATTTTTATTTTTAAACAAAATTGCTATCAACCTCATCAGCCCTAGAAGGCTGGCCTTCAATTATGAAGCTATTTCTTGGTTGAGTCAATGGAGATAAAAAGGGTACTTCGCTTATATATTTTGGCTGCAAGACAAATCAGACAATCTGTAGTGGATAGTAAAGGGTTAATGTTTTCTATTTCTCTTTGCTGTCCTTTAGTAGTCATGCAGACTTTTGCAACCCAAATCTGGTAGCCACAGCACCCAGTGGTCTGTATTGTGTGCGTACTAATTTTACTTTCAAATATTTCAGTTGAAATTTCACTTTGAAATATGTAGTTATGTACACACATACACCACGCGTACACATTTCTTCAAAAGCATAGTTTTAGTAAGTTTCCCTAACATATTGCATTTTATACATTATTTTCTTAATATATCCACATTTGATATTTCCAGTTTTTAAATTCATGTAACTACTGGCTGTTTCATTGCAAAATACACAGACAAATGTAAATCATGAAAACAAGAAACTGGATAAATGCAAAATAAACAAATGTCTTATGCATGCTTAGCAATGGTCACAGAGTCTGGTATATGAAGCAGAGCACTGAGTAAGACCTACGTTAAACTACACTTTGTTTAAATATTATTTATGGTGAACAATTTTATTTAAGATACTTAACAGATTAATAGGTAAGACAGGATTTATTTTTGTTTATACACTACTTGTTAACTACTTTTTAAAATTTAATGGCTATGGCTCAGTAGTGGGTTGCCCCTGGTTCGGACCGGTTCGCAAGAACTGGTAGTAAAACTGGTGGGAGGCCCCGCCCACTGCCCTGGATGTTGTCATCAGCGATCTGCGCATGTGCAGAAGCAAGGCGCATGCGCAGAAGCAAGGCACGTGCGCGAGCAAAGCAAGCGTGTGCGCATGATCCCATTGCGAACCAGTAGTAAAGGTAAGTAGAACCCACCCCTGCTATGGATACAGCCTCTTAATCTCAGTAGAATGTGCCCTCACTCTTCCTCTTCCTAATTTTTCTCTAGCCAAAATTGCAGAGATGCATATCCTACCTTTCTTGCTGTCCTTTGGTGTGCTGGCCTGCTGTGCAACCAAGGTAGGTAATCAATCCACTCTTCAGATCCTGCTCTTCAGTCTGAAAAGCTCCCAGAGACGGACCCCAACTGTTTGTTTATGTAATAAAACATAACAAAAGGAAAAATGGGTGGAGAAGGGAAAGGGAAATAATAGATGCTAATTCTTATCATCACATGGACCTTATATTAAAATTTATTCCCCCGATCCCTTTTATTGTTGTTGAGAATAACAGAGTTGGAAGGGAGTTTGGAGGTCTTCTAGTCTAATCCACTGCTCAAGCAGGAAACTCTATACCAGGGGTGTCAAACTGAATTTCATTGAGGGCCGTATCAGGGTTGTGTTTGACCTCGGAGGGCTGGGGTGGACATGGTCATGGTGGGCATTTTACACTTTTTATTTCTAAATTTATACCCCATTGTTTAATAGTAAATTGCTTTTCCAGGAAGAAAAGCTATTTATACTATTGTATTTTTATTATTCAACTAATAATAAAAATACAATAGCATAAATAACAAGACCTAATACAGAGGTAAATTTCCAGGATAGTAAATAGAAATGGCTGTCAATTATAGATGGTTGATTGTAGATTAAATGGACCTACAGTATGTAAAATCTAGCTTTAAACTGCAGTGTTAACATAGAATGTTGCTTGTTTTCTGTCCAGATCAGGCACTTACTTGAGGCCACATAATTGTAATCCAGTCCAATCCAGTCCTCCTGCAGCACTCTGCCGGCCATGAGGAGGCCCCGGGAGGCCTCCGCATAGCTGTTTCCCCCCCCCCGCCGCCTCCAGTAGCACTCTGCTGGCCAAAAATGGGCTGCGGCCCTCCCAAGCTCCATTTTCAGCTGCAATGACCTGCTCCAGCATGCTGCCAGTGAAAATGGAGCTTGGGAGGGCCAAACCGAGGCACTGTGGGCCGGTCCTTCACTGTTTCCAGGGCAGCCTGCGGGCCAGATCTAAGCACCCTGTGGGCCAGATTCGGCCCTCGGGCCTTGAGTTGAGTCTAGAGCACCCCTGCTCCAGTGGTGGGTTGCTCCCGGTTCTGTCCAGTTCTTTAGAACCGGTAGTAAAAGCGGCGGGAGGCTTCGCCCACCCGCCCGGACGTCATAATTGATGATCTGTACATGCGCAGAAGCTTCTGCACATGCACAGAAGCATGAGCAAAGTGAGCGCACACGCCCATTGCAAACTGGTAGTAAAGGTAAGTAGAACCCACCCTTGCCCTGCTCTATACCATTTCAGACAAATGGTTGTCCAATCTCTTCTTAAAAACGTCCAGTGTTGAAGCACCCACAGCTTCTGAAGGCAAGTCGTTCCATTGATTAAGAATAAAACAATACTGCTAAATTTTCCTTTTGAAAGATTCCTGCTAGAGAGATCAAGAAAAGTAAGTGAGGTAGCTTCATTTAAAAGCTATAGGAAGAGATCTAATAATATACCTATCATCCTAATGCATACACATAGAGATATATTTTATAGCATGATGTTGGCATGAATGTAGGCCAACAACCTTTTTCTTGGCAGATCTTTTATGCCTTTAATTATTCTATAGCAAGGAAATTTTGGCAGATAACACCTGGAAAGTTTGATTCAAATGATAGTTAATTCTGACTAAAATTATGACTAGGTTCAAATATATGATGCAAATATATAATGCTTTGAAGAATAAGTCAACTCCCTCTTCTCTATGACAGCCCCTCAATTACCAGAAGACAGCTATCATGTCACCCCTACACCTTATTTTTGTTAAGCTAGTTTCTTTAGCCATTTATCATATTCTTTAACCTCCAGAGCCCTTATCATCTTTGTTATATTCTCTGTACTATTCCTCAGCATCTTTTTTGTATCATGGTGACTAGAATTGGATGCAATATTGCAAGTGAGCAGGGAAGTGAAGCGTGGCCTCACTAGTGCAGTATAAAGTGGTACTATAACTTCCCGTGATCTTGATACTATCCCTCTGTTGATCCAGCCTAGGACTGCATTGGCTTTTTTTTTGGCAATTGGAAGCACACTTAAGTATAAGTGGTGGTCAGTTAGAACACCTAGATCAGGGGTATCAAACTGGTGGCTCGCAGGCCAGATGCATCACATGCAGGCCACGCCCACCCAAGCTCCACGAATGGGGAAAACATCGCAAAATGTCATGTGACAGCAACATGACGCAGCGAGTGTGACACCCATGACCTAGATCATTCGGATTATTGAGCCAGGTTCTGCCTATTCGGTACCTATGCATTTGATTTTTCCTGCCTAAGTGCAGGATCTTATTTCTCTAACCACTGAACTGCATCTTGTTGCCTAGGGTCCAATGTTCAAGTCTGTCAAGATCCTTCTGACTCTTGAGACTATATTCCAAAGTGCTAGCAGTTTCCCCCAGCTTGGTATGATTTGCCTTTGAAACTGCAGTTTGATACTTCAAATATTTACTAAAATGTTTTCAGTAAACAGCAATCCTCTGTTAACCATGGTTCATGGTTTAGCAGAGTACATGAAACCAACCAGATGTGGCCTAAGCAATAAACCATCATCGGCATCTGCAGAACGGTGTGTGATATCATGTGCATTATGACATCATTGTGGTTTTTACCAGATGCTTATGTAAACCATAGCATACGTGACTTATAACAATGTGTGAAGCCAGCTAAAAACAGGTTTCTCCTTTCTTTATTTCAGTTCCAGCTGCCTTTGCTGGGTTGATGTATTTGTTTGTGAGACAAAAATACTTTGTTGGATACATGGGAGAAAGATACCAGAGGTAAATCCATCATTTATCTTTTTTCCAGAACTGTCAGATGAGCATTTATGAGTTATTTCTCCCTTCTGCCAGTGCTACAATTACTAATCCCATATTCTGTAATTCTAACTTGTCTCTCTCCAGTTGTTTTAAACTACATCTTTCATAATCAGCTGGAATTGCAAGAGTTGTAGTGCAAAACATTTGGAAAAAAAACTAAGCCAGGAAAGACTGTTTCAGATTTGCCCTCTCAAACTAATTCTGCCTGACAAATAAAAGGTGAAAACACTGCAATTCTAAATAGGATTGGGGGATTGCCAGTCAGAGGAGGAAATGAACAGAATAAAGGAAATAGATCTATCTTCTTTTGTTCTGTGCAGTTCCTTGTGCTTTAAATCCATATGCAAACATTTATATAGATAGATGATAGATAGATAGATAGATAGATAGATAGATAGATAGATAGATAGATAGATAGTTATACAGTATATGCATGAGTTACTGCATATATAAACTGACAATTTATAGCACATCCAGGTGAACAGCTTTCTCCTTCACAAACTCTCCAACATTGTTCCTCACTATTCAGACAATTCCACACCCTTTCTGAGATCAGGATGCTAAAAATAAATTGGAACTATGCTGAGATCAGTCACTTATTTCTAATGGTGTTAGAAACGTGCATAGTGGTTATAGGGTTTCTTACAAAGGCAGAATGGTGGAACAGAAGGGATGATTATATCCTGAAACCAAGTCTAAAATCAAAATCACTTAACACAGAACAGTGGTGTCTTACGTATTTAAGATCATGAGTGTGCACTTTTGCAGTCAAATACCACAGGTTTCATAGCCACTGCAGTGTTTTGTACACAGGCCACATCAATTTATAATAGTAAGCACTGGGATTGTGGGATAGTCAGCTAAAGCAGAGGCAAGCAATATTTTTGCAACAAAAGTTTTTTAAAAAAAAAATCTTTAACAAGTACAATCTTTAATGGGAGGCTATGATATTAGCAGGAGGGGTGGTGTTGGAATTTTCATCCTCCTATTGGGTGGGTACTGTTATTTGGATTCCTAAAACAGGTATTTTAATAAAACTGTTTTCACAGGTTTACTGTATTCTAGTGATGATTTTTAAAAAGGGGGGGGGAAATCACACTGCCAAAATTATCAATATCATCTTAAGCAGACATAAATTAAAAGGCATGTTAAATTGATCCCTATATACTTTAAAATGTATTGCATGAAATTTATGTGCTACTTTTACAACTCTTTTGTAGAGGTGTGGGTTCATGCAAATTTTTACTCCCAAAATGTCTAAGCTATACTGTATTCAAATGAATCTTGCTTTGATAACAGATGGAGAGATTTTGGCATTTTCTAATGAACTAATAACATTCTTCCATTCTCGTTTAAGCACTCCAGGTTACATCTTTGGAAAACGCATCATATTTTTTCTGTTCCTGATGTCTGTTGCTGGAATCCTCAATTATTACCTGGGTATCCTTTTTGGAAGTGACTTTCAAATGTATATAAAAACTATAACCAATACTATCTCTCCACTATTGCTCATCCCTTAAATCCTTGTACAATTGAAGGTGAGATAGCACAGAAGAGATGTCTGTACTTAGCCAATCAATATTTGGAGAAAAAAGGTTGAAATGGATGCATAAATCTCCTCTTAGATTGCCATAAATCTAATGCTCCTAGACTCTTGTGGTTTTGATTTAACACAGCTTTTTTTCATCCTACAAGAAAGTGATTTATTGTACCCAACCAGCAAATTTGTGGTAGGAAAAGAATAATTTCCTGCAAGTTATAGAACTCACCATGGGTTTAGTCCCTGTAGTTTTCTATTATTTTTGGTTTATTTACTTTGCTTTTAATATAAGGTAAAAAATAATAAGTGTCTGATTTTACATCAAAATATCCACTGATTTTATATATCTATCACTGTCAATCAAATTCAGGTTGTTTTTCAGAGTATAGATTCAATCGTGTGGTAGTTATCCTCAGCCCAGAGAGTTTAATTTAATAATAAAACAGAAAATATCTCTTTAGTTGGATTGTTTTGTATCATATTGGCATTTAAAATAAAGTTGTTCAGAGTGATGAAATCAGTTCTTTAGTATGTATAGTATGTTCCTCTGTATTTCTCAAAGCATAGTACCAGATGTAATATTGTACACATACACACAAAACAGGGAAATCACTGACATTGACATTGGTTTTTCAAATGCCCTACTGTATACTTTGAGATAAACTGATGCCATTATGTTTTCCACTATACAAGCTGTGCTCACATTTGCATGCCTTGCAGAATATGTCTTTGTATTTGCCTTTTCAAATGTGGTCCATGTGTGAAACAATGAGAGTTGCAGAAGGAATCCAGAAAATGCCAGCTGCAAAATAAATTACATTTTCCCCAAGATTCTGTGATTTTGGTTTGTTTGTTTGTTTTAAATTTGAAGCAAGCAAGATCTGCATCAGTTTGCAGTGCAGAATACTTTTCCCCAGGGATGAAGTTAAATGAGCAATCATGCTTCTTTCGAGAAGTTGAGATTTTAAAAAAAATTGTTTACCATAATAGAACTGGAAAGAAAGTAGGAGGTTGTAATGAGCAACAGTGATGCCATTTTGCAGGAGAGTGAATGCAGTCTTCTGTTGAGCAGTTACTCTTCATGACCTTTGATTTAAGTGAAAGATAGTTGCTGCCTTCGCTAGTAAGAGTCACAGCTGCAGGCAGATTTCATTTCATCCTAAGAGCCAGGCAAGAAAGAATACATTGGAATTGCAGATAAAAAAAAATCTAATTGTTGTGCTAATGAGACACTGGCATGAATGAGCAAAGCAAGTTATGACATCCCCTGTGCTGAAAGATGCACAAACATCAGCACAATACATCAGTGGCTATAACACAATTAATTCTGTCTCATGTCAGATGGCCTTTAAAGGTCATTGTGGCGATCTGAAAACCTCTATTAATGTGAAGATTATGCAGCACCACAATAAGGCCAAAATCTCAAATACATTTCAGGACCGGTGCAATTCTGAGTTATTCAAAATTGTTACAATCTGGATTAATCCAATGAAAACTGTACTTTTTTCTTTCAGCACATATATTTATTTAGTTGCTGTTTTAAGAAATGTTTTAAGTACAGTATCTTTATCAATTCAAACTTTAACCCAGCTGTACTCTACAGTCATATCAATTTCTCCCAACAAGATTTATTTTGTGTAACAAGCAGACACAATCTGGAATAGGGAGGTATTATATTAACCAATACTTTGAGTCCATTTTAATTAGATATAAATTAAATCGAATTTGGCTTTTAATTTTGCTTTACCCACTTCTTTGTCCAGATCTTCCTATTTTGGAGCACAATCCCTGATGTGCTACTTGGAGATCAAATGTGACCCCCACATCTCCTGTTCCTCTAAGTCACGGGTGTCAAACTCAACACGTCAAGTTGCCATCACATGATGTTTCACGATTTATTTATTTATTTATTTTATTGAATTTCTATACCGCCCTACTCCCGAAGGACTCAGGGCGGTGCACAGCCATGAAATAAAACACATAGATATACAAAATTTAAAATCGAATAAAATGAATTAAATAAATTTGGCTGAATTAGTACCCATAATTTAAGATACCCATATTGTTTTTCCCATTCATGGAACTGGGGTGAGTGAGACGCATCCGGGCCGCGGGCCGCCAGTTTGACACCCTTGCCAAGTCAATGTTTTGCAACTGCATCAACTTTAAGCTGTGTGAACTTTAACTCCCAGAATTCCCTAGTGAACATGCCAGCTGGGAAATTCTGGGACCAGACAGCTTAAAGTTGGGAGTAACTATGGTAACAATCTTCAACTAACTCTGAAGTTGTCTGATAGAAGATGGAGTGATCGTCGTTCTCTGTTGTCCCAGGGATGGGGTCAAAAGCAAACCAAAGGGGAGGAACTACCTGACTAGATGAGTTATCAGCCAGAGGAAGAGGCTACAACATGAAGTGGTTAGTTCTCTTTCATAGGAGGTCTTCAAAACAAATTGATAGTTGATGTTGATGCTCTCATTCAGTGTTTCTCAACCTTGGCAACTTCAACTTCCGGAAGAGCTGGCTGGGGAATTCTGGGATTTTTTTTTTTTAATTTGATTTATATGCCGCCCTTCTCCGAAGACTCAGGGCGGCTTACAATGTGCTCAGCAATATTGAAGTCCACATATTTAAAGTTGCCAAAATTAAGAAATACTGCTCTGGTCAATCCTTCACTGAGGGAAGAGTGAGCAAAATTAAGCTCCCTCCCAACCCTAGAGTTTTCTGATTGGCCATTTTTCTGTCCTCAAGCATTTATGTTTTTGTTGGAAAGCCAGCAGCTTTATATTTGAATATTTTAAATATTTATCATCCTTTAACATTCTTCTCATTGGAGTTGTCAACTCTTCAGATTCCCTTCTTGTAAATGTCAGTTCAGATATAGGATTTGCCTGCCATTTTCTCAGTAAATCTGCAATCATGTTATATTCCTTAGCCACCTCTATCAGTTCTAATAATCCAAGCACTTTACAGTGATAATATGAAGATACATTATGCGTAGGTGTGTACATAGTGGTGGTGAATTCCAGCAGTGCTCCTCAGATTCTTACCTTTCTTCATTGTCTGCCCTGATTGCTCTTGATAAAGTGTGTGTCTTCTCGTTCTTTCTTTCAGCAAGCTTTCTGTTCTGTGATAGAAAATTCTTTGCACCTAAAAACTTTTCTGAGTGGGTCCATAAATCACATTGGGTTCCTTTCAGTGTGAAAATGGTTATGCTATCTTTCTCTAGCTACAGCAAGGGTGTCCAACCTAGGCAACTTTCAGACTTGTGGACTTCAATTCTCAAAATTCGCCAGCCACATGGCCAGTGGTGGATATTTTGTAGTTGAAGTCCATAGGCCTTAAAAGTTAACCAAGATCGGATACACCTGATTTACAAGATACATTCTAGTTAAACTTTTTTTATTTTTGGTTTGAAAAGCCCAAGATGTCCTGGACACATGTCTGCTCAGGTCTGAATTTTAGTTCGCTTCTTCTACTATCTAAAGAAACCTTTGCAAATACTGCCTTTTAAAAGACTGTTAATAACTCAGACCCCAAAATATTTTACCAGAGTTAGAAAGTGCCATCTAGGGGACATCTTTGACATAGTAATTTCCAGACAGGAATTTAATCTTAATCGTTAATCGTTCATCTGAAATTATGCCACATTCAGATTTGTTAATTTACCAAATGGGTCTCACCTATGTCTAGTTCACAGAAGAAAACCCCCAAATATTTCAATAGCAAGAGTCACATTTTACCACTAGAGGGAAAATAAGCAGCAGCAAATCTAGTAGTAGGGTTTTTTTTAATAGTCTGATTGTTTCCAACTTCAGAAAGGAACTTGTTTACTATATTCACATAGAATCAGGGGTGAAATCCAGCAGGTTCTGACAGGTTCTGGAGAACTGGTAGTGGAAATTTTGAGCAGTTCGGAGAACTGGTAGCAGAAATTTTGAGCAGTTCGGAGAACTGGCAAATACCACCTCTTGCTGGCCCCCAAGTGGGATGGGAATGGGGATTTTGCAATACCCTTCCCCTGGAGTGGGATGGGAATGGAGATTTTGCAGTATCCTTCCCCTGCCACGCCCACCAAGCCACACCATGCCCACCAAGCCACACCCACAGAACTGGTAGTAAAAAAAATTGGATTTCACCACTGCACAGAATCAATACTCAGTGATCAGCACTCTTTTACATGGTCATCAATTATAAAAATATTTGTTCGTCCTCCCCCATTTTTCTATTAAATCTATACATCCTGCTCACCTGTAGTTCGATTCATTGTATGTACTAAATAAGACCAAAAACATGAGTATGTAAGAGAGGCACAACAAAACTCATCCAAATCACATTATATCCTAGATTATTATATAAACTAGGCCTTCTGGGTTTGTTGTTCATCTGCCAAAAAAGTCTGAGATTTTTTAAAAGTTAGGATAATGTTTGATTTCATCGGTTTGCATCTGATAAAAACCCCTTTGCAATTTAGTTCCACATTCCAGTTGAGTGTATCATTGATGTGAAATGGCAGATTTGACTTCTTTGATCAAAGAAAAGACAACATGTTTATTGCTGACTAGAAAACCCTTATGGACTTTTTGCATAAAACACAAAACAATGAACTTAGGATGTGCAGTTTTAATGGTTATACAGACAGGATAAATTACAGAAAGAATAGAGTTATCTTGTCCATCTTGTAAATACAGAAAAAGAGGTAAATTTATTCTTGTATTTGTAATGGTTGTAAAGAAGATCAAAAGTTACCTCTTAGCATATTTTTTTCCTTTTTTTTCTATTTTTTTTTACTTTTTCCCCTTTCTTTCACTTTAGCTTCCTTTTTTATTTTGTTTTTTTACTTATTTTATATTAATTTGTATTAGTTTTATGTTCCTTTTTAAAAAATATTTAATAAAAATGTCTATGAAGGTTCTCATTCATCCAGGTCATGGGTGTCCCAAAGGTGCTTTTCAAGAGGTAACTGGACTTTCTGGTTCTCTTTCAAAGATGTTTCGCTTCTCATCCAAGAAGCTTCCTCAGCTCTGACTGGATGGTGGGGAATCGCTTATACTCCTTATTTATTAAAAATTATGTAAAAAGAGTTATCACTTATGAACTCATGAACCGAGTCTTCTCTCCGACTGGGATTTCTTCTTTTAGCCATCTTATCCAATGAAATATTATTTAACAGCGTGTACTCAGTTTTGTAATCTTGAGCTGGCCTAATAATATTGTACAACATGGATATATGGAAACCAGGTTGTACTAGCTTCTGAGTTCCAGTGAAAAATAAGGCATTCCTTAACTTTAGCCTCTTGAGGAGGTCTTTAATGATTGCTCTACACAGATAAGCAATATGTTGATTTGATGGAGATTGTATATTTGTTGCTTATACGCGGCCCATATCCTTGCAAATTCCCCTTTTTAATCAGCCAATAGAGTGGCCAGGAGAAAATACAATGTATTTCTACCGTGCATTTTCCTAAGGTATTCTGCATTTTGATTAATGCAAACATATATCACAGGAGAAACAGTCATGTGTCTACCAGAACATCATAAAATATTATCTATTAGTAGGCAACCTGAAGAGTATAGTGTATGTAGGAGTCAATTGTTCCATCTATTTTTTCCACCTATCAATCAATCAGGCTGGCCAGCTCTGAGAAGTCAGGGGTCTACACTGATTGGCCAGCTCCTTAATCAAAAGACAGATGGAAAATGAAGGTACTGAGAAGGGATTAGGTTTCTGTCAGTCCTCTCAACAAAGCTAGATCAAATGGACATACAAAAATAATGTCCTTTCAAGTTGAGCTCAACTCTAGGTAAGTCTGTTGGAATGTCTGTGTGTGGTTTTGTAGAAGTACCAAAGATGTAGTTCCACTAGTGTCCCATGGATATTTTTTAAATTTCCCAGTCCAGTTTCAAGCCTTGGAATAAGTTAGTGTGGTCTTGATTTGGACTTGATTTGAGCCAAGTATTAACTAAGCTCAACTCCATTTTGCTTCTGAGCTTAGACACGATCAGCCAATGATGAGATAGAATTTAGTTTGATCCAATTAAGCATCCTTCATATTCTTTCCCTCCAATTCTATTTCCAGTTTGCTCATTTCTGTCACAAATACAGACAGCAAAGTACACTTTCATAAAATCTCTAAAATAACTTTCCTTTTTCCGCTTTTTCATTTAATTGCCAGCAGTAGCTTTAACCAGCAGATGGTAGTACTAACAAAATTTCTCTCCATTTAAAATGTGAAACATCCAGGCTGGGTGATTTATTTTCAAAAGATACACAAAGGTAACAAGAAGCAAATCATAGTAAACAGTACAAGAGGTGGGAAATTTTTACACAGAATACTATGCAGCTACAAAATGCAGAAAGATTTCATGTGAATGCCAGGTTCTATTAGTTCTAGACTGATATTGTGCAATTACTAAGCCTAAAGGAACAAAATGTATCTTAAGCTTCCATCTGAAACCAGGAAGCATCAACAGATCGATTCTGAACCTTGTGGTGGTTTAGTGACTGAAGTGTTGCACCAGGAAGTTCAGTGAGTGACTTTAGGACAGTCCTTCTGTATGTCAGCAACTTACCTCAAACAACTGCTGTTGTGGTGAGAAAGATAGGTCTTACATTTAGGTATAAATGCAAACCAAATACAAATGCTGTATTTAATGTTGTAAAATGCCCAGAGTCGCCTTGTGGTGAGATGGATGGCAAACCAATTTAATAAATAAAAATAAACTATTACTAATACAGGTAGTCCTCAGATTACAACCATTTGTGACCATTTGAAGTCATAATGGCAGTGACAAAAATGATTTATGATTGTTTTTCACACTTACCATTGTTTCAACATCCCCATGATCACGTGACCAAAATTCGGACACTTAGCAACTAGATGTATTTATGATGGTTGATGTATTTATGATGGTTGCAGTGTCCCAGAGTCATGTGATCACCTTTTGTGGCCTTCTGACAAGTAAAGTCAATGGGAAGCTATATTCATTTAACATCTCCTGGCCATTGTAAAAGGTTGTGCTGTCTCATCTGTGGTCACATGACTGTATATCGGACAGCTGGCAATTGAACACTTTTACAACCAATTGTGGCATTTCCCAGTCACTTATAATCAATGTTGGTTTTTACCCAAATAAAAACATACATGCTTTTCCATGTCTCCAGTTTTTCTTTTCAGAAATGCATAATCTTTAGGTTTGTAATTTCTTAAAGAATCTAAAGAGCCAAGACTATTCCACAAAAGAGAAATAAACTTGTAGCCTATTAAACCTTATGCAAACTATAATAGCTGTTTTCAGAACCGCCTGCGATCTTCTCACTTATTTCTCAGAAATTTGATTCACATTCTGATTAAGAAACTGAGGACATTTGGCAAATAGTCTAAAAGAACTAGATTATTAGAACTATTTTAGGCTACAATAGTGTAAAAAAATTAGCAATTTTATATCATGACATCACCATTCATACAAAAGAAGGAAGGAAGCAAAGAATCTTTTAGTAAGATTTGTTCCTAAGATCAACTAAGGTTTGTGTGCTAAACAGCTTACGCTAACTTTTACTCTTTTGTTGTACTCTTTTGTACTCCATTATATTTAATGTTATCTTAAACGTGGCTAAGTCAGAGTCAAAAACTGGACAAGCAAGGCCTATTAAGCATCCCTAGTCATATGAACTTCCTCATTGCCATTCCCAACTAGTCTTATATAGAAAACACTCACAGAACACCAGACAGAAAGAAAACTTTGAATTAAAAAAGAGCCCCTTCAAACTTTTACCAGCCTATTTTTAAATCCCATAAACAGGCATCATCCAGCATTTTGTGTCACAGCTGTTCCATGTGCACTCTTTTTTCCCATAAAGAGGCATCATTCTTGCTGAGACCCTTTTCTTGATTTGTCTTTTATGTTCCCATTTTAGCAATCTCAATTTTGTTGTCTTCCATGCTTTCAAACTTCAATAATCTCTGTCAGGTAAAAGTTTTTTTTTCTTCTTCAAAGCTCTTGATTTCTGTCAAACCATTTAAGCTTTTCTAAATGCTCAGAAACTCATAGCTTTGTTTTGCCAGTATTGATATCAAGCTGACTGATCTCTGTAGATATTTGGATCTTCTTTGTTTATTTTTTTGAGGACACAAAACATTTTCCCTTTCCCAATCCTCTGGTCCTATGCTATATCTCAAAGATCTTAGAAAGGGATTTGAGATGTCCTTCACAGTCTCCTTCAAAACTCATAAATGTAATCCATCTGATTCTGAAGACTTATATTTGTTATAAGTCTAGTAATCAACTACTCCTTAAATATCTCTACTTGTGTGCCTTGTGGCAACTGTTCTGCTTAGAAATACTGGAACAGAGGTCCCCTTTTGGGAAAAGCAATGCAGTGAAAGAGTGTTGAGTTGCCTGCCCTCTTCTTGTCCTCTCTTGTTATTCTATTATCTCCTATTAGCAGGTCCACCCAACCCTTCTTTTCTTCTGTTTCTTCTCCAGAGTTGAAGTAGGAACCACATGCCAATTTGGCTGTCTGCCATTCTCCTCTGCAGCAAAACATTTTGGCTGGACTCGGCAAAGCAAAGCTATTTCTTGGCCTGCTCTAGAAACAACTTGTTTGAAAACGAAGCATAACTTACATAATGCTAACATGGCAGTATTCCTTGAGTCACACGGCTTAAATTAAAGACAACTGAAGTCATCCACCTACTATTCTTGTGGATTTTCTATATGCATTGCTTCCTATTGTAATTGACTGAGCATAACTGCTTTATTATTTTAATGCAGATTCTATAGCTCGTGTACAGATAAGAACACCACCTTGACATCATGGTTGGTCTCTCTGGATGTCACAAAGAGAATTTTCTGAATGATGAGTCCCTATTTAGCCCTAAATTGGTATCTAGCCAGAACCTTGCCTTCATGCCCATCTGTACTTTATGATCCACTTATTTCCTCTCTGACTTTGTAAAAATGTGATTATTGTTCCAAGGGGAGTTTCTAAACCATTCCTGCTCATTAGAAAAACTGGTGACCTAACCATGCGGAGAAGCTCAGGGCTGAGAGAAAAATTTCTCATATTGCTAAAAGGGTTACCAAAACAAGAGCCATGCAAGTCCATGTCTTTGCAAAAAGAGGCAAATATTCCCTCCTCTGTGCTGAACAAGTGGAACAAAACAAAGTTTTGCAGTCCTGGATTGCCTACATAAAGCTGCCTCATCTGAAAATAGGGAGCTGTAATCTTAACTTTTTTTTAATAAATACCAGTAAGCAGAGCTCCTTGACACTTCTTTGGATTAATTGTTTCCAGCCTAAATTGATCTAACACTAAGAGACCAGATGATAGAGTTCTTGACCACAGAGAACCATCCTCCCCCAAACTTGTCTCCCTGTTGCAAATCTGCATTTACAGGTATTCTGTTTGCACAGCAGTCCAAATATTTGTTAATTAGATCAGTTGCCAAAGTAGGTTTTGCTATGCTCTGGCATCAACCCCGGGGATATCACGAAGTGGCAACTTGAAAATGCCCAATTTTTTTGCTGCCTCTTCCTGCAGGAAAGAAACCTAATGGCTTCCTTCTATACAGATCCACCCTGCAATCCTAGGACCAGATTCAGCGCCTTACTGTTGCTTGGAGAGAATGTATCCCTCCTCCCGTACAAGTGGAAAGTCATGCCTGAACACAGCCTTTACCTGTCCAGTAAGGTAAAGAGGAGGGTGAGCAGTCAAAGTGGCCCTGCTCTGCTCTGACTAAATGCGGAATTTGTTTTTCATATACAGCAGCGTACCTTAAGATGGTTGACTTAATTATGGGTTTCCTCGTTGTGCGTTGTATTGTCTTGAAAGAAGGAAGTAGTAGCAGCAGCGGTGATCTGGCTCTAAGTTAAGCACTCAGGTATCTATGGGTGTTTCTTGAGTATGAGGTGCAAATGGCAGTTTAGTTTTGCTGCCTTGGTGGGCATTTTTTTGTAGAAATTTTTAAGCAAGAATTGGATTGCCAACTTTTAAAAATGCTGCAGCAGAGCATTTCCTTTTATTAGCAGCAAGAATCTGTTTCTCAATCTTAGCTGCCTTAAGATGTACGACTTCAACTCCCAGATTTCCCCAGCCAACCAATTTTTAAAGTTGCTGAGACTGAGAACACTAAACTAGATCTTATCTTTTCTACTTCATGTTCTAAGATTCTAGGCTGGATTCACACATTCTGCCAAGCAATGGAGCTAGGAGTGTTTGTTTTAAAGGTTAAATTGATTTTACAACTTAGTTTCACCTGCAGCCCTGTCCTCGATGACTATTCAACAAACATGTCAAAAATGAAATGAGATCATTGTCCACCTTCATAATTGCAATTTTTCTAATGTGGTTTGTTTGGTTTATTTTGCCTGTTTTGTGGTTAATAAACTAGAGTTTATGGCCCAACTTAGTGTGACAAACCTAACATCAATTTTTTAAATGTTGGCTTCCTATCTGAAAGAATTTCATGAAAGATGGCTGCAGAATATTCAGGCCTGTAGAAAAAGAAAATAACAGAAATAAGAGGCAGCAGAATAATAAACAAGATGTTCTAAAACATAAAAGAGCTTTTTTCTATTTTCTTTGTGATGTTGCAAGTCTGTTGAGTCATTCTTGAAGGAAAAAAAAAATATTACCCTGATGACTAATTCCTGTGCAGTGGAGAAGGGATTGAGAAAAATCAAGCTATTCTTCTTTCCAACTAGCCTCACCTCCTGGTTTGACAAAGCTGACTTAGGGAACTTGTGAGCAATTTCTCAATCCCTGTGGTTAACTATTCAGTTGCAGATAAAACTAACTTCCTACGCCAATATATCCTCTGACTCCACTTTGGTCAAAAGCCACAAGCAAGGATTTGCTTGGTATGTCTCTTTTTAATAAAAGATTCCCAAATAAGTTAAACCAACATGCACTCCAACAGACTCACCCTTCTGAAGAATTTCTGTGGTGGAAACTGTCTTTATTGTTGTCTTAAACTCCTCTCCATAAAAATAAAAGTTCTGAAACTCTTTCATGAAACTGACAACTAAAGCAGATGGAATCAAATAGGTTGAAGTATGCCAGACTTTATGTTGAATTATAAAAAAACTGTATAGTTTAAGCATAATAGCGTTCGGTTTGAGGCTGAATTTGCTTAGCGTATCAGCTTAGCTGGTTTAGACTCTCAGTAAAATGTCAAACTGATCATTCGCACTTCCAATTTAGAATACCGTTAGGAATAGGGAAGCAAAATGGTGAGCTACCCCTCATACATTGCCAAAAAAAAAAGAGAGAAAATGCATGGGATGTTTTGGATATGCTCAAGTATAATATATTGTATACTAGATGCACTCTAAAGAAATGACATGGCTGGTTTCAAAGACACTGCACACTGGACCATAAAGTGATTTGTTTGACCACATTGCGTTAGGAAAACTGTTCTGGTTTTTAAACCAAGGTTTATGGCTTAGAATGTAATGTGTAATGCCAGTTGTTGCTTTAAAAGCATGCTTATACTAAATATGATTTGGTGAACAAGTAATCCAGTCTCTATTTAAAATGCAATTCAATATATCTGACTACAATTGGGAAAACCAGAATTAGATCCTGCTTTTGGGGTTTCTTTTAATGAACTACAAGCCAACGAATATAAATATTTAGAAGTACATAGACTTTCAAACAGAAACTTCAAAGAACAGCTAGTCTTTTGAAAATCCTCCAAATAGAGTATTGTCTTTTCTGTGTAATTCATTGGTACAATCCCAAAGGTGTTTTTTTCAGGAGGCAATTGGACTTTCTTGTTTCTTTTGAAGATATTTCGCTTCTCATCCAAGCTGAAGCTTCTTCAGCATTGACTAGATGGTGGGAAATGAAAAAAGGATTTATATTCCTTGCAGACAGCTGGTCATTTGCATTCTTTTAAAGAGTCGTTGAGGCCACGTGGAGGTTTATCTGTGTCCTCAGGGTCACCTAAGTAGTACAAATGGGTACGGAGGCTTCTTGGCTGCAGGATGTCTTCTGCCCTGTGTCCCTGGATTGCTGAGCACAGGCACAGGCTGTTGGTGATGAGTGCTGTCTGCCTCTCAAACTGAAATGCAAATGGTTCCTGTAGTCTGCAATTTTTCTGGAGATCCATTCATACTCCCATATCATTTGAAGGGTGTTCAATCATCCCAAAGTGCATAGCTAAATGTCTATAGAGATTCTCAGTCATTCCGGTCATGGTTGTCCCAAGATTCCCCACCATCTAGTCAGAGCTGAAGAAGCTTCTTGGATGAGAAACAAAACGTCTTTAAAAGAAAAAACAAGGAAGTCCAGTTGCCTTCTGAAAGAGCACCTTTGGGCCAACCATGACCTGGATGGTTGAGAATCTCCATAGACTCATGGGTACAATGTTTCTCAAAGGCAGCCATTTTAATATGGCTTCTGAGAGCTGAAGATCACACCATTAAAGACCAATGTGGTTGAGGCTGAAAAGCATTGTATTAACATCTTGCTATTTTCATTCAGCATCTGGCATATGGGTTTTCCCCTTTTATTTTGAACATATCTGATGCCCCTTTGATTATTCTTAGCATCCTCTGCTAAACTTTTTTTTCTTTTTCTTTTCCTGAGATCAGCTTTACAGTTTCTGACTTTCTTTACTCTACTTGTATGACTGATTCGTCTTTTCATTCAAGTTTTGCAACCCAAACAGAACAACTATATTTGGATAGACAACTTAGCCATTGTGGCTTATTCAACAAACCAGAGTTTAAAAGCATCATGGCTTTTAAAAGCGTAGATGTATCTTATTAAAAAACACCACTGATCTAGGATTTCATGGTAATTACAAATTGTAGCTCTGAAATACTTTATTTCAAATGAAAATGTTTATTTGTCTGCATGTCATATTCTATCCCATCACACACTTGATTTGCAGAATTTGTTCATATTTGAGCATGTTTTATCTGTCAATAGAACACTTTCAAAAGGGGAACCGTTCAACTATAAAATCATAAGCTAAAAACTGAGGCATGTGTTTCTTTTAAAAAAGGCACCAAATGCTTTATTACCATTTAAATAAACATTCGTTTCATTTTCCAGTCTATTATGACTGAAATTTAGCTGAGATCATCCAAAATCATTTCCTGTTTTTCCTGCGTATAATTTTGCAATAGAATTTATAAGAATTGTTTAAAGCAAAGCTGCCAGCTCTGTAATAAGCATATTGACAAATCAAATTTCTCATAAAAGTTTATTTATGTTTATTCTAGTTTTATTCCTCCCTTAGCCTGAGAAGTTTCAAGACAGAACACTTGGTTCTCCCTCTTATTCTCAAAAGAAATCTTTAATAATCTTTAAATCAGACGACAGCATTGCGGCTAATAAAGGAACAGAATCTGAGTCTCCTTCCAACACTCCACTTGCAGTGGTGGGATTCAAATAATTCCACCACTGGTTCACTGAAAATGCGCCCATGCACATGGCTTCTGCACATGCCACGCAGCGAGGCTCGACCAAGCAGCCTTTCAGGGCCTGCTCCCATCAATCTCTGCTCCCACGGCTACTTCTCTCCACACTGCTGGGAGAGCATCTGTGCAATTTAGCAGCTATGAGCCGCCACTTTCCTCTACGTTCCATCATGGGACTTAGAGGAAAGCGGTGCCTCACAGCTGCTAAATTGCACAAGACGCTCTCCCAGAAAGAGCAGCAATGGAGAGAAGCAGCTGCCGACCCGGAGACCACATGGAGTGTCTCCGCGAGCAACCAAGGCTTGGCAAGGGAAGGAGGAAGCGGCTGCAAGATCTCTGCTGCAGCACTTTCCGGATGGGACTTCTTACAGGTAAGAAGAACCATCCAGACTTTGGTCCATTCCCAAACTCTTTCCCAAATTCTTTGGCCCTCCTGCGCCCATGTCCCCCCACGGCCCTTTGGCCTAATGTGGCAGGCTGCAGGCCGAATAAAGTGCTTCGGCCCAGGTGCCATAGTTTGAGTCCAGAGGAGGGTGGTGTCATGTGGGTGGAGGCTGGAGGCAAGGCCAGAGCGTGGGAATAGCACATTCCCCCACCCAGCCCAGGCGAATGGCAAGCAGGCGGAGGCTCCGGGGCAAGACCGGAGGCGGGGAATGGCATGTCCCTGGGCCCTGACCCGAAGCGAAGGGTAAGCAGGTGGCATGCTTACTTTTGATGAGCAGATGGGCGAGGCGCAGAGGCGAGGCATGGAGATTAGCTGAGCTGCGTGGTGAAGGCAAGATATATAGGGAGGGGTGGGGCAGGGTGGAGGGTGGGGGTGAGCAAGCAGGCAGGGCAAGCAGTGAGCTGACGAGGAGGCGGGCGGGGACAGGGCCAACCAGAGGTAGTATTTGCCAGTTCTCTGAACTACTCAAAATTTCCATTACAGGTTTGCCCGACCCGGCTGAATATCACCTCTGTTCACTGGGCTGAAAAGTGCTTTGGAGTCCAAAAGTGAAAAATTAGCACTTCTCTGCAATTTAAATTAAACCCATCTTTTCCCAGGATTGCACAAAAGTTACAAAAGGCAGCTGTGGCATTCTAGGGTAAGGTGACCAGACGTCCCGCTTTTGGCGGGACAGTCCCACTTTTGAGCAATTTGTCCCGCGTCGTTTTAAAAAAGTCCCGATTTTTCATTCTGCCTCCTGAGTCCCGGCTGCCTCCTGAATCCCCGCTGATGGCTAGAGGGAAAAAAAACTCTTTAAACTCTTGCCGCGGGGCTTCAAAGGGCCAACCTACAGCTGATCAGTGTTAAAAAAAAATGAATAGACCCATGCCTGCAAAAATAGAAAAAACAGCCCGTTAACAGCTTCCGCTAGGTTAATTAGCTGCAAAAAGCTGCAAAAAGTTCCTGGAGCAGATTTTTTTCCCCCTAGCTATACTGAAAACAAAGGCGAAAGTGAAACTAAACCTGCAACGTGACAAAATGAGGCAGAGAGAGATTTCTTTCTTTTTCTTTTTCTTTTTCCTCACCAAAAAAGGTAGGTACAAAACTGCAAACAATGGGAAATTTTGGGCAAAAGAGGAGAGTTCAAGATTTTAAAACACAAAAGAAAAAAAGCTCTATTTAACTAGGGAATTGTAATAATTGAGATACTATTAATAATTGTATATTGTGTTGAAAGCAGAAATGGTTAAGTTGTGGTTTGGAGGAATATATGGGGGAAATTATTTGGTTTATTATTATTGGTAAATATAATTAATTGATTTGTAAGAAATTGGATTGCATGGAAATAATTGGAATATTCATGTTCATATTGATTAATATACAAAAAAGATAGTTATATAACTAATTGATTTATATTAAAATGTTGAATTTGTATTAAACAACTGTATTACATAATTACATAATTAACCAATGTGAGGATGGATATAAAAATAGATGACAATGGGAAGGGGTATAATATAGAATAGAAGGGAAAAATTGAATTTGATTAAGATTAGAGATGAGGATGAAGGGTAATATTGTTTTTTTAAAAAAAATAGATGAGGAATAAATATGGCAAAAAGGAAATATAGAAATTGTAAATTTAATTGAAATGACTAAACGCTGTTTAAATTTGTGAACCAGCCAAATATTCTGTTCAAAGAAAATACATTGTATGTTTGTATGTGTGTTTCTAATTATTGCCATTTATTCATATTTGTTCTCTTTTATTCTTTAAAGTTTAACAATTCATTCTTAATCTTAATATCTTTATATTTGCTTGGGGTTGGCTTTCTTCCCTTTCATCTTTTTTATTGTACAGCAATCTTTCTCCTCAAACCTACCACCACTCTCTTTTCTTTCCTTCTTACTTTCTCTTCCCCCCACCCTCTTTTTCTCCTCCCTACTTCCTCTTCCTTTCTCCTTCTCCTCCTCTCTTCCTCCCTCTCTTACCCTCACTCCTACTCTAATTTCCATTCCTTCATCCCTCTCTATTGCTGTATCCTTTAATGCATATGGACTACTCAGAGGGCTGAAAAAGTTATTTTTGACTGGTCCTCACACTTTTGACCAGTCCTTGAACTTATGACTGTCCTCACATTTTACATTTTTGCCCTATCTTGTCACCATGGTGAAGAGAAGCAGTTGTGAAATGAGTGACATGGTTGTTAAGAATGCTGCATGGGCATAAATATGAGGATGGTCATAAGTGTGAGGACCAGTCAAAAGTGCGAGAACCTGTCAGAAATGACTTTTTTCAGCCCTCTGGTTAGTCCTTTTGTGCATATGGACTACTCAGAGGGCTGAAAAAGTTATTTTTGACTGGTCCTCACACTTTTGACCAGTCCTTGAACTTATGACTGTCCTCACATTTTACATTTTTGCCCTATCTTGTCATCATGGTGAAGAGAAGCAGTTGTGAAATGAGTGACATGGTTGTTAAGAATGCTGCATGGGCATAAATATGAGGATGGTCATAAGTGTGAGGACCAGTCAAAAGTGCGAGGACCTGTCAGAAATGACTTTTTTCAGCCCTCTGGTTAGTCCTTTTGTGCATATGGACTACTCAGAGGGCTGAAAAAGTTATTTTTGACTGGTCCTCACACTTCTGACCAGTCCTCGAACTTACGACTGTCCTCACATTTTACATTTTTGCCCTATCTTATCACCATGGTGAAGAGAAGCAGTTGTGAAATGAGTGACATGGTTGTTAAGAATACTGCACGGGCATAAATATGAGGATGGTCATAAGTGTGAGGACCAGTCAAAAGTGTGAGGACCTGTCAGAAATGACTTTTCAGCCCTCTGAGTAGTCCCTATACACATAGCCATGGCCACCCGGTCACATGACCAGCTAGCCACGCCCACCCAGTCACATGGCCTCCAAGCCACGCCCACACAATAAGTCACGCCCACAATGGTGTCCTTCTTACCAATGTTAAAATCTGTTCACCTTACCCTATACACATAGCCATGGCCACCCGGTCACATGACCAGCTAGCCACGCCCACCCAGTCACATGACCAGCTAGCCACGCCCACCCAGTCACATGACCAGATATCCACGCCCACAAAATAAGCCACGCCCACAATGTCCCTCTTTACCAATGTTAAAATCTGGTCACCTTATTCTAGGGAAGAAAACCCCGCTTTAAAGCAATACAGACAAATGCTATGTCTGGACTGCTTTGTGTCCCTGAAGTATTTTTTTCACATGTTTTCAGTCAACTCAGATATAGACTGTATGTCTCGTTATAATGAAATTGTTTTCTCATTAAAAAAATAGATTAAGAAAAGAAAGCCCAAACATTTTCTCATAATAGGACTAACTGTTAATGAACAGTTCTTTAGAAATTCACCATTTTCAGTACACACTAGGAAGTTGAAATATAAAGTGATATATGGGAAGGCAAAGGTATAAATATTAATGATAGTGGCCAATGCTGACCAGGAAGCAGTGAATGGATTTTTTAAATAAACGAGACACATTGGTATCAGTAATGCTTAGTTAATTTTTCAACTCAAAAACTATGCCAAAGGTTGAAGAGGCATAGATAACAGAGGCAACATCAGACTACTGTACTGTACAGAAACAACTTTTTTTCCCTAGAAATGGCAAATTTAACAATAAAGAGATGTCTTGGGAAAACACTGAATGTGATATATCATATGACCTTGTTTTTCTCTTTTTTTAAAACACCATTTTACTAAATTTCAAATTCAAGAATAAAAATGCACAGTAGAAACAAAGTTGAAGAGAAAGAAATGTCAGACAGAAATCAAAATTAAAGTGCAATAAGAAAAAAGAAAGAAAAAGAAGTTTCCAACTTTCTTTGATACAGATAAAATACATCCAACTCTTACCGTAAGATTAATAACTATATAATTTCTATAATCCCACATAATTCTAATAACCTTGTTTTTCTTAATACAATACCCTTCTCTGAAATAGTGACCCCATCTACAGAAACTACTGTAGTTGCATAGTTATTTCTAGAACTTGTAGAAAGTCTTCATTTCGATAAACATTAACACCACGTCCCATTATTTCCTGTTACTACTGCCTCAAGGTTTGCACCAGCCCTTATGTAACACGGCCAATGGCAAGATACTATGGCAGTTGTAAATTAATGCATATGGAGGTTCCCTACAGTTGCTCTATTGACCATTGCTGTGTGCAAGTTAATATGAAAAGCCAAGGGTGACTCTGCTGTGCATTTCAGACCCAGGACAGTGAGCTGTTTGGTAATGCAAACCACATGCCACTGGAATCCCTTAGTCGTGCAATGAGAGTGATCCATGCATTCCATTCAGATCCCCTAATCCTAAAGAAAACAACAAATAGCTCATGGCTTTACTCATGGCATCCATCCCTTTCTTGACTTCCATACATCAAATGGAAGCCATGCATTCTGAAGAAAATGACCCTAAATATGCATAGTTGGCTTACATGTTTCTTGATCTCCTTGTTTATATACACATATCCAAGGACTCCTACTCTAAATTCTCCTCTCCAGCAACCTATAAATCTAAAGAATTCTTGATGCATCAGGAATGTATGAAAAGGGCTATAGTGGTGTTCTTCACTATATCCTCTGGGTACCCTGGGATTTTATTCTCACAGCTGAATGAAGTCATCAGTTTCCATTTAGCATTCCCTGGATACCATGACAGGACTTACTCTTTCCAGAGAACTCGTGTAAGCTGCTGCTGCTTTATAACTTCCCATTTCACAGTCAAACCTCAGCATCAAAAGCACTTGTGCAGGTCGTCCTCTACTTATGACCACAACTGAATCCAAACTTTCCATTGCTAAGCAAGACAGTTGTTGAGTTTGGGGTCATTTCACATTTCTTGCCACAGTTAAGTGAATCAGTGCAGTTGTTAAATTCGTAACCCAGTTGTTAAGTGAATCTAGCTTCCTCATTGACTTCGCTTGTCAGAAGGTGATCACATGACCCCAGGACACTGCAACAGTCATAAATACCTGCCAGTTGCCAAGTATCTGAATTCTGACATGACTATAGGGATGCTGTAACGGTTATAAGTGTAAAAACTAGTCATAAGCCACTTTTTTCAGTGCTGTTGTAACTTCAAATAGTCACTAAATGAATGGTTGTAAATCGAGGACTTCCTATAGTCTTCAGCATACTATGTATGTAGCCTCTGAATGAGAATGTATGAAAAATCAGCAGTTAATTTCCAAGCTAACTAATACCATTGCACAGGCAGTCACAAACATTCTATTGAAATGTTTTTTTAAAATTAATAAAGCAAGAATCATACCTTATATATTTAAGTTGTATTAGTAATCCTCAATGAAGAATAATTTCAGCATAGATTAAAACACTTCACTTTAAATACCAAGTTTTTCCTTGATGCCAACTAAGAAGGCACAAGACTGAAGCTTGTAACACAGTTGATCTTACTCGGGGTAGATCTGTAAAACATATCAACAATATGTTTTGTTCGGGGGGTGGGTGGCAAGGAACATTTATTTCTCTTAAAGATCACCTACTATCAGGAATAGATTCCCAAGAAGCCTGGTACTGGCAGAGAATGGAAGTGAAGGATCCAATCTGGGTCAGTCACTGGGACCAGAGGTTTTGTCTTCCGAGCTTTCGGACTCGTGCTGGAGCCCATCCTCTGGGAACTTCTGTCCAGCAGAGACAACAGCACACAGTCTGCTCCAGCACGAGTCCAAAAACTCAGATACAAAACAAAAGGTCCTGGTGACCGATCCAGATTGGATTCTGCAACATTATTCTGGGGACACATATATTCGCCTTCATTCGATGGAAGTGAAGTTGCTAGTAAATGCAATGATCAAGATTTATCTCAAAGGTGCATTTTTTTTTTCTTCAAAAGGCAACTGGACTATTTTTTTCCTTGAGGAAAAAGAAGAAAACATTTTGCTTCTCATTCAAGGAGTTTCAGCAATTCTGATGAAGGTGGGGGGGGGGATGGAAGGACTCCACAGGCATCAAGATTTATCCTTTTCCACTAATAAATCTTTTCTTTCTGCTACTCCATTCTCTCACTTTCCCTCTGCATTGAAGAGGTTGTCAGAAAGGGCCAGAAGGAAGGAAATTAGGTTATCCATTGCATGATGTTGCCCAGTCGATGAGGTCTGCAGGCTACTTCTTAAAAGTTCATCATGCACATCCATCATTTCACGGGTGGAGTTTGTGCCTGACTTTTTTGGAACAGCATCAACCAGCCTGAGCAAAATCATTCCTCATGGGTCAAATAAATGCCCAGTTATAGAACCCAGCTGCTAATGGGTAAAAAAATTCCACTGAGCTTAAAAGAAGCACAAAACCCAAAAGGAAATAATTCCATCAGACAATACAGTAACCAATATTGTACAAAGAAAGGATTATTTTCTTATTAAACTGGGTGTATATCGCAAATAAAAAAAAAAGCCCTTGGTGCTCTCTGAGCTTGTTTTCTTGCAGACTTTACATTACTCAAATGAAGCAACATCATTTGGAAAATAGGTCTATATTTAGTAAATATAAACCAAGTTTTAAAATAAGGTTAATTTATACAGCATGCCTGCAACACCATGTAATGATTGACAACCAGTACAGAAAATACTGTGCAACCAAGAGCAACACGGTAGACTTGGCTCTATCAGAAATCAAACTGAGAACCATCAATTTATTTTTTATTTCTTTTTCACATTTCTGAACTACCCATCTCCCTCAAAGAGGATAGCTTTTCCCCAACAAATCGCCATCAATAAATAATTTTTCATGCTCTCTCCAAACATTCTATGTTTACCTTCCTGCAATAATTACGTTTGCCAGCACAAGGTTTGATTTTCCTTGCTCAATACTGCCAGCAGGCACAGGAGGATAATGATGGGGTACCGTTAACAGTGCCATCCCCCTTCAATTGAAAGACTTTTTAAAAAATATCTCTGCCCTCGGCTACATATTCCGCAACCACGTGATAGGATCCTTGGTGCATAACAATATAGGTATGCAGGGCTTCTCTACCTGACGGGGAATTCCAGGCTGAAACTAGATTCTCTTAAATGCAAAAAAACAACAACACACACACAACCTTTCAGGTGGTTTCCCAACGCAATTTTAGAGAAGGGGAGAGCCGGTTCTACAAAACGGGTTTATTCTTCTTTAGCGCAACTTCACAGCGCCGCAAAGCTTCCCTTGTAACCGTTTAACACGTGATTAGAGTTGAGCATGAGCCGGTTTCCCCGTTTTGCCTAAAAATACTCTCTTCTCAAGTTCTTGTAACTTCCTAGGGCTGTCGTCCTTAAACATCCTCCTCCGGTTAGGGAAAGGAAAGGTTGTGTAGTATGTGTGATTGCACGTATGGACGAGCCCGTCTCCTTCGCGAATACACTTAAAACGCGTAGTAAGGCTACAAAGCCTCCCCACCAAGGGTGCGAGAGGCAGGGGCAAGTCATGAGGTGGGGGAGAAGAAGCCTTTGAAGGCTACGCCGCCATCCCGCCCTCGCCAGTCCGGCGGACTTTCCTGCCCCGCAGCTGCGTTTTTCCGCGAGGCTGCGCAGGGTGACAAATTGAGGGCGAGCAGTCAAAGCGGTTTGTTCCTCCGCCCTTACTCCCCGGCGGTTCAGAGGCGGAGCTATAATAGTGTTTTTTGTTTTTTTTTTATTTCTTCCCCGAGAACCGGCAGCCAATTTCTAGCAGCGCCTTCGGTCTTGGCGCGCAAGCTGTTGGTTCTCCCACCCACACGCTCCCCTTCATCTTTCTCTCTCTCTCTCTGCTGCTCCCTGAGCGGAATTGCCATGGCTGTCTGGAGCGGGTCCGGTTCCGTCCCGGCAACCTTGGTCAGGCCCAGTTTGACCTCCGTGTCTTCGGGAGAGCTGCAGAGCCTTCGGACGTGCAACTGCGAGATGGCGGTCTTACCGCTGCGGCAGCTGCTCTCCCTACAGCCAGACTCTTTTCTACTGCAAGGGGACGCTCTGACGGTGCTGAGTCCGCTCGACCGGCGGCCCGGAGGCGGCTTCACGGTGATAAGCGACGGGTTTTTCCAGCTGGATGGCCGGCAGCAGTGCAGGCTCACCGGCTACTTCAAGAGGTAAGCAGACGCTTTTCTAATTTTCCTTCCCCGCGCTCGTCTTGATGCCGGGGTTGCCTTCTTAAAAAAAAAAAAAAACAGGAGTGAGGGGATAGGAATCAAGCATCCTACAGGTCGCGGGAAAAAAAGGATCTGCCACTTAACAATTTTTATTTATTTATTTTGGAAACAAAATATACCTGTTGCATGGCTACCTGCCGGGTGTTTAGCAAATGGTATTAGAACTAAAAGCCATAAAACGGTTCCTTATTTGTGGGCCTGTGCCACAACGACTAATCACGATCTAAAAACTGAATTGGTATTTTGGTATCTCTGGTTTGCAGGCTATTAAATGCTAGGGTGGGTGAGTAGGTTACTGTTGCTTGATTTGGAAAGATGGAGAGGGATTTTTTTTAGGGAAAGTAAGCTTGGAGGAGAGAAGCTGGTGCCTTTCCTTCTCAAAAATAATTGCCCTGCATTAAGCTTAATGGCAGAAGAGCACCCCCTCTAACCATAATCTTAAACTAGGAGCCAGATTGAATAGATGTACAGGACAGAAAAATATACAATATTGCAAAATCAGTAGCTATTTCCTGGTTAATAAACAACATGAATACAACTGGGTAAGCTTGCCAGTTGATGCTCCTTAAATGTAGGACACCCCACATTCTGCAGTTTATTTTAAAAACTAAAAGCAATCCAGTAGTAAGTTGGAGCCTTCTGAGGGACCTTCAGCCAGCCTTCTCTGACGGGAGTACTTATTTACCATGCCTTGTATCAGGCTTGCATTTCACCATGTGATTGCTGTTTAAAAGACCTGATAGCAAAAGAACAAGGACCCAGTAGATAGAGGAAATATTAAATATCAGCTGTGAATATAGTAATAATCTCCTATTACAATACAGTAATTCTCCACTTTTTGTGTTTCTCTTGGATCAATCAAGACTGCCACTGAGATAGGTTGATTTTTACAAAGAAGGACATTTGTGAGTGTGTGCTTAAAGACTATTAGTCCCACCTGAACTAGTTCTTAGTCTTATCTGTGTTATGCATACCACTCATTCACAACTTAATAGAATGATTGCTCCAGGTCCTGCTTTGAAGGGAGGAATCGAAGAGTAGACCTAACTGAACAGGAGGAGGCCTTGATAAACTCCTGTCTCATCTAGATAGCACAGCTAAGACATGGCTACCAACAGAACACACAAAATGTGGTGGGTTGAATGGGACAGACTGGATGAGTGAGTAGATGGGAATTCCAGTTGCTGAGAGAAAAAAATGCAATACCAGAGGTTACCAGAGATGGTGCTATATACCACCAGGTTGTTGGTTAATATTTGTTCAATGTGGTTCTCCAAGGTTGGTTAGATTTCAATGGAACGGTTGTGGATTCTATTTGTTAGTATGAAATTAACTGTACTATTAAACTGCCTTTATTAATAAACTTAACTCCTTTCCCACCAGTAACAAGTGTGTAGTCACCAAAGCAATGAGGCTTTATTATTGTTGTATAGGTTCTTCTAGGACATTCTAAAAATTTCTGCCTAGGGGTTGGTATGTAAAACAAGTAGTCTATAGCTTCTTTGTTAATTAATCCTGATGTGTTTGACAGAATTGTGTAACAGGTTATTCTTGAATACTTGTTTTCTTTGTTGTCTGATAAGGCTCATAATATAAAAACTTGGCCTTTCAAAGATAAGTAAACAGGTGTGACTTTTCCTCTACTTTATGAAGGTATCTCTGTAAAGTACATTATTATGGCACGTATTTTATCTAGCCTTTGGAAACTTGCTGTAGGAGAGGAAGCGTTTGAAAAGTACCTTTTTATTAAAGCAAATGAGTCATTGGTTCTTGTCCAACAGTACCAACCCGTGACACCCTTCAGCTTATTCTTGGCCTAACACCTACCAGTTAGCTGGAAGAGTTTTTCTTCACAAGGCAATGTAATTTAATATTGTTATTAACAATCCAAAACCAACAGACATTAAACATAATGTTTAAAATTTAAAATGCATTTTAAAATTATGTGAAAACCAAACAGTCAAAATTGTGAAGGAGACACTTATTTTCTATAAGTTAAATCAGAAATTTCACCACTGCTAGAGTGCCACTGAATACAAGTAGACACTTGAATAGGACATGAGATAAGGATTCAACCTCTATCTGAACAAAATCATCGAAATGTAATTTTTAATAGGAAGTTGAATAAGATAGTTTGGCTCTATACAGGAAGAAAAAGCACTGGATGTGTCTGAAATATTGCCTAGAGAGAGTTTGTATTGCAAAATGGTTGAAGGGTTTCATCTTTTGGAAGTGAGAAAGACAGAACAGCTATAACATATACCCTAAAGTTAATTTGATATTTGTTTTTTGACTGAAGACAACTTACTTTTTGGTGAGCTTATGCAAGTACGCTATGTAAGTTGCAATCTTGTGTGATATCACACACATGTTGTCATTTGCTTCCATGCAGAGACCCATGAGATGAAGTCATTATGAACAAGGGCCTGTTACGGGAGCACTTTGTTGGAATCTAACATTGTAGGCTGTTATACAGGCTTAGGTATTCCAGAAGTTATATACAATAAGTGTTTTTGGCTTGATGGCCTGACCATAATAATAAACCGAATCGAGGTGCAGTTTATGTAGAAGAAGTAAACTAGGTAACAGGCTATAAGCATATGCTTACATAAAAGCAAACAGGGAAGGAAGGGTACTCATAAACATAAAACAATGATAAAAACATCTCTCAACTTTTGTCACTAATTGTTTTTCTTAGTTCTGAGAAATTGGAGCTTGCAAATGGTGATCTCAATTTTCCATTACTTTTTCCTTTTAGAAAGCTGTACCATCTTAACTTGTTCTTCACATTTTATGCACTGCAAATGAATCATTTTCAATGGATAACCAGCATGTCTGGGTTAGCTGACTCATGGATGCCTGTTATTGCTTCCAGCTCATTTCCAACTTTTCTTAGATCTAGCTGGCAGTATTTTATTCCATCAAACCCATTAGCCCTGGTAGGAAAATGAAACACCCAGTTTTGCTGCAATATGCTTATAAAATAACTAGTTCTATTTCTAAACAATAGAATCTTCCATAACTAAACTGTTTCTGGAGAGGAGAAAATATATACCTTAGGGTTGTCAGCCATTACAGGAGAAATGTTAGTCAAGGTAGATGAACACATACTGTTGTATGCAATTAATAAATACAATCCATTTGTTTGTTTTAGCAAACAAAACTACTTGGCTAGTCCACAGAACTATCCACAATTGGTACCTAAGTAAGATCAGAATCTCTTGGTTAAAATATACCTAGTTAATTAGGAAGTTTTTGAAGTTATGTATTGTGAGCTATTCACATTTAATTTTTCTGCTTCTTGGGCCTACATGGCATGCTGTACTGATTATTTGAATCTGTTTTAACTGAAAACTAAGCAGAGTTAAGGAATGCTGATTTTTCTGCATTATCTTTACTACAGCTTTTTAGAGTATCCATGGATCTGAGCCATAGTTTATATGAAAAGGAACTGCATCAGTCTATTAAAGTTGAACCAGAGGTTTTTAATTTTACACTAGTCTGGATGTCTTACACAGGAATAAAGTTTTTCTTTTAAGATGACCTATTTTTATTTCATTCAGGTACTTCTATCCAGTTCACAGACAAATACTATTCAACCAAACAGGTTAGCTTAATAACTGTACTGCTTAATTACAGTATGTAAAATGCTCAGAAAATTAAGCAACTGCAGGGGTTATTAAGTGGACAGAGCAAAACAGCTGACTGCCAAAAGGAGGGCAGATAGCTCCCCTCCATGCATGGAAGGGAACACCTACACTGGGATGGAGAAATGAACCTCATATCTTTAGATTGCAAGCTTCATTTCTCCCGCCCAGTGCAGGAGTTACTGTTCCCTGTGTGCATGGAAGGGAACTCCTATGGCGGGCTGCAGACATTCAGCTTGGATTCTAAAGATCTGAGCTTGATTTCTTCCCCCCCCCCCCCATGGAGGGGAGGGGAAATCATTCTGAGGAAGCCAGCAGAGAAGATTGCAAATGATAATCACATGAGCCAAACACCCAGCTCATAATCACGTGACTGCAGGGGATGGGTGCAAACGACATTTTACAAGAGCCAGAAGTGTATGACAGACCACAAAGCATCCTTTCTAAGCTGTCGTAACTTCAAACAGTCATTAAACAAGCATTTATAAGTCAAGGATTACCTCTATACAGAATTAGGCTAACAGCTCTGCTGTTTTTCTGCTAACATGCCCTTATCTCTGCCTCCCAATTGGAGAACCTTGGAAATAGTTGTTGCAATTAAGTTTAGTATAAGGAAAAGTGCTTTGGAGCACATCAAAATGCAGACAAGTCCTTAAAGCTGCTGTATCTTTTTCTGGGATCATGCAGTTGTCATTAATATCCTACGAAAAGGATAGTCGCTTTAAGTAATTGCAGGTAGGTGCTAAATTTGCATCCCAATGTGTTTCAAAGCACTTCTTGGAGTGAAGCTTTGCATAGATCTTCTATTTGTATAATAGTAAATCTGCACTGCTACCATTTCCTCTTTTTCCAGTTATTTTTCTGGAGAAAGAGGAAGACTTGTGGTCAGGACTAATGTCATCTCAGTTATGACCAAAATACTGCTTTTCCTAGTTGTCCTGCCATCCTCCAAAAATTATCTTTTCCATTTTTTTGCTCCTCCTTTTAATTTTAACACATTTATTAATTCCTTTTCCTACATAGGGTGGGCCATACAATCTATGGTGGGACAGACTGTGAGATTTGAAAGAAACTAAATGATGCTCTAACTGCTTTTAGAATTCCTTCAAGAACTTATCTTGAGTTCACACAACATTGCATTTTTATATTCTACATTTCACCAATGGCTGAATATTTACACTTTATTTTCTTAAACAGGCACGTAGAGTTGAATAGCCATCATGATTACAAAAACTACAGAGAGACTATATTGGGTCGGCCATTGGTGTTTATCATTAACGTCAGAACAAAATATAATTCTTCAAAAGGTATGTACCATAAGGCTATTGTAAAATGTTCAGACTGACCGCCTTGCTTATAAAAAGATAATTGGATCCTTACTTTAAAATGGCATGATTGAATTTGGATAAAAGAGCAAGTTGTGATGTCTCTGTGAAACTGGTAAGATTAGATTGCAAAGGTATGAAATATTTAATTTTATAACAACATGGCTCTTGCTGTAATAGAATTACGTTTAAAAATGCTAACTTCCCAAGGAGCATGTTGCTTATGAAAGTGCTTTAACAGACTTTGGGTTCTTACATATGATTAAGTAGGTTGCTTTTCTTAAGAGATTCTAAGTAGAACAATAGCACTTTCAACTGAATCCAAGCCTTTCTCCAGCCAGCTGCAAGAAAATGGAGTAGTCTGTATAACTTTCAGCAATTGAGCTTGTTATATCAACAAAGGTGCTATTCATAAGATTTACTAAAGTAAAACAGGATGATAGTCATTGCATCTTAGAAAGTCAGAGGACAAGAATTCTGTTCGGTATTTAACTCTAGATCTGACAATATGTAGCATCAAAGCAGTAAAATATAAAATAGACTTTAAATAAAAATTCTCTGATATGACTTATTTGTTTTGAAATTTTATTATTTTGACTCTCCTAAGATTAAAACCATTTATAGTAGAAGGCAATAAAACAATTTAGGTGACTTTGAAACATCGCTAATAGACCTGTTAATAATTAAAACAGAAAAAAAAAAACCTAGCGGATTTATTTTTACTTATTTTTCCACATTCTTGTTTTAATAACTATACTAATATTAATTGTAAATATCTTTACAATTAATAACCCTTTAGAATAATTATAATTAAACATTAATAATTGTAGTGTTATAAAAAGCTTTATTTAATGTATTTCCAATGCAACAGTCCCGATTTTCATCAGGATGCACCCCAAACAACAGGCAGATTGATTAATCCTAAACAGTCCAGAGGCAATGTCATAAATTGAGATATATGATGTGATTTGCCTCATTTATCTTATGGCATAATTACATAAATCACAATGACTTTCATATGTATTATGTAGTTAAGAGTAATGGACCTCCCCTCCCCCTAGGAATCTGTAAAAAATGGTTTCACTGTAATTCAGTATAAACTTAACATGAAACAGATAAAACCACAAATTTCTTGAAAAGTTGTAAAACGAAGGCTATCCTGCTCAAATGCACAGTTGTCCAATTAAAAGCTTTGGAGAATTGAAATGTCTTAAACTGACTTGAGGCCAGCATAACTGTATAGGAGGGAATTCAAACATCATACTTCCCTGTACTGTATGAAATTGTTTCTAAACAGCACCAAGATAAGAAAATATTTTAGAAAGCGATAAGGAAGTCTGAAGAAAACTTAGTTCTTCTCCATAAGAATGCCTTCTTAGGAATGTACAGGTTCAGAAAAGATATAAAACAAAATACTTGTTTTGTAATGAATAGAACCACCCAGGGGCAAAATTGTATGATGTATAAGTAATAAAATATTTGAGATCTGCAAATGTTTATTATTATTGTCTACATTACCGATGTCAAATCCCATTAGAAAAAACGTATGCTTTGCTTGTGAATACTCGACACCCAAAGATGAGAAGGCAAATCGAGAACAGCATGAACAATATAATATCATCTGTGTTTGGAGAAAGCTATAAGCTTCAGGTAAGTTGAGCAGATTTTTTGTTTAACATAAGCTTGCTATCTTCAAGTTGGCATTTTGGAGGAGTTTTAAGGAACAAAGGATATTGCTCTTTGAATAAATTAGAAAGGCAAAGCCTTTCTCCTGGAGGGACAGCCATAAATCCACCAAAGACAGTGAAAAGTGAATGTGAAGTTTTCTAATGTTTTGCTATGTGGCAGCTCAAGCCTGGTATCCAACAGTTACTAAAACCATCTTGTTCCTGGAGCTGGGGCTCAAACTTGCTCCAAAAGCAGCTTTTAATTAAGCTGTAGGATTCTTTGGGATAGAATATGTCCACATGTATATTGCTATATGCATAAAATTCCTAGTGGATGGCAACATTTCTGATGATCTGTGTAGATATACAGTGCTTTACTTTCCTTCTCCCCCATTTTGTAAAATACAGTATTCCCAAACAGGTGTAATTCTATGGTACATTCTGGTGACCATTTTAAATAATGATAATAGACAAATTGCATGTCTACAATGTTTCCAGCAACTGGGGTCTTGCCCTTAATTCTACTGTCACCTCTATACCGCTAAGCCCTCCCAAAATTCTGGAAGACTATATAATATTTGACAATACCATGTATAGAAAAGAAGGAGAAGAAACAAAACAGTCCAAGAATGAGTTCAGGCATTATAATAGCCATGAGGCCTGTTGTTTAAAATCAGATTTCAAGCTGAAAAATGCATTAGTCACCTGTTAATATTACTGGTATCAGATTTTATCTACCATTCTGGAACAAAAATGTAAAAGCCAATCTTCAGTTCTAAAGATGGAAAGGCTAGTTGAATCTCAAATGTTTAAGGTACTGGGATTTAATACTACTATAGTCATCCATGCTAAATATCTGTCTGTTTATATACCTGAACAATGGGGGAGGGGTCATTTAAGTTTTTGGAGAATGAGAGATATTATGTCATGGATAGATATGGCTGGAATTTTGCAAGCTCTTTTCTAACTTTCAGAAACAGTTGTTTTTTAGAAGTTACGTTAAATGTAGAGTTGCAATTTTAAGGCATTTCCTATTTCAAGATGGGAGGAAACCATGAAGTTAATTTTCAGAAATGGTAGCTGTAAGGGGCTCCAATGGGGAGCAGAGGAACAGGTTTTAAGGGCTGCATCCATTCACGGAGCATTAGATCAATCAATCAATAATAATCATTTTCCTTTTCTCTGTACAGTTTAACTTCCAAGATGTTGTAAAGAAGTTTTTTCCTTCAGAAGCCTATCTGGTTCATGAAGAAAGTTTAAGTTTCTCCTATGAGTTCAAAACTGATGCCTTATTCGATTTCTTTTATTGGTTTGGGATCAGCAAGAGAACTGTATCAATGAATGGGAAAGTTCTTAATTTATCAAGTACCAATCCAGAGAAGAAAGAAATTATAACTAAGTTTCTGGATAAAATGAGTGAACCAAATTTGCGTTCAAACAGCTTTTCAGACAGGAAGTTCAGCATTATCTCTAGAGGTGAGTTGGTAATATATTATGACATTTTAAATATTACATTCTTCATAGGTAGAACAACTTTATTCTGTGATTAAGTTCAGTACACATTTCTGTAAGGCGTTGTTTGTTGACACAACGGACTGTGTTTCTGCAACATGGTAAGACATAAACTGGAGATTACAAACCACTAGGTTTACACACTTTTTCAGTTTTTAAAAATTAAATGTGTTCAATTCAGCCAACGAACTGGAATGTCTGGAAATTATGAGAGTTTTGGATCAATTATGAGTGTTTTTGTCAGGATGAAGAAGTTTACTATTTTTTTAGACATTACATATATATTTGTATTATCTTGCAGTTTCAGTAGATGATGTGTTTAATGGCAACTTCACATCACAATCAACTTGGATGGAATCTCCTTTAGCTCTCTGGACAGTTACAGGGTCTCGGAAGTCTGGAGACAAGTCAAGTATCGAAGTCTGATTTTCTTAACATCGAGAAAGATATATTGAAAAAAGAAGGAAGATAACCACATTGGGATTATCTTATTGCAGAATGCAAGGAATTTCTGCCTTTTGTTGCAAGTAATAGGATGTATCTGCATTCTATGTTGCTTTCATTGATTTCAGGGCAAGACTCCTGGTTACTGAAGTGTTATTTACAGATCTGGTTCTATATTCACCATTAAAGGCTGTTGAAGCCTAGAGTTTTTGGTATTGCAGTTATCCGTATAGCTAGAATGATTTTAAATTCTGGATTATTTCAGCAGTTTCTAAATAACTGCCAGGTTTTCAGAATCATGGAAAAATACATTATTTTTGTGATTGCTCGAACATTTATCATACCCTGGCAAGTTGATAATTCCAAACAGCTTTGAATTGTTAGTAGCTATGACAGTTTTGGTTTTGGTTAAAATGGATGGTGGTAAAGAACTGGCAGAAGGAATACTCAAATGCATGTCTTTTGATCCAGAAGCCAGCTGCTATCAGAGTTTGGCTGTATTTTGGTTTGGAAAATTTTGCTGCGTGGCCTAACTGTCATTCATTGGGCATTATTTTCACAAAGGTTGTGCAGTGTTTCAGATTTAATCCAAAAAGAAAATTCAGGATACTCAACAGAGCATCTGTCCAGTTATTTAAAGCAGCTACATCTTTTCCAGGATTATGTGGCTGCAAGCTGTCGTGCTCTCCTAGGAAAAGACAGACTGCTTTAAATAGCAGCAGACAGGTGCTACATTATGCACTCCATATTTCGTTGTAATTGAATCCAAAGAGGTGAATCCAAAGAGGTGTGCCTGCATTTATTTGTACATCTCAAATACAGAATAAACATTCTTTTCAGATAGTACTGGGATATGTAAACATAACACATAGAGGTGCTTTGAATCAGAGCTTACTATCTTGGAAGGTTATAGAAAATGTCAGTGTTATGTAGTCCACAGTAAATGGGAGGCGCAAGGCCTGAATGGTTGTAATTTGAGGAGTCACCTTGGGGCTACCCGATGAATATTTTACTTTTTCTTTATGACATAACATTAAAACATTGTTTTGAGAGAGTATAATTTTTATAAAGTATAATTTTTGCATCATAAAAAACTGACCTTGTTAAATTTGAATTGCATGGTATATTTTGGGCTTATAGCAGCCTTTCTCACTGATGTCTTCTAGAGCTGCAGCTTCTAAACTTCCCACTGAATGGCCTTCTGGCTGTAGGCCCACCCAATGTGGAGAGTGCCAGCAGGTTTAAAGAATGACTGGAATGAATATGTCATAAAAGTATCTCTTTTTTTCTTAGTAGGCTTTTTTTTATTAAGTTAAATGTCTACATCTTAAGGAATGCAATATTCAGTCTCTTTATATTGAAGAGACCTCGTGTTTAAACAATTGCCTAATCAGTGCCTTCTGTATATCATTGTTTCACAATAAACGGAGGTTATATGGATCTCTCTCTCTTTTCTCAAATTAGCTTTCCATGTTGCACAATGTCAAAACTGCTATAAATATTAAGCCAGATTACACAGCAGGAATTTGAATAAGGGTTGAAAGTAAGTAGGGGAAAAAACACAGCACTAAAAAGCACTGAATATGTAAAATCCTGAGGTATAAAATAGCTGAAATTAGCCCTAAAACTAGAGGAGACGTAACTAATAAATGCTAAGAGCTATCTTAATTTGAAAATGGAGAATAACATTGAGAGTTTAAAAATTAGAATTAAAAGGTTAAAGGAGAGGAAGGGTTATAAACATGATTGGAATTGCAACCCTCTATTCATGTGAAATCCAGGGAAACTTAATGGAATTGAATCTGGCTGTAAGAAAGGCCACTAAGAGAAAGCTGAGAGCTCCTGTAATTTATAAATACAGGTAGTCCTCATTTAAAGACTGGACACTGTTCAAAGTTACAAGCCCACCGCCCTCCAATATAGGTGATTGCAGGATTCTGTGGTCACATGACTGATTTATTATGTTTTTCTCGTTTCCAACCTTTCCAGCCCATGATATACATTGGTTTGCTTAACAACCACCGCAAGCCAAAATAGTTAAATTGGGTCTGATCATCTGGTTGGAGCTCCATTATGGTCCTAAATCAAGAATTATATGTATTACAATACATTTATTTAAAAGGAAATTAATAGCTGTAAACTACCATTGTTACAGGGCTGTGCACAATTCACTTGATTGGGCATGGAGCGTTCCATACATCTTTGGAACTTCCCACTCTTCCAGCAGATGACAGCAAACCTCTCTCCAGTCACACAGTTCTGGAGGCAGTTTGGGAGTTCCCAGAAGTAAATCCTGCAAACTGGAAGAAGTTCAATGACGTACAGTATAATTCTGAACAAAACAAATGCTGTATCTAGGATATTTCAAACAGATTCCAGCTTGGAGGGTTTATTTTTGGAAATGATATACCACCCCAGAAGACCATGATCTGGTGAGGGAATGGAATCTTCCAGATTCTCCAGAATGTTCTCATCCCAGATTGGGGCATTTTTGATAACCCTACTTGATTGTTTTTACAAACAAAAATGGGGCAAATTCAGTAATAAATTAAAAAAGCAAATTTAAGAGAATCCTTCCAGAAATGGAAATAAGCAAGAAAGAATTATAAACACACAAATATTTTCCCTAACTATAGTGAAAACCAATTCTGGATATTTCTCTCCCATAATACACTTGTTGATAGAGGAGGAGAGTCTGATAGAGGTCAGATTAGAAAAAAAAAAACAGGGCTAGAACCATAGTAATGATAACAATAGTAGTAATAATGCCAGTAATAATGTTGTTTACATAACAAGGTATTCCATTTAGAAATTGTTTTGTCTCTCATGCAAATACCAACTATTCAGAAACCATTCTCACACCCTACATAGATATGTATATATTCTCCCACCCCTCCTTCCAGCAGAAACGACAAAAAAGAAGGAAAAACTAGGATGAAGATGACAGCAAAGAGTAACTGCATTGGAAAGCAAAGAAAATAGAAAACTGGACAGAAATGAGAATAACTGAAAAGGAAAGCAAAGCAAAGCAAATTAAAAGATGTTTTCAAAAGGACAAAATTCATCAAACACAAAAGTCCCTCACAAAAAGCAAGAACACTTAATATTCAAACCAACCTTCAAAATTCAAGCTTTGTAACACAAGTCTATTGCCACTTGCACCTCAGTTCTTCCTTTGTTTTGAATATCATCTACTGTCCCCAACAATTCGCCAAATTCACAGGAGGAATTAACATTCCTATTGGCGAAGCTAGCCATGGAATCCCTTGATATTTTTAACAAATGCATTATAAAATGCAAGGGTGCCATGCAGATAGTTGTGCCGTATTCCTGTTCACTGTTTCAGCCCAGTGACATTGTTTCAATGGTACTCCATGTTGGTGTGCTTTGTTTTTTTCTTCTAAACATAAGCATGTTCGGTTATTAAGTATGCTGTCTTTCTTTGGTTTTTCTATGTAATTTTTTAAAATCCTTTTTTAATTTCAGCTAGTTTTGAGGTTTCTTTAAACATAGTTAACCTTTTATTTCTCAGTGCCCTTATTGGGGCTAATAAAAATTTCTAAATTTATTATTAGGAAGAGTTCTGATTAATACATCTTTCCCCCATGCCACATTATATCAATTTTCCATTGTGGATTTCTAGCAACTCATGCTCCTCTATTTAAAAGTGCTCCGACTAAGAAAAGTCTAAGACTGGGCAACCAGCCAACATCTGGTAATTCCCAGAAGTAAAATCTTGAAAGAGTGAACTCGTATAGTAAATCTGAAAACAATTTGGCAGGATAAAAGGTTTGTATGAATGTTAATAGTTTTGAATTCAGCTCAACAGATCTTGCAACTAGACAGCTATGCTGCATGACCTTTCTAGCATATGAATAACTGAAAAAAGATTTTAATTATAACTTCATTTTCTAATAGAGCTTGTATTCTTAGTTTTTTTTAAATCAATTTTTAGTTAAAACCTAACTACAGCATATGCCATTTTAAGGGTTCCAGACAGAGATAGACACAAAGGACCTCCACTTAAGAGGCCTTGAAATAAAACAGAATTGTGACTGATAATTTTTGTTGTTGTTAGTTGTGAAGTTGTGTCCGACCCTATGGACAACGTTCCACCAAGCCTTCCTATCCTCTACCATCCTCTGGAGTCCATTTAAGATCACGCCTACTGCTTCAATGACTCCATCCAGCCACCTTATTCTCTGCCGTCCTTTTCTTCTTTTGCCCTCAATCTTTCCCAGCATTAGGCTCTTCTCCAGTGAGTCCTTCCTTCTCATTAGGTGGCCAAAGTATTTGAGTTTCATCTTCAGGCTTTCTAAAGAGCAGTCAGGGTTGATCTCTAGGATTGACCAGTTTGATCACCTTGCAGTCCAAGGGACTCGCAGGAGTCTTCTCCAGCACCACAGTTCAAAGGCCTCAATTCTTTGGCACTCAGCCTTTCTTATGGTCCAACTTTCACAGCCATACATTGCAACTGGGAAAACCATAGCCTTGACTATACACACTTTTGTTGGCAGGGTGATGTCTCTGCTTTTTAGTATGCTGTCTAGATTTGCCATATCATCACACTAGAGATAATCTGCAGCAGAGAATTTCTATGTGCTTCTTAGTAACTGTCACCTCTGTCAAAGTAGGCCGTGTGTGTGAACATCCTCACACAGCAGTATCCATACAAAAATATCTCAAAGCAGTTTACAAATAAGCAGGACAATAAAATCACAACTTTAAAAAAATCAACATATCCATGTAAAATAAAAGATGGGGATAAAAAAATATATCATCCAACACATAGGAGGCTTGAATGTAGGTTAATGTGGGTATCTACAAATGTCAAAATTCTAAGAAGAGAAGTCTGGAGATTCTCATTCATCCAGGTCATAGTTGTCTCGGTGCTTTTTCAGAAGGCAACTGGACACTTTTTTTTTCTTGCAGAAGAAATTTTGCTTCTCATCCAAGAAGCTTCATGGGTCATTCACCCCACCCCTACCATCCTGCCAGAACCAATGAAGCTTCTTGGATGAGACCAAAACATCTTCCTCAAAGAAAAAAATCCAGTTGCCTTTTGAACTTTGAGATTCAGGAACTTTCCAGACCCTTCAGGTGGCCTGCCTATGGCAACCACAAGGTGGCAGTCTAGATTGGATGCAGACAGGAAACAGAAAAAGGAACCTGCTCCATTATCCTCTGCATCTTACAGTGCAGGTCTCTCTCTAAAACCTAGAATGATTATGTAAATACTGGTGGCTGTCATAGCTAGAGAAGCTAGTGACTATACAGCCATTGTATAAAAAGGGCTGGAGCCTGCATTGCCTGCTCACTGAAAACTTTGCTTTGATATAGCAGAATCCTAAAAAAAAAAGCCTGCACAAATAAACAGTCCATTGTAAAGCTGATGATCATAGCTTTAAAGAGAGTTTACACATTTGGGGACTTGTTTTAAACGGCATTCACAATTAGGAGCTTGATGGGTTGATTAAGTCAAAGTCTTCCTCTCTTTGAGAGAGATGGATGGTTTAAAAATATGAAATATAAATAACTTATGTGTAGGACACCACAGGGGAAACCTTTATTTTTATTACTCCCTAATGCAATTCCACTACTAAATTTCATATATTATACTTGAAAGGGAATTTCAAATGATACATATAATGACTGAAAGTGCAGAATAAACATTTGTAGCCATATATTTCATCTAATGTGAAGATTTGAAAGTGTCTATTAAGCACCCCCACAAAGTGATCCATTTGTATCTTCTGATGCATCTAATGAAGTAAGGCGCAGCTCAGGAAAGCTTATACCTTTTAATAAAATTTGTTGATTTGAAAAAAAACTTATCAGATTCCTGATTTTTTTTTTTTGCACCACAAACCAATACCATCTCCTACATCTTTATCTTCAGTCTGTCATAAGTCAAAAGCACATATATTAAATTCATTGCCATAAAGGCTTGCACAAAGAGATGCCTTTGTAATTTCAAGCTAGTTCATTACTGTTTCCATACTTCCCCAAAACTTTTAATCAGAAACATCAGCGTTTGTAAATGAACTTTTCTATTACTGTGTTTGCATGCCAAGAAAATCTGCATTACCTATTTTTCCCCCTAACATGTAGTTATTAAAGAATAAGGACCTTACTTTTAAAAAGGTGACAAGCTTAGCTTGCTAACCATACTATTACTGTATTAGATTCAATGAAGGGCTAAACTCCTTATAATTATTGTTTTCTTAGAGAAGGAGGAATTTTGGCAGAGCCTTCCATGTGACCCACTGGCTTCTATTCTAAATTCCTTCACTTCACTCACCACCTAAAGGCTCAAATTCCAGAAAAGTCAGCATGTTCTTCTTTTAAAGTATCATTGAACAATTACAAAAGAAAGAAAAAAGAACCCAGTGGAATCTCAACATAACTAAGGCATTGCAAACTTAAAACATTCTCCATATAAAGTGCTTCCCTTTCCACTGTTAAATAATCCCCCTTTCCCAGACAACACTCCATTCTATTTTAAGGTGCCACAGGAGTCTTTGTACTTTTATCAGATTGCTCAGACTAGCAAGATTATGTTTGGCTACTTTTGCTGTGGGGTCTATATAAAGATAAGCTCCAAAGAGAGTTTATCTGATCATAAGAAAAGGACAATTGTTAAGTACTAGTCATCCTTTGTTGTGGTCCTTGGGAGTCAGGCCTCTGACTATACATTATACTATTTCTGAGTATAAGTGGCTGAAAATCTAGAAGCAGAGTTTTGTGCCACTTTCACTAGACGGACTGTGAAAGCTAGAGCATAACATTGAAATTGGAAAAACACCAGCACACATCTGAGCTGCAAAAAAATCCAAACTCACTAGAAGGAAAGAAATGCAGAAAGCTCCTTGAAGCCATGGAATGATTAACCTGATATTGCAGTTTATAAATAGCAGCCGTTCATTACAGATAAGGGGGGGAGACCCAACCACGTTTGAGAGGTGCCCCCTTTACTGCCCTCTGCCCCCCTAATTTTAAAGGAGACCCTTTGTCACTAATAGGTTGCCAATCCTTCAAGGATCCATGCATTAGTGTCTTATTACATTTCTTTCAGCATACACCCCATTCCTTTGTTTTTATTTTCTCTCATTCTCTCTGGAGTCAGTGTGGAATTAAGGGCAGGGAGCGCACACAACTGGGGAAGAAGGTGCCCCCATTCCCTTGGTCCTTGGATGGAATCCAGGAACCCAGTCGCCTTGGTTTAAATAACAGGCTGGCCTAAAATGCACAACCCAGTTTTGCTTTGCCTCAACCATCCCCATCGCGGTCAGTGCCCGGCGCCTTGGCCAAGCCGGCGGGAGAAAGGTGCAGCCTGCTCGCTCCCTGGGTCACAATCGCAAAACTGGTGCCTGGGCAACAAGCAGGTCTGGGCGCAGGCAGACAGGCGTTTATTGCGTCTCCCGCTTTGCCAGCGGCTTGGTGACAGGACAGGCTCCCCACCCCCCTACGCGCCCTCGTCTCCATTTCCAATTCTTCTCCGCTCCAGAGCTATCGCTTTGCGGTCGGAGAGCCAGGAAGAAGAGGCTGAGTTGGATTAGCCCACCCGCATGCAGTTGCCGGAGCGCGACAAGAGCGCTCTCCTTCCCCCGATTAATGGGGCCGCCCCAGCGCCTCCCGCGTCCCTCCCAGGCGCACCACCATGGAGACCCAGGTCTGCGCGCACGGCGCCGCCGCCGCCGCCGCCTGCTGGTGAGAATCCCACTCTTGGCCGGTTTGGAGGGAGGGAAGAAACAAACGGGGCCTGAGGAGATCCGAGCGCCGCTACCTGGTGCGTGTCTGCGCCTTGGAGAGCTGGAAGGCGCGCCCTTAAACTCTCGAGGCGAGGAAACATTGCGAATACGACGAAGGCTGGAGGCGAGGGTCGGAATGGAACGGACTGAAATGAGGCCAAGCCCCCCTCCCCAAACCCGCCCCCCACAGTTTTTGTTTACGTTCTGCCTTTTATAACAGAGTATTTGGGTTTTAAAACAACGACGACAAAACTAAATCCACAGTCTTCCAATATTCAGATATTTGGAGGCAGAAAGAGCCCTGTCCTATCTCTCGGGGCAGCATTTCTCCAACTTGGCAATTTCAAGATGGGAGGACCAACTCTCAGAATTCCCAAAATTCTGGAAGATGGACCACCCATCTTAAAATTGTCAAGTTAGAGAAACGGCTGTCCCAATGAAAGCAAAATGATGCTACTCAACTGCTTGTTTCACAATATGTGTCACAATAAGGCTGGGGTATTCGGGGTTGTTATGCTTCCATCAAGCTAATTGGGATTTCGTTCAATAAATCATGGTTAAAGCAAGGCCCAGAACAACGTGTTACACCTCTCAGTGTGGTTATACAGTAGTCCTCGATTTGCGGCCACAGTTGAGCCCAACATTTCTGTTGCTAAGCAAGACAGTTGTTAAGTGAATGCCACTTTTACATTTCTTGCCATAGTTGTTAACTAAATCATTGCAGTTGTTAAATTAGTGACGTGGTTGTAAAGTGAATCTGGCTTTCCCATTGACTTTGCTTGTCAGAAGGTAACAAAAGGGGATCACATGACCCCAGGACACTGCAACTCATAAATATGAACCAGTTGCCAAGCATCCGAATTTTGATCGCATGATGTTACAACGGTCCTTAATGTGAAAAATGATCATAAGTCATTTTTTTCAGTGCCATTGTAATTTTGAACAGTCACTAAACAAATGATTGTAAGTTGAGGACTACCTGTAGGGCAGGGGTGTCAAACTCGCAGCCCACGGGCCAGATGCATCACACACTGGCCAAGCCCACCCCCAGTTTAGCGAAGGAAAAAAAGTTGCGATGTCACGTGACGACGTGGCGTCACAAATTTGACACCCCTGCTGTACTGTAACAGGCAAGAACTAGTTCAATATTGCCCAGCTCACCAGTAAAGCTCACCAGGTGATTTTGGGGCTATTGTTCCTCAGAGATGCCTGATGGGGAATGCCTCTTTATGCTCTTTTGAAAGGAAAGATGGAACAGATTCTTCAGTGATTTAAAACAGATATTTTAGGTGTTATTCAAAACAGCAAGAAAAAGCTGCATATTGCTTTCCATGATTGAAGAAGAAACCCAGAAGTCTTTTAGCAGAAGATCCTTTTAAAAATAAAAAGCTCAGGAAATGGGCTTTTTGAGTTCAGTATAGTATGGGCTACTGTTGAGTACAGTACAGTGGTTGTATTTATTGCATTACATTTTGAAGGAGCAGCTATGTAGGGCTTCCTCTATTCCTCCTGTTGCAAATGACTATAAGTCTGGACAGCTCCTTCAGCAGTTGATCATTCATGCTTTTTTGTTCCTGAGTAAGCTAGATGCAGAATCCAAGTTTGTTTTTGTCTTATAACTCAGGCTTACTAAAACAGGAAAAGCGTTTTGCTCTGTTGCACTGACTAGATTCATACATTGAACTAAGTTAATAGTGTTTAACTTTTTCCAGACATTTGTGCTTCAGAAGCATGCTGAGTAGTGGGTGGGGCCAAGAAAAAAATAATTTCATTTAATTTTATTTAAAATTAAGAATTATAACAGTAATATGATTGCTTCTCTGTCAAAAATTTAATAATTTTCTCCTTGTGTCGCATGAACACTTACAATTTTATAAGAATTGTTAAGGGTCTTTGGGCACTATTTTCAAGGCTTTGAGGATTCCAATGTAAGCTCTATGAATTCAGATTGTGCACCTTTGTATAAAGTTACAATGTGGATTTGTTGAGTTGAACTTAAATTATTGGGGGAATTCACATAGGCACTGGGAGCGTCCAAATCTTGTTGATGGTTTAGAATATAATTATATTCTAACCAAGTGTGACTCCACAAACAATGGCATAGTGCAGTATTTGACCCAAAATATATTTTCTCGCAGTGGAGTTGAGGTAGTCAACTATGAGGCCTGCATTTTAACAAGAACCTCTGGGCCCGAGCAATGCTTACAATGGAGAAAAAGTGCAAAATCTGAATTTGCTTTGTGTTTGCCTTTGGCCCGAAGTGCCAGATGAGTGCAGGGGAAGAGAATAAGCCAAACGGAACAAAAAGAGCATATTCCGAATGGGGATCATAAGAGTGTTCTGAAATTGGAGCGGTTACTAGTTTAAGGGAGTTCGGTCACTGCAATTCCATTGCAAGATCCCAGGTTAGAGAAGGAAAACCTGGAGGTCTACCTGTTTTAGATTACTCTTACAAAAGCAACCATGATATATGTGACACTTTAAAGAAGAACACATTTATTGTGGCATTCTGTGAGGCATTTTCATAAGTTTTTCCTACACCCTGTGTTAAGGATGATGTTGTTGTATTACCAACCAGCAGAGTGTAGAGCACAGAGAAACGTTGCTGAGAGCAATGAATAAGAGATGTGTAAACTGGTTTATCAAAAGTTTACTTTATAGTGAAAAAACAATCTCATAGTCTTTAAACAAATCCAAGTCTTTGCCAGTTAAATCAGTCCAGTGATACAAAATCTTCTTACCACACAAACAGTAGTTGGTTAGAATAACAAACTCACTCTGGTTCACAAACCACGATGGTAGCAGATCCATCCAACCGATGATAGCACAATGGATAGCAACTCCACACACAATGGTAGCTTATCATCAACTGAATACGTTACAGTACCTTTCTTAAATACGTTCACAACTAATGATTATATAATTACAGCATGACTCAGCATTACAATGAATCAGCAGGAAAACTTTAAAGTCACACAATACATATTCATATTAAAGTCACAGAACACATATATTGCCTGGACAACTTGTTAGGCTCAAACCATATCCTAACACCCTGCCCCCTCCATTTCTGGGTACAGTTAGGAGATACAGCATGAAAATCAGCTGCGTGACTTTGGGCCAGTCATTCTCTCTCAGCCCATAATATCAAGCTCGGGCAACAAGCCAGTCAGTCAATTTCTGATGCAACCAATACTCAGTTGATCCTCCCCAAATTTGGACCTTGCATTTGTGAAAAAATGCTAGAAAGAAATATATATGAATGAACGAACGAATGAACGGAATGAATGAATGAATGAATGAATGAGTTTATATCACTTTGATGAAGAGAAGAAAGTTTCTGTGATACCGTTACTTTAAAACAAGTCAGGTGAGAAGCCTGAATGTTGTGTGGTAAAGGTTCTATAATTGCCAGTTGACTATGAGAAACAGAAATGCAGAAAAGAGATTTTCTTCAATTCGCTAAACTGTAAGTGTTTTCTTTTATATATATATATAGAGAGAGAGAGAGGTGATAGATAAGTTCTTACTGTTATAAGAAGTTGTTGAATTATTATTATTAGTGTGATAAAAGTAAATAGTACCTTTGGGTGGGAGAGAAATGAACTGGATGAAAATGATAATATGGAGACAGATAGTGTTATCTTTGTCTATCAGAGACCTGATCCAGATTCCCCACCCAATCTGCCATTTACTTTTATAAGTAATTCCAAATTATTGCCAAAACTCTTTCGAAAGATCTGTTGCCTAACCATCATTTTATTCATTCTTGGTTAGTAAGACAAGAAACCTTAGGGAGTATGTAAAATGTCTAGCACTTAACACATACTGTTTTTAGTAGGTAGACTAAAGTGGGATCCTTATGAATCGACAATGAAACATGATTTTGTCTTTAAATCTACAACAGACCCTGAAGCAGATTGGTAAGAATATACTAATTTACCGTAACCGATTTAAACTTTTTAATCATATTTGGTTTATTGACTTCTTTTGAAACATTCTCATGTTCTTTTATTAATCTGTTTCTTAAAACTTTTGTGTTTTGTTTTTCTGATGGCATACAATGTATTTATGGAAAAAGAGAGTAGCTTTAAGATTGGTTATGTTTTATATGTTCTGGAGATTATTTAGATTGAGAATAATTCTGGTTCCTTCTATTTTATCTATATTTTCCCACCAAACTAGTGTGTAATTGTAATTTCCCCCTATGTTAAGCTTTTAAAGTAGGTTAAATTAATATTTTCAGGATCCAACTGATACATCCCTCGTGTTTTTTTAAAGTGGGTTTAAGCCACCTCTCTGCTGAAGGAAAATATGCCACATAAGCTCCCCGTCTAGAATTGGTTCTGAGTAGTATCAGCTTGCCATGCTCATTTCTTGCCAAAGATTACCTTCTCACATCTGCTGTTTGTCATGATAGACATGGTTTATTTCAACCAAAAATCCACATAAAATGTAATCCCCCCTCCATCTGTAAATTCAGGGTATTTTTTTTTTCAAATCTGAAGCACATTTTCAGTCGGAATTATTTTTCTGGAATAGAAGCAGCTAGTTTAAGAATATAAATTACAGTATGGAGGGAATATCAAAAACTCATAATGCTCTTCTAGATCTTTATAACTAGGATATGATTGGAAATGAAGTCCTTACTCCTTAGTGGAACATATTTTGTTTAGGGTTGACAATTTTTTAGTCAGGGATGTTGATTCTATACTTCCTCTTGAGGCAGAAACATCCTCAGTTTATGAATTTTTCCATGATACATATTTCCAGAGTCTGGACCATCTTATTTTCATGTAATATGCCATTGCAAATAGCATTAGCTAGATTTTTAACATTCACCCCAAATACCTTTTGATTACCGTGAATTGGTATTAAATATCTATAGTATTTTCATATCATTTATTGCAAATATATACAGGTATAAGAAACATTGTAATAGGTCATACAAACTTTACAGTATATTCACAGATTTACCAATTTCCCAAATGGTCAAAAGTTCAAAATATGGCCTACCTGGATTTATTTCTTTTGGAAAAGAGAGATATTTATACATTATAAATAGAGCATAAATAAATCAAGTAGGATAACCACTCCTAAATTAGTTTTCTAGAAGATAATATATTCCACAAAAATATGCTTTTAGCCTTCAACTAATTCTCTGCCTGTTTGAAGATTCTGTTGCTATAATATATATCAGGTGTTATTGATAGGAAGCCAGAAAGACAGATAGAAGGCTATTTTATTGCCAACCTTTTGGCCTCATAGATAAGGTATCCTTGTATCCTAATGGCTATTCACACCCCAGAGAACGCTGTTTCAATAAATTATCTGCTACCAAGTGGAAACCAAAGAATAAATCTACTACTGTAGTGACCATTCTCCGCCTTTAAGAAATTCACAAGACAAAATCCATTGTTGTAATACTTTTTTCCTATTAAAACTCTGGGTCAACAAAATTACATTTTTTTTAATTTCAAGGCTGGCTAGAAAAAAATTAAAGTCATAGCTGTATTTATGTATAGATCACTAAACCAAGATGTTCTAATTTAGGGTTTGCTAAACAAGATCAGTTCAATACAATGCTGAGCTAGATGGAAACAGCCTGTATAGTGACTTAGCATTATATACAGTCCAACTATTATGTATCTTTTGATTGCAGATCTTATGATTTATACATGATATGGATCTGCTATAGAAGAGAATGAAAGAATGGTTCACCAGTACGCCTATCTTGCCAATCACTTGTTTTCCTAAAGAATGTAATAGAGACCTTTGAATAGGCCAGAAGTTCATTTAGCACTCTGTTCCACCCAATTCCACCCTTTATATTGTATAAATAGTTCCTTTTATCAGACTTGAATATTATTGCATTTAGTTTCATGGGTCTGTCCATATTCTAACAACCCCTCCTTTTTACAGCATATAATTTTATAGACTACAGTTTCCTTACTTGCCTTTACATCAAGTTAACAAGCCCCAGTTATTGCTATCCTTTCATAATCTGTATTCAATAATTCCCACAGAATTTGATTCCCAATTGATATCAGGGTAGTTGTCATGGTGTTATATTCCCTGGATCATGGTCATCTGGTTTGCCAATATTTCATCCTTTAGTCCAGTTGCCCATGGCCATATTGAGTGGGAAATCCCAACACACCAGAAAAGTTAAGTGGGGGAATGCTAATGAAGATAATAACAACCTAGATAAACTTATGGTATCAAGCAGTAGTGGGTTTCAAATCCTGGCACTATTGGTTCGCTATCGGTAGCATGCGCAGAGCGTTTTTGATGACGTCTGGGCGGATGAGTGGAGCCTTCCACCGCCACCACTACCGGTTTGCCCGAACCAGGAGCAACCCACCACTGGTATCAAGCCATTTTCTTATGGGCCTATTTATTTAATAAGAGCTCATATCATATATATAGATACACTTTATTGAAAAGAGAGGTTGAGTAGAATTAGAGATAGCTGCAGGTTCAGAGATAATAGGTACGTGATTGCATTGTCGTTGCCATTGTCTTGTTTCTTGCAGTGCCAGAGCCGGGACGGGACACGTCATTCCCTTTCAAGTAGATGAACCAACTGCAAAAAGCATCTACAGAGATGAATTCTGCTGGAAGCCATATTCCAAGGCAGAGCCTATAACGAATGGCTTTGTGACAGTAAAGGACAGGAACAATCCTCAACCTGGAGAAGTAGGGTTCAAGTTATTGTTATTTCAAGAACATGCCTTATACTTCATATTTTAATTTTTTATGATTTTGGATATATGATAACTTGGTTTTGAAATCATTGTTCAAAGTTGATATCATAGGAAAGGAAAGGCTTAGTTATAAGAAATACTTAATAGAGTTGTGAAAAGCATTTGAAATGTCAAATTATTCTTCTTTGAAGTGTTAAAAACAGCTGGATCTGCTTGCAGGCCAGGTTTATATGCTTCAAAGACTGTCTTGTTTTCTGCACTTAAATTTGCACCTGTAGACAACATTTCCACTGAACTGAAAAGTCCCAGTAGAGTGAAGTGGCTGTATACACACATCCATCCACTCCTAGAGATGTGAAAAACAGCGATGTGAGCCTTGCAAAGGATGCAGCTATTTTAATAGGGTGCTCCACTCTTGCTATTACGCTTTGCGTAGAATGTATTTTTATTGCTTTGCATTGCCTGAATTTTGTATCCAAATTTATATGTATTTATTTATCACTGAGTTTTATGGAGTCTAATGATATTTCCACCAAGTAGGAAGCCTTCAGTCCCGATTAGAATTACAACTCAGGGCAAAAAAATTAAAAACCTTTCTCCATTCAAACTTTACTGCTTTTTAACAAAAAATGATATCCTTAAGATTTATATTGACTGTTTCCCATTAAGTGTTTTGATTCTTGACAAATGTATCTTTTCTTTTATGTACTCCGAGAATGTATGCACCAAGACAAATTCCTTGTGTGTCCAATCACACTTGGCCAATAAAGAATTCTATTCTATTCTGTTCTATACACAGAGCCAGCTAAATGCTTAGCATCATTTATGGCAAGTCTGTTGACAACCATTCGTTCAGCAACCACTTGAAGTTTTGATGATACTGAATTAAGGGATTTATCACCACTCCCCTGAAGTGATGGCTATTGCAACATCCCCACAGTCACATGATTGCAATCTTTGATCCTTCCCATTTGCAACCTTCCCTACTGGTTTCCCTAGAAAATCAATGGGGAAGCTGACAGGAAAGGTCACTGGGTTAAGCATCCCTCCCGAGCCTTTCTTTACTTGTACCCACTGCATCCCCCTTCCTTTGCACACACCCCTGCCCTCTTTCCACGGCCTCCCTGTACTTGCATACACATAACGTATTTTTTGGAGTATAAGACACACCTTTCCCCCCCACCAAAAGAGGCTGAAAATTTGGGTGCGTCTATACTCCGAATGTAGCTTTTTCGAAGCTTTTTTTCAACCCTAATGAGGTGTTAACAAGGCGCTAGCGAGTGAAGCGATCTCCATGCTTTGCTCCGACTCTCAGCTGTTCTTTAGAAGCTTTTTTTCAGCCCTAACTAGGTGCTAGCCGAGTGAAGCAATCTCTCCCCCCCTAGGGGTGAAATGTAAAATCTGTTACTACCAGTTCTGTGGGCATGGCTTGGTGGTGGGGTAATGTGACTGGGTGGGCGTGGCCAACTTTTTTTTTTTTAACTTTTCAAAGCATTTTTTCTAATGCTTTGAAAAGCCTCTCTGCCGATCAGGAACTCAGCTGGGGTCGTCAGAGAGGCTCTTTTAAAAATGCCTCTCTGCCGATCAGGGAACTCAGCTGGGAACATCAGAGACTTTTCAAAGCATTTTTTTTACCACCTCTTTGGCCAAGAGGTTGCAGAAAAAAAATGTCTCCCTGTGATTGCACACACTCTGCATGCTCTTTCCATGTCCTCTCTGAGATCGCATGCATACTGTGCCCGCTTTTCTTGGCCACCCTGCAATTGCACACATGCACACATATAACCCACATCCTCTTTCCACATCCTCCCTGCAATTGCATGCACCCTGATCCCTCATTTCCTGGTGTTTCTGAGCTCACATCACACCAGACACCCTTTCCCTGACTCGTGTGTGTCCTGTTCTAGCCCTCCCCTCCCCACCTCTCCCCAGAGTCCTTCCTGAGCAATTCCTCCACTTTCCACTTAATGACCCACATGTCTTGGATTATGACATCAACTGGGACAGCCTGGATTGCCATTGCTGAGCGATGTAGTCACATGGCATCACACTTCACAGATACATTGCTTAGCAAGGGCAATTCCGGTTCCAATTGCTGGTGTAACCCAAGGACTGTCTATAATGCTGAATGTGTACCTAGGCAATCGTTCACCAATTATTTTACTGGAGTACAAAATTGTATTTGTGGCTTCATGGTATACAGGTATACATAGTATATGAAAATTTCCCCAAAGGAAATAGGGGCAGTTGTGGAGTTTAAGAAGGGCAGTAAAGAAACTAGGAAAGCTTTTTAGAAACAAGATTCTCTGCCTAAAAAAGATTTCAGTGGCCCGAAATTGCTATTCTTATACAATTGTGCTCAATTGATAATGATGATGTTATCCATTCAGTTGCTTCTGACTCCTGGGGTCAGGTCTCTTCACGACTTCCAATCATGCACTACTTCTTTGAGTTGCTCTATGCTCCTGCTGCAGGGGTGGGTTCTACTTACATTTATTACTGGTTTACAACGGGGCCGCGCGCGCTCACTTCGCTCGCATGCACATGCACTCTTCTGCGCATGCGCAAAAGCATTTTCATGACATCAGGGTCAGTGGGCGGGGCCTCCTGCCGGTTTTACTATCGGTTCTATAGAACCGGTGCGAACCGGGGGCAACCCACCACTGTCCTCCTGGTGTCAGCCTAGATGATGTCCAGCCACCATGTTCTTTGGCAGCTTTTTTTCCTTTTACTGATAAAAATTTAAAACAAGCAGTTCAGAGCTATGGAAGATATAAATAATATTTGTGATCAGAGGCATCTTTTACAAAGATAACAAAAAATTAAATTGCTTTAAAAAGATAATTGAAAGCACAATTGGATGGATTCTTTCTTTTAAAAAAGTTTTTGTTCTTTATCATTTTTTTCTTTCCATTTTTTTAGCGTTTCCTAATATGGCAACTGCCTCGAGAAGAAGCACCATTACCTACAGATAGCTTTTCACCATGGACAAAACCTTTTAGTAAACAAGATTTGGAGGAGGTACTAAAGAAGCAGTACAAAACAGTATACACGAGAGATTATTTAGGAATGCAACCAGGTGAACATTGTGGCTTTCCTTCCTTCTCTTGAAATATGTGATGAAGTGCCCATTAAAAGTTTTGACTCAAAGCTGAAAACATCCCCAGAAAATATTCTGATTAAGTCGGAGATTATAAAAAGTAACCACACACAGACCAGCCTTGGAGAACATAGAAAATAGAGGTCTTTGGATGAAGTCATGCATAGGGTATTTGGTAAGGTGCCTTCCTTCAGTTTGAGAATAGAACCACAATGGCGCAGTGGTTAGAATGCAGTACTGCAGGCTACTTCTGCTGTTTGCCGGCTGCCTGCAATTTGGCAGTTCAAATCTCAGCAGGCTCAAGGTTGACTCAGCCTTCCATCCTTCTGAAGTCGGTAAAATGAGAACTCAGATTGTTGGGGGCAATATGCTGACTCTGTAAACCGCTTAGAGAGGGCTGTAAAGCACTGGGAAGCAGTATATAAGTCTAAGTGCTATTGCTATTGAGCCCTGGTCAGATTAATAGGATTTACGCTCAAGTGTATTTAAAACTGCAATTGAAATAATTTTCTGTTATTTGCTTTTTACTTAATACCCCTTTCCCCATTCCTTTCACAATAATTCTATTATTAAATCTTTTCAGGTGCTCCAAGGGACGATGTTGCTGTCCCTCCAGATTGGAAATCATTACTCCCAAAGCCCCCAGATACTGAAGTCAGGCGCCATTATCAGCCACAAATCCGTGCACCGGAATTAATGGATTTCACTTGGAAGTATGGGTGTAATGCAAAACGTAAAATTCCGGTCAAAGGTGCTGGTAAGCAGTGTGTTTCTACAGCTCAACTACAGTTCCATAAATTAACTATGTAGGTGTGTTTTCTTCCATGGTTAGATTTTTCTTTCCAGCTTCCATTGATCACAAATGCAGTGGACAATGATCTTCACCAGAATGCACAAGGGTCAGATTTTTAGGCCAATGTTCACCCTATAACCTAGGATGTGAAATAGTTCTGCATTAAATTTCATGGACTCTGGATGAGCCATTTTGTTTCTTATTGTAATAAAAAGAAGAAAGAGAGAAATGAGGTTGTATACAGATTTGTCACCAAATTTCAGAAGAATAAGTGCTGGGGGGAGAGACATATGTGCTCCAGCTCTGAGCTAAAGAATGCTAGTCAACATCATGGTGCAAGTATTCCTACTCTCCTGGCAGAATATCACCAGTCCACCATGTTGCTCTTCATGCTTCCAGGCATCTTCTCCTTGGATTACTCCAAGAGTATCAATCTTAAGGGATATAAAGTAGCACTCTGCTCAGTTACTCAATGGACAAGTACAGTTTTAGATTCCCACAGATTCAAGGCCTATAATTGTAAGAGAACATAGAGTGTATGGGCAACAACATGCCACTTCTTATGAAGGAGGGGCATAAGATTTTGTGACATGGAAAAACAGAAAGATTTTAAAATGTGGACAATACTCAGTTTTGTTGAATTCTAGTTTGACATGATTGTTACTGCTTTGCCTTCACAGTGCCTTCAATGACAATTGCTCAGATCTGGAATCATGAACATAGCAAACATCTGTCCACGTATCAGAAGGATTTTGGAGATGATTACCTTGATATCCTATCAGTTCTGAATTCTGTAGATCCAGAAGAAATTAAAGAATATGTGGAAAGAGCTCCTAAGCCAGGTGGATGATTGTGGGGGGAGGGGGGATTTTGTACAGGACTTGATGTGTTGAATATGGTAAGACTTTGTAATTGTCCTTTCTATCTACATAGTATGTTTTTTAAATTGCTCCATTTCCAAAGTTTCTTTCAAGATCTGGATCTGTTGCCTACCTAAATAAACCTAAAACATACAAGGTAGGAGTCAACAGTCTTTTAATATGGCAGGCACCATGACCCAACAAATGAATATTAAGCATGTTGTAAAAGGTAATGTGTTTATATTAAAAGCTGTTCACCATTTTCATATAAAGTGATGTGAGACATCAGAATTAAGATTTTGAAAACTATTGATTTTAAATATATATTTGCGTTTGGGTTTCGCGGATGTCACATGGGTTGTTTGAGAATCTTCAGGCACAGAATTATTAACTCCTAGTATACTTGAGCAACAACTAATTATTCATATTAATGCATCTTGTAAGATCTTAGAATAAGGGACGCGGTGGCTCAGTGGCTAAGGCGTTTGTCGATTGAAAGGTTGGCAGTTCAATGGTTTGAATCCCTAGTACCGCGTAATGGGGTGAGCTCTCGTTACTTGTCCCAGCTTCTGCTAACCTAGCAGTTCGAAAGCATGTAAAAAATACAAGTAGAAAAATAGGGACCACCTTTGGTGGGAAGGTAACAGCACTCGGTGCACCTTTGGCGTTCAGTCATGCCGGCCACATGACCACGGAGATGTCTTTGAACAGCGCTGGCTCTTCAACTTTCAAGCGGAGATGAGCACCGCCCCCTAGAGTCGGGAACGACTAGCACATATATGCAAGGGGAACCTTTACCTTTTACCTTTTAAGATCTTAGAGATCTTTTGGGGAAATGAAAAACAATATTAGCATCTGGACCACTTGATACACATAAGTCAGTAGAATCATCTGACCTTAAAGGAGACCTTGATAGCCAACTGAACAGATAAAGAGAAGCAGAAGTGGAAAGCAGATTCTGTTTGGAAGTATGGATGTCTGCATGCCTGACAATCAGAAGCCCTTTGGTGAATATGAAAACAAAATGTATTAATATGAGAAGTATTACTGTATTATAGTTCTCCACTAGACCTCATTGAGACTCAAAGCTTTTAGATTATTACAGAAATTTGGGTAGCTAGTATGTGTCAGGGAAGGGCAGGGAATAATGGGCAATGTAGTGAATGTCAGAATACAATTTTATAATTTTAGCCCTTTCCTACTTCAGTTTAAATGAAAACTATCCAACTGAAATAATTTGCTTTTAATAGAAACCTCACATTGTGACAAATACCATGATTTGAGGAATAATTTGTATATATACCACAACAAGAAAAATATGTTACTCCCTTTCTAATCATTAATTCTTGTCAAAGCTTCCTCAGTAATTTGCATTAGAAAAAAGATTAATATGTATTAAATACAGAGAGTTATTTTAGTATGACATCTAGGCAAATCTTGTTGACAACCAATCCATACTCTGAATTAGAAATAATTAATGGCATATATTTTGTCTGCCTCTTCAGATGTAAGCGATAACCTTCTTTCCATTTTTCTCCAGAAAAAATAATCCTTCAGAATTTCCTTGATAGAGTCAGTGGAGACAGAATGTTACAAAGACCTTCCTCATCAAAGAAGTCAAAAGAAAATCCAATCAGATGCGTCTGATACTTTTCAGAAGGAAATTCATCAAAATGGAAGGGTGGCTGTTTCAAAATGCAATATCCTTATGATCTGTCTTAATAGTAAACCATTTGAAGACTACATTTACTTTTCTTATACTTGAGAGTTTCTTTAGAAATCTTAAAAGACTGCAGTGGCACTACTAGTTCCCTAGCACTGACAATATAATGTGAATTGAAGCAGTTTTCAGTTATTATTCCGTAAGATGTGGTATGCTTGATATATTACAGATCAAAACTCTTAATCCATTCCAGTTGCACTGGAGGTTGATTTTCATCCTGCTGTGAGATTACATTAATTACATTAATTAATTACATTATTAATTACATTAATTTCACACCTTTGTTTGACTTGTTGCAATTTTGAGAAATTTTTAAATAAAGATTTTATACACACATACACACATACACACACACACTTATTTTTGCTTAAATGTACTGACATAATGATCAGACATTTTAATTGGGACTCTAACCTTACAAATTTAATAAATGGATGAGTTTTAGTTGACAAATCGCTTCTTCTTTTTTTCTTTGCAACCTGATGCTTTTCAATTTTGTTAGGGTTGCACCCTAGAATACCCAGCCAAAATACTGATGCCAAAACAGTTGAAAAATCCCCAAAAGACAAAATTAAACAATTGCATTTGCATAGGTAAAATATATAGGCACAATTAAATAATTACATTTGCACAAGTAAAAGTAGGAAGTATCATCTTAAAAGAACCATCACAGAGTATGAAAAAACTGAATGCAATAAGCGTTTTTGTCATTGCAAAACTATTTTTATCTGGCATTAGGTATTTACATGAACATTTCTCTGGTTAAACATTAACTTTTGGTCAACTAAACATTCCATTTTAATTTATCAACTATACTTGCAAGATTTTCATTCTTCAATGAACTTCTTTATTTCTTTGAAGCCATATTTTTAGATATTGCTAGATAAAGAACTATTTTTACATATTAATTATGTTCATTGCTTTATAAATTAATCTGGCCAGAAACAAAAAACCCAAGACAACCTCATTAGAAAATATTTCTGTTGTATATGTTTATTTTATATTATTTTCAGTCAATTCAGTACTCGGCTACATTGAAAACCATAAATAAATCCAAGGCCATGGAACAAAGTTAGAGGGGGAAGTTAAGGCTTACAGTCACTTGCACACTTATTTGGAAATAAGCCTGCTATTAGAAATCTAAGACCCTTGACATTATGATAGAATATATAATATTCCTGCTGTGCTTCATAACAGCCTAATCAAAGCATATGCAAATTAGAATGTTTATGAAAACACTTCTTTTCAGATTCAGCTGAGTATGTGTATGAGGATAGGGAAGGATAAAAATAAAATGCTCTGTTCTAATCAGATAGAAGTGCAAGGAATTAAATACCAGGACAAAGCTAATACAGCTGCTTTGCTGCAATGCAAGAGGGACAATATCCAGTTGTTTTAATACATCTAGGAAAGCTGGTTTGGTGCAACATGCTCCCTTCAAATGTTTTACATAGCTCTAGAATTAGTGCAATCCTAGCATACTAGATGGATGTGGTGGCTCAGTGGATAAGATGCTGAGCTTGTCAATTGAAAGGTCGGCAGTTCAGCTGTTTGAATCCCTAGTGTCACGTAATGGGGTAAGCTCCCATTACTTGTCCCAATTTCTGCCAACCTAGCAGTTCGAAAGCACATAAAAAATGCAAGTAGAAAAATAGGGACCACCTTTGGTGGGAAGGTAACATCATTCTATGCACCTTTGGCATTTAATCATGCCAGCCACATGACCACGGAGACGTCTTCAGACAGCACTGGCTCTTCAGCTTTGAAATGGAGATGAGCACCACCCCCTAGAGTCAGGAATGACTAGCACATATATGCGAGGTGAACCTTTACCTTTACCTTAGTATACTATAACCTAGGCCTGCCAAAGTGGCGGCCCATTTGTGTCTGTTCTCTTCATCTCTGAAATATTCTGTCTAGAAGTCTTTTATGAATCATTTTGGAACTTCTCCACTTCTGATTGTTTAATCAGAAATACAGCAAACAATACTTCAGAAAACTGGGGAAGGCTTCAAAGCCACATTCTTATGTCTTGTGTAACCCAAAAGAGAAAAGGACATTCTGGAATCATTTAGAGCTATTTTCATATTTGTGTTCCAGTTAAAAGATTCTGAGCTCACCAGACGATTTTTGTACATGTGTTTTGTATAAATGACCGTCTGATTTGTAGCTTTTTTCTCACAAGTATTTTTCATAAAAATTATTTTCCCCCTTCATTGGAGGGAGAGATGTCCAAAAAGTCACGATGGAAGCCACAGATATTGACTGAAGTCCTGCCACTTTTTACATAGGTCACAATGCCTATAAAAGGACTGAGCTTTGATTGTACCCTTGTGGCCACTAAGGGCACAATGTTTTTGACCTCTCATGTGGACACACCTTTTTTCAACTCACTTTTTTGGTGACACTGTTTAAGTAATGCAAACCTGTCAGATCTAATCAGAAAGGCAGAAACAATTGGAGAGAGGTGGTCCCACGAGTATCCAGTCCTCAGATTGTGAAGGAGTTTATAAATGACCATCGGCACTTTTAATTGCACCCAGAAGCATACTGGTAATCTTTTCAGTTTGTGAACAAGCATCATTACATCAGGGTACCGAGACATGTCCATTGGTTCACTATTGCATTCTGGACCGCTTGTGCAGACCAAGTCTAAACCCCTGCCAACTTTAGCCAACACAGAGATGTGCAGCATGATGCAATAAACTGTTGCACATCTGGGTCCATTTGATCCAGACTGAATGCAACAGGAGATCTGCGGAAAGATGCCAAAAATGGTATGAATATATTGTACCTGACTATTTGCTGTAGTTCTTCTTGAAACTTGTCATAACTTTGAGAAACGTGTGTTCTGAAATACATGTGACAACTCCACCAGTAGCTAGGACTATTCCCAGACTTCTCCTCCTTTGAAGTTTGGGGACTTAAGGGAGGTGCAAAGATTGCAGTAACCTGAGCATTGCAGACAGACCTAACAGCAGGTTCCAGGCTCCTGAATAAAAGTAAGCACAAGCTGTTGCCTTATGAACGAAAAACAAATCCAAGATTTCAGCCACTGGAATTAGGAAGACAACGATTCAGATTCCATAATGCCTCTGAGGAAAAAAGTGCGACCAAGTTCTGCTTCTGGGAAGTTAGAGACCTCCACGCTGACCAGGTAAGGGGCAATAACAGAAAGGAAGATGTTACATCTCTATACATTAAACAGAAACACATTGCTGCCTTTATTTTTTTTTTCTTTCAACACGAAACAAGATTTAGTTGCAGCTGCCAAAGGCAGTCATGTTTGGAAAGCTTTTGTGGTTGTCAAGGAACCCAAGCTGTTGGAGTTTAGCGTTTGTTTTTCTCCTTGTGTAGGAATTATAATTGTCTATGCTTGGCACTACGGCTTCTTTTACTTAGCAATGATTCCTCCTCAATTCTATCTCATCAGGAGTTCAGTATGCACAGTTGACCTGTGGTTTTAGCTTCAGTGAAAAGTGTGAACATTTCTTAGGATGGTCTGCTAGCTCTTTTTTTTTTTTTTTTTTAGAAGATGCAGTACATTATAATCACCTTCAGTCCCCTGAGGAGTTTCTGATGGCATAACCTAAGGCTTACTCTCACAGGAGAAACTTAAGAATAAAGCCACTGTGTTCCTGCAAAAAAAAAAGCATGTTAAATTTCTGGCATGCTGGTGATTAAATTCACAGAGCAGAGGGAATATTTTTAATAACATTTAACATAACTTTTGCAGGATTCCTGCTAAGAGTGCACATCTCAGCAAAAGCACTTTTTGTAAGGAGGGAAAATCTTGTTCTCTTGCGTATTTATCTCAATCAGGAGTGGCATTCTGACTCAGGAATAAGCTGAACCCTTTAAAGAGGTGAGCTGTCACTCACCATTGATCTATCACAATTTTCTAGGACAAGAAAAAAAGCCAGTGATTCAGTCACACAATCTTATCCAGTGGTGGGTTTCAATTTTTTTTACTACCGGTTCTGTGAGTGTGGCTTGGTAGGCGTGGCATGGCTTAGTGGGCGTGGTTTAGTGGGCATGGCATGGGAGGGATACTGTAAAATCTCCATTCCCACCCCACTCCAGGGGAAGCTTACTGCAAAATCCCCATTTCCTCCCAATCAGCTGGGACTCAGAAGGCAGAGAATAGATGGGGGCGGGGCCAGTCAGAATTTTTACTACCAGTTCTCCGAACTACTCAAAATTTCCACTACCGGTTCTCCAGAACTGGTCAGAACCTGCTGAAACTCACCTCTGATCTTATCCATTGACATCTTGCAATACGTGCAACATACTACTATAGCAATAGTACTTAGACTTATATACCACTTCATAGTGCTTTACAGCCCTTTCTAAGTGGTTTACAGAGTTAGCATATTGCCCCCAACCATCTGGGTCCACATTTTACTGACCTCAGAAGGATGGAAGGCTGAGTCAACCTTGAGCCAGTGAGGTTCAAACCAGGGGTGGGTTCTACTTACTTTTACTACCGGTTCGCAACGGGACTGCACACATGCGCAGAAGCTTCCTGACGATGTCCGGGTTGGTGGGCGGAGGTTCCCAACGGTTTTACTACCGGTTCTTGTGAACCAGTCCGAACCAGGGGCAACCCACCACTGGTTCAAACTCCTGACAGTGAGTAGTGAGTTAGCCTGCAATACTGCATTCTAGCCACTGTGCCGCCACTATACGGCCTGGTGGCTCAGCAGACTGATAGCATTATGATTAACACCAGCTGCCTGCAATTACTGTAAGTTCGAATCTCACCAGGCTCAAGGTTGACTCAGCCTTCCATCCTTTCTAAGGTAGGTAAATTGAAGACCCAGTTTGTGGGGGCAATAAGCTGACTTCGTATAAATATACAAAAGTATGAAGGCTATTGCTTAACACATTGTAAGCTGCCCTGAGTCTCCGGAGAAGGGCGGCATATAAATCAAATTAAAAAAAAAAAACCTAGACTATGCTGTCTAATTTTGTTTAGTCATTCATTCTTTTCTTGAAAAGTCTCAGGGTCTCACAAAATTATTCAGAAAATGGGCACAGTTAATGGTTACCTTTAAAAAACTGTGAACTTCACCATTTCATTGATGGAGAAGTTCAGTAATTTTCTAAAACTCTTTTAATTAACACGAGGGCTAAGTGAACATCCCCTGATATTTGAATTATCCTCTGCCTTTCAAAAAGGATAAGCATTTCTCCTTCAAAAACCACCGTGATATGAAGTGTGATGTTACTAATACAATATTTTGTAGAATTTGGCTAAATAATCCATTTTGATGTATACATCTTAAGAGTTGGGCCCATACAATATGCTTAGTCCCAAGGTTACATTAGGTTTCCTCTGCTCTTTTGTATATAAATAAATTACACATTCCTCTTTTCACAGAATTCTACCCCGTGGTTTGTCCAATAAGCTATTCTCAGCCAGAGATGCTCAAGAACCAATAGAAAACAATATATGTAGCTTATATCATGCTCAACTCTATATCATGCTCAACTATGTTAAGTCCAAATATCCAGTGGAGATCATTGAATGGCTTTGAGCCAGGCCTGACAAAGTTGCTTTGATATGGATAAAATGAGACCATCCCCTCTCCAGCCCATCCCAGTTAAGTATCTGCAAGAATAAACAAAACTATTCCCTGACTAGGTGGCTCAGTGGCTAAGACACTGAACTTGTTGATCAGAAAGATTGGCAGTTTGGTGGTTCGAATCCCCTGTGTGAGCAGGGGGTTGGACTAGATGACTTCCAAGGTACCTTCCAACTCTGTTACTGTTATTATATAGAATGATTATATCACATATATGTGAACCACACTTTAGGATTTCATATTCTTGCTAGTGCCGTGACCAGATGTGCTTTAGTTAATCACAGTGAATGAGAACTTTTACTATATGGGCCTTAAAAAAAAAAAGTAAATGACAAACCCTTTGATAGTATTAATAAGAAAAATATACAGATTTATTCATGGCATTCAACTCAAAGGAGATTTTGTCTTTTTAAAATTCTATATAGTCTGGTTTATTGTATTTTCCAGGATATTTGAATAATTAATCTCCAGTAAGGAAATACCACAGAGATATTTTAGCAAAGATCATGTCTTGAGCTTTCCAATTAGCTTAAGTGTAACCAAGCAACATTGAAGAGTAAACAAAACATGAGAACAGTGTTTAAAACTATCACTCACCACAAAGCTCTGGTGTATGTTTATTTTTAGTTTGGCTTTCAGCCAGGTAACTGGCTTGTGTATTTAAAAAGGTTCATCTAAGGCAAGGGTGTCAAACTCGTGGCCCGTAGGCCAGATGCGTCACATGCTGGCCCGGTCCCCCCTGGATTAGTGAAAGGGGGGAAAGTCCTGATACGTCACATGATGCTGCCATGACGACGCAAGTTTGACACCCCTGATCTAAGGCAAAGGTGTCAAACTCAAGGCTCGGGGGCCGAATCCGGCCTGGGGGATGCTTAGAACTGGCCCGCAGGGCTGCCCTGGAAACAGCAAAGGACCGGCCCACGGTGCCTCTTCCAGTGAAAAGAGAGCTCAGGAGGGTTGTGGTGGCCCTCCTGAGCTCCGTTTTCCTGGCAGAGGGTCGCAGGAGGCTGTTGCAGCTGAAAACAGCTTGGGAGCCTGTTTTTGCTGGCAGAGCACTCAGGCCACCATGGGTTCCCCCAACACAAGTGACATCAAGCTGGCCACACTCACCCTAGCTACAACAGCCTGCCTCTCCCCCCGAGGTCAAACACAACCCTGATGCAGCCCTCAGTGAAATCAAGTTTGACACCCCTGATCTAAGGAAACCATAGTCAAAACTAAAGAGAATTCAGCCCATTCCTCTATACATCATTTTATTTGTTGTCATATGTTTAGCCATTAAGAAATGCACATTTCTTCCTTGGAAGCCAGGAAACATATATTCCATCCATTGTGCTCCATTGTTGTCTAGTGGAGGTGGATGTTCTGGAGATGTAGGTTCGCCACAACATTTGGGATGCAATTTGTAGCTCCCCAAAGACTCTGGAGAAATCCTAAGAACCCAAATTACTGGCAAATTATAATTTTCAATTGTAATAGAAGGGGGAAAGTATTAAATTCCCAAGAAGTAGGAGTTCTGACATCCAGGGGCCAATTGGATACCAGTAGATTTATTTAGGATTCAAAGAATAAAAATATTCATAAAGCAAAGAGACCAATAGTTTATTAAAGTAATATAAATTACAGGAGAATGTATACTTAAATATCCTTTCTGCAGTTAAAACTGAAAAACATTTTAGGGGAACCCCTTCTTGGGCCAGCTGGAATATAGAACCTTCCCAGTCATGTCTACACCAAGTGCCAATCCTATTCTGACTTCTCTTGGCTTAAGTACTTTTACATAAATGTAGTAGAGTGATCTGTTTTAGCTCCTGAAGATGTCTGCTCAGGGATGTCTCTTCCTGGAATTCAACAACTCAACTTTTCTTTTGGAAAGTTACTCCTCTATTCAGTAGAGTGATAAGGTTGAGATAAATAGCATAAGTTTAGGACAGAAGGTGCACACGCATCGAGATCAGTACAGTAAATATACACTGCTCAAAAAAATAAAGGGAACACAAGCAGAAGACATCCGAGATCTGAATGAATGCAATAGCCTTATTAAATACTTTGTTCTTTACATACAGTAGTTTATACACTGCTCAGACAACTAAAGGGAACACAAAACTACTGTATGTAACGAACAAAGTATTTAATAAGGCTATTTCATTCATTCAGATTTCGGATGTCTTCTGCTTGTGTTCCCTTTATATTTTTGAGCAGTATATATTTTTATAAAGAAAAAGTAATACAGAGTGCAGAAGCAAACAAGTAGCATAATACTGGATGATAAAGAATAATGTGGAATTTATATAAACCAGGAGAAAAGTGGATCATGGCATTATGATTCCTCACCATTTCGTTTGCATGAAAATTACTATTATTATTAACTTATTTAAAATGTAGCTTAATTATTAAACTATAGCCTAACTAGCTCTATATAATAAAATAGTATCTTATTCTAAATTCTAAACATATACGAATAGAATAGAATAGAATAGAATAGAATAGAACAGAACAGAACAGAACAGAACAGAACAGAACAGAACACAATACAATACAATACAATACAATACAATACAATACAATACAATACAATACAATACAATACAATACAATACAATACAATACAATACAAGAACAGAGTTGGATGGCACAACACCCTGCTCAGGCTGGAAACCCTATACCCGTGATGGCGAACCTATGGCACGCGTGCCACAGGTGTCACACGGAGCCATATCTGTGGGCACACAAGCGTTGCCCTAGCTGAGCTCCAACACGCATGCATGCACCAGCCACCTTATTTTCTGCTCTTCCGGGCCCACTGGATGTCGAGAAATGGGCTATTTCCAACCCCCAGAGGGCCTCCGGGGGGGTCGGGAAGGCAGTTTTTGCCCTCCCCAGGCTCCTAAAAAGCCTCTGGAGCCTGGGGAGGGTGAAAAACAGGCCCACTTTTCCATCACTTGCCAAAAGCTGGGGGAGCGGGGGGGTCACACACATATGTGCGGGGTGCATTGAATTATGGGTGTGGGCACGCCCGCCCGCAAACCCCTCCGCGCTCCCCCCTGTCACTGCCCTATACCATTTCAGAGAAATCATTGTCCAATCTCTTCTTAAAAACTTCCAATGTTGGAGAATTCATAACTTCTGGAGGTAAGTTGTTCCACTAGTTAATTGTTCTAACTGTCAGGAAATTTCTCCTTAGTTCTAAGTTGTTTCTCTCTTTGATTAGTTTCCATCCATTGCCTCTCATCCTGCCCTCAGATGCTTTGGAGAATAACTTTACTCCCTCTTCTTTGTGGCAACCCTTGACATATTGGAAAACTATTATCATGACACCCCTGGTCCTTCTTTTCATTAAAAGAAATATATGATTAATTCAATTTTATTTTACTTAAATCACCATCATTCCATTGCTGGTTGTAATCATGTCTGGAAACATAACTGTCAGAACGCCACTTAAAGATCAAGCATGACCCTTGACATAAAAACATTTCTGTTTACCACACTACCCTGCATATACCCTGTCTTGTGCCCTTGCAAGCTGAAGATCTTTTAGCATATGAGCAGAAGACTCCAGCGTCAGGCAAAAGCCATTACAGAATGGATAAATCCCTTGTCTCTGATCTAAACGCACAAGTTTCTGGGGGGAGATTTCAGGTTAATCCTGCAACAAAAAAGAGCAAGAGCTTTGAAGTATCATAAAAACTAAGAAACATATAACTGCTTTGTTATTTTAACTTAGAATGAAAGAATGATAGAGTTGAAAAAGAGAGTTTAGGTTATGAAGTCCAAACCCGATCAAGTAGGTTTAAGTGGTTGGAGAGTTTGTGGGCAGATGTACTTCAATTGGGATTGGTTGGGGAACACAGCAGAAGAAATTGGGCGAGCCATTTCAGGAAAAGGAAATATTCATGGCTTTGCAGGTATATTTGTCAGATGAGCCTGGTGGCGCAGCAGACTAATAGCCTGTTATTATCATTCAGCTGTCTGCAATTACCGCTAGTTCGAATCTCCCCAGGCTCAAGGTTGACTCAGCCTTCCATCCTTTCTAAGGTAGGTAAATTGAGGACCCAGTTTCTGGGGGCAATAAGCTGACTTTGTATAAATATACAAAAGTATGAAGGCTATTGCTTAACGCATTGTCAGCTGCCCTGAGTCTCCGGAGAAGGGCGGCATATAAATCAAAAAAAAAAAAAAGATAGAATTGGATCACTTGAATCAATCTCAGGTTAGGTTGTTAAGAGTACACAGACCTAATCATCATGCTGTGATCTGCAAGATCAGGGACATGGATCATAAAAGAACCTGTGGTGGTATTGTCCATCTATGGAGTATTCCATCTTCAGAATATTCACCTCATTCCCCCTGTTGAAACTCAGGTAGTCAGCCAAACTGAAGCTCTTTTGTAGAGCTGTTAGTACATAATCAAATGGTTTTGGGATGCTGTGTTGGTTTTTAGGTTATGGATTTAATTTGATTTTTGTGAGTATTCTTGTAAACCACTGAGAATCCATACAGATAAGGGATTTCCAAAACTGTATAGCATATAAATAGATAGACAGAAACTCTTAGATGTTGCTGACATAGAAAGTGTCCATAATGAAGCACCTTCCTTCCTTCCTTCTTCCTCTGTCCTTCTTTCTTGCTTTGTTATCTGCAGCTTTAGTCCAAATTTGAGACAGTCACTTCACCTTTTAATACCTCAGGCACAGTGGTGGGATTCAACCAGTTCGCACCAGAGAACCGGTTGTTAACTTTCTGAGCAGTTTGGAAAACTGGTTGTTGGAAGAAATCATTAGGGCAGAGAACCGGTCGTTAAATTATTTGAATCCCACCACTGTTCAGGCATCTTTATTTGTTAGTAGAATAATTGTAATTTATGGATGAAAAAAAAAACCTGTCTCATTGTGTCAAAGAGAATTAACTCTAACTGCAGTCTGGAATTTTACTTCTTTTGTTTCTATTGTTCCCAAAACTGGTTAATAATGAATGAACAATAATACCATTTCCCTCATGGTCACCTTCTGTTTTTGTGCTTGGACAGCATTCTGAATGAGCTAACAGAGCCGACATTGACAAAAGACTCTCTGTTTGGAAGGGCACAGACTTCGTTTGCAGGCCCCAGATTGCAAACTGCCTCTCCAGTTTCTATTGGCAGCTTTTCAGAAGATCAAAAGAATATTCCCAGACCTCCAGAATGGCTGGTGAGGGAATTGCTGAAACGGCAGCAAAGGAGTCACTCCATTGGACTCATGGAAAACATCTCAGAGAGCGAAAGTATTCATCACCGTGCCGATTCCTCCAGAAGCCACTGGAAAGGCAAAGTATAACACATTCTCTTTGCTGGCTTTAGTAAGGATTTTCCAGAGTAAAAGGCTACGAAGTTAAAAGCTTATTCAAATGTCCTTTGTACAGAGAGCATCTGCTTAGAAGTTGCTTAGAAGTCAGGTGAAAACTGAGACACATATTTTAGGTCATGCTATACATTTTTATCAGATTATTTAGGACTGTAGCACACGTCTCAGTCTCCATGGAGATGCCACAGAATTGGCACTGCAGTCTGTTCAAAACCAACCACTGAAATACGAAGCAAAGATATGGGGACCCATATCTATTTTTCTACTTTAAAATATTATGAGTTTGGGGGTTGGACAGAGACCTGGACCTAACATTCAAGGGTATGAAATATGTTTTGTTGCCTATGTTGCTCTGGTAAGTGCTAATCTGTATATATCCAGCCGAAGGCACATAAATAAAACTATTATAATGAAGGGAAAGTTAATTCACTCTCTGCTAAAACATTTTCTCATATTCTACCTTCTTTTTGGATATATTCAACATTAATGGTGCTTTTTGTTTCTCTAAAACATCTGAAAGCTTAGCTCAGAGGGGCAGAGTTGAACATTTGGGAGTTTATTTATTAAGATTTTGCATTTATATACTGTTTTCATGTATTATTTCTATTTTGTTACTTGCCTTCTAAGAGTGTATATTCTTCCTGATGCTGTAAGGGGACTAAAAGCATTTGTGGCAGATATTAAATATTGACTCAAAACATCAAACTAGAAACTTCTCTCTGAAATTTAGTTGTGTACCATACAATGCTTGCATTAATCCATCCTGCTCTTTGTCTTGGCAAGATTGAACAGCAGATTACACTTGATCAGCTGCAGAAACTATACACAGCCTTTCAGGTACAGTCATCCTATTAAATGATTGGTGTCAAAGTATAGAATGATCTTTGCGTGGAATTTTTGGTGTTGCAGTTGCAACATATCTGGGAGGATCTAAGTTGAGAAGGTTTGTAGATGTTATCCCATTGGAAAACATAGATTAAAGGCATCATTTGATTAAAATTTTTTGTCTAATATAAAATATTTATGCTTTGGGATTGGTTTGATTTTAATGTAAGGTGATCATGAAAGAAAGTATTCATTCTTGAAAAGGTCAGTGTCGAGATGTCAAGCAAGAAATATAATCCTTGCAATATGTGATTGCCTATCTTGGCATAGTACGATGAATGATTATTAATAATTGCTATTTTATTGTTTTAATATTTGCTACAGATGGTGCATACATTACTTAGATTAATTGGGATTGAAGTGTTTCTAAATTTGTAAGTTGCCAAGGATCAGAATTTTTAATCATGTGATCATGGGAATGCTGCAAAGGTCATAAGTGTGAAAAACGGTCATAAGACATTTTTTTCAGTGCCATTGTAATTTTGAATAGTCACTAAATGAACTGTTGTAAGTTGGGGACTACCTGTATTCACTTTGGATGGCATATAACTTTAATAAATAAATATGAAATATTACTCAAAATTGAACTGCGCAAACTGAGGAGTCTAAGCCATGACTAATTTAATAAATTTTGCTTTCAGTCTTGCTCAAATATCACAGAGTGCATTTGCGATAACTCTTTGATCTGTAATGGATGAAATCTCAAAGGGACTTGAACTACTCAAGAAAGCCCAATTGGGTAACACAGAGAAAATAAAATGAAAGAGGAGAAAAATGGCTTTCCCCCCTCCTTTACAACAAAATAGGCTGAAAATGTTCAAACAAATTTAGGACACCTTTTCCTCCAGTCACCTCCCAACTTTTTCCACTGCTCTCAGCTGAGATTTATTGCTGCCTGTCTTATAACAGTGACTCAGTATAACATGACTAAATGAGTTCCTCTTCATGAAAAATGTTCAGGAGTTAATATGCCAATTAATGTTGAAACTGTAGAAATGATTGCAGAGATGAGCAGCAAATATGTTTATGGAGATTTTCAGTCATCTAGATCAGGGGTCTCCAACCTTTTGGACCTCAGGGACCACCAAATTCATAATTTTAAATCCCTTAGACCACTGGGAGGGGAGGCTCAGCCGCCTTTTGGGCCTACCTGTCTGCTTCTGTGATGCCTCCGGGTGGGAGGCCCAAGAGAAAGTGCCTGGTCCAGGTACACAGCCTGTAAATCTCTTTTGTGTTCCTTCTCTCAAGAAGTTTGGTCAATCTGAGTGAAGGAAAACGAAAATGGGCAGACTGACAGTGGCTTGCTGACGTTGGTGGGAAAATCGGTCTGATATTCCAGAGCTACTAGTCACAGGACTGGCCCTTTGATTATCCCGAAGCAGCTCCTCCACCCGGATGCACCGGCCTGCAGGGAGCTGCCACCAGTTGGCAACCACTGATCTAGGTCATGGTTCTCCCAAAGATGCTTTGTTGCAATATTTTCAGGATCAGACTCAATAAGATCAACAAGAGTTAAAGATTTAACTATATATTCTTTTATTTACATTAGGCATTCTATATTCACTGAATATTCACAGATAGAAGCAAGGGAAATGGTGTAGGTAGCTCCTTATATATACAATGGGTGGAGCTATATGTGGGAGTGGTGAATTATGAATACATTAAGAAGTGAAGAATAAGTTAACCCCTGATACCCTGTCTGTACACTATTTACACATTGGAGAATAAGGCATTTATATCTGACAAATCCCCCTCTAAATGCCGATTCGTTATACAACACCAGTTACATTCAGATTCAGGACAATACAAAACATACAACTTAGAGGTTAAGTATTTATGCTGTTTAGAAGGTAAAGGCTTCGTTAATATATCAGCTAATTGTTCTGAAGTGTCGCAATGCACTGCTTTAATAAATCCATCCTGAGATAATTGTCTCACATGTTTAAATTTTATATCTATATGTCTGGATCTTTGTCCAATGGCATCAGATCTAGATATTTCAATGGCTGCTTTATTGTCTTCATGCATAACAAAAGGCAGAGCAGGTTTTTTCCAGACATCTGAAATTAAATCATTAAACCATACAAGATTATTTGCGGCCTTGGATAAACAAACATATTCCGCTTCTGTTGTTGAAGTAGCCACTAGTTCTTGCTTACCAGTGTACCAGTAAACTGGACAGTCATTTAAGAGAAATACATAACCGGATGTGCTTTTTCTGCATGAGGTGTCTCCAGCCCAATCTGCATCTGCATAACACGTAAGCTTTGGTTCTTTAATATCATTAGGTTCTAACATTAAACAAAAGTCTAGTGTACTTTTTAAATATCTTAAAATTCTTTTAACAGCTTCCCAGTGGTACATTGTTGGTTTGCTGACATGCCTAGATAATAAATTGAGTGGTAAAGCGATGTCCGGTCTAGTCCAATTAGATATGTAAAGGAGTGAACCTATGATTGATCTATAGAATGTATTGTCCTTGAACTCGGGAGAGGATTCATCAGAATTCCTTAGAAAGTCAGTTTGCATAGGGGTATCACAAGGTTTGGCATTGTTTAAGTTGCATTTATTTAAAAGATCTATGATCTTATCTCTCTGGGTAAGTTTGAATCCCCTTTTTGTCTTATTAATTTGGACACCAAGGTATTTGTTTACCTTGCCTAAAGATTTCAATGAGAAATGTTCATTTAGTTTAGTTACAAAAGTTTCTCTTCTTTCTTTATGTTTTCCTATGTATAAAATGTCATCCACATAAATCAATACAAATTCAATGTAATCATCACCCCTCTTGACAAAGAAACAATTATCAGCAGTGGTAGCGTTGAAGTCCATGGTCTTAAGTACTTTTACTAAACAATCATACCACCGTTTACCAGATTGTTTTAGCCCGTATAAACTCTTGTTTAACAACCAAGTCTCATTTCTGTTTGTGTATGGACTATGAGGTGCTCTCACGTATATTTCTTTATCTAATTTTGCGTGTAGGTACGCAGTCTGTATGTCATATTGGAATACATCTAGATTGAGTGCTGAAGCTACCACTAGAGCTGTTTTGACACTCTCTGTTCTTACAGTGGGGGAATACGTGTCAGTATAGTCCTCTGGATATTTCTGTGCATAACCCTGTGCAACCAATCTAGCTTTGTATAGAGTATTTCCTCCCTCTAAATTCTTAATTTTATATATCCATCTGGTACCAATAATTGTCTTATCTTTAGGTGCAGATGCAGGTGTAAATACATTTAGTCCTTGTAAACTTTCCATCTCTTTCTTCATTGCTAATTCCCATTTTTCTTTTTCTTCGTGAGGAAGTTTTAACACTTCCTCGTATGTATTGGGTGTTGTTGGTTCACCATTCATGTGCATTACATAATCCTTGTATTTATTTGGCATTTGATTTCTGGTGTTTCTAATGATTTTCTCGGGTTTACTATCGTTATCATGCAAATATCTTGCTTCCTTTTTTGTTAGTGTATCTGTCTTTATTTTGAGTTGGCTATTTGTCCAAGTTTTGGTTTTGTTTTTATATTTGTTGATATTTTGTTTTTCTATAGTCCCTTTCTCATGAGATTTTGTATCTTCATGTTTATTTGGGAATATCTCATTAAGATGTAATTTAGACCAGTTAGCTTGTTCATGGAACACAGCTGTTCTGGAGACTATAAATTTGTTGTTACTATCAATGAATCTGTATCCTTTAGTGCCAGTCTCATATCCCATAAATCTGAGTCTCCTGGACACATTTTCTCCCTTTCTTCTTAATTGTTTAGGTATGTGTACGTCTGCTGTGACTCCAAATATATGCATGTGTGCTAATTTTGGTTTTCTATTATACATCACTTCATATGGTGTCTTATTTATAATGCTGGACCATGTTCTATTTTGTGTGTAATTTGAATAATGTAGGGCTTCTGACCAGAATTGTTTGCTTAAGCCAGCATCTTCCAATGTGCATCTAATCATGGTTTGTAATGTGGAATTTTTTCTCTCTGCAATCCCGTTTTGGAACGGAGAAAATGGACTAGATGTGTAATGTAACATTCCTTTGTCTTTTAACCATTGTGAGAATTCTTTAGACATGAATTCGCATCCTCTGTCTGTCATAATTTGTTTTATTTTGATGTTGTGTTGTGTTTCTATGCGTTTGTAAAATTCTTTAAATTTTTGAAATGTTTCATCTTTGTGTTTTAATGTGTAAACAAATCCATAGCGGCTATAATCGTCCACTATTGTCAGGAAGTAACGTTTCCTATAAGTGATTGATGGAGTTAATGGACCAACTAAGTCCATGTGTACTAAATCAAAAATTTTGTTAGTTGATCTGGTAGATTTTCTTGGCCTGGGACTAGTTTTTAGTTTTGTAGATTTACATACTGAGCATTCCAGATAATTTTCACAATTCTTTATTTTAACACCTTCTGCGTGTTCAGTCATTTTTTGCACTACAGGAAAACTGGCATGTCCTAACTTCCTATGCAATATGTGAGCACACTCATCATGAATTGGTTTACCTATCTTTGGCTTCTTATCGTTGTGTGCATCTGTGTGATCATGAGATATTTTACATTCATCATTGTCACTGTTGCTAACATTCTCATCATCTATTTCAATACAATCTTCCATATTTGAATCAATGTTATGTAACCATTTTTCTTTTGTTATTAGGTAAGGTAGTCCTCCTTTAGTCACCACAGTGCCTACATTTATTTTATTCTTTTCCAAAGTTGCCTTTCCTTTTGAAAAGACAATGTTAATGTCAGAATCTCTGCTTAGTTTTATGGCACTTAATATGTTATGAGGTATTTCAGGTATTAGTAATACCCCCTCTATTTTTCCTAAACCAGGCAAGGTTACATTTCCTCTACCTAATACTTGAACCTTTTCTTGGTTAGCTACCTTAATTACAAATTTATCTTCTGCAAATGAAGACAATATACTTTTGTTATTAGTGGTGTGATTAGTTGCTCCAGAATCAATAAGCCAATTATTGTTCTCACTTTGTTGTGTGTTAGTGTTGTCTTGTTTATTTAATCCATTCAGTGAACCAGACTTTCTATCCTTTGAATTGTCTCTGCCCCCTCTATTCTCTCTGTGATTTGGTGGGCTCCTATATCTATGCCTTTCTATGGAAGGCTGTCTATAATCGTATTTGTTTCTGTATTCTGATCTATATCTTTCTTTTAAGAATTTTGGGCAATCTCTTCTATTGTGTTCCCTGGATCCACAATTATGACATTTAAATGTTCCACTATATTTTTCTTGGAAAGCTACTTTCCTATATGGTTTATGTTCTGTGTGATTGTTAGAACGATTCCTTCTAGAATTATCTTCTGTTATCAATTTGTTAGATAGACTTTCTATGGATAAATACCCTAGATTGATTGTGTCTAAATGTGACATAAAATTGTCCCATGATGGGTCAAGTGAGTTGATAATGACACTTTTCATTGTTTGGTCTGAAATCACCTCCCCCCTCAAATGCAGTTCAGCTCTTATTTTGTTCAAAGATATTAAATGTTCACTTATGGAAACCCCTGGTTTTATCCTAGATGAAAAGAAGTCTTTAGATATCCTTGTGGTGGTGGCTACACTGTCACTGTGAAACAAATTAAACATGCATTGAATAATTTCTGAAACAGTCAAATTTGGCTTAATGCTGTGATACATTGCAGGAGACACACTAGATATTATTAAGAAAAAAGCTCTATGGTGTAAACAATCTATTTTTAGTGTCCAAGGTCTTTTTGGGGGACTAGTGATAAAAAACAGTAAGTTTTCCTTCATAAAGACAACCTGGAGCTGTTGATACCATTCTTGTAAATTAATGCCATCAACCCTTAGTTTTGGGAAGTCACTGGGTAAATTTCCGACATTATTGGGTCCATTACTTACAACCTGAGGTAGTCCGTGGTCTCGTAAATGCAGAAAATTGCAAAACGGCATGGGGATGCTCGCTACGAGTCTGCATGATCTTCTCTCCTGTTCATGTCTTCCCGGATCGTCAGCGTAGTTTCGCGCATGCGCGTTGCCCATTTCTTCTTCGGCGTCGTCGTGGAAGGTTCTCCTCATTGCGGCTTGCTCGCTCTGCTCTTCTTCAGATGAGTCGGTCTCTGGTTCGACTTTGGGGGTTCTGGCGACGGTGGCTGTTCTTCCTCTTCTATTGAAAGCGTTGGTGCTTGCTTCGGTCTGCGGCGTAGGGCGGTATCGGCAGGGCTCTCTGGGTTCCGGCGTCAGCGCTCTAGTAGTCAGGATGGGAGCGGGCAGGTCTTGAGGCATTGGCTTGCTCGTTCGCTTTTTTGGTGTCTTTTTAGTAATTTTCAGTTTTGGCCCAAATGCAGCAAAGAGCGTTTTCATCGCTGATTTTATTTGGTGTTTTGTTGGATCTTCCTCGCTTTCTGGTTCTGATTCTTCTGAGGTGTTTGAATCTTCCTTTTCGTTTTCGTTGTCCGATAATATTTTTCGCGCCAGAAATTTTGAATTGAGCTTGCTGATTGGCTCTTCTTCGTTCATCTTGGAGGCCGGTTGAAACCAAGATGGCCGCCATTCAAATTTTTGCGCGGGATCATCGTTTTTCTTCTTTGTAATGATTTTCTCCGCAGTCATATTACTCACTATTTTTGGATCTTTGGGTTTTTCATTGGTGATGTTTTTCTCTCTCGCTGCTCCGCTGTTCTTTAGCATATCTTGGAGGTTCGCGATGAGGCTTTCATCATTCTTCTGGCTTTTTAATAGTTTTAATATCTCTGACCTGAGTTCGTTATTTTCTATTTCGATTTCCTCCTGGTCATCAATTATTTCTTCGTCTTCAGTGGTGTATTCTTCGGATTCTCTCGAAATTGCATTCGTGGATTCGTTGATTATTTCTTGTTCCGTTTCCATTTCTTTGCTGTAGGCCCTGGTGTTGGGCCTATCTTTCTTAGACATTTTAAAGCTTTTTATTGAGTCAATTAACCATCCTCTGCTACCAGTTTGTTGCAATATTTTCAGGATCAGACTCAATAAGATCAACAAGAGTTAAAGATTTAACTATATATTCTTTTATTTACATTAGGCATTCTATATTCACTGAATATTCACAGATAGAAGCAAGGGAAATGGTGTAGGTAGCTCCTTATATATACAATGGGTGGAGCTATATGTGGGAGTGGTGAATTATGAATACATTAAGAAGTGAAGAATAAGTTAACCCCTGATACCCTGTCTGTACACTATTTACACATTGGAGAATAAGGCATTTATATCTGACATGCTTTTTCAAGAGGCAACTGGACTTTCTGGATTTTCTTTGAAGAGGATCAAAGAGGCCATCTATGTCAAAATTGAACAGCCCTCTCTCAACAGAGGGGGAGGGATATGACATCTCCACCCCTATTTGCACCACTCAGGTGACCCTGATGACACAGATAAACCTCCAGGTGGACTTAACGACTCGCTAAAATAATGGAAATGATCTGCTGTCTGCAAGGAATATAAATCCTTCCATTCCCCACCATCCAGTCAGAGCTGAAAAAGCTTCTTGGATGAGAAGCAATATGTCTTCAAAAGAAAAACCAGAAAGTCCAGTTGCCTCTTGAAAAAGCACCTTTGGGAGCAGCAAAAATGATTAGGGGGAATGGAGGCTAAAATATACAAAGAAAAGTTGCAGGGATTGGGGTATGTCTACTTTAATGAAAAGAAGGACTAGGGGTGATATGATAGCAGTGTTCCAATATCTAAGAGGCTGCCACAAAGAAGAGGGGTTCAATCTATTTTCCAAAGCACCTGACGGCAGGGCAGGAAACAGTGAATGGAAACTAATCAAGGAGAGAAAGAACCTAACATTAAGGAGAAATTTCCTGACAGTGAGAACAATTAATCAGTGGAACAACCTGCCTCTAGAAGTTTTGAGTGCTCCAACACTGGAGGTTTTCTGGACAACCATTTGTCTGAAATGGTATAGGATCTTCTGCTTGAGCAGGGGTTGGACTAGAAGACTTCAAGGTCCCTTCCAATCTGTTATTCTGTTATTAAAATATGTAGAGGCCTTCAGTAAGTAGGTGGAACATTTTCCCCAGTCCTGTGGCAGATAATAGGCTGCCCCCTTTACAGCCAATGCCAAAGCAGAGAGGAAGACTCCAGTGATGGATTAATGGTTAATAATATAATATAACCATTAATCCAGGTGGAAAGAAGGTCCAGGTGAGTGGATGTCTTTTTACCCAGGACCAGAAACAATACAGATCACAAGGACTGTTCTCATCAGGTGGCATGATTTATTGAGTGTGCTGTTGAGGCAGGTCAAAGTATCAATAGAGATAGAAACAAAAATTTGTAACTTTGGTAGAGAAACAGAGTCATCTTTCTATAATGAAAGTGGATCAGAATCCCTCTTGAATTCCTGGGGACTGCTGTATTTGTCAAGTCTCAGCCCAAAGACGACATAGTGAATCCAGTTCTTTATTTGCTTATATCTAATAGACAGAATCTTGCCAGGCTAAAGCTATAAATTTCTAACCTAATTGATATACACTGGGAGATTCTAGGGCGTGGCTACCCTTAATCTTTTCCTTCCTCCCCCATCTAATTCAGAACTACACAGACCAGTGGTGAAATCCAATTTTTTTACTACCAGTTCTGTGGGCATGGCTTGGTGGGCATGGCAGGGGAAGGATATTGCAAAATCTCCATTTCCACCCCACTCTGGGACCGGCCAGAGGTGATATTTGCCAGTTCTCCGAACTACTCAAAATTTCCACTACCGGTTCTCCAGAACCTGCTGGATTTCACCTCTGACACAGACTTTTTTGTCTTGAACCCTTGTTTGGAATGTGCTGCCTTCTCCATGGGAAGTCGCAGTGCTACTGCCAACATTGCCCCACTCCTTCTTCAGCTGTACATTTCTTCACAATATCTGATTTATGATGAAGATAATATTGACATTATGGTACTTTAGTTTAATATTTAACATTGCTCTCATGTTTGAATTATTCGGAAAGAAAGAAAGAAGTGACAGAAGAATTTGAAAACCTAAAAGCTAATATTTTGCCATGTCTACTGCTCTATACCAATGCTTAATAATGTTTTGCTGCTTTATTTGCCTCCAGGGATTGGAAACAAGTGGACATAAATCTGTGGATGTAGAAAGCTTCAAGCACATATTAAAGACATGTGTGGGACCACATAATGCAGTAAGCAAGTAGTTTGAAATTACTTGGGATATTTTAACATTTTATTTTATTTTCTATTTTAGCAAAAGTTATAAGTAAAAGGGGGATGGGAATGGAAAATGCCTTCCTTCCTGCCCTGTTTTTAGGTGCTGCATCAAATTGTGGACTGAGCTCCAACAAAATGTGTCTTGTGAAATTTCAATGCTTTGTTAATGTAAAGATCTTTTGCACATTTTTTTCTCTTTATAGACTGATGAAGAAGTGGAAAAACTGTTCATGAAAATAGACTATTTGGCAACTGGCAACATTCAGTGGGTACATACATATTTTGCTTAATGGAAAATCAGATGAGGTGTAGTCAAGCATTTGGCCACAACAAAATAAGAAAAAAAAAATTTTTAAATGTGAATTAGCAGAAATATTTTTGTGGCAGCATTAGAAAAGTGTTAAATAAATAATCACAAAATGGCAGATGTTTCAGATTTGAAACACAAGTAGCTTAAACGCTTGATCGAAAGTGTTGGAAATAAATGGCGCTACAGTATTTGTGGAGGTACTGAAATTAGTACAAAGGTTTTGTTCCTTCTGAAAATATGTATAGCACCATACTCCATAGGTTAGTTACTTGTCAAATGTTACATATCTTTTACTTGGCATGTTTGTAGGATGGAATAAATAAATTTGGCTCTATGTTCGCTTAGGAATAAGCCTATTGGATACTGAAGGATTCAGTTTTGAATAACCATGCATGCCACTTGCATGAATAGACACCAGGATAGTAACGGTCTCTTTTTCTCGATGCAGCATGATTTCTGCACATACTTGCAGATAGAATATGCTGAACTGGACAGCTCATCTATGCGCTTGAAAGAGGTCGCCTTTTCACTTCCTGCTACAATGCAAGAGATCCCACACGGAGAGCCTGTGCTGCGCATTTGCTCCCTGGTGGACAGCACATTAATAACAGCACAGGAAGATGGGCAAATTTCTTTCTGGTCACCAGAGTTCAAGCTCAAACGAAGCAAGATGGTGTTTGTATGTCACATGTTTTTATTTTGCAGTATTTAGGAATGTAGTTCTATTTGTTTCCATTTGTATTGTGTTCTGTCTCGATGAGGTTGCATTTTGAAAGATCTTTCTGCTTAAGTAGAATCCCCGATTGTTCAAATTCACCTCTCTTGGCCCTTCATACAGCCTTTTCCAATATGACCTTCCAGATGTTTGCTGGTGCTGAAGGAAATAGCATTGCATTACATCTGATACTCACTGGATTAGGAGGACTATTGTCTCATCTCTTTGGAATGGTTTTTACATGACTTTTTGCACCACAGCCTTTTCCCATTTGAATCTCAAGAAAATATCTTCATACCCGTGGCTAGAAATGAAGCTGGTTTATGAAATACCTTTATGGATTCTAGACTCTTCCTTCACTTTAGCCTCAGTGATAGCCACGTATCCCAACAGAATACCAGTTGCCTCTACCCCCACCAATGGATCGTTTTCTTCCTTACTCCTCCCACTAATTCCTTTCTTTTCCTTGGATATTTTTTTTTTTTTTTTGTGGACTACAAGAAAAAAAAATTAAAAACACCAATCTTGGCACTCTTCTTATTTCTTTGGTTTTTAAGGAAAAATGGAAGAACTCTTTCTATTTTCATCAAGATTATATTATGTGTGTGTTAAAGAAAATACGCCAGTGTTTCAAAACACCCAGAAAAATGCTGTATACTTAAAGAAGCAGGGAGTATGGATCAGACCTAAGTCTTAACATGAGGGAGAGAAATGTACCCTATAGATGGTGCTGAACAACTATTCTCAAGGTCCATCAAAATTGCCTGTGGTAACTGGACAGCTGGGAATTGTAGTTCAGCAATATTTGGAGAACTGTGTGTTTCCCACTTCACTCGAATAGCATTCTTTAGACAATCCAAAGAAATCTCTTTTCCTATATTAGTGTACCGGCAAGAATTTCTTCTTAAAACTATTTCCTTTGTTATTCTCTCTGTACAGCCACGTCCACTCTGCTTTTTCCTGTATCCAACTGATTTTTTAAATTTATTCTGATTTTGAAAGAAGAGTTGCCTAATTAATGATTCAGAAATGCCAGCTAAATTTTAACTGTTTGTCCCCTTTGTAGGAGAAAATTCACAGAAAATCTAAGTGGCTGATGGATTTTACTGTCATGACACCCTACAATAAACTAATTCTGGGAACTGGGCAAGTATCTCACATATATACACCCACTAACGTGATTGATCATTTCTTTTTACTGCAGAACATTGAGTGAAACATTTAGTTGAACATAGCAATGGCTACAGGATATGGTAAAAAAATTCAGGATGGATACAGGTTGTGAGCAAAGCTTGTACCATTGTGTTGTTAACGTCAGTCGGTGGATGCTGCAATAGGAAAGGAAAATGGGGAAAAAATAGCAGTGCATGAGTAACCAGAATATTGTTCATGCCAGCTGGAGGAGATTCCTCTTGAGGTGGATGTTGCTGGGTGGGCCTGGAATTTCGGAAACCAACAACCACAACTCTTTGAGTATAGAACATAAAAGCCATATAGACAGCAACACAGCATAGACCCACTCTGGGTATGCAGTACAGCAACCTGTTTGTGAAGGCAACAACATACCTCAGATAGCCGGATGTGAGTCTCTCCTGGTGAAGTGGGGCCATGGGATGCAGGTGGGCCTGCTGATCGCGTACCTGGCTCCCTGCCACGTGACAGCGGCCCTGCCCGAGCTTCTCAACGTTATTGCCGGGGTGGCGGTTGATACCCCCAGACTTTTGGTCATGGGGGATTTCAACCTGCCATCTACCGGTGGGGCGTCTGGGATGGCTCGGGAGTTTATGGCTTCCATGACAGCCATGGACCTGATACAATTAATTCATGGCCCCACTCACGCGGGAGGACACACTCTGGACTTGGTTTTTATCTCTGGTCAGTGGCGGAGTGGTCTGGATATAGGGGATATAGTTATTGAACCCCTGTCATGGTCGGACCATTCTCTCCTGAGACTGGACCTTTCGACCGCTGCACCCCACTGCAGGGAGGCGGAACCGACCAGGTGGTTCCGCCCCAGGCGCCTGATGGATCCTGATAGGTTCCAGAGGGAGCTTGGGCCAGTTCCTGAAACTCTGGCACACGACTCGGCTGAAGATCTGGTGGCTGCCTGGGATAGGACAGCCGCCGGTGCTCTGGACCGAGTCGTGCCTTTGCGGCCTCTGACCCGACGCCGAACCTGCCCGGCTCCTTGGTTTTCCGAGGAGCTGAGGGGGATGAAGCGCCGGAAAAGATGCCTAGAGAGTGGTTGGAGGGCGAGTCGCTCCGAATCCGACCGAACACTAGTTAGGTCTCATATTAAGACCTATCTAGTGGCGATAAAAGCGGCAAAGCGTAACCACTTTTCCGCTCTTATTGCATCGGCAGATAACCGCCCAGCCGCCTTGTTTAGGGTGACCCGCTCCCTCCTACATCAGGGAGCACGGGAGGACCCCTTGCAAGGGCAGGCTGAGGATTTTGCACAGTATCTGCACGATAAAATCGCTCAGATTCGGGAAGGCTTGGACTCTGACTGGGTAGATCCCGGCGGGGTGACTGAGGCTGGTCTTGAGAATGTTACCTGGGATGAGTTCGACCCTGTGACTCCTGAGGACGTGGACAGGATCCTGGGGAGGTTAAACGCAACCACATGTTTATTGGACCCGTGCCCCTCCTGGCTGGTACTGGCCACCCGGGAGGTAACACGAGGCTGGCTCCAGAGGATCATAAATGCTTCTCTGAGAGAGGGTTTCTTGCCTCCCGCCTTGAAAGAGGCGGTGGTGAGGCCCCTCCTCAAGAAGCCTTCTCTGGACCCGGCCGTTTTGGCAAACTATCGTCCGGTCTCCAACCTTCGCTTTGTTGCGAAGGTTGTGGAGAGTGTGGTTGCGCGCCAGCTCCCACAGTTCCTGGATGAAACCGTCTATCTAGATCCGTGCCAGTCCGGCTTCAGGCCTGGGTACAGCACGGAGACGGCATTGGTCGCATTGGTGGATGATCTCTGGAGGGCTCGGGACAGGGGTTGTTCCTCTGTTCTGGTCCTGTTAGACCTCTCAGCGGCTTTTGATACCATCGACCATGGTATCATGCTGCGCCGGCTGGAGGGACTGGGGGTGGGAGGCACCGTGTTGCGGTGGTTCTCCTCCTATCTCTCTGACCGGTCGCAGTCTGTGTTGGCAGGGGGGCAGAGGTCGACTTCGAGGCGCCTTGCTTGCGGGGTGCCGCAAGGGTCGGTCCTCTCGCCGCTCCTGTTCAACATTTATGTGAAGCCGCTGGGTGAGATCATCCGTGGTTTTGGGGTGCGATGCCATCTGTACGCTGATGACACTCAGCTGTACATTTCCACCCCAGACCACCCCAATGATGCCCTCGAAGTGATGTCCCAGTGTCTGGAGGCCGTGCGGGTCTGGATGGGGAGGAACAGGCTTCGGCTCAACCCTTCCAAGACCGAGTGGCTGTGGATGCCGGCGTCCCGGTATAGCCAGCTGGTGCCATCGCTGGCTATTGGGGGCGAGTCACTGACCCCCACAGAGGGGGCTCGCAACTTGGGCGTCCTCCTGGACACACGGCTGTCTTTAGAAGAGCATATGACGGCCGTGGCCAGGGGGGCTTTTTATCAGGTTCGCCTGATACGCCAGTTGCGCCCCTTTCTGGATCGGGACTCCTTGTGCACAGTCACTCATGCCTTGGTTACGTCACGCCTGGACTACTGTAACGCTCTCTACATGGGGCTCCCCCTGAGGAGCACCCGGAGGCTCCAGCTGGTGCAGAATGCGGCTGCGCGGGTGATTATGGGAGCGACGTGGCGCTCCCACGTAACACCTCTCCTGCGCGAGCTGCATTGGCTCCCGGTGGTCTTCCGGGTGCGCTTTAAGGTGTTGGTTCTCATCTTTAAAGCGCTCCATGGCTTAGGGCCAGGGTATTTGCGAGACCGCCTGCTGCTACCGATAACCTCCCACCGGCCAATACGCTCTCACAGAGAGGGCCTCCTCGGGGTGCCGTCGGTCAGGCAATGTCGGCTGGCGGCCCCCAGGGGGCGAGCCTTCTCTGTGGGGGCACCCGCCCTGTGGAATGAGCTGCCTCCTGGAATACGATTGATCCCAGACCTCCGGACCTTCCGTAAAGCCCTGAAGACGTTTTTATTTCATCAAGCCGGCCTAGCCTAAATGGTTTTTAATTGGGATTTTAAATTTTATGGATTTGGGGTTTTAAATTTGGGTAGCCAATGATTTAATTCTTTTAATTATCTTAACTTTTGCATTTGTATGTTTTTTAATCTTGGCTGTTCACCGCCCTGAGTCCCTTCCGGGAGAAGGGCGGTATACAAATTAAATTAATAAATTAATAAATAAATAAATTTGGATGGTGTTCTGATCTAGGCTTCCCAAGAGCATGAAGCAGATTCCTTGTCCTGACAAAAAAAAACCTTTTTATTAAGTTACTGTGAATTTTTCTCATTCACATCCAGCAAAGTCTTTCAAGGAGAATTTGTAGTCACAGATCTTATCTGGCTTGGAGAGCTGCCAGACCGATATCTTCAAAACTTGGCAAGGAGTCACGAACCAATTAAGTGAACTAATTGTCTCCTGCAAACTCCCCTCTCCTTTTGCTTATTTATTTATTTATTTATTTATTTATTTATTTATTTATTTATTTATTTATTTATTTATTTATTTTTTATTTATTTATTTATTTTTTATTTATTTATTTATTTATTTATTAGTCATATTTCTATGCCGCCCACTCTCCGAGGACTCTGGGCGGCTTACACCAAAGACAATATACTAAATAGCATATTGCCCCCAACAATCTGGGTCCTCATTTTACCCACCTTGGAAGGATGGAAGGCTGAGTCAACCTTGAGCCGGTGAGATTTGATCTGCTGATCTGCTGAACTAGCAGTCAGCTGAAGTAGCTGCAGTACTGCACTCTAACCACTGCGCCACCTCGACTCAATCCCTCGGCTTTATTCCCTCTGGGAGGGGCCATTCATCGTCCACCTGTGGCCTTACTCCCAAGTTGACCCTTGTTCTTTAGCTGTTCCCTTTGTCTTGCATGCACACACTGGGAACAGACTCCAGCTGTTTGTCTGCCTCACAGATGTCTGACTTCAAAGGCAGCTGATAACTGGCATACGGCCCTGGCCCCTTCTCTGCCTCCAATGCAGAGCCCTCATCAGAGCCTTCCCCAGACTCCAGGACTGGCCCATGTTCCTCCCCAACCTCCTCACTGCCCGAATCTGCTGCCAGCTCTGCTGGCAGGCCACAACAGATGGCATGATTTCTTGCCTCTTTGGAACGAGGACGCAGCAGGCAAAACAACTATGTGGATGTGACCTGTGGTCCATTTCATAAATGGATGCAACTCTTGCTGCTGTAAAGGAAATGCTGCCATCTAGGTTTTGCAGTTTCCCCTCAATAACCCAGACAAAAGAGAAGAGCTAAAATTGACAAGAGTTTCGTCAATTTCTCTTTCTCTTAGAATGGGACAGGGTATCTTTCCCTTCTTTTCTTTGCAAATGGGGTGGAGGTGAGGGATTCTTGTGGCTGCAGGGATTTTTGCTCTCTCCACCCACCTACCCATCCAATATTGTTAGAGTTAACAGAAGGCCAAACAATTATGCATCATTTTCCAACTTCTCCTGAATGCAGAGAATAAGCGTGGTGGTGTGGGGACACTAAATTACAATTAATAGTTTAACTAAATGAAACAATAGCTTTTATAATTATAGAAGTCTTCTATTTCCATGTAAGGAAATATCAGCTAGCGTACAATCCAGAATAAGTGGATACACATAACACTTAATCAAAATGAAACAAACCATACAATGCCTTAGATTCGTGTCTATTTAATCCTCCTTTAAAGCTGAATTCTGGAACTTTGGAAGAAGGTGGAATCAAATATCCACAACAGCCATAATTTTACAAAACTCATCTCATCGCTTACACTAAAACCATTTACATTTTTCTCATAGCAGAACTGCTATGAGGAGCATGTGGAAAGAGCCACAGCACCAACAAAATTACAATATGTGCTTCCTAACATCATTACATGAATGATTAATAACATATTATTAATATCGTGGCCTCTGATGCAAATACATAAATTGCATCATTTGCATGATTATAAGATGACACAAATGTCAGAATACCATCCATCTGAACATAAATAGAACCATACAGTATGTTCAATTACGCTGTCACAAATATCTAATGACATTACAAAATTGGTTTTATTTTCAATCCATTTTAAAATTAACCCTAACTAATCCTTGTCTGCAGCTATTGTTTATCACTGTTTGTCTTACTTGTGGGAAAAGTATGTTTATAAAGTCTGTGAGGTTAACATCTGATCATACTTTAACTTGTGATAGGGATCGTGAACTTCAGTTTTATGAAAGCTCAAACTTTGAACCATACCTTCAGATTAGTGGTTTGGAAGCGATACCTTTGAATCTAGATTACTGGTAAGCCAATACAAATCCCTATCATCTATCATTTATTACCACATAATAATTCTGTATTATTATATACAGTATGACACTAGATCTATTACGATGCTCTGTTTTGGCATTTGGTACTCTTATATCAGTGGTGGGTTTCAAAAATTTGCGCTACCGGTTCGGTGGGTGTGGCTAGGTGGGGGGCATGTGACTGAGTGGGCATGGCCAACTTGATGTCACTCACGCCCATGCCCACTCAGTCACATGAACCCCCCCCCCACCTAGCCATGCCCACAAGAAAAAGTAGGAAAATTTTTGGAATTTCCACCTATCTACCCCTGCCCTCCCTTCGCCAGTCATCCCCATTTCCACACCTTTAGCAGCCCCAGCCCTAGCCCTGTTTCCTCCTCCACCACCACCTCTTTGTTCGGGCTACTGACCTTCCATGGTGGCTGGTCCAGAGTCCGGAAGGCAAGCTGAAGGCAAGCTGACCGGAGTTTTTGGCAGCCCCCAGCTTTGCTGCTGCGGTGACGGCTGGCCACAGGCTGCCAAAAAGTACCAGTGGTCACAGAAAAAGCTGCTGCCATCGCTGCCATGTTCTTCACACATGAGCATCCCATTGGACTTGCAAGGCAATGGGATGCGTGTGTGCAAAGAACATGGCGGCGATGAACATGGTGGGCAGGGTGAGCGAGCGCCGACCGGAGGACCAGTTCTGGGTCATGGCCAGCCAGCCATTGCTACCGGTTTGGCGACCGTGGCCAAATTTCCGCCAACTGTTTGCGTGAACTGCTGCAAACTGGCTGAATACCACCTCTGTCTTCTACACCTCTGTTGTAGAAGGTCAGTGGTACAATACGTTTCACTGGCTATGATTCTTTCTTTTGCTCTCCTTGAGTTGGTCAGCAACCATCAGAAGACATTCTTTTAATTTCCCCATAATGTCCAAAATGTTGCTGCATTAATTGTTTGGGTGCATAGGAGGGTCCAAGAGTCATGAAGATTGGGGAAACAGATTTCCTGTGGCTGTGCTGGCATTCGGGCCACACTACCTAGCATTGGTGGAAATGATAGTTCAGTAGTATCCAGAGAGCCACAGGTCCTGCACTTATGAGATAAAGCATCATTATAGCTTATCATTAAAGCATCATTATACTGTTAAGTATGAGAACCTTTATAACAGGTCAGGACCTTAGAGGGTTAAAATGCCAATATTCCAAAAGTCCTGTTCAAAATTTCCGTGCATGATTATGCACATTAGGAGAATGATTCAGAGGACATTCTGTGAATTTTTTATGAGCCTAACAGCTCCCTGCTGGTTATAAAATCAACCTATCCTTTCTTATATTTCTTGCTCAAATTGGAAAAAAAAAAAGATAATGGTTACTTTAAGAATTGTTTTAATGAGGCAGTTCTTAAAGCATTTTTAAGCTTATATAGAAGCCTGAAGAAAAGTAGGCCAGTTTAATAAGTAGCAGAGAGGGGGTGCTGGCCTTTCATGGGGTTCAAAGCACCCCTTCTGAATCATTTTCAAAGCACGTTAGCCTTACTCTGTTCTGAGGAGAATTGTACAATGTTGGCTTATTCTCATTCATCTCTGACTTTCTCCGTTGGCAGGAAGATATGCAGCCAAGGAATTTTGTTCAGCTCAGAACTGAAAGTCTTGATTGCACTTTGCTACCCTCTGTGCAAAGCATATTCAGATGAAACTGATTACAATTTGTTTACAAATCTTCTGATGTACTGATGTCATAAGCATCAGAGCTCATATCTGTATTCTAGGCTCCTCTCTATGCCTAGATGTTTATAAGGGTTTGAAGAATGCCATCTTGTTTAGATTTCATATATACACTTGCATGATTCAGATTTCCTTGAAAACTTGTATGAAATTTATTTATGAGGGACAGGAAATTCTTCATTTTCTCCTATACTTCATTTTCAGCTACACAGATCATGATGAATGTATGATTCTTTATGGCGATGACCAGGTATGTCTTCTAAAAACACTTGCTCAGAGAAAAGAAAAGAAATGGAAGTGTGATATTTATTTCTAAAGGTATAATCACAGAATTATGTCGAGTGTGAAGAGAGAAGTTAGATTAGATCCAAAGTGCTGTGTATTGCATGAATGTAAATGAAAGAATCCTGAACAAATGGTAGCCCACCTTTGATAGGAAGCTTTTTCTAATTTTCAGGAGATTCTTCCTCTTCCTGTAATTTAAATACATTATTCTGCATTCTAAAAGAAGAGCAGGTTTTTACTTTCTTCAGGCATTTGAAAAAGAGTATCATACAATATCTCTGCTGAGTTGGGTTTTTTTTTCTTACAGTTAAATACACCCAACTTCCTCAATCTCTTTTCATAAAGCTTAGTTTTTATTTCCATTTTTATTACCCTTCTTTGAACTCTGCTCCAAGTTCCCTGAAATGTGATGCCCAGAACTGAATACAGTATTCAAGGTGGGGAATAGTGAAGCAGAATATAGTGAACTGATTACTTCTTGTGATTTGGAAATATACTTCAGTAAATGCAACCATTAACTGAATAACCCACAAGTTATACAAGTAGTACTTGAGTTATGACCATAATGAAGCCTACTCAACATGGTCATAACGTGGTAGTAAAGTGGGTCAGTCATGCAGCCAACCCAATTTGACAATCCTTTTTACAACGGTCATTAAGTGAGTGCTGCAGTCATTAAGTGAACTAATTCTAAGTGATTTAATTCTTTTTAATTATCTTAACTTTTGTATTTGTATGTTTTTTTAATTTTGGCTGTTCACCGCCCTGAGTCTCTTCTGGGAGAAGGGCGGTATATAAATTAAATTAATAAATAATAAAAATAAATAAAAATAATGGTTTGCTACAGATGCAGTTTTGCAAAAAAACAGAAGTTAATGCTGGTTTGCGGCAACATTCTTATAAAACATTATCATGTGACTGTGAGATGCTCCAAACAGCCATAAATGTGGCTCAGTTGCTGAGGGCCAAAAGTACAGTCATGTGACCATGGGGGGGTGACCATTAGAACTTCGAATCCTAAATTGAAAGTATTCCCCAGGTAGGTCCACTGGGACTTCAGATGGTCTCTAAGCGACCAGTCATAAGTTGAGTACTACCTATATATGGAAAGAAGCATCCCTCCTTGTAATGTTCTGGTCTCAAATCATTAGAGTTTTAAAATCGCTTTCAAAACTTTGAATTACAAAGTGCCTCATGTCCTAAAGATGCATAATTGTGGCCTTTCAATTTGCTTTCAGAACCTGACCAGAATCTTATAATGTATAATTTTGTAATCTATAAAATAACATGAATATATATTTGTATTTTCCTTCCCTCCCTCTTGTTTTGTTATAGGGATGTGTCAATATCTTGCAGTTATATTCTGTGGGTGAGATCCTGAGGTAAGCGCTTACAAAAGTCCAAATATCAATTGAGGTAACAGGAAGCATTCAGCTGGCAATTTGTAATTCCTGCCTGGTAGAGATATGGCATCAGTTCTTTCAGATGAAATGATATAATTATCTTTTCTTGATGTCTTTCAGGACATGGAAGAAGCTGCCCAAAGTGGAAAATCTCCCTAATATAAGGCTTGAGAGTGCTATATTTTCCCCAAATGTCACTTACATCCGTTGGAAAGTTCATGGAGATTGGGTGACTCAGGTAAAAACAGAAGGGTCTTCTGATCTAGAGAGAACATGGGGTTCTATTCGCTTTTTTTTTATACTTTCAAGTCATGTTTAAGCTTCTTACAGCAATCCAAAAACACTCATATTTTTTTCCAGAAAGGCAGGAAGAGTTCATTGTTGAGACACAGTTAAACTTTGACTCTGTGTCTCATGATCCTTTTGGAGAATTGATGGGTATATTTTTCCAGGATTTTGTAATAATTAGACAGCTATGTTCTTTTTCTGTGTAACTTAATCTGTTTCATTAAGAAAAATAAAATAAAATAATAATAACATTCTCATCTCACCAGTATTTGGTTGAATAATATTCTTTTCTCTGTCTCTTTAGCTGAATTATTATGATTCCATTAAGGCAATAATTTCTGCATCAAGCCATGAGCCTACAGCCTTAGTAATCGGTAATTATATAATTCCTTATAAGTTGTTTGTAAAGTCTTCCCTTAAAGTTACTTCATTATTGATTATCAAGTTGGTGTTGTCTCTTAGTAACCATATAAATAGATTTTCTCCGTAAAGATCTATCTATCCAAAAGATTTCTCCATAAACATCTGATCCTTCAAGTCTTCCACCAGTGCATCCATCATTACTGTTATCAAGTCAGTACATCTTCCTGCTGTTCAGCCTCTTCTTCTCTTTCCTTTCACTTTCCCAGCATTAGAACCTTCTCTAGAGAGAGAGGTCTGTGAGTAATGGGTCCAAAATAGGATAATTTGAGTTTGTCTTTTGTCAATCAAGGCAGGGGTGGGTTCTACTTACGTTTTCATGACATCAGGGTCAGTGGGCGGGGCCTCCCGCCGGTTTTACTACTGGTTCTATAGAACTGGTGTGACCCTGTGAGATGAGTTGGACTAAGAAAGTGTGGCTGACCTGAGGTCACTCAGCTGGTTTTCATGTCTAAGGCAGGACTAGAAATCATGGTCTCCTGGTTTCCTAGCTTGGTGCTTTAACTATTAGATCAAACTAACTCTCATAATTAAAAAAAAAAATCAATGAATATTCACTCTGTATAAGAATGTTGGAGTCTAAATTCTGCGTAGGAATCTTTTACTGAACTCTCATATCCTTCTACAGGTTGCATTATGGGTGCTACCAATGTTGAGCAACAAATGAGAGAAATAAAAGAAAATAAGAAAGATTCAAAGATGAAGAAATCACAGGAAATGCTAGGAACTCCCTCCCAGAGAGCTGAAGGGGATCAGATTATTTTTCGGGTTCATAAAGGAGTCAAAACATTTGCAGTTAGTAAAAAGAATAATGCCATAGTAACCGGCGGAATGGATCGAATTATTCGAATATGGAATCCATACATGCCTGGGTAAGATTTTGCAACTATTCTTCTACTGCTCTATTATAGTTCTTAGCGAACTATTAGTTATTTTAAATGCATAAGGTGCTATTTCTATTTAGGATATGTAGGCATGAATTAGTATGATTTGTAAAGAAAAATGTAGAACAAATGAATTCCTAATTCACAGTTAGCTTAAAAATCCTTTAAGAGATCCTTACTATAGTTATGGAAGGAGGGGATAATATTTTTCTTGTCATTATCAATGATATAAATAAATCTAAGGGTTTTTTATTATTTATTCATTATTCTTTAGATTTTCATTGGATTTCTATAGGAGCCCATGGCAAAATAGGATTTGTTATAGGGAACAAATTCAGTTCTCCATTACCTTTTCCATTCTCACTCATAACATTCTCCTACTAAGAATTTATTAGCTTCATTTACTCCTCCCTTGACTGTGAAAAATAGAAAGATATGCCACTATCGTCCAATACTGGTTTGTCTTTTGGGACCACTGAAATATAGCTGCCCCTTCAGGAAATCTTTAAAAGTATTACCTTAAGGCAGGTTTCCTAGTAATACATTTCAGAGACTTCTTGGTCTTTGAAGAGTGATTGTTTTGCATTTTTCCAATCTTTCCACAAATTAATAATATTTTTGAAGATACAATTCAAAACTGAGTCAGGTGAAATTATTTTTGTTGTATATATTTGTAAATCTACCATGTTTCCCCCGAAAATACAACCTACTCCAAAAGTAAGACCTAGCTTGATTTTTACATGTGCGCCCAATATAAGCCTTACCCCCCAAATAAGCCCTAGTTAAGACTCCGCTCACTCTGGGTTGCATGGGGTGGGGCAAGGCACATGGATAAAAATTAAACTAGGATGGGGATGGGGGTTGTGGAACTGCTCTACTTACCAAGCCTCGCACACCCCGACACCTGCGTTGCCTTGCAGGCCCACTTCATCTGCGGCTACTTGCCGCCACTCATGTGTGTTGCCCTCTGGCTTCCGTTTTGCCATCAGAGGCCTTCTGGAAATGCCTCTGCAGCTGATAAATGGGCTCCAGATTGATGCATGTGATCCAGAGCGCTGTTATCGGCTGCAGAGTGCTTTCTGAAAAGCATCTGATTGCAAAATGGACGCCAGGGGGCACCACGTGCGTCAATCCGGAGTCTGTTTCTCAGCTGATGGCAAAATGGAAACCGGGGACAATGCACACAAGCAGTGGCAAGCGGCCAAAGAACTAGGCCGGCAGGAGGCTCCTGCTGGGCGGGGTTGTTGGTATCGCCACCGCGAGGTGAGTCATTAATTATACATCCCCCCAAAATAAGACCTGGTACCTTTTTTGGTGGCAAAAAAAATTAGACCAGGTCTTATTTTCAGGAAAACATGGATATATTTATAGCCATGATGTCCAGCTAGTTGCCAGGAGTCAAGAATGAATTGAAACATCAAATAAATTTGTTGTTGTTGTTAGTTGCAAAGTCATGTCCGACCCATCGCGACCCCATGGACAACATTCCTCCAGGCCTTCCTGTCCTTTACCATCCTCTGGAGTCCATTTAAGCTCATGCTGACTGCGTCAGTGACTCCAACCAGCCACCTTGTTCTCTGTCGTCCCCTTCTTTTTTTGCCCTCCATCTTTCTCAGCATTAGGCTCTTCTCCAGTGAGTCCTTCCTTCTCATTAGGTGGCCAAAGTATTTGAGTTTCATCTTCAGGATCTGGCCTTCTAAAAAGTAGTCAGGGTTGATCTCCTCTAGGACTGACCGGTTTGATCGCCTTGCAATCCAAGGGACTCGACGGAATCTTCTCTAGCATCATAGTTCAAAGGCCTCAATTCTTTGGTGCTTGGCCTTTCTTATGGTTCAACTTTCATAGCCATACATTGCAACTGGGAAAACCATAGCCTTGACTATACGCACTTTTGTTGGCAGGGTGATGTCTCTGTTTTTTAGTAAGCTATCTATATTTGCCATAGCTTTCCTCCCCAGGAGCAAGCGTCTTTTAATTTCTTGGCTGCAGTCCCCATCTGCAGTGATCTTGGAGCCCAGGAAAATAATCAAATAAATAAATTACCATTATTACTGGCTCATTGTAGTATATACTTCATTATGTGTTTCTAATTGGTCAAGATTTAATGTTCTCATTGAATTTCAGAAGACCCACAGGCATGCTCAAAAGTCATATGGCCCCCATTTTCTATGTCTACGTATCTGAGGAGGATAAAATATTTTCCATATCAACAGACAACACAGTTAAGGTCTGTCTTTTTCATATTTCAAATTATATATATTTTTTATTCTAGTTCTTTCTCTTTAATATAACACAATTCTTTCCTTGCAGATATGGGATATGGAGGATCAGACTTGCTTATTCACTGCTTGTTCAAAAAACAATGGAATTAAAGGAGAGATTACTACTTGCCATTATATATCAGGGACTCGATCACTCTGTGTTGCCACGGATACACTGGCCATTCTTCACCTAAGATTACGGTAAAGTACAAAGCAACATTATCAGAGCTCCTGATGTTTAGACAGATCCAAGAATTTCATTTATGGAAAACGAAATGTAACAAATTGCTGAAAAAATACTAGGATTTATTGAAATAGTGTGATTATTATGTTGGAACACTTCAAGAGAATACTTGAAATGTTGTGGTATTTATTAGGATTGCACCCTTAAGCAAAATATTACAAGGAAATAACATTTTGTAAAATCTAGATGAACATTTACGGTAGTTTTAAATAATTACTAATGTGATTTTTGGATTAGCTTGTTGGAATCTATTAAAACCTGTAACTTAAAACATTGTCATTACTAGAGCATGTCATTATGGTGTTACTTTCTGTTTTGGGATAAGTAATCTCCAAATTTCCAATATTGTATTACAATGTTGAATCAGGCTTACAGGAATTGACATTCATAAAATCTTTAATTAACATATGTGCACATATTAAACTAATACATATCAGGAGCAGAGAACCTGCAGAGGTTTCAGCAGGTTCTGACCAGTTCTGGACAACCGGTAGCAGAAATTTTGAGTAGTTCGGAGAACCGGTAGTAAAAATTCTGACTGACCCCGCCCACATCTATTCTCTGCCTCCCAAGTCCCAGCTGATTGGAAGAAAATGGGATTTTGCAGTAACCTTCCCCTGGATTGGGGACAGAATGGAGATTTTACTGTATCCTTCCCCTGCCAAGCCCGCCAAGCCACGCCCACCAAGCCATGCCACACCTACCAAGCCACACCCACAGAACCAGTAGTAAAAATTTTTGAAACCCACCACTGATCAGGAGGGTTAGGAACCATAGAGGAAAAGTGATACTCAAATATATCTAGGCACTTTTGGGAGTACCAAATTGTTTATCTAATACCAGTTTATGTTTAGATACAGGACTGACATTAATTAAACCTTAAATACAGCTTTTAGTTAATTTTTACTTCAAAAGACTTTGTTTAAAGATTTTATTTCTTTCATAATTTCAGATTCATTCGGAAAAAAACCTAATTTCAATTTAATTCTGCTGAGTGAAGAATTAGCTTCAATTAATGAAAGTAAACTACAATAAGTCTAAAAGATTACACATTCAAATATGTGTTATTATAATCTTAAATCAAAATATAACCAAAAATGTAATCAGTAGAAATGAATAAAGCAAGTCAGAATTAAGACTTCAACAATATGATACAGTTCATTTAGATTTGATGAATGCTTGTTGGCCAAAGAATAGCCAACAAGCTATATAAATGTTTGTTTTAGTGTTCTGTTTGTCAGTTTATGTCAGAATAAAACTTATGATGTAAGAGAATATGGTCAGTCAACTTGTTCTCCTCTGTTTCACAAAGGGATAAATTTGGGGATTTGGACTTTTATTCTATTTACTTTGTAAAATTGCCAGTGGCAATGAATTGAAAAGGATACTGGTGGATGTCCAGTGATATCTGGAATGAGTTAGTTTAGATAATCTGCAGCAGAGATGGGTTTCAGCAGTTTCTGACTAGTTCTGGAGAACCGGTAGCGGAAATTGTGAGTAGTTCGGAGAACCGGTAGTAAAAATTCTGACTGGCCCTGCCCCCATCTATTCTCTGCCTCCCAAATCCCCGCTGATTGTGAGGAAATGAGGATTTTGCAATAACCTTCCCCCAGATTGGGGAGGAAATGGAGATTTTATAGTATCCTTCCCCTGGAGTGGGGTGGGAATGGAGATTTTACAGTATCCTTCCCCTGCCAGGCCCACCAAGCCACACCCACAGAACCAGTAGTAAAAATTTTTGAAACCCACCACTTATCTGCAGGTGACTGTAATTGTTTGAAAGAAATCAAATTAAATTTCTATGTGTTCAATTCACTACTCTTATAACACCTACACTTTTTTAAAAGCCAGAAAATAATAACAATTCTGAGGAAAAAATCACAGGAAAGCACTTTCTTGTGATATTTTCCCAACCTAGTACATCTGTAAGTATCAAAAGTGACTAATGAAAGAAGCCTTAGCCAAGCAAAGAGAATAGTGTGTTATCTAAAGATATTATATAAAGAATGCTACAGATTGAAACAAAAGGAGGCACAAGGGCTTAGCGGTTAAAGGCGCTGAGCTTGTCAGCTAGAAACTCTGGCTTTGAGACCTGAGGGCTATGCAACTCCCGTTCCTTGCTCCAGCTCCTGCCCCACTTAGTAGTTCGAAAGCATGCAAATGCGAGTAGATTAATAGGTACCACTTTAGTGGGAAAATAATAGCATTCCATGTGTATTGGTGTATAATCATGCTGGCCACATGACCATGGAAATTGTCTTTGGACAATGCTGGTTCCCTTGGCTAAAAAACGGAAATAAGCACCACCTCATAGAGTCAGACACAACTGGACAGAGGAAACCTTTACCTTTTCACATATTGATTATAAAAATAATTTTACAATGGCTAGACGTTATATTTATGTTTGTTTCCTGAATTTTTTTTAAAAAAAACCTAATTATGTGATTTAATAATTCTTAAATATAGGAAAGTTTTAATGTGTCTTATTTTTATCTGCGGTTTTAGAAGATTGATACAGAAGGCAAGACAGGGACATGTATCTTTCCTTGCAGATATGGGATATGGAGGATCAGATATATTTTGGTGAATATAGAGAAATGCAGACTTCACTTCCTACTATTTTGTTAATTTTATAGATACATAAAGTTTATCTTGCCACTAAGACTGAAGAATAGAATAGAATAGAATAGAATAGAATAGAATAGAATAGAATAGAATAGAATAGAATAGAATAGAATAGAATAGAATAGAATAGAATAGAATAGAATAGAATAGAACAGAACAGAACAGAACAGAACAGAATAGAATTCTTTATTGGCCAAGTGTGATTGGATACACAAGGATTTTGTCTTTGGTGCATAAGCTCCCAGTGTACACACATACAACTTTATTTAGAGATACTAAATTCAACAAAACATACTTATTAAGATTAGTATATTAATAAATTTGTTTGGACAGTTATTCAGGAAAAATATGATAAAAAATTGGGCTTTGGATTCATTTTTGAATAGTTGGAATGCTATTGATTTGTATAGGTTTGATGTACTGTAATGGTAGCTTTTCTTTTTAATTATAGAATAATGCATTTATTTATATTTTGCTAATTAAGCAATAGTGGCAAGAGAAATAACATTTTAATTTATTGATAATTTGATTCTGTTGTTGTCTCTAAAGTAGATCAGCTCCAGATCTTTATATAGTAACTTCCCATAAAAAACCAGTTTTGTGCTGCAAATTCAATAAAGTGTTCAGGCATGTTGTGAGCTGCTCTGAAGATTCTGTAAGTGAAATGATAATTATAAAATTCTCTTCAGTTTTGCATGTAATTATATAATCAATCTATTTACAGTCTTCAGAATTCTGAGTTTCTTTAGTATTAGATATGAAGTGAGTTGTGATTCGAGATTGAGCCTTCTCAAAATTCCTTGCCAAAAGGCATGGTAAAAATGGCTTTTTAAATTTTTTTTACATATTAATGGACCCATAATTTTTACCTAAGACTGTCTACTGTTGACCTTACCCCATTCCTAAGAGATCTGTATGGGGCGTGCATAAGCACACCAGCGTGCCTACTGTCCCTGTCCTACTGTCCCCATTTATTCATGTCCATTTCATGTATTCATAATAATGTTTATACTTACATCTGTTATCTTATACATGCTTGACAAATAAATAAATAGAAAGAAAGAAAGAAAGAAAGAAAGAAAGAAAGAAAGAAAGAAAGAAAGAAAGAAAGAAAGAAAGCAGTTATCTCTAGTTACTCTTAGTGTGTCTATATGCCTTTCAGGATCAGAAGCAAATGCTTTTAAATAAGTACTTAAAAAGACAAGCTGTCATACATGTGCTTCCAAAAACATTCGCTTATTGTGTGCTATGTATCAGTGTTTCTCAACTTCATCAATTTTAAAAGTCACTTTGTGAGAGATGTGCAGTTGTAAAACTGTGAGAAATTATTTGTGGAATAGCCAGCATGCTGAAGTGCACTTCTATTAAAGATGCACAGGCTGAGAAACCTTGTTTTAAATACACTCTATGTTATTATGAAGTAGCCTCCCACAAAACAAGTCTTCCTGTGTATTTGTTTTAGATTGCAGTTTTATAGCCAATCATATATATTTCTTCATTTTCTTCCTCCTCCTCTTCTTCCTCCTCCTTTGTCATCAATAAGGCTTACTCTCAGATAATCTAGATACATTAGGCTGCTGCTTAAAACCAAGCAATTTAAAAATAACCTAAAACTAAGGAGGATTTTCCTAACAGTAAGAACAATTAACCAATAGAATGGCTTGCCTTCAGAAATTGTGGGTGCTATTAAAAAAAGACTGGAAAGCCATTTGTCTGAAATAGTATAGGGTTTCCTGCCTGAGCAGGAGGTTGGACTACCAGGGTCCCTTCCTTCTATTCCTATTCCTATTCCTATTCCTATTCCTATTCCTATTCCTATTCCCACTCCCATTCCTTATTCCTATTCCTATTCCTATTCCCACTCCCATTCCTTATTCCTATTCTTTCTATATTTTACAGTGCAAACTTCTGCCTATCTACTCTTATTGAAGTCAATAAAACTTAATCATCAATAAATTAGCCTCAAATCACAGGTGACAAGTTTGTCTCAACAAACTTGTTTATTAAATTTGTTTGCTTCCCATCTTGCTGCAAGGCGACTCTTGTGTCCAGTATATTTTAAAAACTGCTCGGTGCACTTTAATTTCCGAACAAAGTTTCTATACTGTCTGCTACATCTCTTTGGCTACATTCTAAAACAGAAAGAAAACAAATAAGTTGTGTTATTAAATGAGGGAGAGGAATGCCTGATAAAACCAAGGGATCATATAGAAATCACATGGCCATGAGTTGTAATGCTTATAAACACAAATAATATTACTCTAGGGAAGTATGGCTGCTTTATGTGCAAAAGGTCTCAATTCCAATATCCACCACCTCCTGGCTAGGAAATAAGACTTCTTTGGAACCCTGGAGAGTCAGTGATGTTAACCACATTGGCCTAATAGATCATCAATAGTGTGACTTGTATAAGGCAACTATACATGTTTTTACATACATTTGATCTTGGTTGTTGCCAAAGAAAAAGGATCTGTTTGCTAGAGCTGTGTGGGCTTCAAACATAATTCAGAAGAAAATCATGTGTAAGCAGAAATATCCTGTCCCTCTGCTCTTCATTAAAGAAGCTCCATATCCTGGATCTTACAAGATGACAATTTAATCAATGGGATTTGGAGCATGCCAATTCTGTCAGATTGTGTGGGGTGGAAAGAAAAGATGAAGGATAGGCTGTTCTTAGATGACCAGACTTGTGCCATGAGGGGTTTTATAGGTGACAACCAGTACTTTGAATTGCATCCAAAAATCCACTGTCAGAGCAGCTTGTAGAATAGATTTCTCTGTGAGATACTTGTTTTAGGATCATGGCAGTAGTGTTTCAATATCTGTCCCTTTTTTTCTTCTTTTAAGGTGGTCAAGGTATGGGATTTCGAAAGCGGAAAGCCTGTATTTGAATTTGGCAATGCTCATGGTGATTCTGCAATTACATGCCTCACATTTGATTTTAGTGGAAGAAGGTACATTTGGAGAGTTTCAGTGTGTGAGAAGGGTTGTGATATTTTTTTTACACATTGCTAAAGAAATAATTAGGCATTGCAATCATGTTTCAGACTCATTACTGGAGGAAAAGATGGCTGCTTGAAAATATGGAATTATAATAATGGACAGTGTCTTCACACTTTGAAAAAGGGTAAGCAGAACGTTGATTGAATTATCTAAACATTCATTTCAAGAAGGGGAAAATTACGAGTCCAGCATTATGTTTTTCTTCTGTACAGAAGACAGATATGATGAAGTTCGTGACTGTGCTTATGCGGAGATCAACAAAAATGAGTAAGTGTTATCCACATTTGTCATAATGTGTGACATTTTAGTGTAGGAAAGGCTAATGAAAACAATGTGTTGTTGTTGTTTTTTTGTTTTGTTTTGTTTTTGTGGGGCAGGTTCATAGAAACAGGCCTCTTTCTTCTTGAAAAAATAAGCTTCAATCCATCACATTGTTTTGGCAGATGACATTGGAAAAGATCTCATACATTTCCCTCATGTTAGGGATCTATCTGAGTCTTCAGGTTCAGAAAAATAGGTATTTTGATTGTTGAGGTATTTTATTACATTCAAGGATATAGAGTAGTGCTGGAGAGGGGAATAAATAGCTTGGCTTGCTCTTGTCTTTAGCAGTTAAATATGCAGAAATAAGCATGTAAAACTTAATGGCATGAAGGTACAGTTTCATACATACAAAATCCTTTTAAAAGAATTCAATGGTCATTCAGAAGCTGATATATATTGAAGACAGAGTTACAGAATTAAGATGAATGCCTGATTATTAAAACTTGGGGGGAAATCTAATAAACAAAACCTCTTACAATAATGAAGAATGAATGAAAATTTTGAGAGTGTACTGCTTAAAATACAAACTCCATTCTGCAGTGTGACAGCTATAGTCTGAACTGGAGAAAAAAGATCTTTTTAGCTCAGCTCAGCTGAAAGTGAATGAACTCCTTGAAAAATTAGTGACAACTGAAGATTACACCTATATTTAAAATGAATAATAAATCATTCAACTCACTGACAGTTTAATAGCGTAATTTATATAAGAGGGATAGTGGAATATAGCTGGCCCTAGCAGCTAGACTCTTAACTGCTGCTGCATAGCAGAAAGACTATAATAATTCAAATTTTGGTAAACATTAATTGCTTTTGCAGGTATATCATAGGTGTGGGATGGGACAGAAGAATAAATTTGTTTTATGTAAGTAACACATTTCTATACAAAAAATGGTATCACTCTTAATTGATTGTCGAAATTGTTGTGCCAAAGTACCCTCGTACATAAATAATGGCCTTGTAGTGAGAACACTTTCCATTTTAGTGTAGGAACTGGCTCTATTGGCCCATGATTTTAAGTGGCCAAAATTGCATTACTTAGTTAATTATGGTCCCCAAAAGTTGGTGTTCTGCTTTCACTGTAGTGCCTCTACACTGCTAGTAGCAAATTCAAGAATAGATCAGCAAGAAAATCCGAGAATTCTGTTAGCTACTACCTGAATCTATGGGCAAATACCACTTATTATTCACAGTGGTCAATCCACATGTAGCAATGAAAAGGCCCTTCCACTTTGTACACAAGATGTAACCAGATGGATGTATGGATTGATATGTGTTGTATACACATTTCCCAAAATTTGAACTTGATTCCTAGTAATTATATGGGCATATCAATGAGGTTTTCTTAGCAGCAGTATGTTATGCTTTCTTTTGGATTCTTTCTCTATTAACAATCACAGTGGTATATTGTGTGAAATGTGGCTTCTAGGCTAATAAAGATTCATGAGTCTATTAATAATCAGTTGCAAACTTCCCCTTTATCAGCTATGAGAAAGAAAATCAGAAAGCTTCCATTATAATACATCTAAATATATGTTGTCTCCAGGGGTGAAATGCTCCCGGATCGGACCGGATCGCCAGATCCGTAGCGATCTTGGCCGGTGGTTTGGCAATTCAGTAGTGATGGTGGAGCAAAGCTCCGCCCACCCACCTGGGTGTCATTACTTCCTGGTTTTAACGTGTTTTATGCACAGAAAGTCTGCGCGCGGTCATGCGCTTCTGAACCGGTAAGGAAGGTAAGTAGATTTCACCCCTGGTTGTCTCTAAATTGAAAAGACTGGTTTTAAATCAGGTAGTTGCCAAACAGCCTGACAATTCCATGCAAACAGATTTCAAATTCTTTTAAAGGCTGTTAGCTGCTATTAGGGCCCTGTTAATGGCAAGAGAATCACAGCTTAAGTGGACAGAAGGGTATGAATACGGAGGATGTAAGGATGGAGTTGCATTCAACAGATGGGATTGTGAAGCATGAGAAGATGAAAGTCAAGACTTCTCTCTGTATGTAGAGAGAAACAAGAAACAAGAAACAAGAATTGCAATAGGACTGGATATAAATTCTAGATTGGTTTCTTACACCCAGAGATTGTTTTGTTATGGCTACTCTTCTAAAACTGTAATAAAGGTTTACTTGTAGCCATGTTTGTCCAACTCTCTGGGGCTTTGTACCTAATTTGTAATTGTGCTTTGAATGACCAACACACTTTAAATTCAGTTTAATGTCAGAATTGGATAACTGTTTAGGAAAAGTGTAAAATAAAATGGCAGCATTGTAAGGCTTCAGTGGGAGGATGGATTGCAGTACAAACGTCAAGGGAAGCCACAATCTACTCATAGGAACAAATGCTGGTAACTTATTGAATGCACAACTCAGATGAGAAATAGGCAAATCAGATTTGGGTAACTTTAATGGAATAATAGAATTGGAGCTAAATTTTATTTTTGTATGTCTGGAAATGCAAAGTTCATGTTGAGATTATAAATGATTATCTTAGATATAATTTTATTTGGATATTTTCTGTTATAGGATTCCACAGATGATTTCTATCATATTAAGAAACCTCAGCCCCACTGGCAGGATGACATAGTAAGAAATGTTTGGCATATAAAGTGCTATATAAGCAGTTTGGGATCAGCAGCTTGATTACATTTGGGGAGTTGGATAATATAAGAGTGGAGATAAATCTCTGATCTGATCCATCTTTGTGGATTGGTACTGCTGGATAAACTTGAAAGACTTACTTTGTACTTTCCCTAGGAATATATCACATGAGCTAGCTCCAGATAAATTCACAAATCACCCTTTTGCTTAAAAGAAGAACAAAGCATAAATAAATCAGAGAGAGGGAGAGAGGGACCCTCATCTATATCTTGTTAACTGGAAGCATTATACTGGTGAATCAGATGAGGCCTACAAGTTGAAGCTTTCCACCTCCAAATAGATGATCTGTAAATCCTGGAAACAACACATGACCAATTTGTCTTCTTGACTCATCAGATGTGGATAATCTCTTTTTCTGATGACTTCCAATAAGATAAAATTAGTCACATGGTGCTTTCTTGTGGCCAGTGTGACTGAGGCCATCCATAAAGAGCCCTGGTGGCGCAGCAGACTAAAGCACTGTTATTAACATCAGCTGCCTGCAATTACTGCAAGTTCAAATCTCACCAGGCTCAAGGTTGACTCAGCCTTCCATCCTTTCTAAGGTAGGTAAAATGAGGACCCGGATTGTGGGGGCAATAAGCTGACTTTGTATAAAATATACAAAAATATGAAGGCTATTGCTTAATGCATTGTAAGCCACCCTGAGTCTCCGGAGAAGGGCGGCATTTAAATCAAATCAAAAACAAAAAAGTAAATGAACATGGCAGTATCCAAAAATATAGGCTTATTTTTTTCATAAAAGTCAGCCTATTAACTTTATTTTATAAAGTATATTTATTTCCAGGGTATACGTAGTGGCCATACTGAAAGTTGTAGACTTTGCAACTCATGAGAGCTTATACTTATGAAGTTATACTGAATTGTGTAATTTCATCTACCTGTTGGTTTGCATATTGTGTAAAATCAGGGGTGAAATCCAGCAGGTTCTGACAGGTTCTGGAGAACCGGTAGCAGAAATTTTGAGTAGTTTGGAGAACCAGCAAATACCACCTCTGGCTGGCCCCAGGAGTGGGGAGGGAATGGGAATTTTGCAGAATCCTTTCTCTGTAGTGGGGTGGGAATGGAGATTTTGCAGTATCCTTCCCTGCCACACCCACCAAGCCACACCACACCACGCCCACCAAGCAACGCCCATAGAACCGGTAGTAAAAAAATTTGGATTTCACCACTGTGTAAAATACAATCGAAACCAAAACACAAACAACTCGAATCAGTCTTGTTCACTTTTTTCTTACTTTTTTTCTTACCTTTTTTTCCCCCTTATCCAGAACTGGGGACACAAAGAAGACATTCTCTGTGTTGCTCAGTGTCCCCCTAATCTTCTTGCAACATCCAGTTATGATGGTGAAATTATTGTTTGGAATATGGTCTCAGGTCACATAGACCATAGATTCTACATTCCAATGACCACAGCTGCCTCTGTTCATTCTCAGAGTAAGTTTACTAATAATAAAAAAAAGACTGTAGAATATAATTCTCACATTGCCATGAATGATTCTTTATGAATCATTGCATATGGAATTGCATAGAAATGGAAAATACCGGGGAAATTCACAGTTGAAGCCTAGCCCATGTTTGGGCTAGTTAAAACAACTCAGTGTTTTACCACACTAGGAATAGTTAAGTCAGCCCATTAATTTTGTTGATGTTATTTTAATATATATGTCACCTCCTGATTTCCAGATGGGTGGGCAGGAAATGATCTTTATTTGGCATAGGTCCTTAAACTATTTAATTAATGTATCTCAGTCATGTGTTCAACACAGCTCTTTTGACTGACATTAGAAACAGATTTCTGCTGGAACTTGGTCTACAGCTCAGATCTTTGAAATAAGAACATTAAAATAAGATCTCTATGCATTTATTTCATTCAGAAGTGGTTTTATCTGGATAGGTCACATTCACAAGCAAAAGACACAAATAAAATAGAAGGCAATAGATCAGGGTGGGGGAGGCTAAAATTTAGCAGATTAAAGCTACAAACCTTTCTAAAAAGTTTGATCCCAAAAAAATCTCTTCCAAATATACAATTCAGATAAAATTAAATTAAGTGTATTTGTAGCAGATATATACACTTACAGTTGTAGTCTTAAAAAGTATATAACATTCCCAGAGCACGGGGCCTTTTATTTACTTATGCTAAAATTTAATCATAGAAATTAAATTTTTAACTTTAATAATATGGATATTTGACTGCATTCACATATTGTGCCAAGTCTTGGTTAATTTAATTATGACTTAATTGGCAAACTATAAATGTCTGGATGCAAAGTCAAGCCAAACAAATTTCATAATAATATATTAGGATGAATGCAGTTGGGCTATTACAGTGATGATATGTTTTTCTTTCCCCACCAGTTGATGTGATACGGATAATTTTTCTAAAGACTCGTGCTGTGAAATTTGATTCAACTACTGCATCTCTGGTTTCCAATGGGCCACAAGGTAGGATTAATAGATGATATAAATAATTAACAAAACAACCATAGTGATAACCTAATTAATTGATGAGCCCAATTTGGAGATAAATTCTATTTCAATTAATTTTGCTTATGTTTTTACAGACTAGATAAGGAAATGATACTTCGATGTCAGGAACCTTGTTTCCGCTTGTCACAGCATCATCAATCATGCTAAAAACATGGAAAGATAAAGCAATGAGATTAGAAATCCTAGAGAGAGTCCTAGCAATCTTAAACTTTATATAATCAAGTCTATACGCACTGTAGTTTTATAAATTTGCCTTCAGGTTATTCAGTTACAGTTAATACAGAAGTATGCTTGTTTAAATGTTACCAAATATTTCATCTTGTGTCTTTATGATTCCTCTCCCCCCCACCACCACCCGCCGCCCCTCAGGTTTTTTGCATTTCTGGAGCCTGTTTTCAGAGGATCCACTCATAGCAAGTTTTCAACCAGTAAGTTTAATTGGTAAAATTAATGGCTGTAAAAGTTAGAAAGAAAACCAGTTTGCTGTAGAGATTAAAGCTAGAAACTGGGAGACTCTGAGTTCTAGATTAGCTGATCTTGGGCCAGTCACTTTCTCTTAGCCCTAGGAAGAAGGCAATGCCAACCCCTTTCCAAAAACCTCTTCAGAAAACTGCTGGGATTTATTCAGACAGCTGCCAGGAGTCAAGATTGACTTGAAGGCAATCATCATAATCATAATCATATACTAAATCTAGTTTAAATATCTGTCTGATTGTGTGATGAATTATAAACAGATCTTCAGCATGAATACTGGTAAATTTGTAGTCCTGTTTCACTGATTGAAGTTTAAGATCATCATCGCATGAAGTACCGGTACTCATTCTGTTAAATCTTTATGAATGCAAGATTTTACATTGTCTTGTGGTATAACGCAGAGATGGCCACTACAATATGGATGTTATTGGAGTTGCTTAAGGAATTCAATCTCCCTGAAATTTAATGTGAGCAGATAGCTGATGAGAAATTCCTGGACTAACATGCAAATCAGAATCTCATTCTTTGGAATTTATACTTCTCCTTATACTGTATAGTCATGCAGTCATGCAATTTTCAAAACAGTGCATAATTTTACGGTGTACGACTGTATACTCCAGTCTAGGGGGAAATCCCTGATCAGCAGCATTGCTATGACTGCAGATGATTCGTATATGTATGCAGCTGATGAAGATGGTTATGTATATGTCCATGACATCCAAAATTATGCCCTTCAGGATACAAAAGAAGAAACACCAAAATGTATGTGTATATGTATATTACAGCTTTTTATCTAGAACTGGAAGAACGAATTTTAAAAAATTAATCTAGAGTGCATTATTTTAAAAAGTTGAATTGGTCCAGATATCGCTCACAGAGTGGTATTCCTAGACTGTATGGTTTAATTTTGTAAAAAGGCAATATTCTTTAATACGGCTGGTGAAATAATCACTTAAAATGTAAAATCAAGAGCTGATTATATTTTTGTATGTAGTACTCCTATTTAATGATTGCAACAGACAAGAAACAACAGAGAAAATATTATATTTATAAAAGCTGTAAGAGGCAAGTTTGGATGGAGTATTTAAGTGACTATTCTGTAATCTTTCTTTTAAAGACATATTACTCTCGCTCTGCATGCCACCCTCCTAAAATAATTACTTAAGTCAGTTGTTTCTTAACAGGGCATATATGTTGCTCAAATCATGCTTTGTGTAAATGACGGACATAGAAAAGAGACCTAGTCTTTTTTATTCTAGCAGATAAAGACACCCCTACCTGTATTTTGAGGGACATGAATTTGGAATCTTCCTGAAAGCTAAAATGCAGGAAAAACGAGTCTGTTTATTTTCTTTCAGTCCTTGTTATGGAATTATTTTTATCTCACCTCCAAGCCTGAAGTAAACTTTGAATGGTGGGTGTTTATGGGGGCAAGCAGTGGTGGGTTTCACTTACCTTTGCTACTGGTTTGCTCGCGCATGCGCAGAGCGTATTTGATGATATCCAGGCAGGTGGGCAGAGCCTCCCGCTGCTGCTACTACCGGTTTGCCCAAACCAGGGCAAACCGGTAGCAACCCACCACTGGAGGCAAGGGAAAGTGGGTGTTATATAGACTGGCAGAATATTGGAGCCCACAAAATTTCCATTGATTTTTTTTCCTGTTCTGAATGCTAATGCGTATATACTATGGAAGTTATAAGAAGAGCAGAGCAAGGTGCTCCAAAATTACATTCCCCCTATAACCTCATGCTCCAATCCTGGACTCAGATATTTTCAGAGACTACAGTCCTAAGGTCTCACGTATTATATGTTTAAATATAAGACCTTAATATATATATATATACTGTAGTGTTTTTCTCTATTAATATAATTCTGAACAGTCCATGAATAAACTGATATTTTTCTTTTTTCTTGCTTCAGATGTGAACCATTGGCGAGCTCATTTAGGTCTGGTTCTAACGTAAGTATGATCTTAACCATTACAAAAGGATAATTTATGCTTATATAGTAGGTCTGATTCTTTTCTTTTAATCCACAGGTTAGAAGTTATAGATGAAGATAATATCCTTTTATCCTGTTCTATTGATTGTACAATTCGTTTGTGGAGTCTGAATGGAGAGTACATTGGTAAATCAATACGTTTGTAAAGCATGAGCATAATGCGATATCTTAAATATTAGTAAAAATTTAGAAGAAGGAAAATTGGATAGTTGTAGCAACAGAGTTGACTTAAATATATATCTTTCTGTTAATCTTTATAATGCAATGGAAAACCATGACACAATTTTATTGTCTGACTTTGTGGCACTTTAAATAAATCATCAAGTAAGAGTTTTATCAGATAAATGAGAATGATTTACATTACAATATAAGATAAGATATAATTTAGTATAATTGAAGATGTAGTGGATAGCAGGGTTCCAATAACAGTCCATATGAAATCAAAACGCCAAGATTCCTCAATCTATACTTCCTCAAAGTATAGATTTATTAGGCATGTCATATTGGCACAGCTGGTGAAAACCCAAATCTGAAGTCCCCCGGGTTTTCCCCACCCAGTTCAAAATACAAAGTTTTTCCTTCTATCACACACAACCATCACATGCCCCAATCAGATCTCTCTCTCCATCCCGGATGCCTCCAATCCACGCCCCTCCAGGTGCTGGTGAGAGTGTCCTTGGTTCCCAGACGGAAGAATGTTATTTTGGCTACATATTCCCTCAGCTATCTCTACTCCCCCCTCTCTTTCCCACAGCTTCATCCAGGCTCGCTGTTGCAACCCTGAAGATGTTCAAAGATGGCTCCAGGGTTGACAGGGGAGGATTGTTGTTGTTGTTTGCAGTAGCAGAATAACACTGCTGCTTCTTCTTTTTTTCATATGCACACAACAGTCTGCACTTTTTAATCATCCTCCCTTTCTTCCTTTGTATAATCCTTTTGGAGAAGGGAAGAGGAAGGAAAGAAAGAGAAAAGTCGAACGCATATAAAAATAAAAATTTAGATATTATTTTGTTGCAGCTGTTTTGTTAGTGTGATGAATTATTTGATTTTGAACCCAGTGAACTGTCTGCTGTTTTTTATTTATTTTTATCAGTGGACATAATATAATGGACTTGATGCAGATTTAATTGTACTAATACATAATTGCTCATAATAAAGCAACTTAATCAATTGGTCTCAGTCCTATTAGTATCGATGAGAACTACATGCAATTAGCCTTGAATTTTTGCTATTTGAAAAAGAAAATCCTTCTGCAAGAAAAAGTTTCTGTCAGGGTTGCAAGTAACACACCCAACCAAGTAAGACTCTGAGGCAGACAGTTCCTTAGCTCCGCTTACTGGGAGGAGAGTTTCTTTCTATGGAAGACACATCTTGTTTAGAGCTACAGATTTGGGCTACAAAACTCTTCCCATTAAGGATAGCAAAGAGTTACAGTTCTCTATATCTATTTGCTGCTATCTAATTAGGGGTGGTTTCTAAATTTTTTTACTACCGGTTCTGTGGGCGTGGCTTATTTTGTGGGCATGGCTTAGTGGGGGGTAATGTGACTGGGTGTGCATGGCCAATTTTTTTTTTTTTTTTACTTTTAAAAGCATTTTTTCTACAACCTTAAGAGATTGCAGTAAAAAATGCTTTTAGAAGCCTCTGACGATCAGGCAACTCAGCTGGGATCTCCAGAGGCTTTTAAAGGCATTTTTTCCTACAACCTCTTCAGCTGAAGAGGTTGTAGAAAAAATGCTTTTAAAAGCCTCTGTCAATCCCAGCTGAGCTGCGCGATCATCAGAAGCTTTCTTTTTTTACTTTTAAAAGCATTTTTTTGGCTGAAGAGGTTGTAGAAAAAATGCTTTTAAAAGTTTTAAAAAAAAGCCTCTGATGAGGTGGGCAGGGTAAGCGAGTGGTGACGGGCTAGGGACCGGTTCGGGGGTGTGGCTAGCCAATGTTATTACCAGTTCTCTAAACTACTACAAATTTGTACTATCAGTTCTTGCGAACCGGTGCGAACCGGGAGCAACCCACCACTGTATCTAATGGTTATTTAGATTTTAGCAATCCAGCAACAACAGCCCTAACATTATTCAGTTTAATGTTATTGCCTTTATAATATCTTCCATGCATATTTTCACTGTAATCCTTTATGCCTTGTCAACCCTAAATTCCACTGATTTAAAGTGTGCTACCATGTGAGTAGCCTTACATGAATCCCTGGAGCACTATTACTTCAACTATAATAGACTCCAGTTTGAAAGAAATATCTATGCACAATGTATTTCTATATGCACTGATGATGTTGCTTAGTCGGGTAGAGAGACATCTGCAAGTAAGTGACCAAGCTCAGAGTCTCCATAATTAAACCCTGAGCTTCATATATTCTCTTCTATTGAATTATATGTTCCTATCAAGTTTGCACATGTTAACAAAAAGCAAGAATTCCGTGGCCTCATGGCAATAATAGTTATGCACACATACTGAATATAATTAGCAACATCCAATCTACACCTAAGTTTGACTGAGCTCACACAATGTGTTTCATTCTTTAATGTGGCTTATTGACTAAACAAATAGCTGGATTTGTATATTACAAACAATAGTTAGGTTCACAAAACACCAAAATCATGCAACCATAAATTAGCTTTGCGAACGTAATCTTTGCCATGCGTAGACCAAATTATGGGAAATAATGCTATTGCTTTTAATGCATCTAATTGAATTCACATCCAGCTTATTGTTAAAAATGATCTTGTAATATAAGCTTTGTTCCCTTGGTCTGTAATGAAAGAGTGGAATATCAGATATGAATAATATATTAGCAGTATTTCCAGCCCCTTTTTTCTGTTTGAGCAATATATAATATGTTACGTTATAATAGCATTATACAGTAGTGGCCAAAATTGTGGAAATCTTTTGGGAAAAGTGTATTTTCTAAAACTAGCTAATATCACTTTTTTTTTTGGATAGTACCATAAAATTATATATCAATGGAAAGATAATTTAATCAAGAATGTAATGCAATAACTTTTATGAAGGATTTGCTATTAGAATAGCAGTTTCAGTATAAAGAAGAAAAGTAAAACACGTAGAAAAAACGAGATATACAAAAATTATCACCATAGAAAAAATGAGATATACAAAAATTATCACGTCAGTTAATAGTTGGGTAACCTTTAGCATGAATTACAGCCTTACAATGTCTTCCCATGGAGTGAACCAGTTCTGCAGCTGTAATAATGTGAAACCAAGATTGAATGATTGCCTCTATTAACTGGGTTTTATTGCTGGATTGCTTCTGACTAACAAGTTTCTTTAGTCGACTCCATAGATTTTCAATTGGCTATTCCCAGGCATTTCCAGCAGTGGAATATGATTATCTTGAAACTCCAAAAAAAAAAAAAAAGTGGTGTTATTAGCCATCAAATCTCAAAAATACACTTTTCCCAAAAGGTTTCCACAATTTTGGCCACTATTATATAATAATATGTTTGTTTTTCTTCTAAACTATTTTCACAGAATAGTCCTCCTTATTAAACCCTGGGCATAGCAATACATTATTCTCTAGGAATGCAAAAGTAGATTCTTGAGTTAGAGATGAAGCTAATGTTAAGTCTTGCAGATGTGAAATCTCTTATAATGGTAAAGAAATTCTTATAATGGCAAAGTATCTGTGAATCTAACTGTATTTGTATATTAGCTCCCACATTTTTTTTTGTCCTGCATCTCTCCCACTAATGGATAATTAACTCTTGGGACGGGGGTTCCTTTATCAGCATTGAACTTTGAAGGCACCTACCGCCTGTTTTACTAATTCTTGTCTGGCCTCAGATTCTTCATATTTGCTAGTTTCAGCATTACACTTTATTTTCTTCTTCCTTTCATAGGAACCTTTGGCCAGGAAGAACCTTGGGAAATTTTTAACACATCCTCCTGGAAACATCCTATGGTCCCTTATGAGATTTTGATAGATCCACAGAGTATGCCCATACATCCTATGCTGGAAGACACTTCCTCTGATATGCAGATCATCAGTCAAGATGAGAATAAAAATCCTTCCAAGGTTTAATTATGTTAACTATAAGCTTACTCAGACTATGCTTTGGTGCAGCTTGCAGGAAAAATTTAAACTATACTGGGATGTAATAGGGTCAGTGTGGGAAGACTTCCTGTCACAGAATAACCAGATCAATTTGTGATTTATTTGGTTCTTAAATTCAGTCCTTTGTATCCTTCCTACCACTATGCCTCTTACTCTAGTGCAGTGATGGCTAATCTTTTCCGGACCGAGTGCCCAAAGCGCGCCCCTGAACCTCCAAAATACAATGCGCACGCAGCTCCATGCATGTGCCCTGCCCCTGTGCATGTGTGTGCACCCCCACATATGCCCCCGTGCATGTATGCATAGCCCCCACATGTACCCCACCCCACATACATTCCATCCCTGGTGCATGCGCACATGGCCCTCCTCATGTGCCCCATCCCCTGTACATGTACACGTATGCCCCCGCATGTGCCCACATGCCCCCACATGCCCCTATCTCCCATGCATGCATGCGTGCCCCCTGCACACACTCCACCCCCGCACATGCGCAGCAGAGACCCGAAGACCAGCTGGCTGGCAGAAGGCATGCGCATATGCACAGAGGAGCTGAACTGGGGCGATGGCTCGCATGCCATCAGAGAGGACGCTGCTTGCCACCTCTGGCACGGGTGCCATAGGTTCACTATCACTATAGGATTTTATTATAAGGCTGAGTTTCAACTTCAAATTTCAATTTCTAGTAAATCTTTATAGTGTATATTGAAAGAAGCCACTTTGGGAATAATAGCAATGTTTCTTCCAGTTCTTAATAAAATAAATGATTATCAAAGTTATAGGTTGTAAATCATGCTTAAAACCAATGATAGCACTCACTATCATACAGACCCTGAATCATCTACATATAGTCCTTGACTTACAACAATTCATTAGGTGACAATTTAAAATTACAACGTCATTGAAAAAAAGTGACTTATGACCATTTTTCACATGGCCGTTGCAGCATCCACGTGGTCACATGATCAAAATTCGGATGCTTGGCAACTGGTTCATATTTATGACGGTTGCAGTGTCCCAGGGTCATGCGATCAACTTTTGTGACCCGGCAAGCAAAATCAATGGGGAAGCCAGATTCACTTAACAATTGTGTTACTAAACAGTTGCAGTAATTCACTTAACAACTGTGGTAAGAAAGGTCATAAAATGAGGCAGAATTCACTTAACTATCTCACTTAGCAACAGAAATGTTGGGCTCAATTGTGGTTGTAATTTGAGGATTACCTATAGTCAACAGGTGTTAAATGTAACCTTTCAGCAGCATATGAATAATAATACACAAATTCTCCTGTGAAGGCAAGAAAGTAATCCTGATAATAAGATATCATGTGTATCCTGCTGAAACAACTACCTGTGCATATTTTTGTAACAACTATGCATAGAAGTAGAACCTAGGGATCAGTATACCTATATAGCGATTAGAAAATTAGAATGTTTTCTATCCTTGTTTTGGTCTTTTGTCATCTGACATAATTTGCTGAACATCTTTTCAAGAGTTCTGTAATGCATATTATGATAGCATCAATTCTGATTGCGGTGACAATGCTAACATTAGCTGTCTTTATACTTTCATCAGAAAGCTACTTGTAATCCACACTCATCACAAGTTACTGTTACCGATGAGGATATTGAAGAAGAAATTAACAAGAGGCTTTACTCACAAGCTTCAAGCAGGCGGTAAGAAGCTGCGGTTAACAAATGAATGGATGCATTTTCAGAGTGTTGTTTTTCTACCTGCAATTTCCTTTCCTTTTTTTTTTTTAGGATGAAGTATGAGAGATCCAAGCTTTCAAACAGATGGATTAAACACAGGGGACCAAGCATCTATCATGCCATTGACTATTATGAAATTGACAATTTACCAGGAAACTGTGAGAAACCTGACTTGTCTGTCCTTGGAGTAGACATATTCAGTGCTAATTATCAAGGAGCAACAGAGCAGTAATACTGTATACTAAAACACTTCAGTAACTCGTTAATCTCATAACTGACATTTACACAATACATAGAGAATTTTCTCCCTGTTAAACCTAATAATTGGTTCTGTTTTGCAGACTTGTTTCACACATGCTAAGCCATGGCTTGTTTAATTGTGTTTTACTGATTAGGCACAGTTGGTTGGGTTCACATTTAATAAAAGATAACCATGGTTTTCTAAACCACTGACACAGGTTGTAACATACAGTACTAGGCTAGAGTGTAGAGACTAAAACTAAACATTTTTTTTGTGACAGTACTTGGCTGCAAGGGGTAGAAGGACAACACAATGTGCCAAACTGTGTTTCTTTGGTAGGTACATTTTTAAAAGTTGTGTTAAACCTACTCCACAAATAAATTGGTGTTTGGGTTGCTGATCTCAAAAATGATGTAAACTGAAATTCAGTAGTGGGGAAAGCAAAATAAGGTTTTAGGAGGCTGCATATGATGAAGGGACCAAGCTATCCACTGACTATATAAATCATGGCGTGCAAACAATTCTGACTAGATTAGCAGAAATCAAAGCAAGACAAATCATATTAAGATTTAGATGGCAGTGTGAACCCATAAGTGCCCATTCTCGTCAAAATATTTCAAACTGCAGGAGTGAACCAAGACTTTCCAGATATTGGAGTCCAAAGTTCTTGTCACCTTCAGCAGGATGGTAATTGTTAGGAATGGTGGAAGTTGTAGTCCAATTCAGCTGTTTCTTTAATATACTTTGATCCAGGAGATTGCACATGTTTCTTCCTGGGAGTCCGAGCTTCCAGCAACCATGGTATACTCCTTTCTGAAGAATCTATCTTTCAATTCAGGGATTTTAAAGAACTACTATCATGAATACATACCCCTTTGTGTGTATAGTGGTGGTAGGGAGATTGTTGATATGGTAGTGGCTGAGAGTTTCACAGCGTCCTGCACAAAGCAAATTATCTGGACCAGGGGTGAAATGTAAAATTTGTTACTACCGGTTCTGTGGGCGTGGCTTGGTGGGGGGGGGTAATGTGACTAGGTGGGCATGGCCAACTTTTTTTTTTTAACTTTTCAAAGCATTTTTTCTAATGCTTTGAAAAGCCTCTGACGATCAGGCAACTCAGCTGGGATCGTCAGAGAGGTTTTTTTAAAAATACCTCTCTGCCGATCAGGCAACTCAGCTGGGATCGTCAGAGACTTTTCAAAGCATTTTTTTTACCACCTCTTCAGCCAAGAGGTTGCAGAAAAAAATGCTTTGAAAAGCCTCTGACGATCCCAGCTGAGCTACGCGATCATCAGAGGCTTTTTTTTTTTACTTTTAAAAGCATTTTTTCGTTGTAGAAAAAATGCTTTTAAAAGTAAAAAAAAAAAGTCTCTGATGATCGTGCGGCTCAGCTGGGCATGGTAGGGGGGGGCAGGAATTTTTGCTACTGGTTCTCCGAACCACCCACCGCCATCGCTACCAGATCGGGTGATCCGGTCTGAACCGGGAGCATTTCACCCTTGATCTGGACCCTTTTCAAACACAGTTCAGGCCTGGAGACAGAACGGAGATAGCATTGGTCATCTCTAGGATAACCTGTGTCAGGACTTAAGAGTGCATCTCTTTTGACCCTGTTGGACCTTTTGTTTTTTTATACCATTGATCATAATATCTATTTGGTTGGGAATTGGGGGCATTGTTTTGTAATGTTTCTATTCCTTCTTCAATGAATCATTTCAGATTGTGATGTGGGGAGCAAAAATCAGCTCAGTGGCCCAACACATGGGATGCAAGGGGTCCGTTCCTTCCTCCATTTGTTAATCATAAGTAGTAGCTAGCCGAGACCATGTGACAGCTCAGGATATCTTATTTCTTGTAGGCTGATGATATCCAATCTGTACATCACTATCTCAGGCTATAAGGGAGATACTATCAATGTCCTTTCCCAATACCTGGAGTCTCTAAGCATCTGGATGGGAGAGAACAGGCTGAAGTTGGAAGCCTAGTAAAATTACAGTAGCAGTTTGTACATCAGGGTCCTCCATTGCCACAATTTTTTGACAGGCAGGCACTCCTTATGAAAGAGCATGTCTGCAATATGTGAGTCATTCTGGATACACATCTTCTGCTTGAACGATAGGTAGAAACCATGGTCAGAGGGATCTATGCCCAGCTACACTAACTGGAATAGGAGGACCTGGCTAAAGTAACTCATGCTCTCATTACTGTCTGAAGATTGACACAATGTGCTTCACATGGGCTTTAGAAGTTACCTGGAAACTGCAAATGGTCCATTGGCTATCAGTTGATTTCTAGATAGAATTTAAAGTGCTGGTTTTGACTTATAAAAGCTACTATCTTGGCATTTAAATACCTCCAGCACCACCTACTTCAATCAGCATCAGACTAATGTATTAGAATATCTAGGGAGAAATGGCATGCCACGCTTCTGAAAAGACATCATGTATGTGTACAGAATCTAGAAAGTGTTGCTTTTCTGTTATAGCACCAGCAGAACAGCCTCCTGATGGAGATCAGGTTAAGCCTCTCCTTGCTGCTTTCCACAAAATGTTAAAAACCATATTTTGGAGGTCGGTTTATTAAATTTACACTGAATATTATCTGGTTCTTGGTTTTTGTTTTATTTTTGTATCCTTTTTTAATGATCTTGTGTCAGAAACTTATTGTGGTTATTGAGATTGGTTTTAACCTGACCTTGGAAGTTTTAATCCTTGTTTTCTATATACTGTAAGCTACCAAGAGACACTTTGATTGTCACAGGGTAAAGCTTTTTAAAATAAACACTACCCAAGTGTGATACAAATAAAGAAATAAAAAATATTGTGGTTATCTGGATGTTTGAAGATTACCTTTACAATTCCTAATGTGGCATTGGCCTCTTGTTCCAGTGGTTGCATTTTTCTTCCATTAGCTTTTATCAATGAAATGTTACATGGAAATATTCTGAATCAAACAGTTGAAATTATCATCTGAACTATCCACAAAATGTAGAACTCGACCTTAATTTTGGTTTATTGCTTTACTTCACTTTCCATTTTCACCTTTTTTTGCATTGTTGTTTACTGTGCAATACTCAAAACACATTCACCTCTATTCCATTCCCTTGGTTCAAACTACAGTCCTTGCCTATCTACTCAGCTTCTCATTCTTAATTCTTTTTTCTTCAAACTACCACAGTAAAATATTTAATGGACCTTTAACTATTTTGGATTTAGTAGACAAAATTTATGTGCTACTGCACATAGATACAATCTTACTCCCAATTTATCATGTACACTCCCTACACACAGTCACTCATGCCCTCGTTACTTCTCGTCTGGACTACTGCAACGCTCTCTACATGGGGCTCCCCTTGAGGTGCACTCGGAGGCTCCAACTGGCGCAGAGTGCAGCCGCGCGGGTGGTGATGGGAGCGACATGGAGTTCCCATGTGACACCCCTCCTGCGCGAGCTGCACTGGCTCCCGGTGGTCTTCCGAGTGCGCTTCAAGGTTCTGGTTATCACCTTTAAAGCGCTCCATGGCTTAGGACCTGGTTATTTACGGGACCGCCTGCTACCACCAATAGCCTCCCACCGGCCAGTACGCCCCCATAGAGAGGGGCTCCTCCGGGTGCCGTCGGCCAAACAATGTCGGCTGTCGGCCCCTAGGGGGAGAGCCTTCTCTGTGGGGGCACCTACGATTTGGAACGAGCTCCCCCCGGAGATACGTAGGATCCCGGATCTGCGCACCTTCCGCCGCGCGCTTAAGACTTTTCTATTTTATCAAGCTGGCCTGGCCTAAATCTTCCCCCTTTTTAAATGTGGAAATTTTAAATTTTTAAATTTTAAATTCGTCTTATTTATAGGGGTATGGGTAAGGCGTTTTAAATTGGGGAGCCATTTTAGATTTAATTCTGTTTTAAACGTATTTTAAATTGTTTATATTGTATGTTTTTAATTTTGGCTGTTCACCGCCCCGAGTCCTTCGGGTATAAAAATCTAATAAAATAAAAAAATAAAAAAAAAAATGTATAAAATGCATAAAAGGTCATGTGCAAAATCCCGAATTTAAGATCGCTGCTTTAATGGACACCTTTTCCCCACCAGCTCGTTAAAGGAAAAGTCTTGTTTTTTGTCACTATCACCATAATTTTTAATCCAATTCTTTATTAATTACTTGGTCACACTATCTACCAATTCTAGCACTTTCTACTGCATTTTCATAAAGGTTCTTTTGAAAGCTTTTTACCTTTCAAAAATTCCCAGTTTGTTTCTAAGCTTTCATTTTATCTGAAATGAAGCTACCAACATCTGCTTACATTTTTTTTTGTCCGCCATTTACTATGGTTGAAATTTGAAGATTAGCAAATTTATTCAAGAACAGTTGTTTGAGATGATAGTTCAGTCTTGAAGAGTATCTTTTTGTTTTGGTCAATTCACAAGAATAGAGTTTTCTTTTCTCACTGCCCTCAAATCTGGCAGCACTGTTAGTTTGACCTGGCTATATATAGCCTATTTCAGCACAGCGTGTACTTAAGAGTGGAAAACAGAATGGAGACTACCTGTGATCCATAGGGATTCATATCAATCTTATCAGGAATGTTTTCTGCCCTGATAGGAGAATCTAAGGATCACATTTGAGAATTGGGTCATAAGAACAGAATGGGTGCTGCTTGTATACTTCCCCTCTAACTATATACCAAACTCTCAATGTGAAGGATAAGGATAATATTCCTGGAGTGCTGGAGAGTCCAGAAATTGAGACCAAAGCTTGAGCTGGAGATTGTTGCATGCCTATTGATGGAAATCAGTTCAGCAAAAAAGACTCAATTTTGGTTGAATTTAAAGTGAGACTTTTAAAAATATTATGTCCTACGTTGGCTTCCAAGACAAAGGTAGGAAACTGAATAGGACAAACAAAGCCAATGTTTTAAGAATTGTAACCATTTTCATGAACTTTATTAAAGCTCACTAAAGGCATCACAGGAACCAACAACAAAACCCATGTATTATACCTTCATCTGGTTTTCCACACACAAAAGTGAAATGTAAGCAATTGTGCATGCTGCTTCACATACTTGTTCTCATCTTCTAGCAATGTTTCCGACAATGATAGAAATAACTTTTTAAAGCTTGGCTTTCATTTTGTTTTTGACCAAATGCCTTTTCAATGGAAAAAACATAACAAAATTGGAGACAAAAAGAAAAACTACCTTGGCATCTACAAAAGGTCTAAGTGCACTCATTTCAAAGGAGCAGTGCCTTTTGCAACGATTTCAAGACACTTTAGCCTTAATTGATACAAAGGGTTAAATTCCTGCACAGAAGATTTTAGTCAGTGTTCACAATTCCACAGGAATCTGAAAGTTACCAAGGCAATTTTCCTTTTAAAATTATCATGATTTCAACTTCTAGCTTGTCAATATATTCATTCCCCACATAATACAACATAATTCCAAAATATAAATAACTCCCCAAACATATCTTCCCTAATATCACATAATACATTTTACCACAATGAAATTCCTCACTGAAATGCAATAGGCTAGTCCAAGTCCATGCTAACTGGGCTTTCATTCATGTGGCAATCGCCATTCTGTTGCGTGGTCTCAATGTTTTTGATTTCTTCTTCTAATTCTTCAGTTTTGTTGATGAAAGATGTATCTGGTGGCTCTTCCTGTTTAGGAGAATCTATTTGTGGCTTTGGTTGGTTAACAATGGGGTCACATAAACTGTGTATTTCCTACAAGAGAGAAACATTACAAGAGTGACACAATGCATCTCCCATTGTGAGTCCAAAAAGCAAACATTTTGCTTTTATTTAGGCTTGAGTTAGATGTGATGACTCTGAAAGTGAGGCTAAAATTATTTTGCAGTACAAGTATATTTACTAAGAAATGCAGGAGCCCTATTGATTCTCAATAACTGAAGAAATCACAATACATACATGTAGAAAATAAAGAAAGAAATAATACACCACTCATTTTTATCTTGATCAATTCCCCGCCCTCCTCATTTTGGCATGCAATAGTCACGTAAGAAATGAGGAGAGACAGTGGAACGTTTTAATTTTATGCTAATACCATTACATTTGTTATTCTCTGCCTTTTATTCAGAATAGGTTTAAATTAGACGTGACCAAAAAAATGAATCATAAGAAACATATGTGATTACAAGGAATTTAGCTTTTTCTTTGACATGAAGATCTTCACCATAATTAAAACTTACCCTCAGCTTTCTTCTGATTTCATTTACACGCACAACAGGATCCTGATCAAGATTTTGTTTAGCTTGGATGTTTATAATGTTGTTTAGCCATTCTGTTGTGTCACTGATACACTTCTCAACTTTATTCATTTCACTTTCGTCAATATGAATATATTTCTCATCCTGAAATAAAAATGCAGTATGTTAGTTATTCCTATAAGCATTTTTTCCAAGGTTATCTCAAACTTTAAGTATCAGCACTAATATTCTTTTTTTTTAATTTTATTTTTGCTATATATAGGAAGAGCAACAGTTTCAATGTCTATATAAACAGTATGTTGCCTGGTTATAATTAGTTTCAGCACTAATATTCTTGTTCACCAATTAAGGGCTATTTTATTTGCCAATAATATTTATTTATTAAACAAATTTATATAGCTCCCCAACTCAGATACAGTGACTCCAGGCTATCCCCCATCACACTCTATAGCCATGATGGCGAACCTGTGGCATGTGTAGCCATATTAGTGGGTACGCCAGTTCAGCTCTGGCGCGCATGTGCGCGCTGGCCAGCTGATTTTTGGGCCTTCTGGGCCCATCAGAAGTAGGGAAACAGGCTGTTTCCTGCCTCTGGAGGGCTGGGGGTGGGGCGTGGGGAAGGCCCCTTTTCTTTCTTACCTGGCTTCAGATCCTCTCTATGCATCTGGGAAGGGCGAAAACAGCCTTTCCCACTCCCTCGGAGGCCCTCCGGATGCCTGAAAGGGCCCATTTCCCAACTTCAGGAAGTGACGTTTTTTGCTGTCCCCAGCCTCCAGAGACTCCTAGAGAGGCTCTGGTAAGTGGAGATTCTTTTTAGGACTGTAGCTTACTGAGTCATTAGATTGTTATACTTTAGATCAAGGGTCCCTAGCCCCTAGGCCAGGAACCAGATTGTGCAAGTGGTGGGCGAGCATGCGCGCACATGTAGCTCCATCTGCACAAGTGGCAGGTGCTCATGCTTGTTCATGTGCAAAGTTCCATGGAGTTGTGCCACTCACACAAAACCATTTTCTTCTCACCCACCCACCCTTGCTGGTCCACCAAACCAGAAAGTTTGGGGACCACTGCTTTAGATTAGAAATCAGATTTATGAAGTTCACATAAAATTACATCTTCTGGTATGGCATTAAAATAGCCTGCTCATGTGTTTCCTCTCCACTCAAAAAAAAAAAAAAAATCGTATCAACTTTCTCATGTAACTTTTAGCTCATCAAGATTTCAACTTCACTAACAAATTTTATGCAGATTGTAAGCGAAAACAAGTGTTCACACAAATATAAGGATAATGGAAAATGTAAATAAAAACAATTCTAAAGCTTGACGGATGGTTGCAATGACCAAAATGTGTTATGTAAATTAATGTAAAAAGTAATTTTTATAAAATATTGCATTCTGTGCTTGGTTGGCACTTCATGTTATGAGTGCCTTTTATGGATATTCAAAATAGTTCAGGTTTAAGTTATCTGTACACAGATCAAAACGGGCAGGTTTGATCTGGAGACAAATGTTTCTTAGCAGAAGACTGAGAAAAATACCATTGGGAGGACACAACTAAGGGATGCTAAGGGGAAAAAACACATTAGGAGGTTTGGAGAGAAGGGGTAGATGGACTGGCTGTTTCTGCTGCATTTGATTCAAGAAAATGGATGAGCGATGTGAGAGTACATTCTCACATAATCACAAATAGATACCAGATCAACCCATTGCCAAATATCAGGCAAGTGAAAATCATTTCCTGCTCATACTAGAGTGGAAATGAACAACAATCCTATTTGACTCACAACATCCTTCTGAAATTTGTCTTGGACAAACCTGCAACAACCAAAAGTTCCAGGTTTCAGTTTAGCCAAACGGTGAACTAATTAGAACAATTCAGCCTAATTATTAAAACTCAATTTTCTATCTACCTATTGGAAAAGCCCCAATGTCTTGCACCAGAATGATAATCATGGTATTTCAGGATAATCCTCTAAAATCTGGGATTTCTTACAATTTATTGTTTTGGTAGCAGCGGAGTCTATATAACCATAAGCTGTAAAAAAATTATCAATGGTTAAGTAATGTCATGCACCACTGATCAGAATACATTTTACAAAGAGAATTCAGAGCACTTCACAGTTCAAGTGTGTATTATAACTACAATTACATACTTTTTTCTTATATTCCTCTGTAATCCCAGCATATATGCGAAGTTTATGCCCTAGTTCCTCTAGCAGCTTTGGCCGCTCCTCTGCTTCTTGATATCTGATTTCAATGGGAGTCCCAAATTTCTAAAAGAGATCAGAATAGGAACAGGCTATTTCAGCAACCAATAGCACTTTTAAAATCCAACATATAAAATGAAAGTTAGCTATACCTTTAACTCAGTCAATTTGTCCATGTAGACATGTTTAGCTTGGTCTTCTCCTTCTTCATATAGCCAATCTTCTATTTCTGACAGCAGCATAGAAAAATTCTGGCGATCCTAAGCAAGAGTTAATAACAAGTTTATTTTTTAACAGCACCGCCCACCAGCTAATAGTTAGATTAGTTGCATTCATAATACAAAATTGCTCTTAATCATATATAAAATAGTAATCACAATTAATACATTTTTATGAAGAAAATGAGTACACAAGCAGAAGGGAGGTACACATGCTGAATAGAATTGAACAATGGAATCTGAAATGCTATTGCAAACTTAAGAATTTGCCACTGAAAGCTGTGACAATAAAAAATAAAGCCAATTTAAATGGCTTTAAATGAGGATTAAATGAACTACCCTTTTTAAATCTGATACTTTATAATATGTTGCATCTTATCCAGAGAATCCCTAGACAGCACATGCAATGAGTGATTATAATATTTAATTAGTGCACTGTAAATATCCTAAACTGGCATTCTGGATGAAATATTTTAAATAAATAAAACTACCTGCTCACACACAAATTTTTCATAGGGTCCAGACAGCTTGTCTCTAAAATCATAAACATATTCTTCAACTGCATTCTTTGCATCATTTCTTTCCTTCTCCAATTTGTCCTGCATGATCATCTTGCCCTGTTTACAAAAAAATAGTAATCAGAACAGTCTTAAGTAGTACAGTATAATTGCCTCTTCAATTAAATCTCTTCAAAGGCTTTATTTACAAATCAGTGAATGATTCGCAAAATGCATTCTGTGTTGTAAAGCTGTGGTCTTCTTTTTAAACACTAACTTTGATAGATAATAATGTGGTAAACAGCATTCTATCGCACATAAGGAATTTATGACAATAATGAGAGTAACTAAAAATATGCACAGAAATATTGACCAGGTTTACAGCATCAAGTGTCAACTGCAACTATTATAGGTTGCAGCTGAGCATTTATAAAATATTTTTGTACAATATACACTGAGAGATAAAATTTGGCAACTAACTAAATGTAAGCTCTAAAGGCTGAACATCCACTGCACTCCATGCCCCTCCTATTCATGGAACTGATTCAACTAAGTCAACTGCCACTCATGAAGGGGCAAGAAATTAAACTACACTTAAGTCTACAATACCTAATCAGCCAGGTTTCTAGATTGCATAGTAATTTCCCATGGTGTCAGGGTCAACAACCCTAAGCATGAGTAAAATCATATCAACAATTAGATCTGGAATATGGAAATGACCCCATCATTGATATAAAAATCAATATACTCTCATCTTCAAGTTTAACTGATCAGTGAAATATCCATTTTCAATTATTTTTTCAGCTAATAATTAGCCTCAATACATTCCTTAGAACCAAAGTTGCAAATAAAAGGAAAAAACAGAATATGGATGCTGAAGATAATTTAACATACCTCTGTCTCAATGTACATATTCAGCAGATCCTTCCCAAGCTGCCATACTAAATTAGCTTCAATAGGCAACTCAACATTTTTCACTTTTATTTTGGGTTTCTTAGCATCTGGAGGTTGATCACTTTTCTTTTCATTTCCCTAGAGTGAACAATATAATACCACGATTACATCAGGGCCTAACAGAAAAAAAACCTGTATAACAGAATCCAGTTTGTCCCAATATTGTACTTTTCTCTTGGGTGCAGTTTCAACATTGCACCTCCATGAGATCTAGCTAATGTGGATTTGCCAAAGCACCAGTAGATTATCATTTATATGAATTACTTCAACATACGGTTACATTTCCCCCACAACAGAATACATTTAAAAGACACTCACTTTTTCAACACTGGGGATTTTATTTTCTTCAGAGGGAACCTCAGGAGAAGGGGGAGACTGTGATGTTTGCTGACCATCTGTTTGTACCTGGGACTGAGGTCCAGCCTCAGTGTTGTCTTGCTGGGTATTCTTCTGAAATGGAAGCCCAGGCACAAAAGATGTGAAAATGTAACAATAAAAAGCCATTAAGGATCCAAAATACACTTAGCATTTGATACCTCTGAAATATAAGATAGAGGATTTCTGCACATGTAAGCATCATAAAATGGATGAAAATTTATCTCTCAAGAGAAAAGCACCATTAAGCATCTCTTCAATGTTTCCAGATAATCATTACCGTGTTTCCCCGTCTTATTTTTTTTTTGCCACCAAAAAAGGCACCAAGTCTTATTTTCAGGGGGGTGATGTCATCCACTGACTCACCTGACTTGTGCGCGTCACCCCCGGCCTCCTTTTCACTATCAGCGACCTTCAGGGAATTCTTCTGCGGCCGGCAAGGGTTTCCCAAAGGCTGTTGCAGCCTGTAAAAAGAGCTCTGGATCGATCCGGAGCTCTGTTATTGGCTGCACTGACCTTCAGGAACGTGTTGCCAGCTGCAGAAGAAATGGGCCGGCAAGGCAGGTGTCAGGGTGTGCAAGGCCTGGCTGCAACTGTCCAAAGGTAAGTAGTAGTGCAGCTCCAACCCCCACATCCCCACCCTAGCTTAATTTTTTCCCGTGCACCCTGGAGTGGACGGGGGTCTTAATTAGGGCTTATTTGGGGGGTAGGGCTTATATTGGGCACACATATAAAAATCAAGCCAAGACGTACTTTCGGGGTAGGTTGTATTTTTGGGGAAACATGGTAATACCGAGCAAAATTATATAATCTATCACAATCTCTTAACTCTCCTCTTGATGCTGCAGAATTACCTCTCTTCCCAGATTTGAGTTGGAAATGCCTTCTTTTAATGAATAAACTATATCATACCCAGGCGCTTTTGAATTATTCCAAGACAGGCACAGAAAAATTTGTCACTCAGTATCAATCAGCTATTCTGATTGGTAGCAACTCTACAAAATGTCATTTCCCCCCATTACCTGTTAACGGAGACTCATAGCTGAAGGGATTCAGCACTTTGAACTCATAACATGTAGAACCTGTAGTCCATCAATAAGCTATGGGGAGTTTGCTAGATAATCTTGTGCTCTCAGATATTCTGGATTAAAGTTTCAAAATCCCTTACCGAGGGAAATAATAATAAATTACAGTCTGTAATAACTCTACTGCTCCAATAGTTGTTCCCTGTTGATAGTTTGTAAACATTTGTTTACAAGCATTTGTTTACTAAACTAAAACAAAGCCCATTCAGGTTAAACTCAGTTTTAAACAATTTCTTGCATCCCTGGTTTAGAATTTGGAAGAGTTCAAGAAGCAAAAAATGTTCTTACTGACCCACCCATAACGCATTTTGATTATTATGTTTTGAAATGCTACCATTGCTAGTTTTAATAAAGAAGATTCTAAACTTTCTATATGAGGAGACCAACTTACATTACAGTTCTCAGGTTTTTGACTCTGAGGTTCTATTTCAGCCTCAGTATTGGGACTTTCAATTTCTTCCATTTTCATCTGCTCCACCATTGATGCAGTAGAGACACTAAAAATGCCATGGCTATTGATGCGAACTTTAACTTTAACTTTAGTTTTTTCTCCATCATTCTGAGCTGCAATGTTCTGGATAATGTATTTGCCTGAATACAAGAAAACAATCACAAATAGGAAAGAAAAGGTTAGATTTCCAAAAGCATGAAGTTTTTAGAGTTTCCTACAGCAAGTTGTTTTTTTAGGAGATAGAAAATCTACCCCGCCCATCATTTGTTATATAATCTTGTTATTAATTTAGTGCTGTGTGTTGCAAAGTGGCAGATTACCAACACATATTTTGTACAAGAGAGAATGTTCCAAATGAATTTCTGTTCTGATCATGAATGCTAAGATACATTAAATACATAAATATGCTAAGTAACAATAACAGAATTCACGACAGATGGAAATTTATAATACTGCTACTATGTTTATTAGCAGCAAATCAATTTTCTCCCAAACATACTGGCATATAATTCTATGGGGAAAAAAAAACTATTTTCATTTTATAAAAAGGGCCCGGGGCTTCAAAAGTTTATCAGCCAGCACTTGACTGTCTTATTTCTTTTAAATACTCCATTTCTACATAGATCTCTTTAAGCAGCATCAGTGACTGCAGTAACAGCATACGGCACAATGGTTTTCACTTATATTATTGCAAGTTTTAGGACGTTTTATAAATACTTGTGTTACAAATAAAAAATATTCATTATTCAGAACTCAGTTACATAAACAAAACAGTAAAATAAATAGATATAGGTAGCCCTCGACTTACAACTATTCATTTAGTGATCATTCAGTTACAATGACACTGAAAAAAGTGATTTATGACTGTTTTTCACACTTAGGACCGTTGAGCATTTCCATGGTCACATGATCAAATTTCAGATACTTCAGAAATGGTTCGTATTTATGATGGTTACAGTCATGTGATCTCCTTTTGCTACCTTCTGACAAGAAGCCAGATTCACTTAACAACCATGTTACTAACTTAAGAACTGCAGTGATTCACTTAACAACTGTGGCAATAAAGTTAAGAGTTGTCTCACTTAAGCAGCAGAAATTTGGGGCTCAATTTTAGTCGTAAGTCGAGGAGTACCTGTATTGTCTAGGAACTTAGTTAAAGTCCTTTCATACAGAAGTTATTTTTGTTGCTGTTAATTTATTCAGCTATTATACTAAGGATATGAAAATGTCATGATTGAGGAACAGATCATTCCTGGAAACTCCAAAATGTTCTGCTTCATTCTTTGGCCTGTGCCATTTTAAGATGATTTGCAGATTCTGGAAGTAAATCAATCTGAACATGTTGAACTACTTTCAGATCAGGGCAGGGTTGTAATGCTACCGGTTCGGACTAGTTCGGCTGAACCGGTAACGACAGCAGTGGGTGGTTCGAAGAACCGGTGGCAATGGCAGGGTAAGGCTCCGCCCACCCGCCCAGTCGTTGCTTCCTGGTTTTAACCAGGAGGTAACCTGTTTTTTACTCTCTGCGCATGCGGAGAAGGGTTTGCACATGTGCAAAGGATCCGTGCGTGCACACACATGCACTTCCGAACTCGTAGGGAAGGTAAGTAGATTTTACCCCGCATCGGGGTATTTTCTCTCACAAACAAATCACCCCTGGTGTGGCATGGGCCAGAGTGGGAACACAATGTTCTATTCCTGAATTGCCAAATATTGCAAATATCCCTCCTATCTCCAATAATATTAAAAATGTTTAGGGATCTTACATACACAACCACTTACCTATCTTTTTTTCAGGGTAGGGGACATTACTGAGGTCAGAATAAAATGCCTGGAGTTCAAATGGTCCTTTTCTGTAAAATGTCAAGACTTTGGAAAAAGGAGCTGCATGATGCCTGCTGAAAACTTCATGAATCCTAGTTAAATTAAGGAGGAAAAGGATTTGGAGGTAGCTATGTGAAAATAATCTTATTGTATTATTATTGCTCTGCCAGATCCTAACTGCTCAATTATCTATTTATTCATGAGTCCTATATGACTGCCCATTTTAATCAAATAGCATGCATACTAAATATAAAATACGGAAGCTAATACATACAATATTTTATCCTCAATCTCAGACTCACTTTAGGCTCTGGGATGGCAATGAGTTGTATTGTGCCCAGGGCTTTAAAGGTGTGGTGTGTGGGTGGGTGGGTGTGGGAGGGGCACCTTCAAATTGGTTTTTTTAACTCCTTCCAACAGCCTGTATTAGTCTCTTGTACACTGACTGGATATAGTGAGAGAATAATCTAAGATTTCAATTCTTGTGCATAAATACAATATTTCAGTAACTCATTAATTGTTAATAATTTTGAGAACAAAAGGAATTTACTATTAGGAGGTTCTACTATCAAGCATGAACCAAATAGGAAGCTAATAAAGCACGTTCACATAATTCCCACTCATTTCAAGAGCTCTTGCAATGAGAAATCCCTTTTGTAAATATATATTCCAGAAAATCCAATGCAAATGAGCTGAAGCCTCAGGCAATAAGATAATTAAGATCTGAACCTGGCAATGTAGTCACACCTGCCAATTTATAGTCATATGAAAGATTTAGTATAATTGCAACCTACAACTGACAAATTTATATTGCCTAAAAGGTTGGATATTAAAATCAATGTCACAGATGATGGTGACAAATGAGTTCGAATACATTTTGAAAGGTATGTGAACAAGCAAGAAAAAAACTGCTCTAGTTCACATATCACTATTGCAACTGCTATTTAGTTGTATTATTACAAGTCTTGGTGATATAGGTGGCTCTATAAATTGAATGAATGAATGAAATTATTACAAAAACTACGACAGGAGATCAAGAGATTTCTGAATTTGTCTTCATCTCAAGTGGCTACCACTGAACTGGGATCACTAACTACTCGATAATATACTGTTATTTATGACTTAATTTCTTTGGTTGACTCTTCTGTAAGAATTCAGTCAAATGTGATAGCTTCAATTTAAGAGGCAGAATTGAGATTATAGGGCTATTGCAGAGAAACATGAAATTTAATGTTATGACTCACCCATCCCCATCTTCTGTCTCTGTACTCCACATCAATGATATTGGGAACGTAACTGCATCTGTGATGGAGATTTCTCTAACTTTAAAAGCTGGAGATAGAATTGCGCACTGGAAAATGAAAATGCAATACAAGGCATTTTGTTATTGCCTTTTCAAGAAGTCAGATTAAAATAGTTTATAAAAGAAAGTGAAAACTGATAATTTTATGATTTGAAAAAAAGTGTTCTGGCTAACTATTTATTACAAAGCCTAATCTCACAAAGGAAATTTATAAAAGAGAGTATTTTTAATTTCAACATATTTTCAGCAGAGTAATAAGTTATATTTTCTCCAATAAATACTATTACCTAATTTTTCTTTATTTAAGCTTACTATTATCCACAGAGCAAAATTTTCCAGATAATCTCAATAGCCTAAAACTGCAATTATGAAAGGTTTTTGCAAAATCTTAAAGAATGGTTTAAAATTGAGTAAGATGATATGGATCCACAAACTGTTAAATTGGTATCTGAAATCTAGCTTAAGGGAGGAACTAATAGCCTTAATAGGGTTTTGTGTGTCAAAAGATTTTTGCTTGTTTTTGTTTTTCTGCTTATTTTTGAATTAAAGCTATTTTAGGAAAGAAAAACACAGACATGGTTCAGGAGAACATGTTTTTACACCAACAATCCTTATAGAAATGGGACTTCTTCCTACTGGATTCCAGGTATATCTTTATCAAATCCCTATTTTTAACTTGAGAGAAAATATTACAGAATTTATGGGGCACCATTATTTAAGCACCACCGCTGTTAGTCATGCCTAATTAAAGTTCCTTCCAAAATCTGTTCTTTTAAAAACTGTCTACTTCATGAAAATAAATCAGTACTGACTAAGCTTTCTTATTGCTTCAGCCTGACTTTAAACAAACTCTTTTCCCATGGAGACTTTTTCCACAATAAGCAATTGTTCAGTATCCAAACAAGGTCCATAAATACCTAGTGATATTTAAGTACGCACTTCAAATAATGATAACAAGGTTAGTTTATCCTTGTTCTTATCATCTGCTTTCTGCTTAATTTGCATGCAAAAAAGGCATAAAAAGATTTGAATGAGTTTGGGAAGAGAACTAAACATATTTCTCCATCCAGCCCTACTTCTGATTTTAAAATTGCTTTCCTGAAAATACCTGCAAAGCACAGCCTCTTGCAACAGCTTCATCTGCATTCAGGGTTGTACTGACATCTTTGCCAAAAAACTTCCCTATTTTCTCTTTAACAGCTGGCATACGTGTGGCTCCACCCACAATTTCAACAGCATTCACATCTTCTACTTTGAGTTGGATTTGCTCCATCAAGGAACGAAGGGGAATCTCTATTCTTTGCAGAAGATCACCACATAATTCTTCAAATTGGGATCTAAAATAAAAACATGTAAATAGGTATGAAAAATGTGCCAAATTCTCAATTGACTCAAGAATGGTCCATTCCAACTTCAAAAACAGCCACAAGTACTCCAGAACTAGTCCAACCTGAACCTGAACCATGTTCTAAAATGAGACTAAACCATTTCTGAAAAATGAGTAACAATGCCCATTTGCTAAATGTCACAACAAAATGTCACAACAAATGCTCAACATTCCAAATATCCCAGTTAGCCTTGAAAGGTTGTTTACTTGAACCTACAGCTTTATGAAAATAGTGAGAAGGTACTAAGCATAATATACCGTATTTTTCGGAGTATAAGACGCACCTTTCCCCCCTAAAAGAGGCTGAAAATTTGGGTGCGTTTTATACTCCGAATGTAGCTTTTTCAAAGCTTTTTTTCAGCCTTAACGAGGCGCTAGCCAAGTGAAGCAATCTCCCCCTGCTTTGCCTGCTTTTCTCATTGCTGCTTCCTCTCAGCTGTGCCTTAGAAGCTGTTTTTTATCCCCAAGCAGGGGATAAAAAACCAGCAAATTAATGTGCTGAAATTGACCAGATTAAGGACGCTAGCCAGATGAATACCTGGTAGGCAGATTTTTTCCCCTATTTTCCTCCCCATAAACTAAGCTGAATCTTATACTCCAGTGCATCTTATACTCCGAAAAATATGGTATTCTAAAATGCCTGTTGGGAAGTCTAAGGGAAATTGCTAGCTTTGTCATTCGTGTTTTGAATGTAGATTACCTGGCATGTTTATGTATGCTATAGACAACAACACGTGTGAACAAAGGAATGAGTAGTAAGTTTCTGAATGGTTGGATCAAAGCAAAATCTGAAAAGTAATGGAGAATAATAAAATCCACTGCAGCAATGACAAAAAATAAAATGCCCATAACCAAGGCAGTGTTCTCTAAACAAAGTTTATCTACATCAACATTAGTTTTTTATAAATTTGATGAGCTTCTAGAGTACAAAGGGAAGTCATAAGTAACAGTATGGATTCAGCATGACAGCAACATCTTCCCAACTGTAATTTATATATGAGGCAGCCTCCGTATTTATTAACTGAACATAAATTTATGAGCAAGCGAAAGAAGGTTCTATTGCATTCAATGTTCTTCTGGCTGGTCACTGTCGGGGAAAAGACAGAATAGCTAGATCGCAGCCTGAACCAGCAAAATGATTTTTAAAAAAATATTCTAACCATATTCATCTCTTACCTATTCATCTTTGAAGAGATATCTGTATCATTCATAAAACATTCAATATTAAGTGGAATATCTGTGCTGTTAGAGCTCATTAACTTTTTCAGCTTCTCACATTCTTGATATAAACGAAGGAGGGCTCGTATTTTTGATTTGGGGTCTAGTTTGTACTTGGATTTTATTTCTGCACAGAAGTAATCCACTAGTTTTTCATCAAAGTTTTTTCCTCCCAAAATGGGATCAAAAGCTGTGCCAAGAACCTAATTTGAAGAAAAAGAATAGAATGTGAATTACTGTTATCATCTGTTACCATCCATGTATGAAACATTTTCAATACAGATGTTAAGCCAAAGAGATGATCCTACAACCTAACATTCTTTAAGAATAATGTCAATGCTTAAGTATGGATTTATTAGTGTTTTCAAGGCATGACAAACAGCACTGCCAGGAATCAAAAGTTTCCACCTATCCAATCAAGTTATGTATTTCTCCAACAGAGACTATAAAGAAACCTGACAGATATTAATTCCAATGTAACATTTTGCAAGCATGCATAGATTTTTCTCCCATTTTTTCCACTTCCGTTTTCTTACTCTAGAATGCCTGGACAAATTTTACCTTTTAAAGTCATTTTTATTTCATCACAGAGATGTTTTTCTTCATTTATCTGTTTGCTGTCCGCTATTTACTGTCTCTTCTACATGCAAGAAATAACCTAGGAGAATATATAGCACTCATTTGCTTTTATTTTGATATTTATCTATTATATCTATGTTCTGCCTTTTCTCCTGAGAGATGAAGGCAGGATATATTGGAATATTCTCTCATTATATCCTAATAAAAAAAACTGTGAGGAAGATGAGGCTGAAAAGGAATAACTGGCCAAAAGTCACTGAATGATCCCTGTGGCTGAATGGTAACTTCAACCTACATTTCTACAGATCTAATCCAATACGTTCACAATTGGCCCTTCATTGGACCATCCATAAAACTGGACTTCATATAAAGGCAACCTTGCCCCGTTTTCTAAACTCCGTTTACCTTGAGTTTTCCCTTGTTAAAAGCGCAGGCTGATACTTGAAATGCTGAATGGCCCATATCTATGAACACTACTATTCGTGGCTTCTCTTCTGCAACTGGAAGGTCCTGCTTATAAATCCCATAGTTCAGGGCCACTGTAAAACAAAATGAAATAGAAATAATTCAGTGTTAACTTGCATGTGCCCAGTAAAACACAAGTGAGAGATGATCCACCTGTAATCTAACATATCTGAAGAACATCAGGCCGAGAAGTGCAGTGTTATTTACAGCCAGAACTAGAATATCTATTACATTGAAAATGGGAAAGAAATAATGGAGAATTTGAACGTCTTGACTTGGAAATGTACACAACCAATCCAGATCCTGAAGTACAAGTATTACATAGCTGTGGCAACTCATCTTTGTTAGTCGGCAGACAGTTGCATTTTGTACCAATTGCAGCTCTTAGATGGTCTTCAAGAACAGTCCCAGTAAAGTACAGTGAGTATGTTAATTTGGAAGCTAAATTGAACAAGTCAAGGGCTTCAAATATTGAGATGCTTTACAGGTAGTCCTCGACTTACAACAGTTCATTTAGTGACTATTCAAAGTTACAACAGCACTGAAAAAAGTGACTTATGACCATTTTTCATAGTTACAACATCTTTGTAGCATCCCCATGATCATATGATCAGAATTCAGAAGCTTGGCAACTGGTTCATACTTATGACCATTGCTGTGTCACCTTTTGCAACCTTTTGACAAGCAAAGTCAATGGGGAAGCCAGATTCACATAACAACTGGGTTGCTAACTTATCAGTTGCAGTGATTTACTTAACAGCTGTGATAAGAAAGGTCGTAAGAAAGGGCAAAACTCACTTAACAAACATTTCACTTAACAACAGAAATTTTGGGCTCAATTGTGGTTGTAAGTCAAGGACTGGCTGTATCCCCATCCACTAAATGTGGAATTCAACTTGTTGGTTTTTATCTATAAAAGCCTCTTTAGTTTGGTTCCTAGGTAACTTCTGGACCACCTTCATGTGGAAACAACTCATCCAGTACATGCTACCAGACAAAATTTGTAAACAGTTCCACATTACCAAGAGATTAAGGGGGCTGGAGCAGCAGAGTGTCTTTTTCTTGTGGGCCCATACCACCAAAATCAAATCAATGCCTACCATAAAGGCCTTCTGAAAACTAATAATGTTGTTGAGTGTGCAGTATTTGTATTATTGTAAGGGATTATTAGTCTATCATTATCTTGGTTTCAACATTGTTTTATTATTGAATGCTATTAAGTGCACGTAGATAATGTAGATTATGCTAGAAATAAATGTGAAATGATCTTAAATTACTCACCTGCGGTCATATCATTCATTAGTCTGAGACAATTTAGTCCCACAACCTGAGCTGCATCAAGCAGTGATCTTCTTTCAGCATCAGTAAAAAATGATGGCACCTGAAGAAAGCAATTATACCCATGTAAACCAGATATTCATGAGAGAAATATTTTGTTTTAAAACTCAGTTCCTGTGAAATAAAAGTCACATGATTTTAATTAGCTATGAAGTCCTCCACAAGTACATTCACTTCTGGTGAGTGAAATAATTTCCCTTTAGGAACGTACTAAGCAATGCTTAAAATAGAAATTAAAACAAACAATATTTTTCATTTTATAAGCAAATTTTTGGAAAAGTAGTTAACCTATTTCAATAAGGCAAACTAACTTATGGAAGAAAAAGTGGATTCAAGTGATTTTTTTTTTTGAGCCAATGAAAAGGAGAATAATTTTGGAGGTATTATTAACATTTTTGTTTAGTAAGAATGCTCTCTTTCTCTTCCAGATCTGACTATGAGAAAATAAGCTCTAAGAGTTTATAGTACACCTTCTGAAAACTCAAAATAGCTTTATAATGCACCATTTCTAATTTATTACATTTATATCAAAGAAAAACAAAATTAACAGAATTCTAACTGAAACAACTTTTTAAAATAAATTACATGCAAAGCATCAATTTTCATATATAATGCTTTTTTCCCTCCTTCAATTGTGTCCAATTCTCGGAGACTGTCGGGATAAATCCCTGCAGTTTTCTTGGCAAGATTTTTCAGAATTTATCATTGCCTTCTTCCTAGGACTGGTCCCAAGATCACCCAACTGGTTTCATGTCCAAGGCGGGGCTAGAACTCCTGGTTTCTAACCTAAAGATTAATCACTACACCAACCTGGTTCTCTTATAGCAAAACTATTATATAGAAAGCTACTACACAATAGCAAATCATTTGCTGAGTAGCTAGAAAAAAATCGGTCCCCATAAATAACCAACCAGGTGTTACAAAATGAGATTGATCATCTTTAAAAGTATTCACTATCTGATTTAAGCCTTTGTAACTTGGACAGGTACTCAACGTGCAATTTTTGATATTATGAAAACCTGCTGGGTGACTTTGGGCCAGTCACTGTCTTCAGCCCAACTCACCCCACAAGGTGGTTGTTGCGTGGAAAACAGGAGGAAAGAGTATTAGGAATGTTTGCTGCCTTGAGTTATTTACAAAGGAATAAAGGTGAGATAATAAATGAATAAATACATTGAAATCATTAGATATTACTTTTCAGCAGCGGGGCAGGATGGTGGTGGAGGGGATGATTTCGCACACGCAACCTAGCTCCCGCACATATGCAAATGAAGTTTCATATGCTCGCCCACCACTGCAGACCAGTAATGGAACCCTGCCATACAGGTCTACTCTGCCTTCAGATTCAAGGTATATTCAAAGTTGCTTACATTGTTCGAGAAACTATTAGACAAACAAAAAGTTCAACTGAATTTAAAATTTAGTCAATTTACTTACTGAAATAACACAATCTGTTACAGGTTTTTTGAGGTTATTTTCAGCTGTCTCCTTCAGCTTAGTCAGCAGCATAGCTGTTATCTGCTCCACACTAAATAAATGTTCTTCATCCATATATGTTACCTGCAGAAATAAGAGGGAAGTAAGCTATGTAGCATTTTCAAACACTTCACTGTTAGTTTTTAGACACTGAATTTCCAACACTCCTCCCAAACCTTGTTTTGAAATAGAAAGCAAGTCAATGCTACTTTTGTTTCATCTCCATAACCTTTTCACAACTGGTTTAGTTTTTGTTCAGGAAATTGTAAATATATTACTGACATTTTTACCTTTATTCCAACACTCCCATTTTTCATTGGAACTACATAGTAGCTCAAATGCTCCTTTTCCTTCTGAATAAAAGGATCATTATATGCACGACCATGGAACCTCTTGAAATTATATACTGTGTTGTCAGCATGTGTAATTAGCTGTAAAAGGAGACAGTAGTATCAGTGGTTTAAAAAATTTCACACTTCACTTTCCATTGCTAATTAAAAATATAATAGTAAATTTATGGATGAAAAGAGAGAAGAAATATTTCTAATTTCTTGCCCTAATTATGTTTTTTTTATATTGAAGCAAATGTGGATCTGATCAAACTGCTGCTGTTATGCTACCTGATAGGAATTGGGCAACTATTCCCTTACATTTAGAGGAGTGTCATGGGGCCCCACTGGGCCACTATTTTCATTTTGACCTCACCAATATCAAATGCCAACACACACACACACACACACACACCTCTTGTGTATTACGGTTCAGTTCTTGATCATGACTAAACATCTAGTGCCCTTCATATGAAGCCAGGATACTGGAAATATATCATATTTGGAAGACACATTAAAGATGGCTATTCTTATTATATGAAATCTTGGATTTCTGATTTAGTTCTTGGATTTCGACAGTACAGCAGAATCATTTACTTTGTGCTCTACTCCAAAAATATCACTATGATGTATTTATTAATCACACCTTTGTATAATTTGTAAACCAAAGATACAAATACCATTTATCTTGCTCTTTTCAGAATGCAACTTACCTGATTTTTAGCAGACACGCCAATTGCCCTGTTTTTGGACCCAAATGACACTACAGAACTGTAAAGTGATACAGAAACAACATCACTGGAAAGTTTATTCATATGACATACAAAGGTGTAAAAACACCAAGTCATTATACTTAGTATTTCCTTGAAAATTCTGAAGAATTTACAAATAAGGCAACAGTGCAAATACTTTAACAAGAACAATTGCTAACATTATAGTTATTTTATGCAAAGATTTACATTCGATGTGTTAAAATTATACTGAAGAATCATAACAGTAATGCAGTTAGATAAAAATATGAATCTGACAACACTGACAATTTGAACTGTTTTAAGGGCTAGAATTCATTTGATCATGATTTAGAGCAGGGGTATCAAACTGGTGGCCTGCGAGCCAGATGCGTCACGCGCAGGCCATGCCTACCCCAGCTCCGCGAAGTGAAAACATAGCAAAAGTCATGTGACAGTAACATGATGCCACGAGTTTGACACCCGTGATTTAGATAAACAAAGAAGGATTTATGGGCAACCCTCAATTAATTTAATTTCTTTTTTTAAAAAAAGCTTAAATCAAAAGACAGCTGTGTTCCATGTATGCAAACAGTCCACTAAATTATAGAAAGCACAATTTGGGAATGAAATTTGGATTGAGTTTGTCTCTTTCATAATACAAAGTGCTTATTCTTGTACAGCACTGAAGATTAAATGAAGATTACACAGCACAATTTTAAGAAAAGTAGTTCTTCTCCAGGCCCCATCATAAATTTTGAGGACTCCTACAAGCTTACCAAAGCCAAGTGAGTCCTTTATAGCCTGGAACAAGTTATATACCTCTATTTATATCTTGGTATCAAGAAGAATAAAGATATATATGAATCCAATAAACAATGGTTTATTGGGCTGTTAGGATTAAGATTAGAACATCTGAACAATCATACTAAAGTTAAAAACAACAGGGAATCATATCACTGAGATCAAAATTATAAAGCATGTTAATTACATACTGAAATTCTGCATGCAAGGGAAGCAGCTTGCATATGATAGATCTAAGAAATGTCACTATATACCTATTTCTTTGAATTAGCAGTGTCCAATCACCCCCTTCACAAACTATGACACCTCTTTTCATCTTGTTTATAAACATTACCTATTCCACTCCAAAATACAATCCATTAAATCCACAATTTTGGATTTTACAGTGTTAAATACCTATTAGAGGATCATGATTTTGATTTTAATTTAATTCCTGCAAGAATACACCTCAACAATCTCTGAATATGCAAAGAAGTGGACAACCCAATAATCATGGATATGTCAGTCTGATTTTCTTTTTCCAGAAGATCCTCTAATACTCTGGGCAAAGAAAACCCCAACCTTTCAGAGGGGAGGGGGATGTTTCCCTATCTTAATCTAGTAATGGAAAACTCCAGAAGCTTCCAGATTCTAGTTGAAGTTGGCCTAATCCTACAGTATCATGCCTGCTCAGAAACCAGCAGGCTCCTCCTTCCACCTCCCTCATCACCCTCTACTCCCACCTCCTTCAGAACGTCACAAGTGGAAAAAGCTCATTATCCAGGGAATATGCCTAGGCAACAAATTGTGAAAAGATACTGCAGCAGCAGCATCCCACTCGTTAACTTAACACCCAAAAGAAAAGACCAAAATCAAAATACCCACGTCATCCTACCACCATAACAGATCCACCAGTCATAGAGCAACTCTACTCGCTGCTATTTTGGGAGGGTGGGATGGGGTGGTTTTTTTGTTTGTTCATTTCATTTTCCTTGCATGAACTATATAGAAAGCGTGTAATAAGGCTACACTGATGAGGTGTAAAATAACCCCAGCGGGGGGAATCCATATGCTGGAAAGACGGTTGCAGCCATTACTCCGATCTAGAGGGAAATGGCCTTCTGCCTCCCGGTGAAAGACAAGGGAGGATGCTCGCAGGCACAACTACTCCAGAGACATCTCTACGGCTTTACAAAGGGATACCAACTTGCAAAAGCATCCTTACATGGAACTTTGAACGAAAAGGGGATAAGGGCTCTAAAAGGAGGGAAAGAGACAGACTGATTAAGAAATAAGATCAAAATAACCAACCAACGCCCCCCCCCCGCTATAAAAAGGGAGTGCTGCTATAATCTTAAACCAGGTCTAATTCTTCAAGAATAAGCTCTACATAAACCTCGAATGCCAACCGCAGTTACCTGGGATGACTCTGCAGCGTTAAACCCCATAAATGCACCCAATTTCCCACGTTTCTGAATTGACAGGTCCCGTTATTGAGGATGGGCTGCCTCCCCCTCCCCTTTTCCTGGCGATTCGCCACCCTTCCCCCTTCCCCCTTTCCCCCCCCCCCTCGCAGCAGCCGACCCTCCGCGTCCAACTCTCAGCTGCCGGCTACGTACGGAGTGCATCGGTCGCTGAACTCGTTGGCCACGGTCTCTATTCCGCCTGCTCTCGCCACCGCGATGTAGCAGCTCTGCGAGCCTAGATCAAAGCCCACCACAGCCATGACTGGGCAGCTCTACCGGCCGCTTCGCTGCCTTCTACTCCCAAGTCAGTCCGAGACGCGAGTGGGATGGTTGGGGGGGGAGAGGAAAGGAACCTCTCATCCGCTGAGGGAAGATGCCACGCTCACGCGCCCCACCCGCGCGCGAGAAACTCGCCACCTCCAGCGAAAAAAAGACTTGGAGATGACAATAGGCAGAAGTTTCCAGAATCTGCGGCGGCTACTCGCCGGCTCCACGTGCGGCTTCCGCTTCCGCCTTCTCGGGTATTCTCGAACTCTCCCGGCCAATGGTAACGCCCGGAATCTGATGACGCTGCTGTTGCCAGGACGACCTCGGACGCCGAGCAGCTCTCAATCTTTCGCCGCTTGACGCAGGTAAGAGGCGTGCCTGGCGAGGCGGGGGGAGGGGGGGAGGGTGTTGGGTCCTGCGGGGGGCATGCGCGGATTTTGCTAGCGGGAAGGAGTGGAGTTCTGGAGCGCTGCTGTGTTTGGGTTACTCGGAGGAGAAAGTTACCTGTGTGATTTGGGGGCTTTTGAGTGGAATGTCGGTTAATAGGTGCTTTCCATTTCTTGGTTTTCATTTTTTTAAAAAAAATATTTAAATTCATTTCCATAACACTTTGCACCTTAAATTGGTGGAGTCTGTCAGGGTCTAAGTTCACTGTTAGATATTTTTGTATGCTACATTTGCGTCACCATGGGGAAAAAATAGCTCTTTCCAGTGTGGTGGTGGTGGATGGGTAGTTAACATACATGTGATGTAAAACAAAATAAATTGCATTTCTGAACATACGCCATTGTCATCAAACTTCAGACCAGGACAGTTGATGGGTTGCAAGCAGTCCATTTTAGTTTTGCTTTTTTTTTTTTTTTGCTGACCTGTTTGGGCCAGAATGTGGCAAAGGTTGTGGATGTCACACTGGCCATCTTCTGTGCTTAATCGAAGATCTGCTAAAATCCCCATGTGTCAAAATTTTTGTTTCTCCTGCATTAAAACTATTGAAACTACTGTGTATATGTTGCTCTAGTCTAATGCCCTTATTATTGAACAGTTACCAAACTCTCATGTCTCGTCTGCTACCATGCCATCTAGATCAAAATAAAAGCCTGCTTGTGGGTTTTCTTCAGTTTGACAGTTGTCACATGCAATGTACCAGTAGGTACCTGGCTTTTTCCTTGCACATTGGGGCTAGGCTAGGGTGACTCGAGTTCCCTTTAGCAGAGAGTGATATTAAGGGTTATATAGTGATTTTAATTAGAATTGCTTACCCTGTTTCTGTATGTTTTGGTTTATCGGAAGCTGCTTGCAGGGTTGAAGTTGAGCTATGATATAAATTTTCCAAATATATAAATCTTTGTACCTATATTTCCTTTGTATGTTATCTCCTGTTCAAGTTACAAGTTTTGAATCCTTGACCAAATTCTGTCGTTTTTTGTACGTCAGTCAATTTATAGGGGTACATTTAATGGCTACTTAAGCAATCCAACAACAGGATAGAAAAGTAGGAAAACCAAATCTTTAATTCAAAAATACATTTGAGAGTGTCTAACAAAAATATGTCTGCACTTATCATTTCCATAACTTAGCATGTTTTAGTATTTCATAGAAAGTGTCTGCTGAACTTTTTGAAAACACTGCTTAAAGAATTATAAACCATAAAGACTATTCTAGCAGAAAAGACTGTCCACCTATCTTTTTGAAGTTTGATAACAGAAAGGGCGACTATACTTGTAAAAAAGCAGAAAATCCCAACAGCATTTAAAAAATACTGTTTTACATCAAATAATGCTACAATATTTCTTAAATGTTACTAAATGAGTAGGCTTTAGAAAATTCATGCAAATTCCATCCAAATCTTATTTTTTTAAAAAAATAACATTGTTTTATAGACTTGATTGGAACAGAAGTTTGCAACAGTTCTAAGTCAAGTTGGATGGTTTTTTTTTTTTAATATGTCGTATATTCAGTGTTAGTATTCGGTATTTTTAATATACATTGTAAACTCATAATAGGTTCATATTAAGGAGTCCTATAGTGATTATAGCAAAAGTTATAGTATGTTGCTAAGGACTACATACATGAGGCTATAGTTCTAGAACTTAAATTTATAGTAGTCTTGATGACACATTTTGATAATGATGTAAAATTTTATTTATCAAATTTTAAAACTGCCCATCTTCACAGTGACATCCTAATATTATTTTTTCTTTGCAAATTGTGACTCTTTAAAATTGTTTTATAGATGCCTTCAAGGAGTTCAGGGTGCAAAAGTGTGCGTATAGTTATCCTTTCCCCCAATAATATTGGTAGGCATGATTGTGACTTTATTACTAATATAAAACAACTTAGAATGCTTTATGGCTGGCAGGAATGTATATTTCCTTAGCTCTACTCAGTGTTTCTCAATTTCTGCAACTTTTAAGATCTGGAAAATTTAATGTCTAGAATTCCCCACCAAGAATGTGAATTGAAGTGCACAAGTCTTAAAATTTGCCAAGTTTGAGAAACACTTCTCTAAATCCTCCATAGCACTGACATTCATGTATAATATATATGGTATTTGAATAAAATGAGTAACATTGCATATAAATAAGACTACTGTTTCGGAAAACAATGCCTTCTAGAAAAAAAAATTCCCCAGAATCAAATATTTCAGAATTTTCTATCAATAAGGAGAGTTAGAGATTACTTGACTTATAATTTTAATTAGAGATTGTAATCAACCCTTCCCCATTTGTGATCTTTTAGAAAGCAGAACTTATTCTGCAAGTTATTTCATATGGTTTTAATAAAATGGGAGCTTGCTGTGATAAGTAGCATAGCATTAACATACAAAATCCTTAATCCTAATTAGAATACTAGGGGGAGCTCTTGCCACACAGAAAATATTAGCATTATTCACTTTTTGCTGAGATTCAACAGTATTAAAATTATTAGAAGTGGTCATTATTTCCTCAGAACTTTAGGTAATCAGGTTTGGTCCTTGGGATGAGTGACAATGCCTCCTAAGTGATTAGTAATAGCACCTGTTTTTAGCCTAAAGGCATAAAATATTTTAATGAATACCATTGAACATGTATACAGCCTTTCTTTGCTATTATATAACTGCTGCAGGTGCTCAGACATCTTTCTTTTTCAGCCTCAAGGAATTTTATATAATGACATAGGTAATCTGAAGTATAATGTTATGGCATGTTTTTATTGCTATACAGTTATCTGCAAGGTTTGAGAGGACTTGGGGCAAAACATCCTTTAAAGTATCATCTTATGCACCAGCAGGCTATTCCAAGCTGGTATCTTGCTTTGCCTCCCTCATATTTTACTACTGACAGCCCCCTCTTCTTCTACTGATGTTTCAATTATCCTGCTTCCTTTTGCTTCCTTATCATATTTTTTTTCAAGGCATGCACTTGGCTGTGCAAAATATCAGCTTCCTGATTTGAAGTAAAATGAAGTATGTTGTTGCTCAGTTGCTAAGTCATGCCCGACCCCATGGATTATAACATGTCAGGCTCCCCTGAGCTCCCAGAGTTTGCTCAAATTCATGGTCATCGACCTAATGAATATGAATTTGGGCAAACTCCAAGAGACAGTGGAGTTCTGGGGAGCCTGGCATGCTAGGGTCCATGGGATCACGAAGAGTCAGACGCAATTTAGCGACTGAACAACAACAGCAAGTGTAGTCTTACGAGGTAGTCCAGACAAAAAGCATGTCTAGCTCCATCCTTATTGTAAGGTCACATTAACAGAATCTTACAATTCTGAAAATACCTCTGCCATCCCTTACTTTTACTCTCCTGGAAAGTAGGGAGGATTCCTTCTGAGGTGCTTTCTCCCTCCTCCTTTGAACTTAAAATTCAGTTATCAGACTGTTGTCTAGGCTGTGGACTTGCCTCCATTTTCCAAAGTCATTCTCACATACCATTACAGTGTATTATCTAGTTTTTCTGTAAATAGGTAATAAAAGTGGAAAGAAGTTCTAAAAGAAATATAAACCATTGAGAGTCTTGCTGGAATGTGGTGGTTTGTAGGAATGGTTAAACAAATGTGTAAATCACTAATCAATTGAACATTGTTTACAAATAATCATATGCTAAGTCAAAATCAAGCAAAGCACATTCTACTTTAGATACTAACCTAGTCAAAGATCTTGGAAAAGAAGGTGAGGGCAGAAACTAAGAAAAAGTTACTCAAATATTTTAAAATATAGCTAAAAGAATTATTTTTTCTCAGAAATCTGTTTGATCCACCACTCAGTTGCACATGGATATAGGTGAAGCACCACTTAGTTGCATATACATATAAGGTGAAACAAGTAGTCTACAATATTGCATAGGGTACCCATGAAATGACATAATTAACAAGTAATTAAGAGCTTTGTATTTCTTTTTTTCTTTTTAATTTTTTTAATTTTTTCCAACATAAACACAAAAAAGAAAATTTTTTCAAGAATGAAGTCTTGGTCCATTCACAAATGGGTACACTAATTTAACAAATGAGAAACAAACAATTTTAACATAAATTCCAACATTTTAATAATTTTTTCTATTAACTCATCATACATCCTAATCTCCTACTAAGGCAAAGCTCCTTTTTATATTCAATCATAAATTCAATTATAAATCAGAATTCAATACTGCTTTATCTAAATTTTTTATCCCTTGCTCCTTTTGACATCAACATTAAGCACAAAAACAATCTTTTCTATTAATCTATATATTTACCTTACAATTTTATCACCACAAATCTTAATTTCCAAATGTATACAACTCAATTTTTATTTCAATTTATTAATCAAAATTTCTTTCTATTTTTCTCGTTTTCTAAACCCAATCTGTCCTATCATATTCTTAAACTTTTACACAGAGATCTCAAAATTTACCATTTCATTTTAATTATCACCCATTTTTTTTCACCGCTTATTAATAGTTATTCTTCAATATATTTTCCTCATTCTCCTCTATTACTCCACCTATTTATTTGGCTGATTTCCAGCATAGCATATTTTGGCTGAGTTTTCAGCATATTATCCTCCTTAGCTTCCCCTTTTATTTGGCTGATTACCAGCATTTTCCATTGTTTTGGCTGATTTCCAGCATGTTTTGTTTTGGCTGATTAACAGTATTTCATTATTTGGCTGATTTCTCAGCATATTCTCCTCCATTAACTCCAACTTCTATTCTATTAACTTATTAAAGATTTCTTTTTCCATATGTTATCTATTAATCCATTATTTCCAACTGTACTCTTCCAGGGTGTTTCCCCATTTATTTCTTAATATTAATCATTCCAAGATATATTAAGTGCAATTACAATTATAACTTCCATCTGTGTACCTTAATACATCATCTAAAATCATTAACAATTGATCATAATTATCATCCACCATTTTGTTATCAAATTAAAACTAAAACATGTTACAATAAATTATGCTTTTATAAACATATCACTTTTATTCACCTTTACTTCCCATTTCTATTTTTAATATTTCTATCTTTGTTTACCATGAACACTACTTATTTTTATTTAAAATTCATTTAAAATTTGAACCATTTAAACAATTAAACATTCAAACAATTTATCTATTTTGCTTCTTTTCCTTATCTGTCCATATGCGTTTCAATTTAAAGTCAGTACTTCTACGCTTAAAACTTGGCATATCCTTTTTAATTCTATTATAAAGTCCGTTTCCAGTAAAACATCAGCTTCTCCACTTCTGGTCCTACACCAAGTCTTTTATTGCTGCGCTAGTTAATTAAAAGTTTATTAAACATTGTATTTCTTCTTTCTTTATGTAGCCATCTAATGACAGAATAGGAATCTCCAAAGTTCAAAAAGCCATAGTTCTTTTCAAGGCAATCCACAATATGTGACAAGTCAAATGGTTCTTTTCAGAAAAGAACAAGTTACCGCAATAAACACTTTCACTTAGTCACAGCTTCAAACACCATTTTGAACATTTATGTAATCCGTTTGATCTATTTGTCTGTCTTTTAAAGATGGCAAATCCTTAATTTCGCTTTTCTCTTTTCAAGTTCATTTCAGTTTTAACAAGAAAGTTCAAATATCCAGCTCTGTTAATAAGCAATTCCCTCCAATCAGTGGTGAAATAAGGTTCTTAAAGGGTTTAAAACTTCTTTCCCCCGCCCTTTCTTTTTCCAAAATCTTCAAGCCCCTCAGATCTTCAGCTGCTAAGTAAGGCTGGGGGTCTTATTTATTAATATCCTCTTTAACGCGTTGTTCTCGCCTGGGCTGGTGTCACTCACCCGGCTCCGAAGCACATTGTCTTTTCTTCCTTCCTCCTGCAATTTGCTTGTCCCGATCTGTCGCAGTCTCGAGGCAGCCGCCATGGCTGCTATCCCCCGCCGCTGACTTAGAGGGTTGCCTCTGGCCTCCGAGGAACTTGCCCATTCTTCTCAGCCGCCCAAGGGGTCCCTCTCTTTTCCCCTGTCCCTTCAGGACAGGGTAAGTCCGCAGACCTGTCAGCGGCGGTTAGCCAGTCAGGGTTTTGGTGGGGCTCATCAGAACCCCACCATTTCCCCGACTGCATCCCCGCGACACCAAACCAGAAGAAGAGAGCTTTGTATTTCAAAGCAGTGTAAAATTCTGGATAAACCAAACAAACAGAAAACTTATAAAATGAAATGGGATTGGTTGTAAAAATGCAGACAAGGTACGTAGCTCAATAAAACAGAGCTGTGATTGGGAAAGAACTATGAAGAACAGTCTGGGAGACCAAGTGAATTCTAGGTTAATCGAGACAGAACTAAAACCTTGACTATGGTAGGAGACCAGACAGAACAATTGATGCCCAAATCTAACTTCCATTAGAGACTTCAGAATGAGCTGAAAGGTATTGATGGGATTGTGATGGAGCAGAAGAACAGGATCAATGCTGCTATTTCACTGTGTTAAAGTCAGCTAACTAAATCAGGGGCTGGTTCCTTTTCTGGAATTGAATCTTTAAGTTGAAACAGTAAAAATATAAGACAACTTATATCTAGATAGAGATCTAGAATCTTTGAACTCATTAATTGCTGCAGACTTTCATAGATGAGTCTTCAAACATTATAGAACTTACTTGTTTAAGGGAAACATGCATAATCTGTCTTTAAAAAACTGAACCATTTCGGTCAGAACCAAGTAAATAACTTGCTTGATTCCAAATCTAATTTCAGTGCAAACTGGATTCTGATGTATCTTTGGTGTCACCAGGAATAGAACCAACTTTCTTTGCTAACCAACTTTCTAACCTCTCTCTCTCCCCTCTCCCTTTCCTACCCATCTGTTTGCTGCTTTCGTTTCTTCCAGTTTATCATCTCATCTATCTCCTTGTTATAATGAGAGGGCATAGAAAAGAAGAAATAATTTCTTAGCGGTGCTGGAAAATTGTATTCTCCAGTGGCCTTGGCTCTCATTTGCAAATTGGTGCTGTATATTAGGCATTTGTGAGGGATAGAGTAGATTTCTGTTTCTCTTCCCTCCGCTCCTGAATAGGTTGCAAGGATAGTGGGGGTGGGGATGAGGAAGAAGGAAGAAAGAGGGAAGTGATTCTGAAGGCAGGTGAGAGATGAAGAACCTGTTGGTTCTCCAAACAAAAACGCTGAGCCAGAGATGAATCTTGGAGCATGCTTCATATTTAAAATGAGATTGTTATCTACTAAGGTTTGCATCTCAAAAGCAGGGAAGATGAGCATTTGTGGTATTATTACTTTGTTAAATGAATGTGGAAACATAACAATTGGTTTTTAAATAATGTTTAGATTAGCATGCTAATGTGATTTTTGTCTAATGTTCTGCTTATTTGTATTAACTTTTAATTTTAACAATATTTATAAGATGATTTCCAGCTGAACACATTTATGAAAACTCTCCCACATCTGGAATCTTTTTTTTCCTTGTATTCCATTATTCTGACAGCTAGAAAAAAAAATCCCTCAAATAAATATCTCCATTGCCATTTTTTTTTGCAGTTGCTGTGTGCAGGCACTGTAGCAGTTTGGTGCCCAGATATATGTTTTTGTCCTTGCAGGTTAAGATCAGTCATAGACTGCCAGGGCTGCACTGTGCAGAAAGACCTTCATGTTCCAAAGTAATATATTGTCATTATCTCTTTCAGGCAGAAGTGAGCGCTGAAGGTTCTTGAAGCATGAGAGACAGCCTGATTGTTGCAGAAAGAAGGCATGGTGGTATTTCATGCTCAGAGTATCTATGTGTTTGGCAGAAAAGAGAGTCGACTTCTGTTGCACCAGTTTACTTGGGGGAACATGAATTTTAGATAAATCCTGTGGCTATTCTCTAACTGTGTAATGCATTATTGATTTAAAAATAGAGGCATGGGTTATCAGCCATCTGTCAGCCACTATTTATATCGTAATTATAATTTAGGTAACAAACCTTTGGGCAAAACAGTTAGAAGTCTATTAAAATCTACTCAAGCAGAAAATGCAGTTTTCCTGCTTATAAAAGGTAGTCTTCTTTGAAAATATTTTGACTCCTGGGCACTTCATGGATGTATCTATGTAGTTTTTGTCATGTAATATGGATATGGTCTGCCGTTCCCTTTGCCTGGCATGTCTTTCAACTTCCCTGTCTGGCCTACAGTCTGCAGATTTCCTGGTTTTCTATCCAGGTACTGTTCTATCCAGGTACTGAGCAAGTCAGTAGCTTTTTAAGATCGTGTTTGTAACAGTGTAAAATATAAAAAGGATTCTATTGAGCATAACCAGGCAAAACGTAGGCACAAGAGGCCGATATATTATTTTATTTAAAAATACATTTAAAAGTTTATTAAACTTTTTAAACTAATGTATTAATAATATTAATATTAATAATGAGCCGTGGTGGCACAGTTGTTAGAGTGCAGGCTACTTCTGCTGACTGCCGGCTGTCTGCAATTTGGCAGTTAAAATCTCACCAGGTTCAAGGTTGACTCAGCCTTCCATCCTTCCGAGGTGGGTAAAATGAGCCAAATTGTTGAGGGCAATATGCTGACTCTGTAAACCGCTTAGAGAGGGCTGTAAAGCACTGTAAAGCGGTATATAAGTCTAAGTGCTATTGTTTATTGCTATTAATCAGATGAAACAAGATTGGCTTTGGGTTGGGTTGGGTTGGCACTAGATTTCAGGATATCTTTGGGTATAATATACAAGGAATTGCCCTGTTACCAAATATCTTAACTACCCAGCCTATCATTACTATCACCAAGATAGTAGTAATCCCCCACCTTCCAGATATGAAGTCAACCCCAGGTTTTTTTTAAAAAAGGAAGCTATTTCAGCCACTCCTGCATTACATACTGATTTTAAAAAACATCCAACTTAGATTATCCCCATTAAGTGATAATGCAGTTTTTGGCTCCAGCAATTTTTTTGCTTGTGGATGCCATATGGTAGTCATTCTCATTGTTAGCTATTTAGCACAACTGAAGAGAATTATTGGCCTTCAAACTTGAACAGATCTGTTGGATGCAAGGAAGGACAGTAAAACTATCCCATTTATTCCAGGAATCCAATATAGATAACTGAGTTCCCTGTGGAAGGAAGTGAGCAATCTGTTCCTAGAAGGCCAGCCGTACATGGTAATTATTTGGCTGCAAGCAAAGTGGGCAGAATACGTTTAACATAACTGGTCCCACTTTTTGCTGCCAAAAGTTGCATGTGGTGTGTGGATTGCAGGTTTTCCATTTTAATTTGTGAATTTAAAAGATAGAAATACCACTGGAGTCAACTTCTCAGCAGAAGTTCAGAACCTGCAGACTACAGAGCTTGAGTGAAGTTGTTATGAGTCCTGTGTTCTTCCCACATTCTCTGACCACCCCAGCAGTAAATAATAAGCAGCAAATAAATTTTTTTGAAAAAGACAAAATTGCTGGGAATGAGATAAAAGGAACTTGCAAGAACAGAAAGGGCAACATAGGAGGTAGAATATATGGAGTTCATCTGGTAGGGGTTCCCTCAACCTTGGCAGTGTGACTACTAAAATAATACTATATTTATCTGTTTTGGGAGTATAATGTAGAGATGCTGTGGCATTTATAAAAATAAGTGATTTCCTTTATTTGCAAACGGACAAAACAAATTTAATTAAGTAAATTTGCCAAATCTGCTTTTAGCCTCCTTGTGTTTCACAGCCAACTTGTAAGCTCAGCTACTTAACATACATTAGCTATACGTACCTCTAATTGATTTGTAGATGATGCAATGGAAACAGGGTCAAAAGTGACTAAGAAAAATGCCTGTGCTAATATCCTGGAAACAATTCTGATCATCCATTCTTCTGTGCCATTTTGTTGCCTGTTAATGTATTCCTAAAGAGGGGTCCTTTTGTAACAAGTATTATAATAGGCATTGATCAAGGATTTTAGGAGTTAAGTGTAAATTACTCTAAACTTATATTTTAATGACAAAATAAACAGTCCTTAAGATGAAAAACACAAAAACAAAGTTTTGGCCCAAAGTTTGCTTAAGTCTTTCCTATCTGATATCCATAATCGCTGGGAATCCTAGGAGTTGCAGGCCTCATACAACTTAAGTGATCAAATTTGGGAAGGCTAGCCTACTATCTGCAACTTTCCCAGCTCTTTTCTATCTATTTTTGAAAATACCTGAAAGTAAACTGCAGAATATCTTTATTTAAAGAATTTAAAGATTAGCAAATAGGTGCTATGATTAAGCAAATAGTTTAATTTTTTTCAAGTTTCTGGGCCAGCCTGAAATTTTAAAAAAAATAGCCATTGTTTTAAGAGCTGCGTTAGATTGTCAAGGAAATCTGCATTACAGCTGTCATGGAGAAAAACTGTTTGGTCTAGAAAACTTGACACTGACTTGATGGTAGATAATCAATAAATTAATAGTAATTATTTATCAGGATCTCTTTTTTATGTGTAAACAGAACTCTGAAAGAAAGTGAGCTGGTTCAATGAATGTTGGAGAAATACCACAGTCAGGTGAGTTCTAAACATTAGTTCTAAAACATTATTTTAAAAATATACATCACCAAGAGCTGTGATGGCGGAGTGGTTAGAATGCAGTACTGCAGGCTAATTCTGCCAACTGACAGCAGTTCAATTCTCACTGGCTCAAGGTTGACTCAGCCTTCCATCCTTCTGAGTTCGGTAAATGAGGACTCAGATTATTGGGGGCAATATGCTAACTCTGTAAACAGCTTAGAGAGGGCTATAAAGCATTACAAAGCAGTATATAAGTCTAACTGCTATTTCTGTTGCTGATACCAAATATTTGTATGGTTGGTTACCCTTGAATGAAACTGCCTAATAGATCTACTACTTGGTATCCCATGTTCAGTACTTGAAGCAAGTCCTACATGCCTTTACTTTGCCTTTTGTATCCTCACTAGGACTTGGACTGTTTAGGTGTTCAGCCAGATTATTAACTCTTAATATCTTCTGGTTATGAGTAATTCATTTTAGAATTAGGCTGTATAGCTACTATTTTGCTTTTCCTAATCTCTGACTTAGAATGGGACATTAATTATATGTAATTGAATGTGGTTACAGCCTACTTCCCAAACTTTGAGGATTCACAGCAACCTTAGTGTCTCAGTATTTTTTTCACAGTGCTCTAATGGCTCTCAAGATGTGAGCCATGATTCTCCGGCATGCTGCAGTGAACTCACTAATATCTTCATTCATTAACTAGTAAAATATCATGTGGTGCATCTGTGAGTTTGCTGTAGTGACCCGGGGCACCATCGTTACAGTTTGGGAACCATGAGTCTAGTGAATAATTGAGCATCCTGGAAGATTTACTGTTTCCCGTATTAAAGAGGACATGTTGCATTCAGCTGAATAGGGCAACACTTTCTTTACATTATTTTTATTCACCATAGGACAGTGTTGGTGAACTTTTTTGGCACTGAGTGCTGAAACGGCAGTGTGCGCGCGCATGTGTGTGTGCCGGAAACTGGAAGAGCAGCTGCCCGGTGCGCATGCATGTATCGGGTGGCTGCTCTTCCAGTTTCCAGCGTGCGCTTGCGCACTGGCCACCTGATCTTGGTTTCAAAGACCAGCTGGCCAGTGTGCATACGCGTGCCGGAAACCGGAAGAGCAGCTGCCCAGTGCGCATGCCAGCTGGTCTTCGCGCATGCATGTGTACCAGAAACTGGAAGACCAAGGGGCTGCTGCCCATGCGCATACCAGAAACTGGAAGAGCAGCCGCCCAGCATGCGTATGCGTACCGGGCGGCTGCTCTTCTGGTTTCCGGCGTTCCCGCGCGTGTGAAAACCAGCTGACTGGCACACTGGAACCCGGAAGAGCAACAGGCAACAGTTCGCGAACCCGGAGAGATGGCTCTGCATGCCACTTCCAGCACACATGCCATAGGTTAGCCATCACGGTCATAGGAAGTTTGTGGAAGGGGATACATGCATTGAGTAGTTTTGGCACTCTTGACTATGGACTTCTGGATGTTATTGTTGCAATATTTTCAGGATCAGACTCAATAAGATCAACAAGAGTTAAAGATTTAACTATATATTCTTTTATTTACATTAGGCATTCTATATTCACTGAATATTCACAGATAGAAGCAAGGGAAATGGTGTAGGTAGCTCCTTATATATACAATGGGTGGAACTATATGTGGGAGTGGTGAATTATGAATACATTAAGAAGTGAAGAATAAGTTAACCCCTGATACCCTGTCTGTACACTATTTACACATTGGAGAATAAGGCATTTACATCTGACAAATCCCCCTCTAAATGCCGATTCGTTATACAACACCAGTTACATTCAGATTCAGGACAATACAAAACATACAACTTAGAGGTTAAGTATTTATGCTGTTTAGAAGGTAAAGGCTTCGTTAATATATCAGCTAATTGTTCTGAAGTATCGCAATGCACTGCTTTAATAAATCCATCCTGAGATAATTGTCTCACATGTTTAAATTTTATATCTATATGTCTGGACCTTTGTCCAATGGCATCAGATCTAGATATTTCAATGGCTGCTTTATTGTCTTCATGCATAACAAAAGGCAGAGCAGGTTTTTTCCAGACATCTGAAATTAAATCATTAAACCATACAAGGTTATTTGCGGCCTTGGATAAACAAACATATTCCGCTTCTGTTGTTGAAGTAGCCACTAGTTCTTGTTTACCAGTGTACCAGTAAACTGGACAGTCATTTAAGAGAAATACATAACCAGATGTGCTTTTTCTGCATGAGGTGTCTCCAGCCCAATCTGCATCCGCATAACACGTAAGCTTTGGTTCTTTAATATCATTAGGTTCTAACATTAAACAAAAGTCTAGTGTACTTTTTAAATATCTTAAAATTCTTTTAACAGCTTCCCAGTGGTACATTGTTGGTTTGCTGACATGCCTAGATAATAAATTGAGTGGTAAAGCGATGTCCGGTCTAGTCCAATTAGATATGTAAAGGAGTGAACCTATGATTGATCTATAGAATGTATTGTCCTTGAACTCGGGAGAAGATTCATCAGAATTCCTTAGAAAGTCAGTTTGCATAGGGGTATCACAAGGTTTGGCATTGTTTAAGTTGCATTTATTTAAAAGATCTATGATCTTATCTCTCTGGGTAAGTTTGAATCCCCTTTTTGTCTTATTAATTTGGACACCAAGGTATTTGTTTACCTTGCCTAAAGATTTCAATGAGAAATGTTCATTTAGTTTAGTTACAAAAATTTCTCTTCTTTCTTTATGTTTTCCTATGTATAAAATGTCATCCACATAAATCAATACAAATTCAATGTAATCATCACCCCTCTTGACAAAGAAACAATTATCAGCAGTGGTAGCGTTGAAGTCCATGGTCTTAAGTACTTTTACTAAACAATCATACCACCGTTTACCAGATTGTTTTAGCCCGTATAAACTCTTGTTTAACAACCAAGTCTCATTTCTGTTTGTGTATGGACTATGAGGTGCTCTCACGTATATTTCTTTATCTAATTTTGCGTGTAGGTACGCAGTCTGTATGTCATATTGGAATACATCTAGATTGAGTGCTGAAGCTACCACTAGAGCTGTTTTGACACTCTCTGTTCTTACAGTGGGGGAATACGTGTCAGTATAGTCCTCTGGATATTTCTGTGCATAACCCTGTGCAACCAATCTAGCTTTGTATAGAGTATTTCCTCCCTCTAAATTCTTAATTTTATATATCCATCTGGTACCAATAATTGTCTTATCTTTAGGTGCAGATGCAGGTGTAAATACATTTAGTCCTTGTAAACTTTCCATCTCTTTCTTCATTGCTAATTCCCATTTTTCTTTTTCTTCGTGAGGAAGTTTTAACACTTCCTCGTATGTATTGGGTGTTGTTGGTTCACCATTCATGTGCATTACATAATCCTTGTATTTATTTGGCATTTGATTTCTGGTGTTTCTAATGATTTTCTCGGGTTTACTATCGTTATCATGCAAATATCTTGCTTCCTTTTTTGTTAGTGTGTCTGTCTTTATTTTGAGTTGGCTATTTGTCCAAGTTTTGGTTTTGTTTTTATATTTGTTGATATTTTGTTTTTCTATAGTCCCTTTCTCATGAGATTTTGTATCTTCATGTTTATTTGGGAATATCTCATTAAGATGTAATTTAGACCAGTTAGCTTGTTCATGGAACACAGCTGTTCTGGAGACTATAAATTTGTTGTTACTATCAATGAATCTGTATCCTTTAGTGCCAGTCTCATATCCCATAAATCTGAGTCTCCTGGACACATTTTCTCCCTTTCTTCTTAATTGTTTAGGTATGTGTACGTCTGCTGTGACTCCAAATATATGCATGTGTGCTAATTTTGGTTTTCTATTATACATCACTTCATATGGTGTCTTATTTATAATGCTGGACCATGTTCTATTTTGTGTGTAATTTGAATAATGTAAGGCTTCTGACCAGAATTGTTTGCTTAAGCCAGCATCTTCCAATGTGCATCTAATCATGGTTTGTAATGTGGAATTTTTTCTCTCTGCAATCCCGTTTTGGAACGGAGAAAATGGACTAGATGTGTAATGTAACATTCCTTTGTCTTTTAACCATTGTGAGAATTCTTTAGACATGAATTCGCATCCTCTGTCTGTCATAATTTGTTTTATTTTGATGTTGTGTTGTGTTTCTATGCGTTTGTAAAATTCTTTAAATTTTTGAAATGTTTCATCTTTGTGTTTTAATGTGTAAACAAATCCATAGCGGCTATAATCGTCCACTATTGTCAGGAAGTAACGTTTCCTATAAGTGATTGATGGAGTTAATGGACCAACTAAGTCCATGTGTACTAAATCAAAAATTTTGTTAGTTGATCTGGTAGATTTTCTTGGCCTGGGACTAGTTTTTAGTTTTGTAGATTTACATACTGAGCATTCCAGATAATTTTCACAATTTTTTATTTTAACACCTTCTGCGTGTTCAGTCATTTTTTGCACTACAGGGAAACTGGCATGTCCTAACTTCCTATGCAATATGTGAGCACACTCATCATGAATTGGTTTACCTATCTTTGGCTTCTTATCGTTGTGTGCATCTGTGTGATCATGAGATATTTTACATTCATCATTGTCACTGTTGCTAACATTCTCATCATCTATTTCAATACAATCTTCCATATTTGAATCAATGTTATGTAACCATTTTTCTTTTGTTATTAGGTAAGGTAGTCCTCCTTTAGTCACCACAGTGCCTACATTTATTTTATTCTTTTCCAAAGTTGCCTTTCCTTTTGAAAAGACAATGTTAATGTCAGAATCTCTGCTTAGTTTTATGGCACTTAATATGTTATGAGGTATTTCAGGTATTAGTAATACCCCCTCTATTTTTCCTAAACCAGGCAAGGTTACATTTCCTCTACCTAATACTTGAACCTTTTCTTGGTTAGCTACCTTAATTACAAATTTATCTTCTGCAAATGAAGACAATATACTTTTGTTATTAGTGGTGTGATTAGTTGCTCCAGAATCAATAAGCCAATTATTGTTCTCACTTTGTTGTGTGTTAGTGTTGTCTTGTTTATTTAATCCATTCAGTGAACCAGACTTTCTATCCTTTGAATTGTCTCTGCCCCCTCTATTCTCTCTGTGATTTGGTGGGCTCCTATATCTATGCCTTTCTATGGAAGGCTGTCTATAATCGTATTTGTTTCTGTATTCTGATCTATATCTTTCTTTTAAGAATTTTGGGCAATCTCTTCTATTGTGTTCCCTGGATCCACAATTATGACATTTAAATGTTCCACTATATTTTTCTTGGAAAGCTACTTTCCTATATGGTTTATGTTCTGTGTGATTGTTAGAACGATTCCTTCTAGAATTATCTTCTGTTATCAATTTGTTAGATAGACTTTCTATGGATAAATACCCTAGATTGATTGTGTCTAAATGTGACATAAAATTGTCCCATGATGGATCAAGTGAGTTGATAATGACACTCTTCATTGTTTGGTCTGAAATCACCTCCCCCCTCAAATGCAGTTCAGCTCTTATTTTGTTCAAAGATATTAAATGTTCACTTATGGAAACCCCTGGTTTTATCCTAGATGAAAAGAAGTCTTTAGATATCCTTGTGGTGGTGGCTACACTGTCACTGTGAAACAAATTAAACATGCATTGAATAATTTCTGAAACAGTCAAATTTGGCTTAATGCTGTGATACATTGCAGGAGACACACTAGAAATTATTAAGAAAAAAGCTCTATGGTGTAAACAATCTATTTTTAGTGTCCAAGGTCTTTTTGGGGGACTAGTGATAAAAAACAGTAAGTTTTCCTTCATAAAGACAACCTGGAGCTGTTGATACCATTCTTGTAAATTAATGCCATCAACCCTTAGTTTTGGGAAGTCACTGGGTAAATTTCCGACATTATTGGGTTCATTACTTACAACCTGAGGTAGTCCGTGGTCTCGTAAATGCAGAAAATTGCAAAACGGCGTGGGGATGCTCGCTACGAGTCTGCATGATCTTCTCTCCTGTTCATGTCTTCCCGGATCGTCAGCGTAGTTTCGCGCATGCGCGTTGCTCATTTCTTCTTCGGCGTCGTCGTGGAAGGTTCTCCTCATTGCGGCTTGCTCGCTCTGCTCTTCTTCAGATGAGTCGGTCTCTGGTTCGACTTTGGGGGTTCTGGCGACGGTGGCTGTTCTTCCTCTTCTATTGAGAGCGTTGGTGCTTGCTTCGGTCTGCGGCGTAGGGCGGTATCGGCAGGGCTCTCTGGGTTCCGGCGTCAGCGCTCTAGTAGTCAGGATGGGAGCGGGCAGGTCTTGAGGCATTGGCTTGCTCGTTCGCTTTTTTGGTGTCTTTTTAGTAATTTTCAGTTTTGGCCCAAATGCAGCAAAGAGCGTTTTCATCGCTGATTTTATTTGGTGTTTTGTTGGATCTTCCTCGCTTTCTGGTTCTGATTCTTCTGAGGTGTTTGAATCTTCCTTTTCGTTTTCGTTGTCTGATAATATTTTTCGCGCCAGAAATTTTGAATTGAGCTTGCTGATTGGTTCTGCTTCGTTCATCTTGGAGGCCGGTTGAAACCAAGATGGCCGCCATTCAAATTTTTGCGCGGGATCATCGTTTTTCTTCTTTGTAATGATTTTTTCCGCAGTCATATTACTCACTATTTTTGGATCTTTGGGTTTTTCATTGGTGATGTTTTTCTCTCTCGCTGCTCCGCTGTTCTTCAGCATATCTTGGAGGTTCGCGATGAGGCTTTCATCATTCTTCTGGCTTTTTAATAGTTTTAATATCTCTGACCTGAGTTCGTTATTTTCTATTTCGATTTCCTCCTGGTCATCAATTATTTCTTCGTCTTCAGTGGTGTATTCTTCGGATTCTCTCGAAATTGCATTCGTGGATTCGTTGATTATTTCTTGTTCTGTTTCCATTTCTTTGCTGTAGGCCCTGGTGTTGGGCCTATCTTTCTTAGACATTTTAAAGCTTTTTTATTGAGTCAATTAACCATCCTCTGCTACCAGTTTGTTGCAATATTTTCAGGATCAGACTCAATAAGATCAACAAGAGTTAAAGATTTAACTATATATTCTTTTATTTACATTAGGCATTCTATATTCACTGAATATTCACAGATAGAAGCAAGGGAAATGGTGTAGGTAGCTCCTTATATATACAATGGGTGGAGCTATATGTGGGAGTGGTGAATTATGAATACATTAAGAAGTGAAGAATAAGTTAACCCCTGATACCCTGTCTGTACACTATTTACACATTGGAGAATAAGGCATTTACATCTGACAGTTATCATCTCTGGTTTTCTCAAACTTGACTTTTTTGTTGCAGTATTTGTCTGCTGCTATGTATTCTAGAGAGGTATCTTGTTTTCTTTGTTCTATTTTCAAAGATGGGACGTGAATCAGTTACAAATGGAAATGTCTGCAATATAATATATAGCTATATAATAGCAGTTACACATTTACTGCTAGTTCCTAAATGTTTATGACAGCATTTCATATAGGCAATGGCTTCAGAATTCAAAATAAAAATGCAACATGCTGCTTCCTAAATTATCCAAGATTAATGGCCCTGTACAACAAGTCACTCAGAAGAAAGGCATTGCTCAGCTAATAATTGGTTAGGATGGGATGTCTGAACCACAAAACTAGGAAGTGTTTTGTATTATCCCATTTTGCATATTACTGAACTGGGGAATGTGTATTTCCAAACAAAAGCCTTATATGTTCAAGTACGTTAACTATTGTATTCTTGTATTATTGCCAAGCGCGTCACGTACTATTGGCCTTGCTGGATAAAGCAGATAGGAATCATGACCAGATGGGCTAATTCTACTTTATTGTAAAGCTACATTGATGGGAAGGAACTGCAGTTCTATTTCTCTTGTCCTTTATAGTCCAAAAGACTAGGAAAGGTCTTTTCTAAGCCTCCCACTATTCAACTACCTGTTTGACTGTCTCATATCTGACTGTTCCCTTGGCAATGTCCATTCACCTAGTCTCCCAAGGTCTTTCCCATTATACATGCCATTCCAACCATAGTTTAATTTTTTTGATTATTCATTTGACTTCAAAAAGCCTGGACTAGAGAATTAATCTGTACAAATATCTACATTATATATAATATATTAATATCTACATTATACATATAATACATTATATATAATGTATTAATTCTCTTAATTTTCATTAAGAGAAACATGTTCAATTCTGTAGTTGGGCGAAGGGTAATGTCAAATTACCACATTCAGGAGAACATTCAGTATACAGTATTTTAAAAATGATATTTTAGTATTGTTCTAGCATACATTTTCAGCACCAATGTAATTCATAATGTCCTTTTGTTTTCCCAAAATGGACATGTAAAATAACAGATCAGGTGTTGTATGCCATTCTGTCATTATGAGATGCAGTTTCATATAGTGATTAAAGGCATTGTATTAGAAATGGAGAGACTATGTGTTCTAGTCCTGCCTTAGTCATGAAGCCAGCTGGTTGACTTTGGTCCAATCACTCTAGGCGCTAAGAGGAAGAAAATGGCAAACTATTTCCAAAATGTCAAGACAACTGCGGGGATTAGTCCAGATAGTCGCCATATACTAGTCATAACATTGTATGTTTGCATACAGATAGTCCTCACTTAGTGACAGTTGGGACTGATAAGGGCCATGATTGTTAACTGAAGTATCATATGACTGCAATTTATAATTTTACATCTGAATTCTCTATTAATTCTGCTAGTTGCAAGTGTTTGGGAAACATGCAAATGATAATCATTTGACCACAGGATGTTGCAACAGTAGTAAATGGGAGGATTGTTTGCAAAACTGCTTCTTTTATACTGTTGTAACTACAAAATGAGGCACTCTATAAGCAAGCACTACCTGCACAAACTTTCTGAAATTATTTTCCCAACTCCCAGCTGCACACTTAAAGTTTGAAGGTAAGTATAATCTTGCCTTCACTTAAATCAGTGCAGTTTAACAGTCTAATCCTTAATGTAATTACTTAAAGAATCCTGTTTCCTCAGTGCATCTAGTAGTAAAATTGAAATCTTAGACTGCAGAAAATTGTATTTGCCTGGTCCTGTCTCTGAGATTGCCTTTGGCGCTTAATTTTATTTTAAGCATTACGAAAGATTGATTAAGTGTCATCAACTCATTTTCAACTCCTAGTGATTGCGTGTGAGATAGAGTTTCTCCATATTGATCTTTCCCTAACCTGTTCTTTCAAGTTTCCCAATACTGCATTCATTGCCACTGTAACTGAGGCCATCCACCTTGCCTTATTTTTCTCTTTCCTAGCAATAAAACTTTTTCCAGAGCTCAATCTTCATATAAAATATCCAAAATAGGATAATCTGAATCTACTTTTGAGTATTTGTTATTAAAACAATAATATATATATATATATATATATATATATATATATATATATATATATATATATGCACATATCATTAGAATTTGCTTTAAGTGATATTAATGTATTACTTAATCTTGTAAAATTTATACTGATCAAATCCTTATAGACTATTTGTATTGATATTTATCATATAATTTTCCTGTACATAAATTAATTCGTTTTAGTCAATAAGATTATCTTAAAGCAATGAAAAAAAAATTTCTTGCACATAATTGATTCTCAAGAAATCATATGCAGTCTCTTCAAGAAATAATCTACTAAAACCCTGAAAATTTAGAACACAAGGCGTATCTACTTAGTAATAAGGGCCCTTGCTCCTTTTTTGTTGTTATTGTTAGTTTTGTCAGCATTTCTACTGCATTTTTTAATATGTTGCTTTAAAGGGCAGCCCATTCTTTACTTTTGTTAACCTTTCTGAAATGCCCTTACTGAAGTGTCATGGTTCAATTGATAATGTTAAATATAATTGTTTTCTCTTAAATTTTCTGAACACTTGGTGATGTTAACAATAGAACTCACAAATAATCTTCTCTAGAGTGATAACATTTAACCTGTTCCTTGTTTCTCTTTTAAGTTGGAGATGAGAAACCTGAAGCCCGTCACTTCTGTGTCTTGCTTGTGTTTAAAAAGCACGTTTTAATTAGCAAAAAATGTTGAATGTGCAGGCACTTATCACACCACCTACCTACATCATGTGATCACAATTTGGGCACTTGGCAACCAGTTCACACTTAAAACTATCTGCAGTGTTCTGCAGTCATGCGATTGTGATTTGCGACCTTCCCAATCAATTTCTGACAAAAAGTCAATTGAGGAAGCTATATTCACTTAATGTCCATGTGGTTTGCTTAATGACTAGTAAAAAATTGGAGCTGGTCATCTGATTGCTTGCTTTATGACCTCCTTGATTTATGATGGATATTTTAGTCTCAATTGCGGTTGAAAACTATCTGTATTGAAATGTTTTCTTACCATACTACTTCATCATATCACTCATAAAGTTATGCTCACACATTAGTCATATATTAGCTTTCCAGTCTGAAATTCCTATTACCCTCTTGCGTATTCTGCACACATCCAGACTCAGGTGACTTACCATCCCATTTGCCCAAATCTTCTGCTCTGACACTGAAAACAAAGCAGAATCTGAGAGTGAGTGATGTTCACACTCTATATACTTGCCAGGATACAACTGTAACTGACAGGTTAACTGCTTTGTGAAGCCATAGTGCTTGCAAAGAGCTGACAGCGAAGCATAATGTGGTCTCCTTAGCCAATAGGTCAGTACAAAGATGGCCCAATCAGTTAATGTTTATCTAATGGCCAGCCCGGAATCCCTCGTTCTTCCTCTGCCATTTTCTCATCAAAAGTAACCCTGTAAAAACAAATAATTTCAGGTGTTTTTATTTATTAAACACATTTATACAGCTGCCCAACTCACACATGATGACTTTTCATGGAGGCAATCTGCCAAGCCATCTATTCTGCCCTGAATTTGGAGCCCTTTTGGTTCCAATTTCACTCACAGGAATAAGATGGTGAGAGGTGAGTTACTGGACATTAAAATCATCCAATAGTGAAATTCTTGTTTTGGAGATAGTGTGTGCAATTGTTGCAGAAAATTAAAGGAGTCGGATTTCGAAATCAAGAGAAACTTTATTTTGGCCAAAATGGTTCAAACAGAAATATAATTGTCTAACATCTGAACAACATTCTGTAAAAACACACAGTCTTATAGTCTTCAGTAGTAGCAAAAACAGGAAATATGTGAAATCAGTCTTAATGGCTAGGCCCCCTTATTGCTTAGGCAGGAAAGCTGATTCATGCTGATCCATGTGGTTTTTAGTTCTGCATTTTGACATGGAAGGAGACAGTTAACTCTGCAGTTTGACTTTTTGAACTCAGCAACTGTCTCTTACAATAACAAATCAAGGGACCTTTAGAGATCATTCAAGCCAACCCCATATTATTTCACTCTTCTATCCAAATTTCACTTTATGTCCTACTTTACAATTGTTGCAGCCTCAACCAAAAATCCAGACTGTAGCAGTGCAGGATAGCAAAGATAGCACCTAATTTACCTGTTGCTTAGATTATTTCAGAGGTTGCTTAATACATATTAGGCTCTAACCACTAAGAGGTGCTGTGTCAGCTCTTTTGCTTTATACATTAAAATCAATCTGTGGACCTTGAGGACCCTAGTTCAGAAAAGAAAGTGCATTACCAAGACCAAAAGAAAGCTATAGCAGATATTTATCCCTGTGATGTATATACCACAATACTCAACCTCACATTGTATATTGAGCCGAACTAGAGGCACAGCTGAATTGGGGGGGGGGGGAGTGTTGCTCCCTACCCTGCAGCAGACAGTGCAACAGTGCATATTTATAACCTGCAACCCTAATGCAGCAGTACGGTGCAGTCTATCTGTGCTGCTAAGGATTCCAGCGCTTGAAAGGGCCAAAAAACCGAACCGCAAGGAGAGGGTTAGATACCAGAAAGCCCCGCCGGTGAAAGAAAACGGGTTTGGGGGCGTGTGTGAAAAGCTAGTCCCGAAGGTTGGGGGTCGACACCCCCCCCCACTCCCTCTTCTCCGAGCCGACCGGCGAGTGACCATTTCTCTCACTAGGTGGCGTCGCCATCTCCAACGCGGCTCTTCTTATTTTCTTTCCACAGAGCTGCCCGGCACCGAGACCATCCCGAAGCCGCTGGAAATCGGCTCCCGCTGCAGCAAGACGCGGAGGCCAGCGCAGGCTAGCGCTTCCCTTCCCCCGGAGCTGCGAACTCGAGGAAAGAGACGCCGCTGAAATGCAACGCGGGGAGGAGCGCGGTTGGCTCGGGACTCCCTCCGCCTCGGCTGCTTTTTTCCTCCTCTCGTGCTGCGCCTGGGGTGAGTGAGTTGCTGAGTTGCGGGCAGCCCGAGCAAGAGCAACTGCTGTCGCCGCCTCTTTCCCTCTTCGGGGCGGGAAAGGAAAAGGCGCCACCAGTAGCAGCAGCAGTCGCCGCACGAGAGCTGCTTTCCAGCCGCTAGCCCTGCTCGGTCCGCTTTCTCCCCCATCCGTGAGGGGAAGCGGATGCGGCGGGAGGTTTCACCCCCGCCTTGAAGTTTGTTCGCGGGATAGGCTGCTGGCGGGGAACAGAGGGAAGTCGCTTGCCCTTCACCCCTCGGCGTTGCTCAGGGCGGCCGCTGTTTCCTGTCCCTCTTCGGTTTAGCGTTGCAGCCTGTCCGGCAGGGGGAAAAGTCCGGAGTCCAGAGCCCAAAATCTTTGTTTTTGCTGAGGTTGAGGACCGAGGGGGGTTGGAGTAATAACCCCGGAAACGAGTTGAAAACTCCGGAGAGGCAGGGCGCTTTTCAGCTCTCTTCAAAGTGGTTCACACACACACACACACACACCCAGTCCTTAAACCAGAAAGCGGGCATGGCGTCAAATTTGCCGCCCCCGCTGGGTGAGCCTTATGCCACCGATGCGACGACGGGAAGCGCGCTGGCCTTATGTATTGGTGTGCAGGACGCGTTAAAAGGCAAGGAAGGGTGGATGGATTCCCCAGGCTTTTGTGTCTCCCACCAGATCAGTCAGGCGGGAAACATCTCTCGAGTCATTCTCCCTAATAATTGGGCCAAAGGCAAGTTTTGATAAATGGCTAAGCAGGGCAGATTTAGCCGTCTGTTAAAATTTATTGCCACCGGTGTGTGTGTGTGTGTGTGTGTGTGTGCCAAAGAAGCAGCCTACAAACACCCGCCCTGCCTCTGAGCTGCCACAGAGGCTGCTGCTTCTCTGAGGCAGGGCAAGGGGTATGGTGATGTTCCTGCAAGCTTATGGTTCATAACCTTACTGCAATATCTCTTTTCCCGTTCAGATAGGTTTTTGTGGGTTGAATAGCAAGTGATAGGATATAGTTGGAAAGGCAGAGTGACTGAACAAGTGATGCGTGAAGTTTAAGTATGACAAAGGAAGGAAGAAATAGGCATCTGAGTTATCTTGGCAGAATTGGCTTGGAGTTTACACACTGATTATGTATTAAATGTAAAGAAAAAAGCAAATCGGTTTCAGATATGTGGGAAAACGAACACACTATGTTCCCACAACTACATGCATGGGCCATGTGATTCAGTAGCCAAGATTGACAATTTTCCGATGCTTATATCTTGGTTATGAACTCAGAATGAATGTCATGTCTAGTTAACATTCCCCTTTATTTGAGGCATGGTTTTTCCTTTAGTTTAAATTTCTAGTTAAAAATGGCAGCTGCTGTAAGTTTGGGCAACACAATTAACTGGAGAAAAGCCACTGGGGAGCTTCGTGAGATGGCTACAAAAAGCTGATCAACATATGCACCTTGATGAGTTGGAGTTGTTTAATGTCCCTGTGGCCTCTCTAGTAGTATAGCTATACTGTTAAAGGATTTAAGAGCTTCAGCATCTACAATGACATGAAGAAGATGCTTTGAAACTAGCAAAATATATTTGAATACTACCGTAATTACTGTACGGTAAATACTGCCCTATATTGGGCAACATTTTTATAAGATAAAAATGTTTGTTATGGTAGAAAAACTTATTTTAATATCTGTTTGCATGTCTCCAGATTCAACTGATTCCTGGCAGTTGATAGATGGCATTTTAAAACTAGCTTTTTTCTTATTGAATGTTGAAAGGGGTTATCATTTATCTTTCGGTCTTTTAGTAATCATTTCCTACTCAGGTTTGCACACTGAAATCCTCTTAAGAGTAAAAATGGAGAAACTAGAAATGTATTAGCATAAAGTATTATCAGGTAGTGGATAAAAATTGGCTTTTTGGATCTCTTCTTTTGATTTTCACTTCTATTTCTGATATCTGGTGGCATACAGATGCCATAAATATATTAAGCCAAGAAAGCTAAATTGCAGTATAAATATAAGAAGTACTTCCCTTCATCCTGATGTTCTACAAACAGATTTTTCCCTCTAGGAACAGACATTTACCAGTACTTACTCTATGCAGAGCAATCTATAACCAACTAAGATTGTAAATTGACAGAGACTCACAGAGCTATCAATGAAAGATAAATAAAAGAAACCACCCAATACATGTTGATTTCAAATAAGACTAAAACATCTCCCAGGAAAGAACAAAAATGAAAGATAGCCCTTAAGTGTGTGTTTGTGTGTGTGTGTTTGCACAGGCTTTAATGGTGGTAGTATTCCAGTTCTAATTGCTATTCAAAAATTAAAATATAATATCTGTAGGCCTACAAAACATAATACATAAGGGAAAGTAATGAAGACAAAAAAGGAAAACGAATATATTAAGTTCCAAGTTACATAATCTCACTTCTATCACTTGGCATACAGAGAGAAAAAAGCAGTTTCTGAGATCTGTCACTGCCTTTTGTGTATTTGTCAATTACATAATAAAACCTAAGAGGAAGCCCAATAAACTTCTGTGATTCATTTTAATGGTCTTCTTTCATTTGTAGAAAAGCTTTGGATCCAACATAGGCTTGTACTATTCATAGAGGAAGGGAGGCTGTTGATTCTCCATTTCCCCTGAAGATGCTGCCTGCTGAAAATGTGCTACCGGCAGCAATAAGGGACCTTTCAGATCAGCAAGAGAGATAGTGTTGAGAGGCAGGAGGAGAAATTGATGAAAATCCTCTCTTTGTTACAAGAAGCCTCTGCTAGTTCACATGGAAGACTAACAGTGCAGGCACTGTTAAAATCATACCATCGAAATGTTAGCAATTACAAATGTTATTTGGAAACATATTATTGTTTATTCTTTTTCTCATGTTCAGCTTATCTTATTTAATGTAACCAAATAAGACCACCTATTCATTGACAGGCCTAGAGAACCCAAGATTTAAATAGATGTTCAAAAAATCTGCAATCCCATGTTCGCACTTATCTCTGCCAAAATCCCAAGAAACTCAAGGGAGTTACTTCTGAATAATACATAAGCCAACACTCTTAGTTAAATAATTAAATCATTTTCTTTCTAGAACTTTTCAGTTGTAGAAATCTAAAAGTAAGCTTGTATGACTGCTGGGCTGAAGCTTCATCCCTATTATTCATTAAGTGATGATCTGGGAATATGTTTTATTTAGGAAGCATTCACTTTTGACACCTAACTGTATTGCATAATTTACCAAACCAATGGAGAAAAGGATTGGAGAAGAGGAAGAGGAAATAAAAATATGATCTGTATTTACATGCAAAAGGGAATTTGCACATTATACCTGTATAGATTCAACTTTGGGGCATGAGGCAGTGGAGCAGTAAGTAAACAAATGAGAAAGAGAAGTACTGACTCAATGTAAAAAGGAAATGCCCTGTGTATGTTTGACAGTGTAAACATGCCTAAAATGAATTTTATATTCCCATCGGTGTTAGTGAGTCTCGTTGAACTCAACAAGTCAAATTAGCATAGGACTGCATTATGAAACACAAGTAAGATTTATTTACAGGGTTTCTTTCATAGAGTTAAGATCATAAAGAAAAATTTGTTTTTGACAGAATAGTTGTAGCTCAGGGATGAACTGTGGGTCCTTGGTGCTCTGAACTTGATTGCTTTCTTGCAGACGTTTCATTACTCAACTAGGTAACATCGTTAGTACTAGAAGGAAGTGGGAATAGATTTCTTTTTGTATGCTAGTGAAGCAGCCCCTAACCTTTTGGTTTCATGGAGAGATTTTTCCACGGATTGAAGGCATAGGTTTGCATGCTGCCTGCATCCCACAGATGGGGCTTTGCGTGTTTGCATGGCCTGGTTTCTGGCACGCCACGGCCCATTACCGGTCCAGGGTTGGAAACCTTTATACTAGTGGCTTGCTCTGTCACTGTTGGTGGGAAAGTTTATCTGCTAATTTAAAAATGGGTTATCTGTTTTAATTGTGGATGGATTTAAGGTATTTAAAGTATTCAAATGTAATCATTTGACGTGGTGGCTCAGTGGCTAAGATGCTGAGCTTGTCAATCGAAAGGTCGGTAGTTCAGCGGTTCAAATCCCTAGTGCCGCGTAACGGGGTGAGCTCCCATTACTTGTCCCAGCTTCTGCCAACCTAGCAGTTTGAAAGCACATAAAAAATGCAACTAGAAAAATAGGGATCAGCTTTGGTGGGAAGGTAACAGTGTTCCGTGCGCCTTTGGTGTTTAGTCATGCCAGCCACATGACCACGGAGACGTCTTTGGACAGCACTGACTCTTCAGCTTTGAAACGGAGATGAGCACCGCCCCCTAGAATCGGGAATGACTACCACATATGTGCGAGGGGAACCTTTACCTTTACCTTTAATCATTTATTTATTTATTATTTATTTATTTATTAAACTTCTATACCGCCCTTCTCCCGAAGGACTCAGGGCGGTGTACAGCCATATTAAACAAACATATACTCACAAAATTTAAAAACAATTTAACAATTTGACAGAATATGGAAGTTTCCTACATGATTCCATAAATTGATTGCTGTTTTCTTATCTAAATATTTTTTCTACATGCCATTTATCACCATAATCTGCATTACTCCTGGAGGTGTACAATAAAACCCATTAGGACAGATGATGCACTCTCATTATCTCCCAAGTGCTCTCCAACAAAGTAATTTTTATTAGCTAATAATATTTTTGATTATCCAGTCATAATCTAAATAAAATTAAGAATGCAATAAATGCCCTTACTTAAGTTTGCTAATAGGCTGAGTAAAGAAAGCCAGGCTGAAATTAAATCTGGTCAGTATTGCGGGTCAGTAGGAGATAGCACTTGAGAATTCACATTCAGCATGTTGTGAAAAGGGTTACATTCCTCCTGAAAGAAAGAGCAGTCTCACAGTTTTAAGATGTCATTGCTGGTCTGAAAGATAGTGGTTTCATAGAATGCATTTGCTCTGTAGTCTTATTACTCTCATATGCAAAAAACAAGGAATGCAAAAAAGGAAATATTTTTTCTTACATACAAATAAAAACATCAACATCAATATTAAACTTTGAACATCCAAAATAATACTGGCCAACCTTTCCATAATGTAAATAGAAAGCCACTTCATAGGCACAGATTCAAAAACAGGTGTCTTCAAGACTGCAAACTAGAGATAGTAACTTCCCCTCATTAAAAAAAACCTATTTTTTTTTTTGCTAACCCTCTTTCTCAGTTAATCTATGTCTGCCTTTGTGAGTTATTGGGGAAGTATAAGGCACAACTGGATGAAAAAAGAGTAAAAGGAGAAACAGCAGAAAATGGACATTTTACAGTAGCCTTCCCCACCAAGCCACGCCCACCAAGCCACATCCACAGAACCGGTACTAACATTTTTTGAAACCCACCACTGCCCTGGCCCCATTTCTGCCTCTGACGCAGAGCCCTCGTCCGAGCCTTCCTCAGACTCCAGGACTGGCCCATGTTCTTCCTCAGCCTTCTCACTGTCCGACTCTGCTGCCAGCTCTGCAGGCTGCTGGCGGATCACAAGCTGCAGCTTTTGAGGGCTCACTAGTGCCAACTGTGTGCTGGCAAGAATTGAACTTTTCTCCTATGCGGCATCTCTTTCATTTACGACCTACCAGACCACCATACCAGGCCAGTTGTTCCTTTGATGTTTACTTCTTCCACTTTCCCACCCCAATCCAGGGGAAGGTTACTGCAAAATCCCCATTTCTTCCCGATCAGTTGGGACTCAGGAGGCAGAGCATAGATGGGGGCGAGGCCAGTCAGAAGTTTTACTACCGGTTCTCCAAACTACTCAAAATTTCCGTTCCTGGTTCTCCAGAACTGGTCAGAACCTGCTGAAACCCACCTCTGGGCCAGGGCCATCTGGGAGTTATGTGGGGACTCTGGAGCCTCCGGACATCAGAGAGGCAGAGGAACAGGGGGAGCCTGTTCCTAGTGCGCGCATGCGCAGAGCTGCCAGAAGGCAAGAACAGTTAAAATAAAAGGGACGACTCGGGAGTAAGGCTTGGAGATGATTGGCCCCTCCCATAAGACATAAAGGAAGAGCAAAGGGACGTGGCCTTTGCTGGAAGCAATGTGGATGGTGTCGGTTTGTACTTTGAAGCTCCATTTTTGACTCTGCTTCCGTGTGGCCTTGCCAAGATAATTGCCAATTAGGTTTTTGGCAGCGTGTCAAGGAAGATAAAGGTGGGTGTTTACCAGCCTTATCTGAAGGACTGTGGCAGTCTTCTGTTGGACTATTTATAAACTTGTGGTGATTCAGCACATGCTGTGAATGAAAGGAATTCACAGCCCTTAAAATTAATAAAAGTGTTTTTGGACCAATTGTATGCTTTTTACTATATCAGGAAGCCTAGGTCAGAACACAGCTGTCATGGTGGAGACATTCGGCAAAATGTCAGTGGGGAGAGGAGAGTCTCAGCAGAGTTGTGTAGGGTTAGAAGGTCACCAACTGTCATCTGTTTCTTCCAAGAAATACAAACCTATGGAACTGGTGATTGATGTGGTTGCTTGACTAGGTCAACAGAAGTGATCAGAGAAAAAAAATTGGAAGATCAGAGGAGAATCTGAAAGGCTATTGGCTCTGTGCAACATTTGGCACTTGTTTCATCTGTCCCCTGTTGTAATTTGCCTGTGTAGAATTACACAGTGACTTGTGTGAGAATGGTGGCCATATAATTGTAACTTATGTGAGATGAGTGACCATATAAGACGATTGTGAGATGGGAGAGAGGGAGGGGGGGAGAGAGAGATACTGAGGCAGTAAAAAGCAATATTCATCCATCTCTCTAACTTCCAGAACAGCATTGATTGAAGTACATCGAAGAGGGAGATTTAACCAGGGCAGATGGTCCCAAAAGTAATCTGATCCAAATCATGCAACGCTTGAATTGCACTTGGAAGAAAAGGGAAATATCTGATGCAGCACCTAAATCAGTGGTTTAATCATCCCAAAGCATTTATCAATTGTGCTGCTACATTCTGCTGAAATAGGTTAAACAGTTTCCTTCTTATTTAGCAGATTTCAGACTTATTTAAAAGATTTCAGACTTAAAATTGTTAATTCCCAAAAAATTCATTGTCTAAAAGGAGTCCATACTTTATTGTACAATACTCTTAAGCAACAGGCTCACTGGTAAATTACCAATATATTACAAACTTATCATTGCTGAGAAAGGTAGCCACCATAACAACTAGTAATAACGTTATTTCGCACAATACAACCACACTTGACAGGTATAACACCTATAAAATCTTGCTGCAAGTCTTTTAATGACTGTATCCAACTGCTTCTTGTAGATCATGCTTTAAAAATTAAATGCACTTTCGATATTCATATAGTACAGTATTACTTCCCTGTGTGTATTTAGGTAAACTACTCTGTGACCAAACATGAAGATGGTATCAAATTATTCAGGGTAATGGGTTTTAAAGCAGAATAAGGAAAAAACCCAGTGAGAGTAAGAATCACAAGAAGAAATAAGGTTTTCTGTAAGCAATTAAAAATAATGTGTATAAAATATATTAAAATTCTTTGAAAAACTAATTGAGGTTGTATTAGACCGTTCATTGGATTAACTAAACTGCATTGGCAAATACTATACTATGTATTTTTCCATTATTTACCAAATAAATTTGAACTCAAAATAGTTCTGCTGATCATATACATATATATACATACATACATACATACAAACATATAAAGTGCTTTTCTATCGAAGCACCTGGCCTACCCCAATAGGAGACGGAGCATACTGCTTCCCTTTCACCTTTCAGCTGCAATCCAGGAGCCCTCAAGCAATCGCATTCACGACAAACCATTTTATACCAAATTTATATTTGCTGATAAAGAAATAAAGAGAGACTAGCATAGTTCTATTTCAAGCTATTTAGCTCTCATCAGCTAGCCATACCCTTACTCGGATTCGAACTTGGGCTGCCTGCATATTAGGCAGTTGCATTAATCTCTGAGCCACAAGTTCTCCTCCCTTTATCAGCTTGAGCCAGGGGAGAGATTAAGTGTTTTTCTATCGAAGCACCTGATCTACCCCAATATGAGAGGGAGCATACTGCTTCCCTTTCGCCTTTCAGCTCCAATCCAGGAACCCTCAAGCAGTCGCATTCACGACAAACCATTTTATACCAAATTTATATTTGCTGACAGGGAAGCAGTATGCTCCCACCCATATTGGGGTAAACCAGGTGCTTCAATAGAAAAACATTTAATCTCTCCCTTATGGCAATTTTTTTTTCAAATTATGCCAGATAATGTTAGTTTTGTCTATCTTATGACTTGTAAGCCTTTAACTGCAAATGTTTGGGAAGCATATTAATGGTGCTTCTGCTGCTGTTCTGATTGTGCCCAGATTCTGATTGTGGCTGTTTCTTAGACTTGTTATCCTGACATTGTTTCAGGAAAAATGAACTGTGAACAATTTCAGCCTCTGAAGAAGTCCTGTTTAATAAATAAAAACGTTAAGCTTAACCTAAGGGTAAAGGTAATATAGGTATGAAATGCATGTTACTTAGAAAAGTGAAGTGCTGGATGACAAAGCTATATGTGTGTATAAGGCTGTATAGATTTGGTTTTGACTTGAAACTATCTAAATTGGCTTCAGATCAGATCAATATTTTTTTTTATTCCAGGAAGAATGGAAATAACATTTTCACACTACAGCAAGCAATACAGTACTAATTTCATATGTAATTATCTCATGCTTGAAACTAATGTCTATAATAATGACTATTATAGACATTCTACACATTTAAGAGATATTATTATCTAAATTGCTTTTTAATATCTATGTAAACATAATTTCTCATATTTAAAAAAACAAGACACACACTTGAGGGGAGGATAACTTTGTTCTCCTTTTTTCCAGCTTTAATTCTACATGTTGCTGCTGAAAATGGAAAAGATTGGATTGAACTTCTGTCAGAGGTACTAAATTTCTTGTCCAAAGATAGCAAGAAACTTTGAAAAGATTTATCTGTAAAATATGTCAAGTTTTGATATACTGGTAAATAGGTTTGCTTGAAATGCAAAGAAGTTTTTCACAGCTGTGATTGTGAACAGCCTTGTAATCTCATATGTTAGAATTCTGCTTTGATACCCATCACACGCTTACTGTCCATTGGAGTTGAGCAGCTTATAAATTCAAAATTAAAAAATACTGTTCATTTATGGTTCAATAGCCAGGTAATCTTGTACTTACACCTGGAATTGAGCCTGGAATTATTGTCATAAGTTGGGTGACTGTTTATTGGGTAATCACGTGAGTGCAGTCAATTTTATACATTTATTTATTTGCCTGATCTGTGTTTTTGCTGGAAACTGGCAACTGCCAAAAAGTGCCGAAAATCTCAGTCATGTGACAGTGGCACACTCAAATGGTCATAAATGCAAGCCGGTTGCCAACGCCACAAACGGAGGGCTCTAATTTATTATAGTAGTGATACTGAATGATTTCTATCACTGAGTGATAATTTAATTAATTATTTTGAAAGCTTACTTTTTGTACACACAAAAAATGTCCCCAGTTACACAAACCATCTTTTAAATGTCTATAAAAACAAATTGCCAAAATGAGTATTAGCAGTAACCAATTCGATATGCACAACAGATCCTGATTCAAATTTTTAAGGTATAAAATGTCTCTCTAAAGGAATTCTACAGAAAGTGTCATAAAAGCACATAAAATTACATATATAAACAAGACTTTTCTAAAATCATTACCTGACTGCAAGGATGCTGGGACAGGTTGAATTTAGAGGACTGTTTGTCAGTCCCATTCTTCAGCATCGTTGTAAGTTTGAACAGTCACTGAACGAGTGGTTGTGAGGTGAGGGCCACCTCTAAAGTGTTCACATTTCAAAACAAACTCTTTCCCGAACCGCAAGCAAAATGTAATATCTGCAAATGCAAGCAGCTTGCATAAACTTAATATCTAGAAACACATTTTTCTTTCTGCATGAACATTACATGTTTGAAAGAGGCTGCATGAAATAATGCTATGTAAATTTACATCAAGTATTTTTTTGTATTCCTGTATGCACTGCTTTACTGTGGAAGGTGGAGGGACTCTGTAAAACTGCTGTCGGTAATCTTTTGGTACCCAAGCATCATACAGAATTTGGGAAATTTTGAGGAGTTTTTTATGGGGATGTTTTATGTTTTAATCTTTTAGTGCATATTTTCCTCACAAAATGTCAGGAAAGTTTCCTATCTTAAAATGAGAACAGTCAGTAGTTGCAGCCAGAGGATGCCCTAAATGCTATAAAAGGGACATTGTGGGCTGTAGACTGCTAATGTCTGATGGAAGGAAGGGAAAGAAAAAGCAAAGTGATTAAAGGGCTGCAGGAGAAATTCAGTAAAGTTAAATCAAAGTGAGCAAGGATTTGGAATAGGTTAAAGAGGTTATATGTTGCAGGTTGTTGAGAAATACTTTAAACAATTAATTCCCTTCTGCCTCTTTATGATGCTGCTCTATTTCATTGGTTAGGAAATGCTTCCTCTTGAGTAGTGAGATTGCCACATGATGTATAGGCGATTTCAGCAAGTATCTGCTATCAGTTGCTTAGTCACTATTGAATAATAGTCAAGATATTTTTAGAACTTGGTTTCCAGGGTGATGCTATGGTGAACTTTTTGCTCCAAAGCACAGTGCTAAGTTCTGAGATCTTTGTACATAACACCAAATTATTAGATTTTGTTTTGGCCTTTTCAGCTGTATTTGGATTGTAATATAATTAGGATTTGAGCTTTCCTGGGATGTATGTTCTCATCAATATTTGGCCACATGGACTTACTTGAAAAAGTAGTTTCTTTTAATTATCTATATAAGTTCCAGTCAATTATAACAAACAGAAAATTTAAAATGGCAAATTTGATCACAGGAGCTAATTTTTTATACTACGATTTCTAATAAAGTGGTATAAAATAATGTTCTGCCAGGGACCCGTCCAATAAACCTATTTAAGCTAGGGATAGTGTAGTGTGGTAACTAAGAATGTGAACAGGGAATTAAAGGCTTAACTACCAATGCATCTGGCAGCTTTAGGCTACATGAAAATAATAAGATCAGTCTAACTTTTGCTGGGCTTTTATAAGAATTACTGAGTTGGTAAGCGTGAGGCTCATTAGATATTTAAAACTTGTAATATACCGTATTTTTCGGAGTATTAAGACGTACCTTTTTCCCCAAAAAAAGAGAGTGAAAATCTGGGTGCGTCTTATACTCCAAATGTAGCCCTGTCCAGCCTCCCAAACGGCGATTTCAGAGGCTGAAAAAAGCCTCTGAAAGAAGCTTCAGAAAAAAAGCCTCTGAAAGGCTGTTATCTAAAATAATATGGCAAGCAACAAAAGAAGAATCAGTAAAGGTTCTAACCAAACTATGTTAACAAATCTGGAGAATGACACAATAACCAACAGATCGGAAGACGTTAATCTACATACCAATACCAAAGAAAGGAGATTGAACAAAGTACAGATAGTCCTTCAGAAAAAAAGCCTTTGAAAGAAGCTTCAGAAAAAAAGGCTTTTTTCCTGAGGCTCTTTTTCGGAGGCTTTTAGAGGCAGAAAAAAAAGTTTGAAGTTTCAGAGGCAGAAAAAAAAAAAGCAAGGCACAGAGCTCACAACCAACAAACCTGTTGCTAAAATTCATCTCTGGAAACAGCAGATTGGGGATATTCCGGGAGGCAGATCTACCTACAAATCAGCTTTTCTCCAACGCGCAGCTTGGAGAATCCAAAGCTTCGGGTTGTTCAGTAGTTGATAGCCTACACTGAGTGTGTTCCTTTAAGAGATTTCTCTTCAGACACGCCCACTTGCTCAACAGAGTCCCAGTTTAGTTCACTCAGTTGAGCCTGTGACACTGTCTGAAAATTTCTCTGATTGCTATCTGAACTGTTCCAGAAACTTTGGATTCTCCAACTCCAGTCCTTTGTTTGCCGGGTGGTGAGTCTGCCTGCTGCTTCAGGCAAGGCTGTCAGTGTTTTTCCCATCTTACTGACGCCTGCCCTAGTGACTGTCCTCTTCAAACTGCCGCAGGTGTGTGTGGCAAAATCAGCCTTGCCCACACTGCCTTCCTCAACGTCTGGACTTTCTCCTTGGCGGCTTGAGACTGACGCCCTATGCTCAGCGGCGTCTCTCTCCTCTCCCCTTAATCGTCCTGGGGGCTTACAGGCGTTTGGATCACTTCTGAGTGATCGCACGCCGTCGGCATCGCTGGGATTATTACAGCCTCCTCCCCCTCGGACGCCTCTTCGCCGGAGCGATCCTCGAGCGCCGGAGCGCCCCACGTGCGCCCCTTAATTGCCGGAGCGCTCTTCTATCGACCTAGACAGCCGGGGAAGAGCTTCTGAGCCTTCGGCTTCCTCTACATCGGCTTGGCAGATTTCTGAGGGCTAGGCGTCGCCGCTTGAACTGTATTTCAAAGCGCGCGCCCCTTTTTTCTTCCTGTTCGCCCCAGCGCTGGGAGCTGCGATCAGCGCAGCTCGCGCCCCTCAGCCTTCCTCCTCCCCCCACAAGGACTTTTCCTGACGCTTGGTCTCTGCCCTTGGCTAAATTTAATCGCCCGCTCAGGACTTCAAAGGGGGAACAGCCCTCCCTTTATTTCTGTCGCCCTCGCTCTACAAGCCCAGCTCGGCGCCATTTGCCTTACGAGGAGAGGAGTTACAACGGCTGTCAAATTCTGCCTGGTGACAGCCTCACGCATGCGCAGTGAGTTGTAGAGGCCGATCTTCTGCTTAATAGCATTGGGAGACCTACTAGCCTGTCTCTTTGGAGCAATTGGCTAGTTGTATTACCTCCCCCCCCCCAACTCCTCCCCCCCCCACCTCTCCTCCTAGAAAACTTACCTGCTAGCCCTTGGCTATCTTCATTTACTCCGTTGATCTTCAACTGCTTCCTGTAAAAAAAAAAAAAAAAAAAGAAAAGAAAAGAAAAGAAATAATAATCAACAACTGTTTCCTCTATATCTATCTATATAACCACATAAATTAAATACTTACTGAATCTTCATCTTCCTCCTTCCAAAAAAAAAAAAAAAAAAAAAAAAAAAAAAAAAAAAGGAAAACAAGTTACAAGATGGCAGAACGTGCTCTCTCATCCGATCTGGAGGACAACAACAGCTCTCCCGAGCGCATTCACGACCAGGCCAAACAACGTAAACGGTCGCGTAAACGCGCCTCACATTCATCTTCATCAGCTGCTCCACGCTCTAAAAAGACAAAACACTCATCAGCTGCAGACAAGGACGCCTCCAGGAGACACAAGGCTCTGGAGCGCCAGTTCGAGAAAGCGCGCAGCCAGTCAACACAAGCTGCCTTCGCACACTTACCGACGCCACTCTCGCCCGTTGTCGAAGCTACGGTCCAGCCCGTCCATCAGGCCCCTCAACAACCTTTGCAACCGTTGTATCAATCGCCAAACATGGAAGTTTTCCCTGAGGCGTTTTCGACACACTGCTTGGAGCCGGTGGACCTCTCCTGTAGTGCCATTCTTCCTCGGCGGTCTCAGCCGGAGGCAACCTTTACTCCCACGGCGGCAGGCTTGCGCGCCACGGAGGCAGCTCCTCCACCTTCTCAGTATGATATTCAGCAGATCATCTCTGACACGGTAACCAGGACACTGGCAGCAACTTCTCAACAAGCTGCACCATATGGAGCCTGGCCTCAGCCACGTTTTCCTCCTCCTCCTCGGGCCCGGGACTCTCATCAGGTCCCTGCCCAGTATCAGGCTACGACGCATGAGTCCGAGATGTATCTGGACCATGGTCACCGCGAGGAGTCTTCTTCGGAGGAGGGAGAGTGCGACCCGTCGGATATGGACTTATCTGATGATGCAGATATGCCACCCGAAAAGCCAGCCTTCTCTGGGCTCTTTCGACCCTCGCTGTTCAAATCGCTCCTGCGCAAGGCCAAGTTGGCCACAAATATGGTTGACCCAGTCTCTCAAGTTGATCAACCCGGTACCTCTCAACAACATGAGGCCTTGTTCACGGCGCCTAAGGCGCAGGCGGACTTTATTCCATGTCCACAGCTTTTTTCTGAGGTGGTCCAACGATCCTGGACCACGCCCTCCTCCTTGCCCGCTCCTTCGGGACTAGACAAAAAGCTTTATTGTTCGGCGCCTAGTCTCCAAGATCTCCTTCAGTTACCGACAGTAGATGCGCCAGTGGCCAATCTGACGGCTTCCTCTGTAATTTCCAACGACGTCGCCGACGGTTTACGCTCAGAGGACCGAAAAGCTGAGTTTAACTTCCGACGTACTCACAATGCGGCCGCATGGGCGGTTAAAGCAGCCACCTCTGCTTCCTTCTTCAGCCGCGCCTGCTTAATTTGGCTCCGTCAACTCCACGAGCGCCTTCCCTCTGCGGATTCACGCCTCCGCCAAGATGTCAACAAACTGGTGGCGGCTACCGAATATACGGCGGACGCCTCGCTCAACGCCGCGAAGTTTGCTTCGCGCGCCCTGGTGTCCTCCGTTACATCTCGCCGTTTATTATGGCTTAAAAATTGGAGAGCTGATGCCAAGTCTAGGTGGCGCCTCGCCTCAACTCCGTATAAGGGTTCCCGTCTTTTTGGAGAAGCCTTAGACCCCATCCTGGTCGAGGACAAGGATAAACGGAAGGTGATGCCATCCTCGTATAAGAGGGCAGATCGTAGACCATCGTCCTTCTTCACCAGGCAGCCCTTTCGGAACGACTCCGGCCCTTCGGGGTCCTTCTCCTCGAGGCCCTATTCTCAAGGATTCGACCGTTCCCTCGATAGATCCTCCTTCAGAGATCGTGGTCGAAAGGCCTCAGCACCCAAACGGCCATTTCGAGGTACAGGATCCCGTACCTTTCGAAGAGGGAAGTGACTACATCCATCTTCCCATTGGCGGCCGTCTGACTCATTTTCTTCCCCAGTGGGAGATCTCAACGTCGGACGCCTGGGTTCTCCAAACAATCCGTCTTGGCCTTACCCTGGAGTTCCGCTCCAGACCTCCCTCACACTTTGTCCAATGCCCTATTTCTCCCAACCTGGACAAGCGCCAGCTAATGGAGGCAGAAATCCACCACCTGCTTCAAATCCAAGCCATCGAACCGGTTCCCCACCATCATCGCGGGACCGGCTTCTATTCAATTTTCTTCCTGGTCCCCAAATCATCCGGGGGTCACAGGGGCATCCTAGACCTCAAGAGGCTGAACGAATTTATAGTATATCATCAGTTCAAAATGGAGTCCCTTCGATCAATTTTGGCTTCCATTCGACCATCGGACTGGATGACCTCGATCGATTTGAAGGAAGCGTACCTCCACGTTCCTATACGGCTGTCCCATCGTCGCTTCCTACGCTTTGCCTACAACAACAGGCATTACCAATACAGAGCAATGCCCTTCGGCCTCTCCTCCGCCCCAAGGACCTTTACAAAGCTCCTGGCAGCAGTGGCGGCCCATCTACGTCAACATCCGATCCGCCTCCACTGCTACTTGGACGATATCCTAGTGCTCTCCCCTTCTCCGGCCCGAGCATCCCGAGACCTAGCAGTGCTGTGTCGCTGCCTTCGTCATCATGGCTTCTCCCTCAACATCCCGAAGAGCCAATTGCAGCCCACTACTTGCATTCTCCATCTCGGGACATTAATAGACTCTGTAAGGGGCCAGGTGTTCCTGTCAACGGACCGGTGTTCCAGTCTCCAGTTATTAACATCCCAGGTCCTCTCCTCTCGGAAGGTGCCCTTGCTGCTCCTGTCCCGCCTGCTCGGCAAAATGATTTCCTGCCTGTCTGTCGTCCCTTGGGCGAGGTTCCATTCACGCCAGCTCCAGTGGTTCCTCCTTCCCTTTCAGAGAGCCAGGAGAAGCAACTCTCCCACACAAGTTTTCCTCCCGCCAGAGGTCTCAAGGTCTCTCCTCTGGTGGTCCTCCCAGAGCCTACATCAGGGCAGCTACTTCCAGAATCTACAGCGCCTGGTAGTGACAACGGACGCCAGCCTGACGGGATGGGGAGGTCATCTTTTATCCCACGTTGCCCAGGGAACGTGGTCAGCAGAGGAGAGCCTCAACGGGATCAATTGGTTGGAACTCCGTGCGATCCGCCTCTCCCTCCAACGGTTCCAACGGATTGTGTCGGGGCACCATGTCCTGATACGCACGGACAATGTAACCGCAAAGGCGCACGTGAACCGCCAGGGGGGGACTCGCTCGGGTCCATTGATGGAGGAAACGACCCTACTGCTGATCTGGGCGGAAAAGCACGTCCTATCCCTTGTGGCGGAGCACATTGCCGGGACCGCAAACATCACAGCGGACTGGCTCAGCAGACAACACTTGGATCACGCCGAGTGGCGACTTCACCCAGATCTGTTCACCGAGATCGTCTGCAGATTCGGCACGCCTCTAATCGATCTATTTGCCAGCCGCGACAACACTCACCTACCCAGGTTCTTCACCCGGTACCAGTGCCCTCAGGCAGAGGGAGTCGACGCCCTCGCATCTCCCTGGCCCAGGGGTCTCCTCTACGCCTTTCCCCCTCTACCGCTCCTTCCTCGTCTGATCCGCAGGATAATAGCAGAGAGGGCAGACGTCGTTCTGGTCGCACCCCACTGGCCTCGGAGGTCCTGGTTTGCGGATCTGGTGGACCTGTCGGTGGCACGGCCGTGGAGGATTCCAGGGGACAGGATCGTTCTCAGCCAGGGGGTCATTCTGCACCCAGACCCGCAGTGGTTGCAGTTGACCGCCTGGCGCTTGAACGGATCTTGCTAAGGCGAGCCAACGTGCCTAGCAATGCGATCCCCACGATTCAGGCGTCAAGACGGCCGTCAACATGCCGCATTTACAACGCAACCTGGAACTCCTTCTGCTCCTGGTGTGCTAAATTCCACCTGGATCCAACGTCTGCTTCTGTCCCCGAAGTGCTGGGATTCCTTCAGCGGGGCATGGACAAGCACCTTGCGCCTAACACTCTTCGTCGCCAAGTTGCTGCACTTAGTACGGTCCTTTCGACTTCTGCAAAGCTTCCTCTCTCCCAGGACCCGACGATTCGCGACTTTCTGCGAGGGGCATCCAACCTGCGCCCCCCTGTTATACATCGATACCCGACCTGGGATTTGACTCTGGTCCTTCAGGCTCTCATGCACCCTCCATTTGAGCCTCTCGCCTCAATCAGCCTCCGCTTTCTGACTCTTAAGGTGGCTTTTCTGGTCGCGATTACTTCGGCTCGCCGTGTATCCGAACTAGCTGCACTGTCTGTGAGAAGCGACCTTTGTATCTTCCACGCAAATCGCGTGGTATTAAGACTAGACCCCTCATTTCTGCCTAAAGTAAATTCCACATTCCATCGAGCCCAGGAATTGATCCTTCCGGACTTCTGCCCCGATCCTCGACATCCTCGGGAAGCAGACTGGCACCTCTTAGATGTCCGACGGGCCCTGCGCCGATATATTAAGCGGACTGAGCAGTTCCGGAAATCTGAATCGCTCTTCATTTCCTTTCTTCCCGCTTCCATGGGCCGGAAGGTTTCTTCCACGACAATTGGGAGATGGATTAAATCCTGCATCTCTCGGGCTTATTCGGCTCGGAACAAACCGGTTCCGCAGAGAATTCTTCCACACTCCACCAGGAGCGCCGCCACTACGGCCGCCTGGGCCACTAATGCCTCCATTCCCGACATATGCAGGGCGGCTACCTGGTCATCCTTGAACCCCTTCATCAGGCACTACAAGGTGGATTCCTTTGCCTCAGCGGAGGCATCCTTCGGCCGCCGGGTGCTCCAAGCTGTATGCAACTCTTCAGACGACGTACAGCAGCCGGGTTCCCTCCCTGTATGAACTTGCTTGGGTAAATCCCGAAGCTTTGGATTCTCCAAGCTGCGCGTTGGAGAACGGACGTTGCTTACCTGAACGTCCCTTCTCGACGCGCAGCTGGAGAATCCAACCCACCCAGCTGGCTGCTGGACATTCCTTCCTGACGCTCTACTGCTCCTTACTTCGTGAACAAAACTGGGACTCTGTTGAGCAAGTGGGCGTGTCTGAAGAGAAATCTCTTAAAGGAACACACTCAGTGTAGGCTATCAACTACTGAACAACCCGAAGCTTTGGATTCTCCAGCTGCGCGTCGAGAAGGGACGTTCAGGTAAGCAACGTCCGTTTTCTTATTTTCCTCCCAAAAACCTAAGGTGCATCTTATACTCCGAAAAATGCGGTAAATGGTGAATATTTGTGGATATTTAAGGTTGTGAATATTTTTAACCACTTGTAACTGTCTTAAAAGAGTTTTTTTTTTTTCCTGTTCAATTGCATTGTTAATGTAGTTTCTGATTTCTTAATTCAGATGCCAGGAAAACATGAGCATTCAGGCCAAATAAGCAAAGGTAAGTCAACCTATTTGGTATTAACCTTTATAGTAAGTCTGTTATACTGTTAGTCAGGATGAATAATATCTGTTACATTCATTGTTACATTATGCCTGGTAGTACCTTCTTAGACCTTAATCCTTGTAACTACTATCATAGTATAGTGATTGGATCACAAGTTTACATTATTTTCTTTATCTTCACAAGAACAACTTGTAAGAACATAAAAAGACTTCACATTAGATCAGAACAAATGTATGCTTTATGCAATTGTTTCCCCACAGACACCAACCAGATACATTTTCCATTGCGCTGCTCCTCCAATCCATGGACGGGTAGTATCTTCTAGTTGCTGGGCAGAACTGAGTGCAGATCACTTCCAATTGGTTGGCCACGCCCACATCGTCCAATCATCTCCAGTCTTTCTCACTCAGTTGCTGTGAGAACTGGAGAAATTGAGTGCTCTCTTATTTCTATGATCCTTCCATTATTTTATTATTTTAATTTCTTATTTTTGTGTTTTGACTGTATTGCTTTGGATTGCTGCTGAACGGGACGAGTTTGGGGCTCCAAACCGTCCCGCCAGTCTCCCTGTCCATCGGGACAGCAGCGCACCGGATTCCGACCCGGCTGGGCGGATCCGCGTTACTGACAGCCGCTGACATCGTGAGTTAGACCTGGGGGGCGTTTGACCAACAGCGACCCCTCAGCTCTTCATTTATAAAGTCTAGAATAACAAATACCCTCTGCTCAATTAAGTTCTCTTTTCAGTAAAAATACGTTGATTTAGCTAGGACAGATTGTCCATCTAGCCCAGAGGTGTCAAACTTGCGGTGTCACATGATGTATCGGGACTTTTTCCCCTTCACTACACCGGGCCTGGGCGTGACCAGTGTGTGACGCATCCGGCCTGTGGGCTATGAGTTTGACAGCCCTGATCTAGCCCAATACTATCTATTCCAGGAGTAAGAAATATGATATCTACTTGCACTGCAGTTATTTGCCATCAACTGGGTTAGCTAATGGGAGCTGAAGTCCAAAATATTGGGGTTGGAATGGGACTTGCAGTAGGTCTTCATGGATATGGACAAAGTTCTTTCTCCTCTTCTGCCACTGCAATGTGATTAATTTTAGTGAAGATCCAAGGGGATTATGCATTGACTGCTGAGTTATGGATTCTTCCTCTTCACTCTTCTGTTTCTGATTAAGTACTTCTGATAAAAGATGTTACTATACTTCATCTTGGCAAGGTTATATTAGTCTCTGCATTAGACTTTTATCTGCTGAATACCATTCTTTCCATGATTGTGCTTATAAATGGTTTGAAACAAGATGGTGTGAAATTATGTTATTGCAAAAAGCATTAGGAGCTGAAGACTAAACAACATGATGATAGTACAGTGGTGAAATCCAATTTTTTTTACTATCAGTTCTGTGGACGTGGCATGGTGGGCGTGGTGTGGCTTGGTGGGCATGGCAGGGGAAGAATACTGCAAAATCTCCATTCCCACCCCATTCTGGGACCAGAGGTGGCATTTGCCAGTTCTCCAAACTACTCAAAATTTCTCTGGTTCTCCAGAACCTGTCAGAACCTGCTGAATTTCACCCCTGGTACAGTTGGATCTCCATGTTCATGGAATACGGATCCTGCATGAGTGATTGAGAGGGACAAATGTTTTTAGTCTTTCAGTAAGTGTCATCAAAGTAGGATAGTTTGTGACCTTTGTGTACATTTGCGTTTGGCTACTCTGACTTGACTTCAGGCATCTGTGTAATTAGACACAGAAAATATCTTATGGGAATTTGAAAGAGGTTATGCATCTGAATACTATAGAAGTTGTACTGTCTATATTCCTGAGACTGTGCATTATTAATATGAACACTAATATAAACTTGCTCTTATTTGCTGACTTTTGATAAATGATTTAGTCTTCTATTTTTATATTGTGAGCTGCTTTGTATATTTTGAAATGTGGTACAGCATAAATACAGTAAAGTTAACTTTAGTATAGGTCTGACGAGAGGGGACCTTGATTCAAAGAAATGGACTGGAAGGGATGGCGATACAAAGAGCAGTTAGAACCACAGTCCAGATTAGCAGAGATGGTTCCTGATGTGATTGTTTTAGAGCAAAACACAAACGTTGTTTTTCCCCTTCATTATTTGATGAAAGGTTGAATATTTTTAAGAGAAGGTTGCAGGCAGAATTAGAGAAGCAAAGCCCCTGAAAATCTTTCTGGGCAGCAATGAAGCTTTAAACGTCTCATTGATTAATGTGAAAGCTGTTTTAAAACGTTGATATAAATAGTAATCAGCTTTGTTTATCAGTAAGAGCCCCTTTCTCTTGATCTTAGTAATAGTTGAAACAAGGGCCTAGGTGTCAGGTATGGCCTGGGAAATTAATTGGTGGATAAGATGAATAATTTCTTTCAGCTGTCTTTGAACCATTGAGACATTCATCATGCTTGGATCAAAATGTAGAATGCCATAATTAGCACAAAAGGTTTAATGTAATTGTATCTAATGTATAGCAATATTGACATTAAGTCCCTCTCTAAGGAAGATGGGTGGTTAAGAAGTATGAGAGATGGATGGATGGATGGATGGATGGGTAGGTAGGTAGGTAAGTAGGTAGGTAGGTAGGTAGGTAGAGAGAGATAGGAAGGAAGGAAGGGAAAGAGAAAGACAGACATCAGGGCAACCTATTGGTGCAACTAATAATATGGCAGCATACAGCTCTTTAGGTAGAAGAAATCAATACCTTTTAATTATTATACGTATAATTATCTTCAGGATCTGATGATTAACCGGTATTGAAACAAGAATGAAGAGATAATTAAAAGTCCCAATAGATTCTATTATATATGTTAAGGAAATCATCATTCTTGTAAGTACCACGGTGTGAATTTTTTTTGTAGCAGTGAGACAAGTTTAGATTGTTTTTTACAGGAGCATAATGCATCCGAGAAAATGAGTAGCATTTAAAACTGTTTACTCTAAATGAAATAGTAAATTACCTTCGGTTCATTGAACAAATACTTTAAAAATCCAATTCGCTATACAAATTCATGTAAAATTACATGTGTATTTTTATTGTATCTTATTTTCCACAGTATGGTTTGTGAATTGGATTTTCAGTGGTTAATAAGGTTCTGGCATTATTCTTTTATTTAAATGTAAAACTTTTTTCTTGCTTTTTTCAGCCAATTTCTTAGAATTCCGGAGATACTCATGTATGCGTACATTACTTGAAAACTCAAGGTGTTTTTCAGTGGGCTATTTACAATAATACTGAATTCACTTAACTATTGTTGACATTGTTTATTTATTTCTATTTACAGAGCTAAGGGAAATAGTATTTGTCATCCAGAGTCAGAAGAATTCTTATCATTTGAAGAAAGCTGATGGTCTTAAACGAAGTATTTTAAAACAGGCTGCCTCTTTGGGAAAGGTACGCTATATATTATAATTCCAGGATATGTTTTTCATTTAAAGCTGAAAAGATTCACCTCTACAACTGGGTAAGAGTTGACTTCTAAGCTTCCATTCATATATTCTTTAATTATTTTTTAACATGATGCTTATGCTATTTGATTTTTCCTTTGTTTTGCATGATTTTTTTTCTCCTCATTTAGGCACATCATGCAGATTAAAATTCATACCTGAGTTTTGTTTAATAATTGATCATAACAAGGTCCTAACTTATTAATATGTATTTCTTGCATGTTTGTTTTTACTGACAAAATAAATGCTAAGTTCTTAATTTAAAGTCAAATAGAACTTTATTTGCATTGTTGCCTTTTAAATAAAATCAAGACTATTTGGGGTTCATGGGAGTTAGAGGAGCTAGATGCAAGTTAACAAGGTTAGCTCTGTCACGGTAATTAATTGATTACAGGTAGTCCTTGTTTAGCAATCCAATTGGATTGGCAACTTAGTCACTAAGTGCCAGTCACTAAGCAGAAAATCACACAATCACAACAGGTTTAGAATCTTACCTCCCCTTTGGTTGTTAAGTGAAAGACTATGGTCACTAAGTGAAACATCACCTGATCATGGCTTATAATTTTACTTCTGCCTTCTCTGTTAACTTTTCTTGCTTGTCACAGCCAGTTGTAAACACACAAATGGTGATCACATGACCACAGGATGTTGCAATGCTGGTAAATATATGCTGGCTGCAAAGCACATGAATGGTGATTATATGACTGATGGGCACTGCAACGGTCATAAATGTGAGGATTGGTCACAAAGCTATTTTGTTTACACTGTTTTAACTTAGAACAGTCCTTAAACAAGGCAGTATGCAAGCAAGGACTCCTTTAGAATCCTCTGGCAGGCTCCAGCTACTGCCTGAAACTGACCAGACTTTAATCAGTTTTACTTTGAATGCTTTTGTTGTTCTAAATGTTGGCATTGAGACAAAGTTACTTTTTTATAATCATCCTAATTGCAAAAAGTTGCTATCGGAGGAAATTGCTATCTCTAACTATTTATCAATAGACATATTTTGAAACTGTAAGCAAGAAGGTGATAGACTAACAATTGAAATTGAAACTTAACAGCAGTTTCAATTCTATCAACACGACAAGGAAAATTAATATTGTAACCAAGGGAAATTATCCCTGCCTGTGTAAATTTTTTAAAGAATTTTTTAATAAAATTCATGAAAAGTCTGGAAAATGATAATATATCTGATATGATTTTCATACATTGTTTTGTTTCTATTTTCTATCTGCCTGATATGCATTTTCTTGTTTCTATCTGGATGTTTGTATTTTCTATCTGATTTGGTATTGGATTGTTAATTTTCCTGCATTCTATGTTACTGCAGTATCCTTGAATTGGTTGACTACAATATATTTTCACAAACTAATGAGTAAACAGTAATAAAACACAGTGAAACTTTTTTATGTTACATTTATTTAGAACTATTAAATGTACTGTTATAAATAGTATATCTAAGAAGAAGAAAGAAATGGCTGCATTATTGTTATTTTGAAAAGAACCGTTATATTGAAGAAAGATATTTTTTATTTGCATGATAAATAATGATGAATAAAAATTAAGTAAGCTATTACTACCACATTGTAGCCACTATTAGTGACTTCATATAGAATTGTTATATTCTCTGAGGTCCATTCCATATGGGCATTTTCCTATACCATCTCATCCATGCATATCAAGTAAATTAAAGAATTTTGTTCCTGACACAAGAGGAATTGGAATTGAATCAAATAACATACGTTTTACATATATAAAATTGTAGCTTCATTCCCTGAAAATAAAAATAATCAGTAGATGATGGAAATGCACGTTGCCTAAAAATTCTTAATTAAAATATAGAATATGTTTCCATATTCTTTCATCCATGTATATTCTTTTACTATTGGGTGAGTGGGTGGGTGGAGAATAAATACTACATGTGATCTGTTATATAGTAATTATAATGTTGATACTGAGAAAAATATATAGATGGAAGTGGATTACTATTTTGCCCTAGAGTAATTTCATGTTAACATCAGGAAGTGGACTGAAATGAAACCTTTGTAATATGCTATTCCGTGGGTAGGTCATGCAGTACATATTTATTTTAGCTCATATTTATTTTATATATAGATTATATGCTACAATGTAGCAGTCCCCAACCTTTGCTTGATGGCCTAGCTGGGAAGGGAGAGGGGAACCGGGCTGTGCGAGTGGTTGGCCCGTATGCACATGGTCCTTGTGCAGCTATACCCAAGCAGCTGTTGTGACCCAGGCCCAAGTAAGTAGTAGGAAAATCAGTCAGTGAAAAAACAAACAAACTTTATTTGAACAGCTGAGAATTACTTCATTCCCAGCGTCGTTCAACTAAATTAAAGCAAATTCCTCCCAACACAAATTCCTCAGTCCTATCGCAAATCTTGGTCCAATTTGGCAAACTGCCAAAGGCCTTTCTTGGCAAACATTCAGAAGTCACAGATACAAAAATAAATACAAGATGTAGACAAAGAAGAAGACGAAGCTATCAACATTGTTTTCCGGCAAAGTCCAAACGCCGTTGCTGGTCTGTTTTAAGCCTTATGGGAGGGGACAGTCATGTCATAGCCCTACTCCCGAGTTGTCCTCTTTGCTTGAGCTGCTCTTGCCTTCTGGCAGCTCTTCTCATGCGTGCATTGGGAACAGGCTCCTCCTGTTCCTCTGCCTCACTCGTATCAGTCTCTGGAAGCTCTGGAGTCCGCACCTCACTCCCCGATGGCCCTGGTCCCATCTCTGCCTCTGACGCAGAGCCCTCATCCGGGCCTTCCCCAGCCTCCAGGACTGGTCCATGTTCTTCCTCAGCCTCATTGCTGTCCGACTCCGCTGCCAACTCCGCAGGCTGCTGGCGGACCACAACAGCAACGGGCCTGTGCACATGCAGCATGCTGCTCAATTGCAAGTTGAGCTATGTGCACATGCATGTGACTCGTGTGACTTGAGTTAAGCACATGCACCAGTCTTTGTATGGCCCAGTTCCGAATAAGCCATGGTCCGATAGTGTGCCGCAGCTCAGGGGTTGGAGACCCCTGCTGTAATGTATTTGGAGAATAACAAGTAAAAATACTGTGAAAGATAATGATGAATTCTAGCTAAACGCAGACTAGTACTTCTTCATCAATTCTAGAAAAGATGGGTGGAACAAGGGGCAGAGAAGGGCACAAGGCCACAGTGTTTGTCCATAATGCATAATAAAACATGATTTATGACGTCATGGATAAATTTTAAAACATGATCTGCAGCATCATATTTTTATTACCTTTGTATGCAAGTTCTCTTGGTACATGAATTTGCGTTAGTATTGAAGCATGAGTCACAATCTGGTTGATTCTTTAACTCACACTAATTTGATGAGCAAGTGGCAGTTAGTTAAGAGGACACAACTCTATTTTGTGCACCAATAACAACCCCTCTTATAAGCCACAATTGGTCCAGAATAGAATAGGGGTCACAGGAACTTATCAATTTGTTCATTTCATCTCACTATTTTGACAGCTGCACTGGTTTCTTATTAGCCCTAGGTTTAGTTCAAGGTGCTAGTTGTCACCTTTAGAGTTTTATATGACTGGAGGTCTTGGTATCTTTCGGACTCCTTATCTTCCAATACAATTTGGAAGTGCAGGTTTTCTTCTAATTTCTATTGTTAGGGAATGTCATCATCAAGACTTAAAGAAGAAATCCTTTTTTTTTTTTTCTTGTCTCTTCTGTGAAATAGCATCCTGGAAACGTGATTGTATTTTCTGGCCAATATTGATTTGGGAAGATCATTAAAACTTGCCAATTTCTGAAGGCCTTTGAGTTGGGACTTTTTACTGTTGTACCCTGTTACTGTGAGGTATTTGTCTAGTGTAATTATTTTTGAAATATTATATGGTGTTTGATTTTCATATTATAATTGTGTGATTTTAAAACTTTTCATAATCTTTTTAACACAATATTTAACCTTAAGGCAGAAATAAAATGTTAAAAGTTCAAATTAAAAATTTAAATAAAGAGAAAAAAGGGAAAAATCTATCTTTATCTTATACTAAACATTGGTGAATAGTAAGGTTTACCAATGAATTCACTATTATAACATGAACAACAGAAGATATTATTGTAAGATATCACAAAATTTCTGCCATACTACACCAAAATTACAGAATGTGCAGAAATGGATAAACTTACAAAAGAACTACAAGAAAAAGATGACACAGATTATTACTTAGTATGGCAAAAATGGTATAACTGGTTGGAGAAAAAGATGGAAAGAGATACATAGGGATACAAAAGAAAGAGGTCAATGTAGAGACAAGAATTTGAGTACCAACTAAGGAATATAACAATTTAAGTATGGAACTTATTATATACTGTCTCATGTAAATATGTAAATACATAGATATATAGATAAGAATAGAAAAACAGTCTACCGATGTGATAGCTTTAAGAAGGAAGTCATAAGACTTGATTTATGTTTGTATGTTTTGCATGTTGTATCATTGTATCTATGTTTGTTCATAATTTTTAATTAATAAATTATTATTATTATTATTATTATTATTATTATTATTATTATTATTATTATTATTATTATTATTATTATTATTATTATTATTTCTGCCATACTGCAGTACACATGTTGCGGCATTTTTTGATTAGTAGAGAATCTAGCCTTTTCCAAAACTGATAAATCATACATTCCCAGCAATCATAACTTACCATCTCAAATATATTTATACATCTCATTATTTGGGAATGCCAGTACACCCTCAATACAATTTTTCCTATATTTACAATGTACCTATAAATTTTAACTTTTTAAGTACTTGAAGCCATTGATGTAGCTTTATCAGAAATTCCAGGATTTTAGTTCATGTTGGTAATATCCCAGAAATATCCACTTTAAAAATATTATTGAGCTTTTGATAGAGATATGTTACAGATTTTATTTTTGTCATGGATTTCAAGTAAGAAAGCAATTCAGGTGCCTTTGAGGGAGCCACAGCTTCTGGTCCATATTGAAAATATAATGGAATATTAGAACATGATTAAGCTGAACGTCCCTCCAATGTTGTGTATTGTGAAGATGAAATAGGAATTGAAGTCAGGAAAAAAATCTTAAAATAGTAATTACACAGTAGTTGATTTAAAGTAATGATCCCAGCTTCTACCCAAGCTTTCCAATAAGCCAATGAATTTTACCACAGTAGAATTTTTCCAAGGAGTGAAATATTCATAAATCACATTATGAAAATTTGCCATCCGCTTTGAAAGAGGCGGTGGTGAGGCCCCTCCTCAAGAAGCCTGCTCTGGATCCGGCTGTTTTGGCTAACTATCGTCCGGTCTCCAACCTTCCCTTCTTGGCGAAGGTTGTTGAGAGTGTGGTGGCGCGACAGCTTCCTGGGTACCTGGATGAAGCTGTCTATCTGGATCCGCTCCAGTCTGGCTTCAGGCCTGGGCACAGCACGGAAACGGCATTGGTCGCGTTGGTGGATGATCTCTGGAGGGCTCGGGATAGGGGTTGTTCCTCTAGCCTGGTCCTGTTAGATCTCTCAGCGGCTTTTGATACCATCAACCATGGTATCCTGCTGCGCCGGTTGGAGGGGTTGGGAGTGGGGGGCACCGTCTTGCGGTGGTTCTCCTATCTCTCCGACCGGTCGCAGTCGGTGTTGGCAGGGGGGCAGAGGTCGACCCCGAGGTGCCTTGTTTGTGGGGTGCTTCAGGGGTCGGTCCTCTCGCCCCTTCTGTTCAACATTTATGTGAAGCCGCTGGGTGAGATCATCCGTGGCTTTGGGATGGAGTTCCATCAGTACGCTGATGACACTCAGCTGTACATCTCCACCCCAGGCCATCCCAACGATGCCCTTGAAGTGATGTCCCGGTGCCTGGAGGCCGTCGGATCTGGATGGGGAGTAACAGGCTTCGTCTCAACCCTTCCAAGACCGAGTGGCTGTGGCTTCCGGCATCCCGATATAGCCAGCTGGTGCCATCGCTGGCTATTGGGGGCGAGTTATTGGCCCCCACGGATAGGGCTCGCAACTTGGGCGTCCTCCTGGATGCACGGCTGTCTTTAGAAGAGCATATGACGGCCATGGCCAGGGGGGCTTTTCATCAGGTTCGCCTGATTCGCCAGTTGCGTCCCTTTCTGGATCGGGACTCCTTACGCACAGTCACTCAGGCACTCGTCACTTCCCACCTGGACTACTGCAATGCTCTCTACATGGGGCTCCCCTTGAGGAGCACCCGGAGGCTCCAACTGGTGCAGAATGCGGCCACGCGGGGGATTATGGGAGCGAGGGGTCGCTCCCATGTGACACCTCTCCTGCGTGAGCTGCATTGGCTTCCAATGGTCTTTCGGGTGCGCTTCAAGGTGTTGGTTACCACCTTTAAAGCGTTCCATGGCATAGGACCTGGGTATTTGCAGGACCTCCTTCTGCCGCCGATAGCCTCCCACCGACCAGTACGCGCCCACAGAGAGGGACTCCTCAGGGTGCCGTCAACCAGGCAATGTCGGCTGGCGACCCCCATGGGGAGGGCCTTCTCTGTGGCAGCTCCTGCCCTCTGGAACGATTTGCCCCTGGAGATACGAAGGATATCGGATCTCTGGGTCTTTCGCCGTGCCCTGAAAACTTTTCTTTTCCATCAAGTAGGGCTGGCGTGAACCCCCTCCTCCTTTTTTAGTCTTTTTAGTTTTTTAGTTTTAAATTGTCATGGGGTTTTAAATTGAACTGTTTTAAATTGGGCCAGTTATATAATTCTTTTAACAATTTTAAATTTTGTATCTGCATGTGTTTTAGCTCTGGCTGTTCACCGCCCTGAGTCCACTAGGAGAAGGGCGGTATACAAATTGAAATAAATAAATAAATAAATAAATAAATAAATAAATTTACCTCCTAACATGGCCCAAAGATTTCTTGCCACTGATATTCCTGGAAATAAAACACCTTTTTTTCTACAAGTTTTTTCCCAAGATCACTAAAAAAATAGACCATAACCTTTAACTTCTCTGATAAGGAATAATATTCCATTATATTTTCATTCCAACAACAGGTGGCTGATAAAATATTAGACCAATGGTATTTTAGCAAATGAGATAAATTAAAACAACCTTCCTGAAATGATCAAATTTTTGACAACTCTAAGAAAAAAGGTTGAGATCAGTATTTTTCAAACTTGGCAACTTTAAGGTGAACAGACTTCAAGTCCCAGAATTCTCCAGACAGCAGGACTGAAGAAGTCTGAGAGTTGAAGTTATTGAAGGCAACATCTTAAAATTGCCAAGTTTGAAAAACATTGGCTTAGATATATGGCTTCCTAGAATGAAATATAAACAGTTTTATGCAGACACAGCTCCAAATAACCAGATATCTTCAGCAAATAGGATAAACAGCTGTTCAGCTGAGGGCTTTTAATGGTTAAATAGCTGTCATTAGGAAGTACCTAGATGGGTATAATTCTTGTAATTTAAGAGATATAAGTGTTATACTGCAACATTCCAGGAATCTTTGGAGTTTGGCAACTTTTTGTTGCCTTGTACAACTCATACCGATGTAAATAGTTGATGGTGACTTCCGGTTGACGTTGCAGTGAGATTGGACACGAAGAGTGGGTCTCCGCACTCCCGTGCCGAGTTCTCACCATTGGTGGGCTCTGAAAGGAGCCAGAGGCGCCCTGTGATATCACAGAGTGTCGCAACTCTCCTGCTGGACCCGGGTTTTTTTTCCCTCTCAGCCATGTCGAGGAGAAGAGGCAGCCTAAAGATGGCTGCCACGAAGCTGGGACAGCCGAGGAACACCTAAGACTGTTGCTGGAGCGGAGTTAGTGAACAGTGTCTAGAACTGGGTGGGAGGATTCTTTCTTATTTAAAACCTAACCCCAAAAAGAAATAATACAGGAAAAGAGGCTCACAACTATTTGCTAAAGCATCGACTAAGCACTTTGAGAAAAACTTCAGAATTGAAAAAAAAGAATTAAAGGGAGAAAAGCAAAAAAAAACCTGTTAAAAAAACAGAAAAATGGACTTTTAAGCCGAGCAGGCGTTGTTCTGGAAAGGCATTTTAAAAATACTGGAACTATTTACCTAGAAAACTAACTTTGTTTTCTATATTTTGAGTTATAAAACTGGTTAACGTTGAAATCTAAACTGAGAGTGCCATCTGCTGACGAAAGGAAAGTATAACATACTCTTAAATCCTGGAAAATTCTGACAAGGATATGTTTTATGCACCTATGTTGTGACTGCTGGAGATTTAAATATGAGAATAAGGAAGATTTTTTCATTAAAGAGACCCCTGAATGCTATGATACAAGATTGAATGCATAAAGGGGATTTAAAGAGATTCTGGAAAGCTTTTGGGATTATTTAAAGGAACAGATTGATTAACTATGGAATACAAAAATTGTGAACATTGAGTTCTTTTTGGGGAGTGACTTTAGGTTTGATTATATGGTTTTTGGATTACTGGACAAGAGCGGGACTTATTAAAACAAGATGAGCTGTTACACCAGGATGAAATGAGTGGAATTTGGGAATAAATGATGTCAATGTTTCAAAACATCAAGGATATTCTGATAAGAAACCACAAGGAGATTAAGAATTTAATATATGGCATGGATGAAAAACTAGGAAATATTATACAAAGAACAATAAGTGATCAAGATGCCCAGGAAAAGGAGGAGCCAAAACAATAATGACTGATTAAATAAACCAAAGGGAAAACATTTTAAGAGATTTAAAAAGGAAACCAAGAGCCTTGGTAGTACTAGGTAGTACTAGGGTTTAAGGCACCCTGTTATTAAGCTGCTTAAGACCAGCTGCCTGCAATTACTGCAGGGTTCGAATCTCGCCAAGGCTCAAGGTTGACTCAGCCTTCCATCCTTTCTAAGGTAGGTGAAATGAGGACCCAGTTTGTGGGGGCAATAAGCTGACTTTGTATAAATATACAAAAGGATGAAGGCTATTGCTGAGCACATTGTAAGCCGCCCTGAGTCTTCGGAGAAGGGCGGCATATAAATCAAATTAAAAAAAAAAAAAAAAAAAAAAACCAGAGATGCAGGAAGACATTTTTGAAAGGGAGACAGGAGCAGGGCTAGATATTTTGGAAACTAGATATTGGAAAAGGGCAGAGATGGGAGAAATGTTTAAAATGAATAGTCAGGACGTAGAATGATGCAGATAGGGATAAAGATCCAAGAGAGGAATATGGGAGGCAAGTTAAAAAATGAACAATTAAAGCTTTAAAACGGTCAAGAGATGACAGATAGAAAGGATTTGTTCTTAAATATAATGGTGGCACGATTAAAAGTTAGAATAGGGGTAGAAATAAGGGAGAGGGGGAATATTAGTATACACATTTGTATACAATAAGTTAAAAGTAATAGTAAGAGGGAAGATTAGAAATTGAATGATGGTATTATTATGTATGTTTAAACAATATTGTGATTGGCATTGGAATAACATATTGAAACATTGAATTAAATTAAATAATTGTTCTGACCTAGGCTTCCTGAGTCAGTAAAACACACGAATACTCCTAAAAACCTCTTTTATTGCAACAGCTGTGAATTCTGCTCATTCACAGATGAGTCCCAAATAGTTGTAAAGAGTCCTTTGGGATAAGGCTGATAATCACCCACCTTTATCTCCCTTGACACGCTGCCAAAGACCTAATTGGCAAAGCCACACGGAGTCCAGAATCAAACAGAGCTTCAGACTGAACAGAACTGAACAGAATTAACAACGTTGCTTCCTGCAAAGGTGTTGTGGCCCGTCAGCAGCCTGTGCAGATTGTAGCTGATTCCGACAACGAGGAGGCTGGTATGGTGCTGCGCCAGCAGACTGTGCAGCTGGCGCTTGAGTCGGACAGTGAGGAGGCTGGAGAAGATGTGGTGTCAGAAGCAGGGATGCAGCCAGTGCCTTCAGAACCTCCAGAAGCTCCTTTAAGTGAAGAGGACAAAGAGGAGGAGCCTCTTCTCAATGCACAGGCATGCAGAGCTGCCAAAAGGCAGGAGTGGCTCCTCAGGAGGAGGTCTCCTTGAGAATAAGGTTTGGGGCTAATTGGCCACTCCCTTAGCCTATTTAAGGAGGAACGCCGATTGCAGCAAGCTGTAGGGAACAACTTTAGTTCACTCTCCTTCATGTCTGGATTCTCTGCAAAATTGCTTCTGTGCTTTCTGCCAACCCTAGTAAGACTGTGATTACCTTATCTTAGAATTCTTGTAGGCTGTTAAGAAAGTTTATTAACAGCCTTTGGTTGAAAAAGACTGAGTTATTTGAGTAAAATAAGCTTTGTATAGATTTTGTGTGTGCTGCGTTCTTTGGGGTCCGTAGCTGGGGCAGAACAAAAGGCCTAAGTGCCTTTGCTCCTCTTTTAATCTTATGGGAGGGGCCAATCATCTCCAAGCCCTACTCCTAAGTCATCCATTTTGTTTTAACTGTTCTTGCCTTCTGGCAGCTCTGCGCATGCGCGCACTGGGAACAGGTTCCCCCTATTCCTCTGCCTTGCTGAGATCTGACACTGGAGACTCCGGAGGCAGCATGTACCTCTCAGATGGCCCTTTCTGTGCCTCCAACACAGAGCCCTCGTCCAAGTCTTCCCCAGCCTCCAGGACTGGCCTATGTTCCTCCCCAACCTCCTCACTGTCCGACTCTTCTGCCAGTTCCGCAGGCCACCGGCGGACCACAACAATAATGAAAGTTTATAATTTAATACAAATATGTGTATTAACACTAGAATTACATAAGCCTGAGGAATGTAACAAATATGATTAATATCACTATTTTTATTTGTATTAAAATGTATATGTAGATGGGGATAAAGATTCAAGAAAGGAATATGGGAGGCAAGTTAAAAAAATAAACAATCAAAGCGGGCAAGAGATGACGAATAGAAAGGATTTGTTTTTAAATATAAAGGTGGCATGATTAAAAGTTAGAATAGGGATAGAAATAAGTGAGGGAATATTAGTATACACATTTTTATACAATAAGACAAAAGTAATAATAAGGAAGATTAGAAATTGAATGATGGTATTATTATGTATGTTTAAACAATATTGTGATTGGCATTGGAATAACATTGAAACTTTGAATAATTAAATAATGAAAGTCCATAATTTAATACAAATATGTCTATTAATACTAGAACTACATAAGCTTGAGGAATGTAACAATTATGATTAATAGCACTATTTTTATTTGTACTAAAATGTATGATACCCAGATGCCACACTGTTCATGCATTGATATGGATATATTGTAAAATAAAATTAAAAAACTTGGAAAAAAATGGTGTAACTGCTTGCAGTTAAGCTGCCATCCTATTTGATTAGTTTTATTAGTTTTGATTAGTTATCCTTTCAAAAGGATTTGGCATTTGTGCAGAATTAGAAATATTATGGTCCTGGAAAATAGTAAATTCTACAGTATCTAAAATTGATTTTTCAGTTTGAATATCTAGAGATGGTTTTATTCATTACAATCTGTTCTATACTGCAGTATCTTCTGACAGATCTCCCAAATCTACCCTTATAAAAATGTATCATAGATTTCTTTTATATCCCTATTTAGGACTCTCTATTGTATTAAAAAAGTACAATCACAAAATATATATGTAATGATGAAGTAAGCACTAGCTAATTGCTTGTCACAAAATTGTTTTTAAAAAGTATGAATAAAAGCTGCAGGAGAAATGTAAAAAATGTGCACATTTTTATACAGCCCCTGCTTTTTGCGGGAGAGGGGAAAGGAGCAAACACATAAATCACTAGAGAAATTGGCTGGAATAAACTTATAAAAATGATGAATGGGGTGGATATAAAATTGGTAAGAGTCAGCCATTTGCAATATACTATCATAGTTGATTCCTGTATAGCCATGAATGTGAAACAAGAAAAAACTGTCCTTTATTTAAAATCTGTTCAGCCACTTATCTGCATGTTCTCTATCATGCAAATATAAAATAAGCAATAAAGATATTTTTACTAAAAGTAGTAATATACAAGATACAATTGTGAAAATAGCACTTCATTTTATTAAAAATAATCATGGATCTCAGTAATGTATATCTGCATGGACATACATATAGTTAGGTTCACAAAATAACTTTTATATTACTGACTTTTATACTATTGCTTAAAAAAATATACTCGACTCAAAAATGGGTATCAATATGGGTATCAATATCATATTTTAAAAATCAAAATATGTTGATTTTTAAAAACAAAATAAAACAGTGTATTTAAAATACAATTCATACTCTCAATCTCAGGTCAGAATTTAACTCCTGAGTTGACTATTGCAACTGCCCAGTGTCTTTTAGTGGAATCAAATATTTTCAAATTGCAATAATCAAACCTGGAAATGCATCTGATACTAAAAAATATATGCATGCCTTAAGTAGGTAGGATTGCCTGCAGGTAGGATTTTTAAGCTAAATAAATGTTCTAATGCATTTATAGTGGGATTGGGGTATATACTCCTAATAATATCTGCATATTCAGTTTTTACAAAACAATAAAAATACAAAGGTATTCTTCTTTTCAGATCTATGGAACAATGTCTTTTATTTAATTTTGATTGTTTTTGAGCCTTTTATTTCCAGGTTCACTAAGTGTTCAAAAACAGCATTTTGCCTGTGCAGTGTGCATTGTATATTAAAAGAATAATCAAGTTTAAGGAATTTAATAAAGGTAGAATTGCAGCTCAGTTGCTTTTTCACAGATCTCAGAAATGCTGAGGTATATCCTTTGGGATTAGCAGCTGAAATATGCTTGTACAACATTTACGCCTGATATTTGCATTTCATTTACCTTCAGGATTCTGTGCATACTCTATCATTGCCAATATTCTAAATATTCTAAATATCAGTGGATCAGAATGTAACATTTATTTTCAATAAGGTTCCTATGTGAATCTACTTACTTGAATAGCTAATCTTATTACTTATTACTATTACTGTTCCTTAGAAAATACTCTTTTGTGTTTAAAATAATTTTGATATTTATGAATAGGAATGTTTAATTTATGGAAAACATGAAACAAAGTATTCCATTTTTAACTCTGTTAAAGGTGTTCATTATTCTGTGGTTCATGAAATGTGTTTTCTTAAAAGGAAATGCCTACCGTTCTGCTTACTCATCAGATGGACAGACATGAAGGGACATGGACTATTTTACCATTAATGCATGAGTAAGTGTAAAAACAAGGTATGACATTGTGAACTACAGGCTCTTGGAGTTGGAAGGGATCATTTAGGCTGTTAATTTTCATCCCACTGCTGCGTTCATGAATCAATCTCCACTTAAAAACATCCAGCAAAGGAAAGCTCTCTTCTTTGATAATTGGTTCCATGTCAAACTTACCATTAAGAATTTTTTAGAAACTGCCTTATACTGTAAAAAGAGCATTAATTTGTGTCCTGCACAAATATGTTGATAAAAAAATAGATCTTGGCTTTTCATATGACAATTTTTTAGACACTCAAAGAGTGCTGTCATAGTCCCTTTCAGTTTTCTTTTCTCAATGGTGAATATGTCCGCTTTCCTCAGTCTCTGCTGGTAAGACTTAATTCCAGAACTTTGATCATCCTTGCAGACTTTCTTTTCATGTTCTATAATTTTTCTGTATCTTTTTCAAATGTGTTGCTCAGTAATGAATATGGCTCTGAAAGTGCAGCTTGGCCAGTGCAGAAGATAACAGAATTGTTTCTTCTGATAATACCAAACTTTTATTTCTGTTAATGTAAATTATACTTCTACTGTATTGACTTTGCCTTTTCAACTTGCAGTTAACTACAATCGTACCTCACCCTAGTTTAATGAAAGGCTGTCACTGACCGATCTTTGTACAGTCTTTGTCAGTGAGCATTCTTTCAAGCCAACTGTGGCTCCTTCCAATGGACTTCATCCCACCTTTATAGAATGTTACAAGATACTTTATCAAATGCTTTGCTGAAAGTTAAATTATATTATATCCATATTATTCCTATGATTTGCTAAACTAAAGAAATTACCTAATTGAAAAGGGAAATAATATTAGTGTGATTACTTCTTGATAAATCCATATATACTTCTGGCAACTAATAAATGGTGTTTTGAGGTGTTTACAAACGGTCATTTTGTCATCTGCTCTATAATGTCCCCTGGTATCCATTACTCTATTTCAACCTTAGAAAAAGACAGGAAACAGTTTACCTCCTCTAGCTATCTGGTTCTTTCCACTTTCTCAAAGATAATGGATAGAAATTGAAATTCCTTCAGTCACCTAAGATGCAGTCTATCAGGTTCTGGAGATTTAAGCATATTCAGGGTCAGTTGTTCTATGCCTTGTTTTCTGTCAGCTTTCAGGTAAATCCTGCCCTTCAGTCAACTCTTCACAATCTCCTGACAGAATGCACTTCAGAGGACACTGAACCAAAATAGTAGTTACGCTTGTTCTTTGCTATATCTCTTACCATTTTCACTCTGAACAGTTGAAACACTATTCCATTAAAATTTAGAATGTAACTGAAAAGGCCCTTAATGGTCTTATTATCCTTCATTAATCTCATTCTTGTTCTGAATTTTAGCTTTCCTGATACAATACCAGACTATCCCTATATGCTTTTTTTGTGATGATTTTCCACCCCCTATATATATTCTTTTTTATTTTCAAATCCTTATTAAGTTTTTGTGTAGCTTCTTTTAGTGTAGTTTCTTTTTTGCCTCATTGAAATTATTTTCAGTAGTACTTTTGGTATTTCATTTTTAGACACTCTTACCAATCATGAATTTATTTTCCCATTTGCATCTTCTAATATCTGAACTTACTGATCATTACTCTGAATTTATTAAAATCCAGCTCTTGAAGACATGTTTGCTTACATTTAGTTTTAGTTTCCCTTAATGTCCAGAATCCTTCCAATGTTCCTACTATTTTCAATTCATCAACTAAATCTCTCCTATTTGGTAGGATCAAGTCAAGAATAGCAGATCCCATTATACCTTTCTTCACCTTTTGAGGGAAAAAGCAATGAGCAAGACAGCTCCTACATTTCCTGGAAGAACCATCCTTGGCAGTGTCTCTCAGTGGATGTCAGGTAATTCTAAAGTCTAAGAAATTCTAAATTCTAAAATCTCTTGGTTCTTTGAAAGATTGGCAGTTTGGTTTAGAGTACATCATTAACATTTTTTCTTGATTTGTGATTGGCAGGAGACATCAGCAACATCTGTTGTTATTCCTCTATTTATTTTGGTCTAGATTCTTTAAGTAAGGCCAAGTTCATTCCCTTGGATCTCTGCAGTATTTTCAATATTTAGTGGAAATTTGCCTCCTTTTCTAAAAATTCTGTTTATTTTGAACAAGCTGTGTTCATGAGTTCCTGTGCTGTAATCATGAAAATCATCCCAGTGGTCTCAGTTATACCATACCTATTAAATCATATGTACTAATCTTATCTTGTTTATCAGTCATAGTCTGAGCATTAGTATATAGAAAATGAAGAACATGCACTTTGTAAGAAGATGTTATCTTTGAGTTTTCATTGAGTCATTGAACATAACAAGTTTAATAATTATTTATTTCTACAGTATCAATTATTTATTTCTACAGTATACAGAATATTAGGAACTTTAAGTTATATATATATATATATATTCTCAATTACCTTAAAGTTGTCTTAATCAGACATGTTTGCATCAAAAAGTATTCTGAAGCTTAGTATATGTATATAAAATCAAAGGATCAGAGTAAAATACCAGCCCATAATACTGTACACCCAGATTTATAAAACTATTAAGTATTCGTATGACTAACAAATAAACCATCATGATATACTATTGTATGAAGAGGGGAAGGTTAAACTTAAAAGTGCATTTATAATTCTGAAGGGCTTTAAAATAGTCCATTAATAATCCATGTAAACGGACATAAAATCAAATTTGTAAACTTCTGGTCTATAGTACATGAGTTAAAACACAATGGAATGCTGGAACTGCTATAGAAATTATAAGGAACTCCAGCTAAACGTAAGATGTTTATTTCATTGGTGGACACACAGAAAGTTGGTATCCTGTTACAATAGCTACTTCTGTAACTAGCTATTGTGCTGGAATATTATGCTTCCCCTTTCTAGTCATCTGTGGACTATGAAAGTTTTGGCAGTTTCTCCATCATTTGCCTAATCCATGCTCCCAGACATTAACACATAAGTTACTCTATCAGACAGGTCCTAGAGTAACCAATTATTATGATTTTCTTATCCTTTTACTGATAGCAGCACATCCCCTCTGCTTTTCAGGACTGTCATCCTCCAAAGATTGAGAGGCTGTTTCTTCTATAGGACACTCAAAGACATTTCTATATTCCTTTGCTGTTTAATATCTCCAATATCTCGTTGTTTCTCATTTCTCTCTCATTCATGGGCTACCTGTTCTAATTGGTTATTCTGTCAGTTCTTGTTGTAGCGTTCAGTTTTTTAGGTTAAAAACTGAAGTCCACTTTTCTATGTGATAACCCTTCAGATATTTGAAAACTACTGTCATATTTCTCGTGAATCATATTTTTGGGGTTAATCATATCCAGATCCGTTAACCCTTTCTCATAGGACTTCATTTTTAGACTCCCTTCCCCCACCATCTGGGAGTGGGAATCCTCATTCCAATTTTTGTCTTTTTTAAACTGGTGCTTGGAACTGGGTAGAGTACTCCAAATGGGGATGGAGGAAAGTAGAAGGGAACACTTACTTCTCGTGAACTGGGCTTTTTGCTTCTGTTAATGCACCCAAAATAATATTTGCCTTTTAAGCAGCTGCATCACATTACTGGCTCACATTTCATTTTTGTTCAATAAAAACACGAAGTTCTGCTATCTGTTTCACTTGTGCTTTTGGCAAATTTTTGCCCCCCAACCTATATTTTGCTTTATATTTTTCTTACTCAGATGCAGAGTTTTACATTTCTCTCTGTTGAATCCCATTCTATTCAGTTTTGCTGGGCCCTCAAGCCCATTTAGATCCTTCCAAATCTTTCCTGTTTCATCTAAATTGGTGGGACACCCCATGAAGGTTTGTATCATCTGCAGCTCTTATAAATTTCCCTCATCCAACTTAACTGATAAAAATGTTGAAGAGTTGATTCCATGGAAACTGACTGGCTGCCTTATATAACTTTTACCATCTCTACTTATTTACAAGGAAATAATCGGTCACTTGGACAACGGTCAGCAACACAATGCATGTGTGGGAAATGGCATTGTGAGCTGTTCAGATACATATGTCAAATAATCAATATAATTTGCTGTAAAATGGGTGAAAATAGCATCAGCAGTAGATATATTTTTTCTTTACAGTGGGCTTATATGTCCAAGTGTAGTTCAGACAAAGCAGTCATCTTTTTAACATCCCTGAAGCTACTGAAATGAACTTTTCTGAAGCGCATTTGGTGAATGCTTCATTATTGCCATTTTACTCTATTTCACTTTGAATTGTTTATATTGATTTGTTACTATTATTTCATTTGACTTTGATGACTAATTTTATGTATTTCTCAGTGTCACTTTTATATTTTGTCCTTGCATTTCTTTAAGTTTGATTGACGCTGAGCTTGTCGGTCGAAAGGTCGGCAATTCAGCGGTTCGAATCCCTAGGGCCGCATAACGCGGTGAGCTCCCGTTACTTGTCCCAGCTTCTGCTAACCTAGCAGTTCAAAAGCACGTAAAAAATACATGTAGAAAAATAAGGATCACTTTTGGTGGGAAAGTAACAGCATTCTGTGCACCTTTGGCATTTAGTCATGCCGGCCACATGACCACGGAGACGTCTTCGGACAATGCTGGCTCTTCAGCTTTGAAATGGAGATGAGCACTGCCCCCTAGAGTCAGGAATGACTAGCACATATGTGCGAGGGGAACCTTTATCTTTACTTTTTTACCATAGATATTTTAACGTTGAGACAGTGGTAGTCCTTTTTTTACTGTTTTTTAAATCACCAAGACTCAATATTGATTTGGTTTTTAATAAATAATATAATGTCCACAATAGAGATAGAGCAAGATTATAAATATTTCCTAATCTGCAAAAATACTTGAATCACAGAATTCTTTCTAAATCATGTTTACAATAAATGAATTTTTTTTTTCTTTCAGGTTTTCTGTTTCCTACAGCAAAAACTCCTCATGGATTTTTTTCTGTGAAGAAGATACAAGAATACAGATTGTAAAACTACTGAAAACACTTAGTAGATATGACAAAGCTAAGGTGATATTTTAAAAAATGATTTCTTATTGTTTGACTCCAAAATGTACTACAAACTGTGAAAAAGAATCAAAAACTGAATTAATTTGCATTTTGATAAACCTATGACTATAATAGATGAGAAAGAACAGTTTTCTTCTTATTTAACATGCATCATGCCTAAAACCTAGACCAGTGTAATTAATGATAATAAATTATATACTGACAGTTGCATTATATTACAATTACAGTTTTATATCAACATTATAAGAATAAAATCTCAATTATCAAGATCTATTCAGTATAAAAAATCAAAACCATTATTGCATAGATTTTTTTTAAAGAAGTATTTACAAAGAGCTGAAATATAGAAAGTTACAAGTTATTTTACATCTACTAGTAAAAAATAGTACAAGACATTCTAAAATAATAATTATTATATATTTAAATATATCAACAACATATTGATAGGAATAATTGTAAGAACACTAGTTCAGGTTCTCACCTTAGTTCATTTACTATTAATAAGAAACTGAGATGTTGGGAAATCTTGCATACATGTGTGAAAGTATTACTTCTGAGTGGTTTCTTATCTGTGGCTAAAATTATACTTGGTCATGGAAATATTCTACCATAAAGTTAACACCTATTAATTAGCAGTCTAGTTCACACTTATTCATATAGTGTTACTTAGTTTGCAAATAGCTGAAGGCTAGGAATATGCATAGCATAGTAAACATATTTCATTTAGAACAGGGGTGTCAAACTGACAGCCCACGGGCTGGATGCGTCACATGTAGGTCATGCCCACCCCAGCTCCGCAAAGGGAAAAATGTCATGAAATGTCAAGTGATGGCAGCGTGACACTGCAAGTTTGACACCTGTGATTTAGAACAAATGAGCCCTAAAACCAGTACAAGTGGAAGAAGCACACAATAGAATTTGTGTCTGTTACTATAAGTTGAGATTTTCTGTCCTCATAAAGAAGTTGAGTGAAATTAGTTTTTCTTGGGGCAAGGGGGATAATGTAATAAGCATTCAGAGGACATATTTAAAGAAAGAGAAAAGTACTCTCTTGAGAAATTCAGCAATTGATTGAGGAAAAACTTTTAACAGATTTTTATTCTTACCTGGGGTTTTTTTTGTTCCTGTTTTTCCCCTATCCCAAAGCAGGGATTTTTGGGGTGGTTTGGTGGGGTGGGAGGCTTTGTTTTTTTAAAAAAATGTTTGACTAGCTTTCTGTAAATTAGATAGTAGTTAGCATATACTGTTTTTTCACCTACTCTTGCAGCATGGTCTGACTCACATATAAGCTGTTAAGCTTATCCTTTGTTTTAGGTTTAGAATAATGTTGGAACTATCTGTTTTTGCACAAACAAGTCCATGTCACTTGTTCATCAAAACATACTTTTAAAAAATAGATTTGATATGATGTATGAATATATCAAGTAAGCAAAGACTTATTTCTTATTTCTTATTTCTTGGTTAAAAGTTAGTTTTGTCTGCCAGCCAATTTTGCCTGTGCAAACCTAGACTTTAATTTTGCTGAAATGCCATCACTAATAGAACCTCCAATCAACATAACGAATGGTGAAAGATGCAGTGAACTGTGGTTCCTCCATATCTCGAAGGTCACAAGTTTCCAAACCTTCACAATTGGTTTACATTTTAAGTTTGATAGATGAAGCATTAGTATGATTTATTATACAACTAAGGATGCCTTTACTCTCTGTGTGTTCGTGCACTCGAATAAGAGAAAAATAGTCTTATAAGGTTCTGTGGACCATGTAATAGATCTTCAGGATCTTAGTGAAGTTAAATTCATTAAGCACATTCAATAATATTTCTGTTCTCCCACAGGAATTTTTTTTAGGCAAAGCATTACATGATGATGAATCTACAATTATCCACCATTATGCCTTTGCAGAAAACCCTACAGTTTTCAAATTTCCAGATTTTGCTGCTGGCTGGGCACTTAGTATTCCACTTGTAAAAAAGTAAGATTGAATGATGTAATTTATTATAAATTGTTTTACTGAATAGTTGGTGTTTTTAAAATACTTTGGAGAAGTAATGCTGTTAAACATTAAAAGTCTTTCCATCTTGGTGTGTATGCATATAAAATGTACTGAGAATCTCTAATTACTTACCAGCTTTTATCTCATTTAAAACATTTAAAATCCAGTTTCATGTACCGTAAAAGTGACTATTCCACAAACATGTGATGCTATATATTTGTGTGTGTGTGTGTGTGTGTAAGTGATCAGCAACTAATAAATTTAAACAGTGAACTAGTAAAATTGTGTAAGAGGTGTTACACGACTTGTGCAGCAGAACTGTCAGTGCTTTGACCCTCTGGCCTAATTTAGCAGAAAGCTGAAAGAGCATAAAAGTGAAATGATAGGATCAATAACTTGCTCCGTTGGATCCTGAAAAGAAAACCGGAAAATGCAGCTTAGCCTTTGTTCTTCATATAAAAAAGTGAAGGAAAAAGCAATAAGGCTGCCTCTTCATGAATGACCCATTGTTTGTTTTTAATTTCATTTAACTTGGGTTACAATAAAATGGAACATTAGACATAGGATGGAACCCAGAGATGATGGGTGGGATCATACAGTCAGACTTTCCTCTTCCCTGCTACAGTATCATGGTTTGGTAGATGTCTTTCCTATTGGCTGGTGATGTGCTAAAGAGAAAGAGAAGGCAGCAAAGCTGAAACAATCAGGAAATTATTTAGGTTACTATTATACATTGCCCATGCCTAATGAGGAGAAAACTATTCGGCATGACTCAGAACAAAATCAATAGAGGCAAGTTAAGATTAGGCAGCGGAAACAGAACATTTCATACCAGTGTAGTTTTATGTGAATCAGTGAAAGATGGCTACACTTCAACTCAGCTTTGGAAAATGGTCCAAAGAGAATTAGAGACTGATGTTACCACAATATTGACAGGATCACAGCATGTAAATGTTGAAAAACAGAAAAATAGACATTATTGGACTTTACAATATAATAGCACAGGTTGAAGTCAAATTCAGAATTTCTATAGCAATGTTCCTCTGATGCCCAACTATAAATCAACATAGCAAGATTGCTATACTCATGTTACAGTCTATCTCCAATAGAGGCATTCTGTCAGGCAACCAGAGGCATCTCCTTATCAAATCGCAGGATTATACCTGGATTGTTAACCTGCTTACACCAGGGCTGTTTCGGTACAAAATCCAGGATGGAAGATGATTCAAATAATCTGATACATAATAAAATGCAAAGCAATGGAAGTGAAGAATTAAATCAAACACTGTAATAAGAAATGATCACAGATAAATAAAACCTATAGAGTAGAATGTATTTATTCAAATTTATATAGCTGCCCATATCTCACAAACAAGTGATTCTGGGTAATAAACAGAGTTATAACACAATATATGCATCGTTATTATTATTAAAAAACTTTAAAACTATAAAAAGTACAAAACTAAAAGAGAAAAAATATTCTCGAAGAATGCATATCAGAGAAGAATGCATATCACAGATTAAACTAATAGATATATAATTTTATATAAAATATAAATTCTATAAAATGAAATATATAAATATTCATATTAAATTTCATATTACCAATTTTAGTTAATATATTACTATTTTAATAACAGGAGGAAAAAGAACTGTTGCAAAAGAGACACTTCAGGCCAGGGATTTGGGGAATATGAGAAGGAGCAACCCTGCTTTAATTATGTTAGACATAAACTAAGCAGGACAATTGCTTAGACAGGTTTTCAAGATTCGGTTACACGCTACTTAGCAATAACAGTCTTTCCAGAAGTCCAGGTGGTTCACATTTGCCTGCCTCACAGGTTTGAAAGATTAAATATTTGCAGTGAAATACACAAAATTGAGCTTTTTAATAAAGTGTGTTTCATATTCTCCAACTCTGGTGCTTTGGCACGTGAGATTATTTGGAAAGATTGTTCTCATCTGTTTTTCTGGATAACCTGCTTGCAGATTATCTTCGGCTGTGTTGGGACTGCAACTCTTAGTGGGTATGATGAAATGGGAATTCTAGGAGTTGGAGTCCAAGAATTAAATAGTGCGAGGTTGGAAAGGCTGATTTACAGCAAAAGTATTTACCTGAGGTTTTGAATATTCCCCATCTACCTGAAAAAGGAATATTATTAACAACTAAGAATCTTAGGTCCTGAATTTCTTATTGCTTAAACACATTTTTCTTTTCTTCTTTTTTTTGGGGGGAAAAATTTATTTTATTTTTTTTTAACAAAAAAACCCACATCTTTTCAAAACGAAGCTTTTGCTCCAGTCACAAATTAAAACAAATCATTAACAAATCTTATTTTCAATTAACACAACTCAATATTTTAAACAAATATTTCCCTCATATCTATCTTTAATACTATGCCATTATTTCCAAAAAAAACATTTCTTAAATCCTAATCAGTTATCAATTCATTTTTCTCTTTCATTTGCTTAGATGGATATTTTAACAATATAAGTTTTACAATTATATTAGACAAATTAAACATTCATTAACTATTTAATTATTATTAAACCTAACATGCATTTTATCTTAACTATCACTCTCAACATACACCTCCTCATTTTAGTTATCCCACCTCTTTTTATTATCTTTGATGTTAAACCAATCATTTCTATTTCTTGACTGTTAATCACAGCGTAAACCTTTGTTTTGGCTGTTGAATATAGCATATTTTTATTTTTTGGCCATTGCCCAGCATGACTTTTGTTTGGCTGTTAAACACATCATATTAATTTTGTTTTTTGGCCGTTACACGGCATCTTCAGGTTTGTTTGGCTGTTGAACACAACATCTCTATTTTTGTTTTTTGGCCGTTACATGGCATATTAAGTTTTGTTTTGGCTGATACCCAGCATGACCATTTGTTTGGCTGTTCAATACAGCATATTATAGCTTTTTGGCTGTGAAATAAAGCATGTTCATAGTTGGTTTAACAATCTCTACTTAAACCTTTCTTTGTTGTTTCCCTCCATCTATGCATTGCTTTTCATTTAATCATATTTTTCTTTATCCTTTTGCATAGCATTCATAACATTTTAACCTTGAGATATGGTTCTTGCTTAAGACATATTTTTAATTATATTTTTAAATTCCTTTTAACATTTTCACTGAATCATATTCACCCTTATTCTTTACCTTAACATGTTACCATTAAAACATAGTTCTTGCATTAAACACATCTTTACATGTATTAATTAGTTTCATTTAACATTTTTAATTTCTATAGAAACCTCCAACCCCCCCTTTAATTTATTACAATCATCTTTACTTTATTTTATTTTTAATCACATTATCTTCATTTCCTCGTCCGCAAACATAAATTTCCTTCCATTTTCCAAGTTTTTAATTTTATTCTCCATAAGTCCAATTAAATCTCTCTTCATATTTTATTCCGGATATAGTGTATCAAATCTCTTTCTTTTAAGGCTGCGCTTAATCCTTCTTCTATTCCTGCGCCAACATTCAAATTATTATTTGTTCAACTGTAGGAGTTCCATTGTAAATTCCTTTTCTTCACCAAAGTCCAGCTGTTTGCAGTCAAGAAAGAAAAATCCTCCTCCAAAGTTCAGCAATTTTTTTTTATTTTTTTTGTTGGTAGAGCTCAAAGTTCTCATAACAAAGGGAGGTTACAAAGTTCCTCTTTATGCCAGATGGTGTCTCTCTATAATCCACATTTCCCATTAGTCATGCAAGACTCCATTTTATTTCTTATTATATAACCATCCACTTTATTTTCTTCTTTTAGTTAAAAAAGTATCAAATCTTCTTTTTTTTTTTCCTTAGTCCAATTCAGATTTTTAAAGTGTTTAGTCCTTTTACCATATCTCTAAATTAAGTCTCTTAGTTCTTGTTCCAAAATTAGTTGTTTCTCGGGTCTTTGTTCTTTAAAGTTACAGTTTAAAAAAACATTCCAAAGCCCCTTTGTTACTTAGCTGCTGTTTTAGGCTAGGGGTCTTCTAGTTACTAATGTAGCTCCAAACCTTGTTGCAAGCCTGGACTGTTGTCACTCATCCGGCTTCAAAAGCCTCCGTTTTACTTCGCTTTCCTCCAGCACTTTCCTTGCCCAGTTGTCACAGCTTCATGGCAGCCGCCATGTCTGCCGCCCCCCGCTGCCGCCTCACAGAGGGTTTCCTCTGACCTCCGAAGAACTTGCCTGTTCCTCTCGGTCTTCCGAGGCGCCCCTCTTCTTCCCCTGCCCTACAGGACAGGTTTGGTCCGCAGACCCATCGGCGGCGGTTCGGCAGCCGGGGTTTTCGCGGGACTCATCAGAGCCCACTATTTCCCCGACTGTCTTGCCGCAACGTCAACCGGACGTTCCCCGCTTAAACACATTTTTCAAGTTAGTTGACAACACTGCTTTTCAGAAAGACAAACTATCTCAGCCATCGTATAATATGCAATTTTTTAATGTGTGTGTGTGTGTGTGTGTGTGTGTGTGTGTGTGTGTGTGTGTGTGTGTGAGAGAGAGAGAGAGAGAGAGAGAGAGAGAGAGAGAGAGAGAGAGAGAGAGGGAGAGAGAGAGAGAGAGAGCACACTGCCTTCGAGTCAGTGTTGACACTTGGCAACTGCCTACACCAGTCCCTGCTGTTTTCTTGGCAAAGAAAGATAATTTGCCATTGCCTGTTTGCTAGGGCTGAGAGTGAGTGACTGGTCCAAGGTCACCTAGCTGGCTTTGTGCCTAGGCAAGACTAGAACTCAGAGGCTCCTGGCTTGTAGCCTGATCTTATAACCACTACAACAAACTGGCTGTCTTGATCAGCTGTACTGCCCATATATTAAAGTTGAAAATAGTTGCATCCAACAACTAAACAAAGTAGTATACCAAGTTTAAAGAGATATAGCTGACTTTATCTTCAAAGTGCCATGCAGGGTCTGGTTTTGACCTCCAAGGAAGGTTCATCTTGGTAGCTACTTTGATTGCCATGAGGGCAAAGAAATAGAAGTTCTCCACTATTATTGGAACAGCGTAAGCATTATCTATATTCTAAGCATTGTATTCTGTTTCATGAATCACATATCGTTTTTATAACCATGGCCAGATTCTATCAAATAGTCATTGATATTTCATCAGTTTTAAATTTGGAAATTATACACTATATGTCATCATCTAAGGTAGGGTTACAGAATTACTATGTAATGGTTGGTAACTTCATTTAAAAAGATCGATGTTTTTCCATATATCAGTATTTTGTTTTTATTATTCTTATTGCTTAGGCTTGCAAGGAGACTGAAGAATGAACCTTTAAAGTCAGATTTTACAATAGATTTAAAACATGAGGTAAGCCCTTTCTGATTCACTTGAACATGATTTACTTCATATAATCAGGTTCCAAACAATACAAAGCAGTTATATTAGTATTTTTGTTCATTATGTACAATAATAAAATTCAGATAACAAAGTATCAATAATCTCATCTCTGGTAGCAATCCTATGTAGCCAAAAATCACATTATTGCAGGAGAATAGCTGATTTTTTTTTTTAACGTGGAGATCCACACATCTTTGCTGTAGCATAAATTGGTTTATTGATCCGTGCTAGAGGCAAAAGCAAGTCTAAAAGTAGGTGAGGTTTACAACCCCTCTTTATAGAATTTTGTATTAAAAATACATTAGCTAAGAATAATTGCAAGTAGCAAGTACAGGGATTATGAATACTGTGTATTCATAGTCTGTCCTCTGCAGGATGCCATTCAGTGACTCTTATCGACATACTGCTTTATTCATGAGTTTTTCAAAGGTGAAACCATGTCATATCATCTGCAAGAAGACAAATGAATGACTATAATTGACAACTCACTGCTGCAGGTGAGAAACTAACAAGATCCGTGGACTCATGAAGTGTGCTGTCTGCTAGGAGCACAGATTATTGATGGGACAGAACAACTTTCAATTATCTCTCCCTGCTTATCCATGTGGGGACAAATGATATTGCCAGGAGTATCTAAAATATCTAATGAGGAAGAAAGATCAAGAACCAGGAGCCTAAGGTATTCCCATCCTTCTTTCAAGTTCACGCAAAAAGGATGGGGAAAAAAAGAATGCTGTTGATGAACAATTTATGAATTGGTTTAGATATAGGAGATATAGTTTTTAAGGACTAGGATTCTGCAGAAATTGTAGATTTGAAGAGCAAAGAATGATTTTGTATATAAACGGATATACAGTACATGTTGCTCCTATCAGGAACACCATAAGCAGTTGCACCTTTTCCCAGGATTGAATGGCTGCTCATGCATGTAATAAACATATTTTGCCCTTTGAATGTGGCATAAGATGATAAAAGTCTAATACTGCATTTGCTCAAGCCATGATGAGCTTCAACAGGAAGGCTTTAGATGGAATCCTAAGCAATGTGTGCAGTGCAGAAGGAAATGGGAGTGTTGATGTAATGGGGGCCCTGTTAAAGAGCTCAACCTTAAAATTAAAAAAAACATATAAAATTCATGATCTTCATTGTCTATTGTTTTCAACATATAAGAAATAAAAAAGATGGGTTTGAAATGTTAGTACTGGATGATTTAGTAGAAGTATGAAAGACCCAGTGGGATGTCTCTGAGGATTATACTTCAGCAGCTGAAGGATATAATTTGTTCAAAAGGAACAGAAGCAAATGAAAGGGAGGAGGAGGAGATGAACTAAATATTAAAAGTATTCACACCTGCTCAGAAATTCAAGGAAATGAAGCTGTCAAGAATATCTAATTAAAACAAGTAAAAGAATGTATAAAAATTGCATTGTTGTTTAGGTCTGCTATTACCTGCCCAAGCAAAAAGACAATATGGATTAAACTTTCCACAAGCACTTAGATCTTTCAAAAAGGTTTCAAGTGGTGATGCCAAGAAAAATTAATTACTGACATATAATTGTGAGGCAAACTCTGCCAAGCATAGTTATTTCAGGAAATTCCCAGCTTTTCTTTCTATATTTTTCTTCTAAGAGTAGTGTAAGAGATAAAATATAGTTTTCTTGATTTGACATCTACCCTGGCAGTAGGGAGGGATCAAATGTGGAGCTAGCCTGGAGTCACTGTGCAACAACAAAAGGGTTAAGGCCTCCCCCCTCCCCCCCTGTTCCTTGGAGCCTTATCTAATTGTTCCTAGGAGCAGGCTGTCAGACTGGGAAGATTTCTGTAGTATAGGCAGAATATAAAAAGTAGTTAGCTCAGACTCTGCACACGTGAGTCTGGTTGTTTGTACCTGACAAATGGAAATAGCAGGAATACTGGACATAAAGATAACTACCTTGATTTCAGCAAAATATTTGAAAAAACCCTGTGAAATTCCAAATAACAAACCAGCTAAGGATGTTGTGGATACATGAAAATTTACTAAGTAGACACCAGGGTCAGAAATTGGATTCCAAGAGTAATGATTTGCTACAAAAACTGCAATTTTAGACATATTGAACCAGTATAATTTCCTAATCAAAAAAACAATTTCATTATCTTTTGCATTTGCCAAACCCTACTTTGTTCACAGTTATATACATCATAGTTTAAGAAGATTCAGACAAACTGAAATAAGTTCAGGGAAGGACAACAAGGATGATCTGTGTTCTATGTAGAATGATTGAAGGAATTAGGCATGGTCAGACTTTTTATTAAAAGACAGGAGGATTATATAAAATCTTCAAATATTTGAAGGAATGTGACCTAGAAGAAAGCCAAGATCTGTTCTCCTTCATTTCCGATAACAGGATAAGGAATAATGGATTTAAATTATACGAAGGGAGATTCCACCTGAATACTAGGCAAAAATTGACATTAAATCTATAGTGAATTAATTTCCAGAGAGATGGTAGTCTTTATATAACTACAAATTTTCAGGCAGATAGTAGGTAGTCCTATGATATGAATGATTTAGATTTGATTCCTCTGTTGAGCAACGTGACTATCATAGCCTCAAGAACCCTGTCATTTTATGATTCTTTGATTTCCCTCAGAAATTTCCTCAAAAATTCAACCTCATCCACTTCAGCATAGAAATGTTCAGTAATGGTAATTCCAATGCCAGCAGTCTCTACAACTGCCTCTTATGCAGTGAGAATTCCATCCTGAAGGGAAGGAGGCAATCTTTGTAAATAAGGAATATTTCTGAAAAACACCCTACCAAGCATTTAGATCTTTCTTTTTCTTATACATTCTGTTTTATTTCTTTAACAATGTAGAGATTGTAGAAGTTTGTGAGAGCCATTGAAAATTCTTTTTTTTTCCAGAAACCAAGATGAATTTATTCATGAGATATATGTTCAAACATTACTAACTGTTCTTCCTTTTATTGTGGCACTTTATGGTAATAATAGTGTTATTAAAGTAAAAAGAATTGTGATTCATTCTGCCTCAATACAAAGCATTGAAAAGTATTTGATGCCTCAAGTCATATTTTTCTTGATTTCCTCATTTATGTTCAGTGCTCTATGGCCTTGGATAGAATATAATTATTTTAATGTATTTTAATTATAATCCATTTTTTTCCTGGCACATGCTGACGGTATTATGGATATCTTTAAAATTATTCTTTTCAAAGTGTCTTAAAAAAAAAGTTTCTGAAAATAATCTGAAATGGCAGGCTCCTACTGCATTATAACCTAATCCAATTCTTCACCAATGTCAAGTTGCATTTGAATCATTAATTATTTTCTAAAATGCTGCATGTTTTATATTACATTAAGAAATACTCAATCATTCCACTTTCGGTATAAACATGATTTTAAAATAAGTCTTTTACTTTTATTATTTGATTGTTTGCCAAATGTATCTGAAAGTTAAAAGTAGCTACAGAGAAGCAAACACAACTCTGCCCTTTGTAATCCTCCCTGCCATCTGTTCTTGTCAGTCCTGACTAAACTTATTTTTAATTTGTGTTGTCGTCTTCTCCACTTGGGAATAAACAATATTCACCAAGCGTATGTGCTGTTTTATGAGGTAATTTAGTAATATGTGTGATAAAATTAGTAAAAGGGCAAATTTGCAAATAAAGGACTATGAGATACAGACTCCCTAGTTTGAAAAATCTTTCTTTCTTTCTTTCTTTCTTTCTTTCTTTCTTTCTTTCTTTCTTTCTTTCTTTCTTTCTTTCTTTCCTTCCTTCCTTCCTTCCTTCCTTCCTTCCTTCCTTCTTTCTTTCTTTCTTTTTTCTTTTTTTCTTTCTTTCTTTCTTTCTCCATTCATCTTACATATGTGACTCTCAGTGGCCTTCAAGATTAAAACCAAACAATAGCTGGAAACCAGGAAAAAAAAAGAAAGAAAGAAAGCACGCAAACATTGCAACAAATAAAACCATACTATATAGTCAACCGAGACCACAGTTAATTCATGTACAATGTAACTATTTTAGATTATATATATTGTATATATTTCTGGAAGGTCAGCAAGGTGGGGACCAGTCTGACCTCTGTGTGGGAATGATGTTTCATAGGGCAGGCAAAGCATTATGTGCTCAGTCTTCTTGATTTGTCCTTACTCTAAGCTTGGCCCTCCTCAACCATCCTAGTTTTCCCTTTCCATATCTCAGAGAAACAAACAATTGTGACTTTTGTCAGAGAAAGAGGTCCAAAGAAAATATTGTTTCTGGGCATGCTCAAAAGCAACATCTAAGGAACATGTCATACATTGTTTCTTCTAATTCCAAATTGAATCTGAGAAGATTATAAAATTTATATTCCCATCTGCATTTTTTCTTAGACATTCCTTGCTGATGTCTCTTGTGAGGAACATAAGAAGTTGCCTTATTGTAGTTTGGACCATTGCTCTATCTATCATATTGCAGTGTCTAAAGCAGTGTTTTTCAAACTTGGTAATTTTTAAGTTGTGTGGACTTCAACTCCCATAATTCCCCAGCCACCATGTTGCCAAGTTTGGAAAATGATGTTCTAGAGCCACTAGAATGGCTCGTCAATCATAGCATGGCCTTATTGGAGATGCCAGGAGTTGTCTGCAGGATTATGTGCTGGAACTTTTCATCTTTGTAATGGAAACATATCATTTTCCTTTGGTTGATTTTTATTTTAACTGAGAAGAAAGCGTCATCTTTTTCTGCTTTGCATTTTTTTAGGTTTCTTAGAAAATCTCTAGGGAACATCAAGGGTTTATATAACTTTTCTTTGAAAGTTGATAAATAATTTCAAGTGTAATTCTCTCTCTCATAATGTATATAGATAATGCATATCTACATAAATATGTGATTACATTTTGAAAGATTGCATTATATATCTGGGAGAAAGGGAATGGACCACAACTCACACCGGTGCCTGAATTCTGTACAGAAGACTTCAACTCTCCTAATGGTGTTACCTGTGCCACTACATTCACGAATTTCTTCCCACAATGTGTAAGTACTTCCTGATTGCTTCTCCTGATAGAGAATATAGAGAAAGTATTCTATTCTATCCCATATGTATCTTGTTAGAACTTTCCAAATGGGGAACTTTGCAGGCATAAACAATTTGATAAAATTGAAGGAAAAAGAAATGTATCTATTTATACTGAATCTTGTCACTGGTTAGATGCAAATAAAGGACTTTTTAATCTTCTGCTGTAAAAGTAAAGGAATCTTACTTTTATAGACAGTAAAAGGGACATTTCCATAGACTTCCGCACTTCGGGATGAATCTGTTTTTAGCATGCAACTTGCAACTTCTATCCACGCAGCAATTGTGGCTTAACGAAATAGGTAATGTTACCACTTCCTTTTGCTCATGCCTGAAGCTAGTAAAGTGGATGCTTTTCATTGCCTTTTCAGCATATACCTCTATCTATCTCTGTCTTTGTCTTTCTCTCTCCCTCTCTCTCCATTATTTGCTTCAGTACAAAGAAAATACCTGATAACAAAGGTAACTTTTCAGAAAACATAATTAAAATGGGAGTGGGAAACATTACCAATCTGTTTTTTATAGTCAGTTTCATCATCATTTCTTGATTTCCCTTGTAATCGTGCAAGGAAATCTATCTAATAGATTTATTTTCCGAATCCATTCCAAAGTTGACATTTGCTTTTAAGGGGAGTCATTTTCCCAAATAGGCTAGAAAACTGCAGAATTTGTTTTCTTAGATTCTCGGTACTTTTCTTCCCATATACAAATAGATTGGGGTTTTTTCCCTCAAGACATTTGAAAGGTCTCCTTGATTCACTATATCTAAATGCCATTTCATGCAAAGAAGGAGAAAAATCTGCACTGTTTGTTAATACTGCGACTGCAAATTTGTCTTCTGTATTAAGAACAACTCTGGTATGTCTTTTATAATCCTAGCATTTTGAGTTAAATAAATAAAGCAAACTTAGAGCCAGATCCTATATGTGCTTACCTACAATGTCATCTACTCCTGTTTTGCATGGAGAAAGAAGAAAAGGGACATTGCAGAGTAGAAACTGGTTCTTCAAGTTGAAATTGAAAAAGGGAGGGGGGGCAGTTCCAAGATGTCACCCATCTCAGGGGTTTGTTTGTTGGTGTATTCAGGTCAGTTTTTTATTCCTGGTATTTGCCTGGTCTAGTCCTTGCAGTTTTCTTGCAAGGGTTTTCTCTTCTACCCAAGGCTGAGAGAGTGACCCTCACAAGGTCACCCAGCTGGCTTTCTACCGAATGTGGGACTAGAATTCACCATTTCTGGGTTTCTAACCTGATATTTTAACCACTACATCAAATTGACTCGCCTTGGATTTAACATCTCCAACACCACATTTTTTGTTCGCAAATTCAGAAAAGAGTGGTTATTGCTGATTTTACCTAGATTGTTGGGGGCAACATGCTGACTCTGTAAACCGCCTAGAGAGGGCTGTAAAGCACTATTAAGCGGTATATAAGTGCAAGTGCTATTGCTATTTTAAAATGGGAAAACATAGGATTGGGAAACAACAGGCAGGCAATCCATTTTCTTTAACCCTCATCCATAATCTGTTTGTCGTGATTTGCTACATAGGGCTAATATTACTGGGATCTGCAATATGGCAATAGGAATGCTGTCATATAGCTGAAAGAATTATAAAATCATTTATGTAAAACATTTAGAATGTTCAAAGCTGGTATTATAGTAATCATCAGTGAGCTTAGATATTTTTCTTTTTCTTTCAATATGTTTTTCAATTGCTTCTGACTCTTGGTGATTCAGTGATCATCGCTGTACAGGACTAAGGGTCAGTAACTGCTTCTTTGTGTTCTTGTAAGATCATACTTATGTCATGTAACCTCCTTATTGTCAGTTGGCTTCTTTTCCAGTGCTTTTGATTTGTCCAAACAGTAGAATATTTTCCGATGACTCTTGCTGTTGCATTATGTGTCCAAAAATATTTAACGGTTAGGCGCATTATTAATGCTTGCTTTTAGCAGCCTGGTTTCACTTCATCTAATTCTGAGTGATTTGTTCTTATTCCAGTCCAAATTATTGCAATTTTCTCCAGCGCCACAACTCGAAGGAATCATTTTCTTTGTTAAGACTTTCCAGCAGCCATCTAGAATAACTAATAGCAACAACTTTGACAACATGTAACTTGGATGTCAGTGGCAAGTGTTTGCATTTTGGTATGTCGTGTAGGCTTGTGATAGTCTTTCACCAAATAATAGTTACCTCCTGTATGAGACCCCAGAATTTCTGACATAATTTCAGTTCTTGTTAATATTGAGCAGCAGTCAGACAGACGTTTCCCCTTTCTTCATCTTCAACAAGAGATTCCTTAAGTTAGCCTGCTTCTACTATCATAATATATCATGAACATACCTGAAGTAACTATTGCTCCAAACAATTTTACAGTAATTCCAAATATTACTTCTTCTATTCCTGCATTTCTCATAATATATTCTGCATATAAATTAAAGAAAGTAACAATAGATCATTCCCGATGCACTTCGTGCCAAAGTTGAATCACTTAGTTCCTCCATATTCCCTTCTCTTATTTTTTGTTATCATACAAATTCTTCAAAAGGCAGATGAGATGTTTTTAAGAGATACCCACAACTTATGTGTGGCCTACATAGTCAAAACAAAATTAGACATTTTTAGAATTTTCTTGCCTTTTCCATTATGCTAGTAAAATGATCCCAAGGGTTCCTGACCCTTCTAAACCCAGCTGGTACATCAGGCAGTTCTCTTTCTGTAGGTTGTTGAAGTTGGATTGCGAAATTCTGGGCACTGTTTTATTTGTGTATGAGATAACTGCAATGATTGGGTAGTCTGAGCTTTCTTCACTTATTTTGCAAACTTCTTAACTTTCATATGAGTTTTTACAACAAAGCCATACAGGTAGTCTTTTCTTATTGATCGTTCTTTCAGCAATCATTCAAAGTTACGACTATGCTGAAAAAATAACTTTACAGATCATTTACAATCTTTTCAGCATCTCTCAGTTAGTAATCACCTTTACTGTCCGTAGCATTATCTTGTGTCTGACCTCTGTTTTTTTCTCTCCCCCCCCCCACCTTTTGCGGGGCAAATTTACTGAAGAGAAAGGGATTGCAAGAAAATAAGCTGTTTGCTCTTCTACGCATTTGAGAGCAATGTGATTGCGTTGACAGCAAGAAAGGGTCAGGCAAAGGAGAGGCTGCCTACAGAAATTGCTTGCTGTTTTTTAACCCATCTCCTCTCACATAGAGGAGAGATTAGAGAGGAATCGACTTCAAGAAACTACTGTAAACTGTATGCATAGCATGAATTTGGTTCCAGCGCCAGGCTACAATACAATCACATGACTTTTGGTGTGTATAAGACAGTAAGCAGGCATTCCAAAGGGGAATGGTGGGAATGATTAGGATGCAAACCAAAACCAAACCTGTGAAACTGGCTAGTCTTGTCTCTTTCCATCCAGAAATCACAGTCACAATCCCCCTTAGTAACCCCTTAGTAACCGCTTCGCTTAGCAGCAGAGTCACAGATCCCAATTAGGGTTGTTAAATGAGGACTAACTGTATTCCTTTGAAAATAATGTGTTAGCTTTTTGATATTGAAAGTACATTCATTTTCTTAACTTTAATATTAAAAATTAAGGAAAATATGATTGTTCAGTTAATACACATTTATTCTACTCTACTTCCAATTTGGTTTTCTGATTTTATCTTAGCAATATTTTCTGCAACTACTGGTTTATTTATTTATTTATTTGAGGTGTTTCTCCATTCATGGTTTTGGGTTTTTCCCCCCAAGTTAGTTTCTAACTTTTCTACATTTACAGTTTTACCAATGTCTGATACCCAGAGAGAGGGGAGGGGGGGCAGAGGGAGAGGGAGGGAGAGAGCGAGAGAGAGAGAGAGAGAGAGTTGATACACTTATCTGCTATTATTTCTGATATGTTGCATGAAGAAAAAAAAACCATTTGACCGAATGCTTGTAAAAACTGGATTTCCATCTACCAGGAAGCTACCAGGAATCCTTATAAAAAACATTTGCTGCTTAGATCCAAAGAATCCTGAAATTAACCATTTATAGCCATAAAATATAGCTCTTATTGAAAATACGTTTGGGTATGTTTGTATTTATATATGTTTATAAATATTTGACTTGATTACAGGAAAAAGAAAAAAAAAAAGTCCTAGCAGAATCCTAAGAAAATGTGATCTAGTCAAAATTAGTGAGATATGATATGCTTAACTCCCTCACATTAAAATCAATGGGATTCAACCAACCTTATCTTAGTATAGTATTCATTGACTGCGGTAATTAGACTATTCCTTTTTCTTATTTATCACTAATCATGGCTGCAATCTGACTTTCTAGTATAGTTTAAATGGCAAATGCTGCCAGGAAACATTTGATTATTTAAATCGTTTACATTTTCAGATATAGAATGTATTTTAAATATTTTGTGGAGAATGGAATTGCGTTCTTCTATAGTTTTTTTTCCTTAAAAATGAATTCATAATTATCAGTCTAAATTGAAAAATATATAAATTGAAAAATATATGGAGATGGTATTTTATTTTTAGGGTGATCCTGTGAAGAAAACGGATATCTTTATTGCTGTAAAAACATGCAGGAAATTCCATGGAGACAGAAGTAAGTTCTGGAGTTAAGAGTATATTTACATTTTTTTTTCTGAAGCTGTTTTTATTAATTTATATAACATGTTGAAAAGTATAGCTAGCCTTTTCGTTTAGCATATTCTCTTTTTGAATTTTTCACATATAATAAAAATCACTTGTGAGAAAATTAGTCGGAAAAGTGGTAAGGAAGGAAATTGAAATTTGCATTGAAGGTGCAAATTCACAGTTTTCAAAACAAAACATCTTATGCCTTTAGCTTGTCAAGAAAAGATGGGATATAAATCTAACAAATCAATGGAATATTTATTTATTAAATATGTACATATGAGATTTATTTTATTTGTTTATTAAATTTATTCCCATCCATCTTGCTATTACGTGACTCTGGGCAGTGATCTATTGGAGAGTTTCCTTTTTTTTTTCTTAGATGCTTTGGATACATAAGACTGAGAATCTAGTATATTCCTAAAAACGAAATCCATGAATTGACCCACATTTCACTCAAATAATTATGTGATTCTTACTGACATCCTAATGAAAGCCAATAGCAGCCTATCTCTAATGTTGGGTGATAGGAGAAATTATTAACCAGTGATGCTCTATTTTAGTTGAAATATATTTTAATGTATATATGGAAGTGAATAAAACCTTTGCATAAAATCCCAAAAGTGCTTTTCAAAAGGCAACTGGATTTTCTTGGTTTTTTCCTTGAAAATGTTTTACTTCTTATTCAAGAAGCTTCTTTACTTCAGAACTGAAGAAGCTTCTTGAATGAGAAGTGAAATGTTTTCAAGGAAAAAACAAATGAAATCCATTTGCTTTTTAAAAAGCACCTTTGGGGCAACCATGATATGAGTGATTGAGAATCTCCATAGACACCATTGCATACAGTATTGTGTTTTATAAACATATACATATTATCTAAATGTTAAATATTTACAGTAATTTTAACCAGAGTTTTGTTGAAAGTGAAGATTTTGGCCCACATGAAGCATCGCTTTTTTCTCTTCTAATCACAGCTCTTTGAAGCGTGAAGAGTTTTCCTTTCATCATAACTGTCCTCTTATTTTTTGCATCTCTTCTATGTCAGGCAGTGACTAGTTTAGTAGGCTGTATTGTAAATTAATCTGATGTCCTTGTTTGAAGGAAATTGCCTTCAGCATTTTTCCCTTCAAATCACAACAAAGATGTATTGAGCCTATTGTCTCTGTAAACTGTTCTATCAGTATGATATACACAGATGATAAATGAGTTTCAGACATTACTTTTATTCTTTGATAGTCTTTTTAGGATGATGAGAGAATTTATTTTCTCAGTACCCAACTATTTCACTCATCACTTGTTTTAATTATAGCAAAGTCTGCTGCTTTTTAAACCCCTTACCTCTTTCTGAAGAAATCCAACCACAGTTTTACGCTCTTTGCATACCTCACAACCTTTCTCTTTTCCTTCATGTATTCTCACGCCTGCTTTACTTCCATCACACGCAGCAACCAAACCTCAGCTCCATATTCATGCAAACTATTCCATAATTTGGTTCTATTCATTGTGTCATATGCTTTCTCTAGATCAACACACAATGAATTTTTAAAAATAATTTTTGAAAAGCAAAAATGCGGCATTCACTTCCCTGCCCTGACATAAGAGCTTGTTGAATTTTCCAGTTCATGAGCGACTACATCCATGTTTTGATATTTCTACAGCCACCAGCATTTTCATAGTGTTTATGTCTTCCTTTTCATCCTTTTTTTCCCCTTTGATGCGAACATTTAAAGCATTAATTTCACACTGTCCTGTGCAAACAAGGATTTCTAATCTCAGGATTACTTTGCAAGTCAATATATTGTGGCTGCTATATCCCACCAATTAGGATAGCGGCTTCAAATTCATGTCGTTTCAGTGCTGCATAAGAACTATTTCATTAGCCCAAATACTGCAAACACATAAGCTGTCTATGACTAGGACACCATCTAAAAGGATATACTAAATTGAACTTGGTGTGAAGACGTGGCAATGTATTCTAAATGAGTATTATTATTTCCAAATGGTCATTTTGCTTCTCCTGCCTGTGTCTTCATTTTTTTTTAAATTCAGTACCTATTGTGAAACAAACCTGGGAAGGAGAAGCCACTTTTATTGAATACTACAGTGATTATGCAGAAAGTTCAATACCTACTGTTGACATAGGAGTACCAAATACCGAAAGAGGTGGGTTTTAATATGATATTTCTTCCATGAGTTGTAGCAAGTATTCCACGTGAATGTCTGTAACAATGAAATGCTTATTGCTAATATGGCTTCAAGTTGCAGCCTGAAAAGTGATACTTAAGTGATACCTGCAAACGGTGGCCTCAGTTCCTCTACTTCTGTCATGTGGGATTGGGCTGAGCAGGAATGGTCAAATATTGGAGCAGAGCCCTCTCCTAGACTAGATGTTTGTCTTAATTACAGCAAGGAAAGGCAATCATATTGAAGCTTCCACATTACTTTTCATTTATTTTTCTGTCTCTGAGGGCTGTAGTAGGCATGGACATGAGATTAAAATGTTCAGCCCATTTTTGAGATTTTGGACGCTGGGCTTGGTTGTTTAAAAAGAAAAGAGCTTTACTCTAATTGCATCAAACAAACAAAAACACTGTCCCAAGTTAGCATTTTTATGGTTGAATGTTAGCAGAATGATCTGTGCTGCAGAGTAGATGGCCAAGGATTACCCTCTTTTTAAATTGCTATATTAAGGGCAGCCAGCCAAGCAGATTGTGTTTCCAGTTCCTAGTTTTGTTTAGATGTTCTAATTAATTGTTACTAAGCTGATCGATCCATACTGTAACAGGACATACCTTATTTGGATATATATCCAAAGTTTTACTCAATATCTACTTCCCAGTTTCCTTTTTTTTTTTTCTTTTGTTACTTTCTAGGTCACTGTGGAAAGACTTTTGCCATTTTGGAAAGATTTTTAAATCATAGTCCTGCTAAAATGCCTTGGTTAGTCATTGTGGATGATGATACCTTGATAAGGTAAGAATTTCTGAATCAAATTAAATTGAATTATACTAATGTCTGTTATTGTTATTGTTATTATTATTTGCAGGATTGCAGACTCCAGATGAAATGTGAAACATGACAATTCATGTTGCAATGAAATTTTGAGGGAATCAGACAACAAATCCAAACCGAACAAATTAAAAGCATCTCCCAAATGAATAATTTATTACTGGACATTTGAGCATGTTGTGGCATAAAATTGAATTAGTGTCTAAAAAGATGACAATTTTGAAATATTGCTCTAGCATTGGGATTTCTGAGGATATATGGGGGGAAATGTACAAATAATAAGATGGCATTGGTTGCCCAAACCAAGAAACTCACTCAAGTACTGCAGAGTGGAGGATTATGATGTTCAAGACAACAATATTTCTCTTCTGTCTTGGTCATGCAGTAAGCACTCAGCATGTCTGAGCCCATCACTGGAATTGGGGATCTGGCAACTGCTGTTCTTCACTGAATAGCTATTTCTTTCTGTATGCAGTTTAATCTCCTTGCCACATCATGCTCTGTTTCCACGGGGGGTGGGGGGGGATTGACATAATTGATTATCGACTATGGCTCATCTTTGGATCACACAGGCTGACAAGCATGAATGTTTACTTGTCACCTAAGGGCTTCAGGAGATTTTTAAGAAGTTGTACAACGATTTATCTGAAATGGTACAGTTTCCTGCCTGAATGGGGGGTTGGACTAGAACAGTGGTCACCACCAGTGGTCCATGAGAAAAATTTGGTGGTCCACAGAAAAATTATTTGCATTTTTATATTGCATTAAATACTATTTATCTTTTTAAAAAAATCATATTAGTGGTCCATGGGATTTAAAATTATGAATTTAGTGGTCCCTGAGGTCCCAAAGGTTGGTGACTCCTGGACTAGAAGACCTCCAAGGTCCCTTCCATCTCTTTTATTCTGTTATCATGAGGTATGTTACCAGGTTCTGACATTCTCAAAGTTCAGTTTCCAGGACTCTTTTTGGGCAGGGGGGAGGGGAGGGGATGGGTTGATCCTGGTACACATATCACTTTGCTTAAGAAATTTATTGCAAAAACACTATTCTCCATTAGCCTAGCAGGAAAACATGTTTTAATATCATATTTTATTTTTCACTAGCAAGGAGTACGATTTTCAAGAGAACTATGTCTTTATGAAGGGACGATGCATGACAAATTTTACTAAAAATGATGAAGGCGCTTTCAAGCCATGTTCCTTTAAAATCTGACCGTTACTATTTGTGCACAGAATGCAATGAAGTCTTTTATGCTAGGAGACCATATGATGGGGAGAAAGCATGCCAGATTTCAAACAGATGGGTTAAGGGAGATTATGCAGAGGAAGAAGTGTTCATAAGGAATGATGGTGTTTATTTCTGGATACAGTAGAGGTGATTTATAGTTTTGACAGTATAGCTCGCTGGTCTTTATCTTAAAATAACTAAGTTTTTAGGAGAGGTCAAGTAGCTCCCAAAGCATTTTCACACAACCATGTAGAAAAAAAGACTGGATGACACTAAAAGGCTACAAATGATAGAGCTCTTTTCAATCCCAAAGATTTTTCCAGCTTCCACAGTTCTGTGATTGCAGCAACCAAAGGTGGCCATTGTGATTTAATCACCCACTTACAGTATCTTCCCTCCATCACCTACACTGTCATTATGTCTTATCTAAGTAATAGAAACATCTTGTCCTTTTGGCATACCCGCTCATCAGCTTTTCTAAAGTATCAGCAGTCTGGTGAAACTAATCAAGACTATTCATGTAAGCCCAGAACAGATGTCTATTCAGATCTATTTACTGTTGTCTGGGTAACAAAAGGAACTCCTGTTCCAAATTACCCTATTCCAGCTTGTCATCTGAGCTTTGACCAAATCTAATGTACAACCCTAGTAAGTATGCGAGTATGTTTGGAAGTTGGGTTCAAAAGTTTTGCAAGCAGATTTTTACAAAAGCAGATTTTTAAAACAATTTTATCCTTCATGCCCCCAAGCCTTTCCAAATATTTGGAGGTTTTCCTGAACTTTGGTATTGGAGCCTGATAGGCAAAGTCAATGACTTCTATATTTTTTATTCCAATTGTTTTTTCCATGTATGAATGCTACTTATTTTCATTCTGGCAAACTGTCTTGAAAAACATAAGCAAGTACCAGGTTTGTAGTTTCCTCAGAAGTCCTGATTGTGAGATTCTTGGGACTCTCTGAGCTTGGTTGTTTCCTTGCAGATATTTCATTACCAAATTAGGTAATGTCATCAGTACAACCTCAGAGAACCAAGGACTCGACAGTTCAGTTCAGAACTACAAATACTCAATTCCATTGGTCATGTCCTGATTTTAGTATTAAAAATTAAAATCATGGAACATGAGGAATTTAAAACATGGCACATATGATTTAAAATTACATTTTCCAATTAATACAATAGGAAAAAAATAATCTCTCTTTCCTGTGTTCTTGCATGCTTAATGAATGGAAGGAAATCTAGCATGTTTAAAACCCCATTATATTTGTTAAATTGAAGATTCAGTGCTTCATCCAATAATTGTATCTTATACAAAAAATAAGCATGACTTAAAAACGAGAAATTTACCAGAAGGTATGCCTAATTTTCTGTGAAATTCTACAGTGGCTGTAGGTGTAAAATGTAATTCATTTCCAGTACTAAGAATTATTTTTACATAGTCTACACAATATTATTTATTTTTTTATTTACTTATTTTATATGTGTGTGTGTGTATGTGTGTATATATATGTGTGTGTGTGTGAGAGAGAGCATTATACACACATACACACACACACACACACCCCTCCCATCTCACTATCTAAAGCAAATATGGAAATGCCAGCATCACTGTAGTACATTTTAAAAATTAATGTTCACAATGTTTAAAGAAAAAGAATCTTCACGTAATGTGATTATATTCTTTTTGAATAGCTACATTTGGAAAAGTAGCAATAAGGAGCAATTCTTGCATTGGGAACATAGGAAAGATTGTACATATAGTATTTTTGGCAACAAAAGAGGTCATATGATGTGAAAAGATCTCACTTTCAGATTTTTTGGGGGATGGGGGAAACTAGTGATGAGAGTGGCATGCTTCTCAATCTTTTCCAGCATCCAGGTCTTGAAGCAATAGTCTAATATTTACTGATGTGTAAACGAATTAACTGATGCCAAACAGGACATTAGAAGAAATCCATTTAGGCATGCTTTTTTTGGTATTTGGAATATACAGCTTTTGCTGATCTATGATAGCTTATATTTCATGTTCCATATTGGCAACAGAATCACTGGAAAGTTAATCACACAGCCACCACTTCTGCAGAAGTAATTAAAATGTCACCGTTTGATGCCAAATATCCTTATGTACATCACACTTGAATATAAATGTAATTATATCATATAAATTCACCCAAACCTCTTTTCTGCATAATTTAAAAGCTAGTCTATATTACTAGAGCAGAGCGATTAAATTAAAAATAAAACTATACCCACTTGTTATTTATCTTGGTACATATATTATACCTATTAAAAAATGCAATATAGTGTATATTCCCAAAATTAATATCCCACCAACTTCCAAAGACTCCTAAAAATTATCATCATAAATATTAATTCAAACCAATAATTAAACATTTCAGATTTGACATCAAATGCTAAAATTAAAGAGCAATGTTAAAAATGACCTTTATGCAACAAGATATTCAGCCCACAAATACCATAGGGAACAGGAGGGCATTTGCCACTTTCCAAAGCACAAGCAATATGAATTTTTGGCAACAGCCAAAAATTATAAAGGTCTGCTTCTGTGTCTGTGGAGCTTCTCAGTCATCCAGGTCATAGTTACCTCAAAGGTGCTTTTTCAAAAAGCAAATGGGCTGGGTTTTTTTTCCTTGAGGAAGAAGAAGAAAAAGTTTCGCTTCTCATCCAAGAAGCTTCATCAATTCTGATGTTGGGGTGTGTGTGGAAGGATAGTACTGACAATTGAGCCTGGATAGTGGGAGGATGGAAGGATAGGTTCTGACCGGAGGGGGGTGGGGTGGAGGATGGAAAGATTATATTCCTGTGCAGTCATCTGGACCTTAGCACTCTCTCTGAAAGCCCATGAGGCCACTTGGGGGGTTTATCTTTGCCCTCAGGGTCACCTGAATCAGAGTGCAATTGATTGTGGAATCTTCCTGGAACTGATGCAAGAGCTGTGTTGTAGACTGGAGATAGGTGGTGTCTTATCCCTCCCCCTCTGTTGAGATAGGGCTGCTCAATGTTAAAATAAAGGGCCTCTTATACCCCTCCTTCTTAAAGGGACGCGATGGCTCAGCGGCTAAGATGCTGAGCTTGTTGATTGAAAGGTCAGCAGTTCAGCAGTTCGAATCCGTAGTGCTGTGTAACAGGGTGAGCTCCCATTACTTGTCCTAGCTTCTGCCAACCTAACAGTTCGAAAGCACGTAAAAAATGCAAATAGAAAAATAGGGACCACCTTTGGTGGGAAGGTAACAGTGTTCTGTATGCCTTTGATGTTTAGTCATGCCAGTCACATGACCATGGAGACATCTTCGGACAGCGCTGGCTCTTTGGCTTTGAAACAGAGATGAGCACCGCCCCCTAGAGTCAGGAATGACTAGCACATATGAGCGAGGGGAAACTTTACCTTTACCTTACCCCAGGGGTGAAATGCTCCCGGCTCGGACCGACTCGGCTGATCTGGTAGCGATGATGGCCAGTAGTTCAGAGAACTGGTAGCGATGGCAGTTCGAGACTTCACCCACCCACCCAGAAGTTATGCACTGGCTGCGCAAGCGCACACCGTTTAATTCATTCATTCATCAGTGGCAGGTTGGGTGTGCGCTTGCGCAGCTGGTGCGTGGAACAGGGTGACGATGGAGGTGGCACATTCAAGAAGGAGAGTGGCTCCGGTAACTTTCTGGCGCTTGCCTTCCCTGGCAGCCAGGCGCGGGAAAAAGGTAAAGACATGCTGCATGGCGAAGGGAGACGGGGCAGTGGTTCCAGGGCAAGGCTGGTGTCGGGGAATGGTGCATTCCCTGGCCCAGTTGAGGCAGGTGGCGAGCAGGCAGTGGCTCCCGGACCTCGGGGAATGGCACGTCCCTGGGCCCCAGACCCCAACCCCAAACCAAGGCGAAGGGTGAGTGGGCGGCAGCTCCGGGGCAAGTTCGGAGTTGGGGAATGGTGCATTGCCTGAACCGGTCGAAGCGGGCAGTGTCTCCAGGGCCCCGGAGAATGGCACATCCCTGGGCCCTGGCCCCCGACCCAAAGTGAAGAGAGAGCGGGTGGCGAGCGGGCGGCAGAATAGAAATTTAAAAAGTTTTCCTACCAGGTTCTGTGGGCGTGGCTTAGTGGGGGGGTCTTGTGACTGAGTGGGCGTGGCTGTGAATGACATTGAGTTGGCCACACCCACTCAGTCACAGGACACACACCCCACCAAGTCACACCCACAAAACCGGTAGGGAAAAATTTTAGATTTCACCCCTGCCTTACCCCTCCTTCAAACCAGTGATCCTCTTTATCCAACATGTGGACTTTGTTGTCTTGAAAAGAGTGGCCTTTGTCTTTCAAATGCAGATGGACCACTGAATCTTGTCCTGCAAGGTTTGATCTGCTAAGTTGTGCCATCCCCTTGTGAAGTGGTTCTGTGTCTGCTTTTGTGTTTCTCCCCATCCAAGCTCAGGCATTTGTAGCTTCCCTATCCAAGTGGGTGAAACAGGATAGGCAGATTCCTTTTCAAAGGAGACAATCCCATAAAAAATCTGGTACTAAACAATATACAACTTTATTTTATTTATTTATTAATCAAATGTATATAGATACCCATTTCGCCAAAGGTGGTTCTGGACAGTGCACAGCAATAAATAAAACAATATAAAGCATAAAAATCTTTTTTTTTTTAAATCACAGTAATAAAAATAAAGATTCTAACCATGGGAGAAACAGGATAAAAATGACCCCCATTATAAGTTAATATCAGCACCTTGAAACTTGAATTGGAAATAAAACTACTGAAATGTTCCTAAAATGTCAATTTGGTTCATGGCATTTTATAGCAACTATAGTGTCCAGGTTGTTTTCATAGACAGCCCTGGGTACTCATCACAATAGGGAGATAATAAAACTAGGAGTAACTGTCACTAAAGCCTTCTGCTCTAAGAAGTGCTGCATTTGGCAAACCAGCCAAAACTGGCCAGTGACTCCAACCGTTGCTCCAGAAGAATTATATGTTCAGGAGGAACCTGGAGTCCATGGGCCTGCCTCTCAGGAGGAGAATGACCACATCCAGAAGTGAATGATAGCTGCCAGCAAAACCAAAGATTATTGAGAAGTTCCATACGGGAAGCTCCCTAATTTTCTGAGTATAATAGGTTGTGGATATGGGCGATCAGTGCTGAAAAACCTTTATTCTGTAATTAGATAACCAAGATTTGGATGTAGTCCTCTACATCCTCTTTCACAGTCCTCTGTGAAAGGGGCAAATGTTGAAATGTGTATCCTACATTTACAATGGAAATACTGCAATTCAGGTATTGCACCAGGTGGACAGAGCACACAAGGGCTATGATAATGAAATCATCGAAACAGATCTTTATTACAATCACAGATGAGCACATATCATCAACATCATTATGATTTGCTGCAGACATCAACCCTGAATTTTGTCATTTTTACCAGTGGGGGTGTAATTGTAGAAATAAGTTAAATGATTCAGCCTGATACAAGAGTTTTATAAAAATAACTTTTGCTTTAGAATATTAAAATTAGGAGGGAACAAGGTTATAGGCCTTTATATTGAAGAAAAGACCCAAAGAGTATGACAGAAAAGCTTATTCTTTTTATAGTAATATTTGATGATTATATAGATTTTTTTAGAAGCAAAGAGGGTTTTTTTTTAAAGTAACTACTGAAAATTTTAAATATTCAAAAGACATTCTCTTAAATATTCCGTTTCAGCTACGTACATGTGCTTGCTTAAGCTGATAGCTTCAGGGTTTGGGATTTTTTAAAAGTAATTAAATATATTAGATGATATTTCACTATGTGGTTTTTGTTCTAGCATCTCTAGGCTCCAGAAATTACTCAGTTGCTATGACTCAAGTGAGCCAGTGGTTCTCGGGGAACGCTATGGCTATGGTTTAGGATCAGGAGGCTATAGTTACATTACTGGTGGAGGAGGGTAAGTCATTTAAATTATTCAAAGGAGTAAAGATGCATAAGAGCAATAACTTAAGTTTTCAGTTGCTTTCATGACGGATAGATTTCTTCTCATACCAGGCTCTGCCATTATGAATGAGATTTTTGTAGTCCTACTGTCATAGAATTTTTACAAGAATATGAAATATAAAAATTTCCTAACTTTGTAAATAGTAATATGGTAATTTACAGTAGCATTTCAATAGACAAATAAACATAGCAAAAAGAAATTCAAAGCTGTGAGTACAGTTTGAGATCATTTCTGATTTATTAAAGCTGTATATTTGAAGGGCCTCTTCCCTGAAAGACTAGAAGATTGTAGCTGTAGAATATCTTCTGTGAAAGGCATGTGGGAGTGAGGCTATTACATGATTTTTCTAAAATATCCATGGCTTAGTCCAAATAAGAAAGTTGACAGGCTTTTAAAAATACTGGCTTAATGTCAGTAACCCACAGATAATAAAACAAGAGTTATTGGCTTCTCTTTTTAACCTTGTTGTATTGTGAAAGGTTTTTTTTTTCCTCAGTTGAGTTGTATTTGGAAGTGGTATATGACTGAGCATCTAATTTGTCAATAATCCTAAAACAGATTCTGCTATCAATAACAACTAATGATATCCATTAGGTTATGTTGACTAGAGACATGGAAGAACATAGGGCATTATGACTTCATTAGGAGACCCAGAGCAGTAATAATCTGTTTGCAATGACTGCTACGAACTCATAATTGCTGTTAGTAGATAAAACTTTTTATTCAATAATAATGCTTATCTTCTTGATTATTAATTTCTTTTTGGATTTGCCTTAAAAGGATGGTCTTCAATAGAGAAGCAATCCAAAAACTGTTTGCTAGTAAGTGCAGGTGCTACAGCAATGATGCCCCTGATGATATGGTAATTGGAATGTGTTTCAGTGGTTTAGGAATTCCTGTTACACACAGCCCTCTCTTCCATCAGGTGAGTGTCATTATATGTCACTAAGTATCTCATGGTTAATATTAGTTCAATTTCCTTAAAACCTAATTAAAATGATACAACAGCTGGGAAATATATTACAAAACCATTCCTGCTTTTTCTTAGAATCTTTACTACTTAGACCTGAGAATAGGGATGCAAGGGCATTTCAAAACTGTAAGTAGAAGGCTGTAACTTTGGCAATGAAATACAGTACACACATTATTAATAGGATAGTAAAAGATTTATTTTTTTTTTGGTCTGCTCAAATTAAACCCTTCCAGAATAATAAAGTGGAAACAGGTGAACATACAATGAATATCCTGATGCTTCAAATCATACTTATTTTCATAAATATTATTAATATTTATCAATATCTGGCTTTGATACAAATTCCAACTAGAGCATCTTCTCACAACACAGCTGTCAAAATATTACAAGACGTGTTTAGATCATTTTTTAAAAAAAATTCAGGAGAGATTAAATATTTCATTGTAGTTTTAACCACAGATTTTGTGGTTTTCAATTTCCACATATAACTACACAATATTCTTCCCTAAGTTGTGTTTTATCATTGTTCAAACAAATGTAATTTCCAAAATATACAGTAGTGGCCAAAATTGTGGAAGCCTTTTTGGAAAAGTGTATTTTCTAAAACTAGCTAATAACACCACTTTTTTTTGGAGTAGTACCATAAAATTATATATCAATAGAAAGATAATTTAATCAAGAATGTAATGCAGTAACTTTTATGAAGGATTTGCTATTAGAATAGCAGTTACAGTATAAAGAAGAAAAGTGAAACACATAGAATGAGATATACAAAAATTATCACCATAGAAAAAATGATATATACCAAAATTACCACCATAGAAAAAATGAGATATAAAAAAATTATCATGTCAGTTAATACTTAGTTGGGTAACCTTTAGCATGAATTACGGCCTTACAACGTCTTCCCATGGAGTGGACCAAGTCTTTTAGTTCTGCAGCTGTTATAATGTGAAACCAGGTTTGAATGATTGCTTCTATTAACTGGGTTTTATTGCTGGGTCGCTTCTGACTAACAAGTTTCTTTAGTCGGCTCCATAGATTTTCAATTGGATTAAGGTCTGGGCTATTCCCAGGCCATTCCAGCAGTGGAATATGATTATCTTGAAACTCAAAAAAAAGTGGTGTTATTAGCCATCAAACCTCAAAAATACATTTTTCCTGAAAGGTTTCCACAATTTTGGCCACTACTGTAATGCCTTAACTTTTTAACGTGCTGATTATCACCAAATTTATTTAGAACCCTTTTGTAATGGTAACGTGAAAGCAATAGAAAATGCTGACAAAGGGGGATTATATGAAAAATGGACTCCTAAAGTTTCAGTGAAACATGAATATCATTTAAAAACTCATGTAATTAGTATAACTTCTGAAAAATGTTGAAACGTGAAGAAATGATCATATGATTATATTGATATCAGACGTATTTAGTGGCTGGGGCAACTTTTTCTGTTTCAAATAAACAATTATTTATTTAAAATATTTATATTCTGCTTTTTTCATAAGTATGCAAACTACATTAAATAATAAATTAACAATTTATACATATTATTAGCATTCTCATATCAACAATTAGCAGCCATTTCATGTTTAGACTATAGAGTTGGTTTCTAATAGGAAATGGTCCAATGCTATTTCACTTTATCCTTCTAGAAGATATAGACTCTGGGGAATCTACTTAAATACTCTTAATTTTTGATAAGTATATAATTAATGTCCTGGGATGATCTTGTTACTGTAACTGTTAGCTGAACAATTCAGATTATGAAATTGTTACCTCTTAAGCTTTTATTTCAATCTGTCTTCTCATTATGCGGCAAGTAACCAACTTATTATGCCAAAATGCTTAACTGCAGATGAAGAAATGCTTTGGTGCTATCCAAAGTCATCCAGTTTTTCATCTATTCAGCCTTCTGGTACAATATAGCCTCAAGGAAGCATAAATCCTCACAGTAATTTTAACATTCTGCAGAGTCATAAGGCAAAATGTATGAATCTTAATATGAAAGCAGAATAAAAATTGATTAAATAATAAATTAAAATATAAAACAAATTAGGTAGAGGAAATTCTATAATTCCAGATCACAACTATCCATTTTGCATATTGATGTTTGATTAACAGCAACTTTTCAGGGATGCTGTATTTGACTCATGAAAAAAGAAGTTCCTGGAGATGCCACACACTGAATTGCAAAATAATTTTATTATAAAATAAATATGAAAGTTTAAGGACAGAGCATAAATAACATTTGCTATGTTGAAAATTAAGTCAGATTTTAATCATTTTTACAGTGCAAGCACAATTCTTAAAGTATAGCCCATTCATTTATTTATTATTCTTATTTCTTGGGATTTAGTTTAACATTTAAATTTCAAATGGAGAAAGCAAAACAGATGAGGAAGCAAAATGTATATTCAAGTTACCTTCATATACAAGTAGCTGATCAAAATTGATACATTCTTGTGTTCTTTAAAAATTCTCTTTATTGTGGAAGCAAAAGGCAACTATCATGTATAAGATTATTTGCTTCTGTTTAAATATTTCACTAATATGCATTGTAACATTATGAGAAAGTGAAAAAACAAATGCTGTTGTGGTTCTAAGAATGTATTCATGAATAAATGGTTTTCAATTGCCATATTCAATCAGCCGTATCCTTAATAGACTTTCCATATTCCCGAGATCTCAATATATTTACAGTGTTTCTCCAAAAAGAAGTCCAGATCTTATTTCTTTTGACCCTTGAAAAAACGGCTAGGTCTTCTTTTTGAAGGGTTCTAATTATTGACTCACGTTGTGGCGGTGGCACCAACAGCCATGCCCAGGAGGAGTCCGCTGCTGGCCCACTTCTTCTGCGGCCACTTGCCACAACTCCAGATCGATCCAGAGTTCTATTATCGGCTGCAGATGCCTTCCAGCATACATCTGAAGGCGAAACGGAGGCCAGGGCGATGCGTGCAGGCGGTGGCAAGCAGCCGCAGAAGAAGCAGCCGCAGAAGAAGGCAAGGCAAGTGTCAGGGTGTTTGATGCCTGGTAAGTAGAGCAGCTCCACCACCCCCATCCCCACCCTAGCTTAATTTTTTACCTGTGTGCCTCACCCCACTCCCTCACCCTGGGATGGGCAGGGTCTTAATTAGGGCTAATTTTGAGGGTGGGGCTTAATATGATCGCATGCACTCAAAAACATGATAGGGCTTCTTTTCAAGGTGGGTCGTCTTTTTGGAGAAATACAGTATTTATTTATATATACAATATATGGTATAAAGTACAATGTATCTTATGGACTATCCAGTACCACAGTTCTCATGGCAGACAGATTGTAGAATTTGGAGGAAAAAACAGTGTTTTATATCCTTTTATATCATCTAAGCATGAAGGTAATATTATTCTTAAGTGCATAATTTAAATCCATACTTTAATAAGGAGGACTAATAAAATGCTCATTTTTTTAATTTATATTGCTTCAAAGGCCAGAAGCTATGCTTTTCCCTTCATTTCAGTACCTACTTTCTCAGGCCTAACTACCTTTCTCTTAAATAACACAATATTTTTAACTTACTGGAAAAAACATGCTTAGCTTTTCTATTTTCTTTCAGAATGTAATCTTTTGTTGACAGTAGAACAATTTGTTTTATCCATTATTGGTTATCAGATAATGGGATTTAGTAATGCTTCTCCTAAAAAGAAAAAATACAGCTTTGTTTACCATATACACAGTGGTTACATTAGCTATTTGCAGCCATTCAAATTGTATATGCAAAGTTTCATTGGAATAATAATAGCCCTGTCTCACTGCCATATTAGATTCATCTTGTCACAAAGACCTACATTTGTAAAGGTCAGGGTGAACAGATTTTCTACAAAGACACCGTACATTCCTACTGTGCTTATCATGTCATCCACTTCACAGGGCTGTATCTGTATCTGATTTAAGAATACATTATCTTTGCTTCTTTTTTTATAATTGAAGAAATTATTTTATAAGTATGCAACTCATTCTCTCTTTTACTTCAATTCTAGGCTCGCCCAATGGATTACCCGAAGGACTTCCTATCCCATCAAGTTCCAATATCATTTCATAAACACTGGAATGTTGATCCAGTAAAGATTTATTTCACATGGTTGGCTCCAAAAGTACAAGATTTGGAATATGGAAGCAAACATGTCAGAGAGGATTTATAATCTGTGAAAGTATTTAAATATTGTTATGGTCTTAATATTTAGAATGTAGATAAAATTTTATTGCTCTATTTATAATTATTTGTTGCCCATATTGTACAAGACAATATGGACACAATCCAGTACCACTTTTTGGCACAGTATGCTGCTTTCTTCCTTTTGGACCACTATAATTTGTATCCCATAATTAGAACCACTGTTTAGGGATATAGTGTCTGCACAAGGCATTTAACCTCTCCACTGCCACATTGTGCATTACTTTGTGTAGGTACTAATGAAGGATAGGTTGGAAATAAGTTTATATTAAATCTTGTGAGTGTACACTGCACAGGATCCACAGTTATTACTAGACCATGCTCTGAATATTGCTGCTCTAAATCAAATGAATGCAAACTTTTATTTGTGCATTTATTCCTTCTTTTTATTGGCCTTAAAGTTTTAAAATTAATGTTTTTGTCCTAGAATTTTGTAATCATTACCACCTTTAAGATGCTTTTGCCAGTTCATCAACAAGTTTTTCTTTGTTCTCTCCAATTCTTTTGCTTCCCAAAGAAAAGAATACATTTTGAAGGAAAGAAAATACAATAGCTCTTCCACATACATATTTTATCTCATGTAATCATTTTGCAATTATTTAAAATAGGCACAGCAGAATAGGATAAAATGTTTGCCCAGAATCAGAGTAAAAAGTATTGCCTTCATTTTGTTTCTTCATCTAGCAAGGTTTAAGTGCCGTGTGACAATAACACGGCATTCTGTTTCCCATAAGAACTTTAATTGCTTGGAATCAATTCAAGAAGCAGCAGTTACTGGCAAGGATTGCACATGCTTCAAAAATGGTTAGGAAGAAATGTTTCACCTTCACAGCAGCTCAGCATTTTTTATTTTTTGATACTCATTAAAACAGCCCCTTTTTTCAAGCTTCTGTGCAAGTCTGCGTCTGCTTTAAGAGCCTTTGTGTTGTGCTTGCCCAAACATCCAAAGCACTTCTGTTGAATCATTTTTTAAATGCACACAGCTCTACTGATTCTTCATTTTTTCCCTCTTCTAACAGCATTGAAATACTAATGGAACAAATAAACTGAATGCAGTGAATCAAAAAGTAAATTAGGATCATTAGATGAAACATCTAATCTACCATCATCTCAGACTCCCTTTCGTCTTAAAAAACATACAGGCAAAATTTATTGTAGCCTTAATTTAAAAAATTGTATTTGGTACACTATCCTATCCTAACTTTTCTAATACTGTAAAATTTCTTCCATCAAAGGCAGTTAAAGATATAAATCAATCTTTGCTATATTGTAACCAGAAAAATTCTTAAAGCGGTATTGTAGTTTTGTGGGGTTTTTTAATAGCACAAAGCATTGTGGTCCAAAGCACTCTCATTCTTAGACCATTGGCCAATTTGGAAAATTAATTATTTAACCAAAATCAATAAAGCAGTATACACTTACTATGAATGCAGCTTGGATTTTTTTTAAGTGTACTCAGTGGTCTGACTCAAGATGACTTGAATTGAAGTGTTTGAATTAAACGAGTCACTGTTTTCTATAGTTTCTGTATTTCCTTCTCTCAGTGCCTTAAACAATGGATACATCTGCTGATTCAGATCTACTATGCTTTTTGTACTGAATGGGATGGATTATTATTTATGTTTACCGTGTGAAATAAAACAAAATGGTTCAAAATAGAATAATATATCGTACTGTTACTTTTTGTCAACAGAGTAGGAGCTGAGAATTCAAGAAGACCCCCAAATTGCTAGGAAGAGTGCTACCCCATTTATAACTGAAGATCAAAAGTCAACAAATCTAGGGGGACTAAAATCAATAGCTACTCAGTCTTCTCAGGAATAAGCTGAAGTCCATTCTTCCCCAGACTCACACAATCTCCAGGGAAAGAATAATGAAACAAGCACTTGGTCTGACATGGAGCAGAACTATACAACACCATTGGGAAGATGCTCCTAACACTCACATGATGAATGAGTGACCAAGCAAGCTGAATAAGTAAGAAGAAAAATATGCTTTCCTGTAATCTAAAACCATATGCCACGCCCTTCACTACCCTTCATTTTTGGCATGTTTTTTTTATGGCTTCTTCCCCTCCTCCTCTCAATTACTGACACTGGAACATCTGTTCCTTCCAATGTCTTGCTGGCAAAAAAAAAAAAAAAAAGACTTTAACTCACAATCTCCATGGATCTCCGTACACAGAACAGGGTGAGAGATCATCAATATGTAGATGACACCCAGCTTTATATCACTACCCCAGGCCCTTTAAGTGATGCTGTGGACATCCCACCCCAGTGTCTGGAAGCTGTTGGGACTGGATGGGCCAAACAGGATCAGACTCAATGTCTGTAGAGATTCTCAATTATCCAGGCCATAGTTGTCCTAAAGGTGATTTTCCAAAAGGCAACTGGACTTTCTGAAGAAGCTTCTTGGGTGAGAAGTTAGAACTGAAGAAGCTTCTTCGATGGGAAATAGAACTTTTTCAGGGAAAAACCAAGAAAGTCCAGTTGACTTTTGAATAAGCACCTTTGGGACTCTTGACTCAACCGTAGCAAGACAGAGTGGCTGTGGATAGGATATTTGTATCTCCAGAGACAAAGTTCTTTCATCTTTGATTCTGAATGGGGTTGCACTACCCTCAAACACCCAGCGTACAATATGAGGGTCCTCCTGAAAGAGCAGGTGGCAGCCATTGCTAGGAGATCCTTTGTGCACCTTTGACTGGTGTGCCAATTGTGCCATTCTTGGTCTGGGAGGTGGTGCTCAAAGTAACCCATGTCTTTGTAGCTGCTCATTTCGATTACTGCAACATGCTTTACATGAGGCTGTTCCTGAAGTGCAAATAGCAGGACAAGCCCATATCAAGAATAAGAATCTGCTCACCATTTACAACACAATGAACTGGACAATCAACCACAATGAACTTGACTATTTTTAAAACATTCTCTATGGTACCCACTAAGCAAGAAAAAGAACCTTTTGAATGGTTTGATTTTAAGGTCATAAAAATATACTTAACTACTATTTAAGAACTTCACAATTAAAGAGTTCTTGCAAATAACATCAATCTTAGCAATGCTTTTTAATTGTGTGTGTGTACATAGATACACATACATACACACAACCAAACTATGAACATAGAATCCTCCAAAATACATTCCGATATCAACAGTAAATTGGGAGTTTTAGATTATGTTAAAGCATCTCAAAATTTGAGAATTTTAATATGTGTAGATTTCAACTAGAATTCTCTAGCCTGGGAAAACATGATTGTGAAATCAAGATTTCAGTGAATACTGCCATTTAAATTTTTTTGACTATCTAAATTTCTCTTTTTGTAACTTAGTTTAAAGCATGTTTGACAATATGGTGTTCTACAGTAATAATTAACATAATGATAATGTTCAAGATTGCCAGACAAAGACTATTATACTATGGTTGTGTCATGTGAGCTGACTCACTCAAAAAATCAATCATGCTGAGAGTGATCAGTGGAAAAAGAAGTCGTAATATTCTTTGGCTGGACATTATAAAGGATGACATCGGGATGAGCATAGCATAGAGAATCTGAAGGAGGTGGTGCAAGACAGAGGGGCATGGAGAATGTTGGTCCCTAGAATGGCCAAGAATTGGATATGACTGGCTGACAACAACAATGACAATGATAATGTTCAAATTCAAATTAGGATTATTCCAAGGCATACATTTCTTGCATTATTATTCTTAGACATTATGCTTTCATACTAACTTCTTCCAATGTGTCTGCAACCTCCTATTTGGATTGATGCAATATGCTGTACATGGAGCTGCCCTTGAAAAGCATTCAGAAGCTGAAATGCAGAACACAACAGCATGGGCAGTTTTCACCATCTGTCGCTATGACCAAATAACACTTTTGCTCCATGAACTACACAGATTCCCCAGGGGCAGGTGCTGGTGCTGGTTTTCACCTGTAAAACTCTGTACATAGCACAGGACCAGGCTACTAGCAGGACTGCTTTTCTTCCACTCTTCCCCTCGCCCCACAGATCTACTACAGCAGGCAAGCTCCAGGTTCCCTTTTGTAAGGTAAGGCCACACTTGGAAAACTGCATCCAGTTTTGGTCGTCACAATGTTAAAAAATATTGAGACTCTAGAAAGAGTGCAAAGAGCAACAAAGATGATGAGGGGACTGAAGGCTAAAACGTATAAAGAATCATTGCTGGAGCTGAGTATGTCTAGTCTGATGAAAAGAAGGACTAGGAGTGACATGATAGCAGTGTTCCAATATCTCAGGGGCTGCCACAAGGAAGATGGAGTCAAGCTATTCTCCAAAGCACCCGCGGGCAGGACAAGAAGCAATGGGTGGAAACTAATCAAGGAGAGAAGCAACCTACTCTAGAACTAAGAAGAAATTTCCTGACAGAACAATTAACCAGTGGAACAACTTGCTTCCAGAAGCTGTGAATTCTCCAACACTGGAAGTTTTAAAGAAGAAATTGGATAACCATTTGTCTGAAATGGTATAGGGTTTCCTGCCTAAGCAGGGGGTTGGACTAGAAGATCTCCAAGGTCCCTTCCAACTTTGTTATTCTGTTCTGTTCTATTTTGTAAACAGTTTTATTTTGTTAGGCCTAGAAGTTGTGTCCTCTATAACAACCCCTCCCTTATGGAACAGCATCTCGTAGAGAGGTCCTGACCCTGTTAGCCGTTCGTAAGGTTCTGAAAACGTAGCTGTTTCCCCTGGCATTTGAGCCAGAGTCTCTGCTGTTGATTTCATTGTATGATTTTACAGTTGGAAAGAATTTATCGCAAGACATCATGGAGTATTTTTTAAAGTATTGGAATTTTAATCTACAGAAAATGCGCTATAATGCGCATTATAATGCGCTATAAGATCTCAATAAACTCACTTTTTTAAAAAAATGAATGAAAGGGCTCCCAATTCCTCCTCCCAAAATCTGGGAGGAAATCAGAAAATAAGTGGCATGAAATTGTGCATGCATTTTCACCCTCTAAATGCAGTTCTGCTCCAAACAAATACTCATGTCAACAGGCTGTTGCCCATCCTAGCATGATCCCAACCAATTTTATCATGAATTTTCTTGAACGATGGAATATTTTTCCTTTTGGGGTTTCAAAAATGAAAGGATCTTTGCAAAGGTTCCGCAATGTAACACATTGTTGTTTGGGATTTATGCTTTTGGCTCTGTCAAGCATTAAGGCTTGGATTGCAAATGGAAATCAACTTTTGAGATGCAAGCTAACGCTTGCTGCAAATCACTTGATTTCTCAGCCAGTAGCAGGGCATTGTCTGCATATAAAAGTACGTATAGATTCATGTCCCCAGCCAACACACCTTTTCCCTCCAAGCATTCCTGTTACATTTATCTGTAAATAAGATTAGACAATCGAAGAGGCACTATACAACTTGTCCCTGCATAGTATTAAACAATTTGCTAAGCACATAATTTATTCTCATGCACGTTTTACTTCTGTCATATACTGTTCTTATTACATTCAGCAACTAACCGCGACATTCTATTCATAGAAAGCATTTCTTAATTCAAGCTATTCATTTTCTCGTGTTTAATCAGTGAACATACGATAAAACATCTTTTGTATATTCGTACATTTCTTAATGACTTGGTGGAGAATAAAAATATGATCTCCACATACATTACTTGATATAAAGAAACATATTGCACATCCCAGATTTTGCTTAATGTTCTCTTTTGTGTACTTTCAATCAAATTTTTGAATGTGCCTTATTTCATTGAAATGTTGGTTCAAATAGCCATGGGGTTTCTAGTAGGAGCAATGGGTACCAGAGACATCTTCAGGGCGTGTCAACAGTATCAAGATAATGGGATGCAACCAGATCAATTGAAGCCCCACCCCTTTCTTACATCATTGCAATGCATATAAGGCATGTTAATGGTGGGATTTGATTGCCCATTGCCCCTACTATTTTGATGAATGAATGCATGACAAAACTACAGGTAGTCCTCGACTGACGATCACAATTGAGTCCCAAATTTCTGTTGCTAAGTGAAACATTTGTTAAGTGAATTTCCCCCCATTCAACGAATGTTCTTGCCACAGTTGCTAACTGAATCACTGCAGTTGTTAAATTAGTAACACAGTTGTTAAGTGAATCTGGCTTCCCCATTGACGTTGCTTGTCAGAAGGTTACAAAAGGAGATTACATTATCCCAGGGCACTGCGACTGTCATATATATAAGTCAGTTGCCAAGCATCTGAATTTTGATCACATGATCATGGGAATGCTGTAAGAGTCATAAGTATGAAAAACGGTGATAAGTCCCTTTTCTCAATGCTGTTGTAACTTTGAATGGTCACTAAGTGAACTGTTGTAAAACGAGGACTTTTCTATTTCTTTTTTTCGTTACCCTAATATTACATTGCCAAAGAAAGTGGAGGAACTTAACGGCATTTGTGCTACAGGCATACCTTTGAAAACAATGTGAATTGGTCTAGAACAGGGATCCTCAACCCACTACCAGGCCGTGGCCTATTCAGAATTGGATTATTTTTTAAAAAATTGATTTATATGCCGCCCTTCTCCGGAGACTCAGGGCGGCTTACAGTGCGTTAAGCAATAGCCTTCATACTTTTTGTATATTTTTATACAAAATCAGCTTATTGCCCCCACAAACTGGGTCCTCAATTTACCTACCCTAGAAAGGATGGAAGGCTGAGTCAACCTTGAGCCTGGCGAGATTCGATCTTACTTTAATTGCAGACAGCTGGTGTTAAATTACAGTGCTTAGTCTGTTGAGCTATCCAGGATTGTGCAAGTGGGTGGCTGGAACCCGCATGCATATGCGTGCAGCTCAACTTGTGGGAGGCTGCTGGACATGTGCATGCCAGCCCGCTGCTTACGCAAGTTGAGCTGTGCTCATGCAGCCCAGTTCTCCTCTCCCCCTTCCCCGCTGGGCCGCCAAGCCTCAAAGATTGAGAACTGCTGGTCTAGAATATTATGAAGGATTCTTGTCAGTCTCCTACATCTGTCGTTTACTAAACCTATCTTTCTACTCTTTTTGAAGACTGGGACCATACTACCTCTCATCTAGTCATTTAGCATTTCATCTAGCATTTCATGCATAGCTCCCAGCGATTGGTAAGATCCCACAGAGTTGGTCCTCCGGGTCCTCTGGTCTCCCCCAGAGAAGGGGGAGGGCCTTCTCTGTGGCTGCCCCAGCTCTCTGGAACCAGTTACCTCCTGTGGTCCAGACCATCCCCACCCTATTGGCCTTCCGAAAAGCGGTGAAGACCTGGCTTTTCCTGCAGGCCTGGGGCCGTTGATCTCGCTTTGCGATCTGACGAGATCTGGCCATGAATGATGTGAATGGGTTTTAATGTCTTTAATGTTTTTAATTTTTAAGTGTTTTTATAGTGATTTTTTGAGTGTATTGTGAGCCGCCCTGGATCTTTGGAGAGGGGCAGCATATAAATTGAATAAACAAACAAACAAACAAACAAACAAACAAACAAACAAACAAACAAATAAATAAATAAATAAATAAATAAATAAATAAATAAATAAATAAATAAAAATAAAAAAATCTGGTCTTCAGGGTTTCTTAAATATAGTTTTTGCTCATGCTACCAGCTAATTCGTTCACTATCGTAGAATGTTGATCCTAGACATAAACTTATTCAAAGTAAAAACAAGTATTCCCTGAGATGTTTTTATCAGTCTCATCCTTCAATCCTGCTCTTTTATTTTACTGTTCCTATTTCCTGGTGGAACAGATACTTTTAATGGAAAAGACCGAATCTAAATACTGACTGTTTGCTCTTTATTAGCATTTTGCCTCCTTCACAGAGCAGCTTGTACACTAATCCCTTTCTTTTTATTTTGAACATGGCAAAAAAAGAAGAAGCCTTAATTGGTATTCTTACCATCCTTCACCAAGCTCATTCCAAGCTTTCATTTTCTGATATCAAGTCTAGAATTCCAGGCTATCTGTCTACGCTCTGGGTTTATGAGCTGACCCACATTCCATTTTCTACATGCATCTTTTTAATATTTTCAGAACATTACTAAACTTTTTCTGTAGTCACAAGCACATTTCTTCTCTCTTTCTCTCTCTCCCTTTCCCTCCCTCATTAGAATTGTTTGCCGTTGTCCTTTTATATTTTTACATTTCTTTTTATAGGAATTTCCAGCCATCATAAATACCCTTTTCCCATTGTTTTCTTTTGCTGTGGGATCCTATTGACAATTGGTGTGAATCAGGGGTGGGTTCTAAATTTTTTTACTACCGGTTCTGTGGGCGTGGCTTATTTTGTGGGTGGGGCTTGGAGGTCATGTGACTAGGTGGGCATGGCTAGCTGGTCAGACCTTTATTTCTGGAAGGTCCTCACACTTACGACCAATCCTCGCACTTACAACCCAACTCATTTATTTGCTTTTAACACTGATCAGCCCTTTGAAGCCCCGCGACAAGAGTTTAAACAGTTTTTTTTCCCTCTAGTCATCAGCTGGGACTCAGGATGCAGCAATAGATTGGGGGTGGGACCAAATAAAAGGTAAGAATAACGTGGAGGGGTGGGTGGGAGAATCGGTTCGGTGATGTCATATCGTCACCGCTACCGGCTCGGCTGAACCGGACCGAACCGGGAGGAACCCACCACTGGTGTGAATGTATCAAAATCTGCTTTAAAAAATTCGGGGTACTCAGCTACATTTGGAGCTAATTTCCCTTAAATTCACCTTGCTTTTAAAATTCCTTAAAAGATTGTTTTTATGGTGATGATGACCTGTCTGTAAAAGTTCTTTCTTTGAGACTTTTTAAGTTCATATTTTCCAAAGTTGTGCTCCTCATAAGATGTTTACGATGCTTCTGTTACTAGTCAATTGTTTAACATTTTAAAGCTAATATTGAAACCGAATGGGCCAAAAAAGCAGCATATGTGTGTTTTCCCTTAAGCCAGCCATTATAATAACTTTATATATTTGATATTTGGATTTTCTTGGTATATCTTTTTTTCCATATCTTTTTTCCCATTTGTGTTGTAAACCTAGAGGCAGGAACTATCCTGTTTTTATTGATTTTATATAAACTCTGAAAGCCTATTTCAGCTGAAAATGATTGTACAAATGAAGGGGCTATATCCATGCATGCAAAAAAAAAAAACCCAAACCCCACAATAGCTAACAACAAATCAAATTTTAGTACCGTATGCACATATAGACATGCACAGAAAGTGAAAAGATATTACACTGTACATCATTTTTGAGGTTTGGAAATGATTGTTAACAATAGCAAGTGGAACTAAAAGGCCACAATGGCCTATGGGAGACCAACGATGTGTTTGGCTGCAAAAAACAAGCTTGTAAAAGTAATGGTTCAGGTAGCACTTGGTGCGTACAATATACAGGCAATTAATTGCAACCCAACTGAGGTGTGAGTAAGAATAACATGTTCATACTGATAATAACAAATGGATGCCAAAGGAAACTATAGTATAGGAGTCTCAATTATGGGGTGTCCTGGCTGGGAATTCTTTGAGTTGTTAGCCTCAAAACATCTGGAGGACATCATGTTGTAGATGCTCCAAATGTTAGAATTGTCCTGACCAGGTTGGGTTTCCCACTGAGTTCAAGAGATACCCCTTTATGTATCAACCCCTTAGCATATGTACAGAGCTGCCCTATATCTATTGAAAAGAGCAAGAGTCTTAAGAGATCATTTGATAGAATGTTACCTACATATATATTCCACAATATACAGTATTAATCCTCTTTGGTTCCAATAATGTTAGTAAACTTAGATCAATCATTCATCGTGATACACTTCTTCTGATTTATGTGTCTCGCCTCACTATCATCCCTTTTTAAGGGCCTTCCTATCTTACTCATTTCATAAAAACAGTGGCATAAATTCAGTCAAGAAAGGGAGGTCAGCCATTTTAAGACCTGCAAGCATAGAGGCAAACCTGTAAGTCTTTATATACGTGTGTGTGTTGTTGTTGTTGTTGTTGTTGTTGTTGTTGTTGTTGTTGTTGCTGGAGGGCCAGTGTATTCCACAGTATGTATGGAAACAAGTGATAAAAAATGCCTGGCATCGCAAACTCCATAACTTAAGCTCTAATGTCAAGATGAGAGCCTTGGTGGCGCAGTGGACTAAAGTGCTGTTAAGTAGCACTTAGCTGCCAGCTACCTGCAATTACTGTGAGTTCAAATCTCACCAGGCTCAAGGTTGACTCATCCTTCCATCCTTCCGAGGTAGATAAAATGAGGACCCGGATTGTGGGGGCAATAAGCTGACTTTGTATAAAAAGAACACCGCTTGGAGGGGCCGAAAGCCCTACTAAGCAGGTATATACAAAAGTATGAAGGCTATTGCTTAACGCATTCTAAGCTGCCCTGGGTCTCCGGAGAAGGGCGGCATATAAATTGAACCAATAAATAAATAAATAAATAAATGAACATTCAAAAGGATAGGATTTGCAGTGTGACATTATTGTACATATGTCTCATCATTTTTTCATCACCATGGTTACTTGTAGACACCTATGTAATATTTAATATTGGGAAGGGAGAACCAAATTAAGAGGTGTGCAAAAGAATCCAGAAAGCTCCATTTAAGTGATTACCTGCAGCTAACAAATGCCATACTGCTGTATGTACCGCTATACATAAGTTTAAATATTCTGGAGTATATCACAATGAAATCTGTGGGGAAAAACATAAGTTAATGCTACTTTCTCTTCAAGATCTTAGATCAAAATTAGTTTTAATAATTGGCAGCTAGGATTCTTTTCAAAACATTTTGCAACAATAAAGTCAGTCAATTGATACAGTACTTAGTGACTGTTTTTCACAATATTTATAAACCATCTTTTCGCTACTGCATTTCAAGGTAATTTAAAATTTACAATTACAATAAATAATATAATAGACATGACATAAGTGGGATAGGGAGCATGGGACAATGAGCGAATTCTCTTCACAATGTAAGATTAAAATCTGACATTGTTTTTCTTTATAAACCTACTTGCTCAATATTTTTATATCAATTCTGGTGAACGACTTTCCAGAATGAAATTAACTCTCCTTTAAAAATCCTAATATAGCCTCAACAACTCGAGAAATGTAAAATAAGTAATTTATTCTTTAAAATAAGCAATTATGAATACAATCCAAGATAACATGACTATTTGGAATATTTACAGAATGGTGTGTATTACAAGGCCGTCTTTATCTAGAATAGGATAGAATTCTTTATTGGCCCAAATGTGATTGGACGCACAAGGAATTTGTCTTGGTGCATATGCTCTCAGCATACATAAAAGAAAAGATACATTTATCAAGAATCATAAGGTACAACACTTAATGATAGTCATAGGGAACAAATAAGCAATCAAATCCTATTAGGAAACAGTCAATATAAATCTTAAGGATACCAGCAACTAGATTACAGTTATACAGTCATAAGTGGGAGGAGATGAGTGATAGGAACGATGAGAAGATTAATAGTAATGCAGACTTAGTAACTAGTTTGACAGTGTTGAGGGAATTATTTGTTTAGCAGAGTGATGGCGTTTGGGAAAAAACTGTTCTTGTGTCTAGTTGTTCTGGTGTGCAGTGCTACACCTCTTCATTACAACATCTATGAAGATTTCAAAATTAAATCACCAATAAAGCTTTTGTATCTTATTGCAATAAGAATCATAACAATAAAAACCAAAACCATAATGAGAGCGTAAATATCTTTTCCCTCTTGGACAATGGGTCTGATCATATACTCATTTTTATTGTGTATGGTAGACTAATGGTCATCCATGGTAGGAAAAGCATGGGTTGGCTATTACTTACAATTATGTAGGAGCAGAGAAAGATCAATCCTCTAAAATATAAAAGAAACATCCTGATATAACAGCAAGAGGAAGAACAGTTAACATGGAATTTGGGGAGTCACATGCAGTTTTCAAGGTCCATTTCTATGCCCCTTAGGACTTGCAATATTGAGTCTTCGAAACTCAGCAGAAAAAGATACTGGATTTCGGTGATGCTATTTTTCTGTTTGTAAATAAAATTAGCAATAGTATAGATACACGAGCTCCTTTCTCAAGACTGAAAATCTCAGCATTTTCCCATCACTTCATTTTCATGTCCACTCAGCCCTCAGCATTTAAAACATAATCACACATACGATGGTTAAAATATAGACCTGCAAACATAGCAAATACATTTTTAAAAAGTAGTGAGTATAACAGCTCTGAGTTTTTGAGAACATGCATACTAGATAGACCCTTTGGTCAACTCCAGATTTGTGTATTATTGCCAATATAGGATATCTTGGATTCCTGACCACAGGAAAGGAGCTCTGCATTAATATAGGCAATCCATGGAATTCTAGATGTGACTGAACAACTCCCAGAATCCCTCATAATTCATTATGTTTCCTAAGAATGCTGGAAACTGCAGTTCCGCAAACATTTGAAGTGCCACAAATTATCCATCATGACCTATATATCAAAAGTATTATATGAGCAGTGTACTCTTAGTGTACGTGTTTCCATTAATGCATTTGTCCTTCTCCATTCATGCACTCAAGCTGTACATTCGAAAATGGTTATGCAGCTGCATTTATATCATCACGTCCATGTTTCTGAGGTTTGGAAACCTGAGTCCACATTATTTTGATTTATTACTAGTGTGCAAAACTGGATAAACTCAAATCCCTCTTACGTTTTATTTGACTTTTCCATCAATTGATTTTGTTCCACAAAATGTAGGACTATGATGGCTGTTAACTCTTAACATCCGACAATTTTAAGAATGCATGCTCAGGGGGAAAAAATACCACTGTTTTCATTATGCCTTTCTCTCAGATAAGTATGCTTAGAATCTCAAACTTAGTGGCCATTGATTAGCATAAGAAATAAAGATGAATAGTTAATTAATCAGAAGCAGACTGACTTGTGCAAGAGCCATTAAAGGGATTTATAAAGCTGATTGATCTGCTATGAAATCTGATCACCTTGGAAACCATTGATGTGGATCTGAAGCTGCAAAGAAAGTGATTCCTTCTGGTTGCTGCCTTGATGAAGGATGGATGACTTAGAAAATGCATATCTCGACCACATCTATAAGCAGCATGGAATGGATATAATGGAGTCATGATAAGATTAGACTGACCTCACCTTGCCCTTGTTTATTTTCAAAGAGCAAGATTTGTCATTCATTCCTCAAAAAACTTCTCTCTCCCTTCAGGGAGAGATGGATAAAAACAGGAGGAAAAGTGTTATAAGGATTGGCTACAAAAGTATTCAGTCTGATGATGTGATTTAATTTCTAATATGATTGTATAATATAACAGTGTGAACAAAAATAATAGTTACAACATCCTGTTAGATTTTAAGTCAATGAATTATATTTGTATTGCCAACACAAATAAGATGGAAACCTATCATTTGATTTTAGCCACACATAATGCATATTTTCCAGCTATTTTTATTTTTATATTTGAGGAGATTGTCTATTAGAAGGATGGTCTGTCAGACAGACAACACACCTACTCTACTCTACTGACTATTAACTCAATAGAATCCAAAGCTCCTATCTTAAAGAGAATGTAACCCACTTATCTAACCCATACTGGGGAAGCTTTTTTTGGATACCCATCCCCATGCTCTTGTGTTCATTTAACCTTTGAAAGCCCTGAATACTACAAGACAGGGGTGTCAAACTCAATTTCATTGAGGGCTGCATCAGGGTTGTGTTTGACCTTGGGGGTGGGGCAAGGGGTTGGTGGGCCAGGGCCAGCTCAATGTCACTCATGTCGGAGGAGCCTGTGGTAGCCTGAGAGCTGTCAGCAAAAACGAGCTCCCGAGCTCAGTTTTTGGCTGCAACCCTCTGCCAGCGAAAACTTTTCGCTGGCAGAGGATTTCAGGAGGCTGTCGCAACCAAAAATGGAGTTCGGGAGCCTGTTTTTGCTGGCAGGGGCACCATGGGCCAATCCTTTGCTGTTTCCAGGGTGGCCCTGCAGGCCAGATCTAAGCACCCTGTGGGCAGGATCCAGCACCTGGGCTTTGAGTTTGACACCCCTGCTACAAGATAAATGTTTAACTGAATACACAAAGTGACGGCCCTGCTTTCTTTTTCTTTCTTTCTTTCTCTTTCTTTCTTTCTTTCTTTCTTTCTTTCTTTCTTTCTTTCTTTCTTTCTCTTTCTTTCTTTTTCTTCCTTCCTTCCTTCCTTCTTTCTTTCTGCTATCTGTCTGTCTGTCTTGCTTTCTTGCTTTCTTTTGACTGCTTGAAACTAAGCAGACTTTAGCACCTTACCAAGCTTAATATAAAACTATATTTCACATTTCAAAATTTTATACATTTTTATTTATTTATTTATTTTTGTCAAGAACATATTTGGTAATAAGTATAAGCATGAATTGGATACATAAAATAGATACAAATGGAAGAAACATTAGGACAGGGACGGTAGGCACACTGGTGCTCTTATGCACACCCCTTACAGACCTCTTAGGAATGGGGTGAGGTCAACAGTAGACAGTCTTAGGTTAAAACTTTGGGGGTTTTGGGATGAAACCACAGAGTCAGATAGTGTATTCTAGGAATTGACACTCTGTTGCTGAAGCCATATTTTCTGCAATTGAGTTTGGTGAGGTTTACTTTAAGTTTGTATCTATTGTGTGCTCGTGTATTGTTGTGGTTGAAGCTGAAATAGTCATTGACAGGTAGGACATTGTAGCAGATAATTTTATGAGCTACGCTTAGGTCATACTGAAGGCGGCGTAGTTCTGAATTTTCTAAGCCCAGAATTTCAAGTCTGGTGGCATAAGGTATTTTGTTGCAAGCGGAGGAGTGGAGGACTCTTCTTGTGAAATATTTCTGGACACATTCAATTGTATTAATGTCCGATATGTAGTGCAGGTTCCAGACAGATGAGCTGTATTGGAGAATTGGTCTAGCCTTGGTGGCGCAGCAGACTGAAGTGTTATTAAGTAGCACCAGCTGCCTGCAATTACTGCAAGTTCAAATCTCATCAGGCTGAAGGTTGACTCAGCCTTCTATCCTTTCGAGGTAGGTAAAATGAGGACCTGGATTGTGGGGGCAATAAGCTGACTTTGTATAAAAAAGAACACCACTTAGGGGGGTCCGAAAGCCCTACTAAACAGGTATATACAAAAGTATGAAGGCTATTGCTTAACGCATTGTAAGCTGCCCTGAGTCTCCAGAGAAGGGCGGCATATAAATCAAACCAATAAATAAATAAATAAATAAATAAATAAATAAATAAATAAATAAATAAATAAATAAATAAATAGCAAATGTTTTGTTTGCTCTGGTTAGTAGTGTGATATTACTGGAGAAGAAGCTACGCAAAATTAGGTTTACAACTCTTAATGCCTTTTTGGCAATGTTGTTACACTGGGCTTTGGCACTTAGATCATTAGATATGAGTACTCCAAGATCCTTGACAGAGTGAGGGTCATCTACAAACTCATGTCCACTCAGCATGTATTTTGTGTTCTGGGTTTTTTTGCCAATGTGCAAGACAGAGCATTTGTTGGTTGAGATTTGGAGTTGCCAATTGTTTGACCATTCTGACACAAAGTCAAGGACTTTTTGAAGGGTAGCAACATTGTTGGTGGTGTTAAATATTTTTACATCATCAGTGAAGAGAACACAGTTGCTTATAATATGATCATAAAGGTCATTTATGTATAGTATGAAGCGTGTTGGTCCTAGAACGCTGCCTTGGGGGACACCACTATTAACAGGTGCAGGATTTGATAGGGCGTTCCCTATTTTGACCACTTGTTGTCTGTTTGACAGGAACGCAGCTATCCAATTATGTAGGGGTCCGGAGATGCCATAGGATTTTAGTTTTAGAAGTAGTTTGTCATGTATCACTGAGTCAAAGGCTTTACAGAAGTCTATGTAAATTGTGTCTATTGTTTTGCCCTGATCAAGATTTGTAGTCCATATGTTCTTGCAGTGTAGAGGTTGTAGTTTACAGGGTAATTTTTTTCTGAAACCAAATGGTTTATTAGAGAGTAGATTGTTTGTTTCTAGGTGGAGGGTAATGGAATGGTTAATGATTGATTCCATGACTTTGCAGGTGATGCAGCCTAAAGAGATTGGTCTGTAATTTTCAACTAGGCTGGGGTTCTCCCTTTTTGAAGATAGGGATGACCCTGGCTAGTCATTCCTATCATCCCTATCTAGACCCTGGCTACCCTAGGTTGGGTACGGAGCTGGTCCTCATTGAGCAACTGCCTTGGACAAGAACTGTTTCCAGTTACAACAGTGATGAAAAAGTAACTTTACACCCCATCCTTGCATTTACAACTTTGCGAGTTTGCAAAACAAAGAAAGTAAAATTGTAAGCACAGTTGCAGTTTCACTTAGCAACCACTTCATTTAGCGGCTGAGGCCCCATTATGATTATTAAACCAGAACTATCTGTATGTGGAAATAGCATTTTATGCAGGATTTTCAAATGAAAGATGACCATCCCTAGATATAATAAAATCTGATATTCAAAAAGTTGGGTATAGTTTTGGAAATTTTTCCACTTTTGCTTGCATTCAGGACATGACTTTTTTTCCCAGTAATGACTGACATGTGGAATATGAAAATCAATTGCTTCAGTAGCAGGAGCTATAAGTTTTTGCTTATTTTTCTGCAAAGTGACCTCCTTACTTAAAATCATGAAGAACAAAGTAATGTTGATGTTACTCACTAGAGGGAATAAAAGAAACTGCTAGCTTTCATGTGACAGATATTTAGAAATGGAGCATAACAGAACATGTCAGAATGCATGAATAAGATCCAAAATCTTTATATTTTTTTCCTCCCTGAAGTCTTTCTTTTGACATTCCAGTATAATATATTGGGGCTTCCCACAACATCCATTCCACAGACAAAAACTATGAGTTATTTATTGAACTGCCTTATGTTTTCTGGAAGCTCAAAAATGAATCTAGAATTCATAACCAGTTCATACAAGCTGTTAAAGGATATTTGAAGTGAATAGCAAATATGACAATCAAATAATCACGTGGTAGCCAACCGTTATAAATAACAGTTTGTGGGATAACAAAGATGTAAAACAGGTATCAATCCCTGGGAAATAGGTTGCATTCAGTTCAGTGAGAGAAGGAGTAAAGAGCATTTAAAGAAATATCTAGGAAGCAGGGAATTTCAAAAAGAGTACAGATAGAGTTCAGCCACAAATGAAGCAAGCAGAATAATAAAAATGGAAATGATACACACCATAGGAATTCTTCCCAAAGCAAGACTGTCAGGCTTCCCCCCAAGCGAACATGGAACATTGCACATGTATAGCTTGGCTTGGGAATAGAGAACAAAGGAAGGGAAGATTGAATGTTTTGGAAAGAAGGCAGAAAAGGGATTTCTGGCTTGAGCAGGAAGAGGGAAAGAATAGACTTTCTTCATAGGGTTGGCCAGTATTAACCTGCATTGCTGGGTTGGTTATGATGGGAAGTGACTTAGCTTTGTTTCCATATAAAGTGAGAGGGAGGGAGGGAGGGAGGGAGGGAGGGGGAGAGAGAGAAAGAGGGGGAGAGAGGGAGAGAGTTTTGGTTGAACAGAATTCTTGGTTCTGCACTGGCTCAATGGACAGGTGAGGGCCATTTTTATTCTTTCTTTAAGGAATTTAATAATTTTTTTAAAAAAGGAATAGGTTAATGTTCTCAATGGCAAATTGTGTTATTTACTGCTTACGTAACCCTCAAAAGGATTTGTGATTTGTCGCATTGTCTGGTCAAGTTCCAAAATAATGCAAATGGGTAAAGGATATTTTCAACCTTTAGCAATCACAATTTTGTTGGGAAGGTCGATCTCAGAGTATTTTAGTATGTTTTTTGCCTATTCTTGAGGAAATTAGTGAGCAAAGTGAAACATGGAAGGAGGGGTGCCTACAGGGGATGGTCCTAAAAGTGAAGTTGAAAGCCCTGGTTGATCAAGGCATGTAAAAAAACAAATGGAGCTTCAATCATATCATTGGACTGCCATTTTTACCTTTTTAGATCCCACCCAACAGACATCCCTGCATGTCAAGGTTCTCTGAAAGCATTTCTCCGTCATGTAAGAATACCTTTGCAAGTCATTCTCTGTCATTTTCCTTCTCAAATGCAAGCATGCCAGCTTTTACAGTAGGAATGAAATAATTTGTACAACCAGCTTTTTGGGTTTAATGGCCCAACTGGAGTATTGAAAATATACAACAGTGAGCCAATTGCGAATACAATTTAGGGAGCAGAGTGGAAAATCATATAACACCCATAATGGAAGCATTCCATAGACACCAGATATGCTTTACTTTTAGTGGTAAAGTTATTTATATTCTTTCTTATTCTAATTTACATGCAGCCTACAAATAACAGTAAAATCATCTTACAAATAACAATGAAAAATTAATACATAGAAAGTAACATTTTTAATTTCCAAAGTAGCCTGCAAATAACAATGAAAAATTAAGGCAAACAAAGTAATGTTGACATAACACAACCGGAAGGCCCTATTATGCCACCAATCCGGCAACAGAATGTTGGTATTTATATATTCAATTCTAGACAATTTTAAATAGTGTTATAAATTTTATTGTCTCTTAGTGCATGTATCTATTCTGTCTCTATGCACCTACCCTCCCATGTATATTATTGGATGGATCATTGAAACTTTCTCCAACCTTCAGTCCTCCAGACAGTTGAAATGAAATCCTAGGAATTATTGTCACAACAGGGCATCACATTTTGAAAAGCAATCATTGCACATTATAAAATTCTAACATTCCAAACAGATGGCAGTATGAAACGCCATAGAGTTTGTGGTTGGCAACAACTGCCCATTCCAGATTTCAACAGAACTCATACTGAAGGAACACATCATCAAAGTAATGTGTACATCAAATTAGATAGGTTATTGATTGATCCAAGTCCCATAATGAGCTCCCACCTCATCTACCCTACAGAAACTAGCAGAGATAAAACTTGTTTTAGGTTGCACGTATATTTTATTTCTACATTTATTTTATTTCCCTCTGTCGCTGAGACCTCTGTCCACTAAATCATATTGAGTGTGTTGTTTTTTTTTAATTTTGATACATCACTAATTCAGAGAGCATTATTATGTTACACAGGAGAAACAAAAGATATCAAGATTTCTTTTTCTCAACCATTCCATTAAATTCTTGATCAGATGGTCGCAGTTTACATTATTTTATTACTGGTCTGTTTTGGTTTGGTTTCGCTCAGCAAAGCATAAACAAATGCATACTTTCTGTAAATGGTGCAAAAAAAAAGTAGCTGTCTAATTACTCTTGGCATAATGTAATAAGAATATCTTTCAAGTATGTTGACCCTTTGAACACAAGAGCTAGCAAAAATAAGCATTTGGTCTCTGTGGGCCTATAAAGGCACCGACCCAATTAAAAAAATGACTAGAATAGTGAAGTCACATATGCTAATTGACTATAAATGTCCTTGTTTCATTCTCATTACCCCAAGTACTATTGATTACTGTTATATACATGCAGACACATTAACACACAGAGGGAGAGAGAGGGGGGGGAGGGAGAGAGAGAGAGAGAGAGATGTTATTTGGCATTCTATTCACTTGATATCAGAGCTGGGTTTCAGCAGATTCTGACCCGTTCTGGAGAACCGGTAGCGGATATATTGAGTAGTTCGGAGAATCGGTAGTAAAAATTCTGACTGGCCCCACCCCCATCTACTCTCTGCCTCCCAAGTCTCAGCTGATCGGGAGAAAATGGGGATTTTGCAGTAACCTTCCCCTGGATTGGGGAGGGAATGGAGATTTTATAGTATCCTTCCCATGCCATGCCCACCAAGCCACGCCCACCAAGCCATGCCATGCCCACCAAGCCACATCCACAGAACCGGTAGTAAAAAAATTTGAAACCAACCCCTGCTTGATATGAACGTAAAATGATGGCAAATGTTAGAGCACAGGTGGGATAGCTTTCAGAAGAATCACTTGTAGCAGCAACAGCGTTCATTAGCTTTTGCAATTCTCAGGCATCTTCAGGCAAATTCTGGCCCTAAAAATGTTTAGTATTTCAAATACTTGCTAAGAGGTCAACTTAGTGAATAACTTAAAGTATGTTCCTCTCCTCCTCAGCCTAATATAATTTTATCAAACCAGACTAAATATGTCATGTATTTTCTAAATGCGGTCTATAAAATTTTCTTTCTGGATTATTAATATTAACATTACATTTAATGAACATGGCCCTTACTTTCTAAGACCCAAAGTAAAAATAAGCACATTAAAGCTTAAAAATCAACACTCGTTTCCAGTTGCTTTTTATTTTAAATTGGATGGATTTTAGGGATTTTAAATCCATAAAAATGTTGAGCTCTCCCCTTTGCTGAATATTTCAGCGGTAGCTGGGAAATTATCAACCAGAGTTCCTATAACTATTCTTCATTGAACTATTTCATTATTATCCAACTTTAGATTCTCAAAATACAATATATAGGTAGTCCTTGACAGTTTGTTTAGTGGTCGTTAAAGAGTTTGTTAGTGACTGTCCAAAGTTACAACAGCACTGAAAAAGGTGGTTTATGACAGATTTTCACACTTATGACCGTTGCAGCATCCCCATGGTCACATCTTCAAAATTGAGATGCTTGGCAACTGACTCATATTTATGATGGTTGCAAGGTCCCAGTATCGCATGATCCCATTTTGCGACCTTAAACTCACTTAACAAATTTGGTAACATAAAGTTTGGACTCATTCAGCAATACCAACTTCAGCAATACCAACAGTTATGCTGATCAAAGGAGTCAGTCTATTGCAGTTGCAAAGTGTTGCACTGTCTAAAAAAAAGGTATTTTCAAAATATTTTTCAATATCTGAGTCCTTCAGGAGAAGGGCGGTATAAAAATTTAATAAATAATAATAATAATAATAATAATAATAATAATAATAATAATAATAATATCAAATTAAGCCTATTAAAGTGCAAAGATGCCAGTACTGATAAGCCTTTTCAATTTTGTATTGGGTTAAGACTTTTTGTCTGAGAACTGCCTATAGCGTGTGAATCAGCATATGCTCTTCGAGCTGCAGACCATGGGTTACCAATCCCCAGATTAGCATATTTACATTTATACCTGTTAGATTGGCGCAGGGAAAAGAATACGCGAGCAGCGAGAGGTCCGTTCAGCACTTTATTTAGGAGAATCAGAACTGCCGGCTGTGCTGCTGGGCTTGCCTTATAAAGGGAGTCGGCAGGCAAGCTGGCCAATGACAGATCTTCAAATCTCCCGCCGGTGGACTAGCCAATCTGGCGGGGATGCCCATATACGGACATAACAATACCTAATACCACTTGTTATAAAAATGGTTTGAGGAACAAAGTCTTTGTGTGCATGGGTTGATGAAATTTAGAAGTGAACTCACAGAATGAAAAATCTGCTTTCACAAGCCGGAAGCCATTTATGCTCCAGTAGGAGTAGTTCTGAAAATGACAAGTAGTAACTTTTCCCCCCAACATTGCTATCTGTGTTACATTTCATGGTCTATTTCATAGCACATAATTTCCACACAATTGCCCATCAAATTACAAATCAGTCTCTCCCACTCAGTTGCAGAACATGAGCTCTGTTTAGTACAAAGCAAACTGATGAGGGAACCGATGCATTTTTAGATGACCTTTTCTGTTGTTTTAAGCAGCAAATGATACAACAGTAAGATATTTCACTTATATTTCTCAGAGCCAGCCTTAGCAGTGTGCGAACACAGCTTTCTAATAATAGATGAATCAATACATAAGTCAAATTGAATTTTTTTTCTTGGAAGCCAGTTTGGGGCAATGTTTAAGGCATCAAGCTAGAAACAGGAGGCTCTAAGCTCTATTCTGCACCACAGAGGAAACAATTTGGTGGATGTGAATGATGTAACTAATATGGATACTCTCTGCCTATCATTATTGGCTTATTGATTGGCAGATGGATCAATGTTCTACATGGGAGTTGGTCTTCTCTTTCTCTTATATCCAAGCAGGTAATATTGAGTTTGAGTTTTACCACAGATCCTGTTGAAAATTTCTTCCCCTGCATGCTATTATTATTTGTTAATGATATCAGCCCAAGTGATTCATGTAGCACCTTCACATTTAGTTTGCCCTCAGGATCTTTTGCAGAGAAAGCTCTGGGAAGATAAAGTCTCTGGCAGAGGCTCCTGAAGGGTTCCCCTCCCCCAATTGACACAGTGAAATTACCTAAATTTAACAATAAGTGGGTCTGAGAAAATATGAAACCTCACTCTTATTCAATTATGTATGATTTTTCACAGTGTGAGAGATATTTAAAACTCAATAAATGCGGATGTTTACATTTTTCAGGTTCATCTATTGGAGCCATTGTCCTAACCAAACTTAAGTTTTTTCAGATTATGGAGCTCATAGACATCCATAGATCAGGAGCGTCTTCTAGTTTTATTTGTTATTTAAGTTATTGTCAGGCGCAAACAACCAAATCCACGCATGCTAGGTACTTTATTGTATTCTGCCTATAATACAAGAATCTCCCCAGCCTGTTGCCTTCCTTTGGGAACAGATAAAGTGCCATTGAGCTGGGGATTAAGGAGTCAGTTCAGAATCTCTTGTGGCTCTGCAACAATTCAAGGTTAATTCCCCATTTGATCTCTCATCCGTGCCTGGTTGGGCATTTACCAACAGTTCTAAACAAAGTGTACATATTAAAATGTGTATGTGTGTGTTTATTTCCTTATGAAAGTGGTTTATATTTTTTAACTTCACATTCAGATACTTCAGAATTTCTATGCATAATGTTTCCAAACTCGCCCTTTTGTTGTAATATCATTTTTTTCCTTTAGGCCAGCGGTGTCAAATGCAAGGCCCGGGGCCCGGAGTCAGCTCGCAGGGTGCTTAGATCTGGCCCACAGGGCTGCCCTGGAAACAGCAAAGGACTGGCCCACAGTGCCTCTAGCAGCAAAAACAGAGCTTGCGAGAGCTACGCCCTCCTGAGCTCCGTTTTCCCTGACAGAGAGTAGCAGGAAGCCATTGCAGCTGAAAACGGAGAAAAGGAGCCAGTTCACTGGCAGAGCTCTCGGGCCACCACAGGTGGCCCTGACACAAGTGATGTCGAGCTTGCCACCCCCACCCTGGCCATGCCCACTCTGGCCCCCCAAGGTCAAACACAACCCTGATGCAGCCCTCAATGAAATCAAGTTTGACACCACTGCTTTAGGCAATCACTCTCAGTCCAGCCCAACTCACAGGAAGCGTAGATACACATTTAACAAAGAAACTAATAAATAAGTAAATCAGCCCTCTCAACGCACATACAGCCCATTTCCTTGCAATTTTCTTTGGAATCAATTCATTTCGGAACATAAACCCAGAGCGACAGCAATCTGGAAATGGGTGTGGAGAAATAACACTGTGTCTCCCAGTGGCCTCCTCCAAGGTTCACACACATTCATTTCAAGAGAAACCATCAGGAACTGCCAAGAACAACCCTACTCTCAAACTGTAAGGGGTTGTCAGTGCCAGTCCACATTTATCATAGTTACTTTTTTTTCTAGGTGTTTTAGTCGTAGAGACACTGAGTTTCAGCATTCATATTTATTTTGTGCTATGAGAATCCCTCGTTGGATAGAAAATTGGTTGGATTTATCATTTCCCTCAGATGGATATGCATGATGGCCATATCTGGCACACCTGTGAAGGATCCTATATGCATCTTTTCTTTGTGCACAAAGGTTCAAAAGAAGTCACAATTCCCCTGGCGTTGGTGAGACTGACCTTTTCCCCTTCTCCTTTGTAATTTGCACACTGAAAAGAATCAAGGAGAGAGGTGCTTCATTATTCGGATGATACAGGACACCAGAGCTGCTAGCTTCAGGCAGGAGTTCAGTTTCTTGTGCAGTTTGGCTTAGGCACAGCTGTGTCCTGAAAGGAAACACAGCATGTGGTTTTAATGAGACTTTTGCCAGCTAACGAACTCACGTATGTTTCTGTAGCTGTTAATTCCATTTTTCCATGAAACCTAAAATCTATAAAGCTCTAATTCTCCTCTGCAAACCATTAGCTTGTATGTGTGTTTTTAAATCAAACTTGGCAGGCTTTCATAAAGCATCATGCCTAAGGCCTTGCTGCCATTTGTGGACAAAAAGCATTCTGGACTTCAATTCATTGCTAAAATTATGAACCATCAAACTGTGGCAACAGATGTGGATGTTGCATAGTTGAGTGAACAATTAATTGACAACTATTTCAGCAGGGCTGATTCTCTGCCAAACTATTGGTGGGATTGAGAGAATTTAATGTCAACTTTGGGGCTTGTTCTTTTCTCTTTATAGAACCATAAACTTGGAAGGGCCATTGAATCTTACTTTCTGCTCAGTGCAGGAATCCTATGTAATATACCCTTGACTGGTGTTATTGTAAAGAGCAGAAGGAATGGCCTTGAAGGACAGAAGGAAGAAATGCTACAGTTTGGCAACTGTCAGATAAGAGGGACTTGAGCTCCTTGCAAAAAAATAACTTGAGAAAATATTTCAGACAGTCCGAATGATGGGCTGTCTGCTAAAATAAAGCCAGGTCATAATATACACTTGAAAGTAAATCAGAAAGTCTGTAATTGTGGAGTCTGTCTGACAAGAACAAAGACTGCTTACTCACAAGAAATATACGTGTAAAGCTTGTAACAATTCTGGATAGTTAGAAAGCTGATAAAAGTAACAAAGAGTTAGGCAACTTGCAGACGTCAGCTAAAATTTAGGAATAGAGATGGCGCGCAGCAAATAAAATGTGTATTAAATAACTCCTGGGGCATTCATTAGCTAAGGCTTAGGAATAGGGACAATGTTACTATGTTATGGATTCAGGCCTTCTTTTAATGCTACCAACATAAAAAAGACAGGGCCATGAGCAATTGAAAGCTTCTTTCCTTTGATCATTCCAGCTGCCCTATTATTTAATGACTGTTGAGTAAAACTAAAATAGTCAATTTTACCATTTTTATTAATTTTGCTGTAGGTGTGATTATATTTATTAATGACAACATATTCAAATGTTTGTACATAATATTAAAATGATACCTTTAGGTAAAGGTACAATAAACAAACATGCTTGGAGGGGAAATTGTGCACTTTTCAGAATTTTCTGAAGCATTTCAGACGTCAAAATGTATTTATGATTGATTTATATATGAAAAGTATAGTTTCAAAAAATGTCTATGTACCAAAAGGTGTCCTGTGAGTTAAGAAAAATGGGCATGAAAGATGTGTGTGTGTGTGTTTGTGTGTTTGTGTGATTATAATTTACAGACAGATGCAGAAATTGGCTAATGCAAGCATGCAGTACTTATTCTCCTGTATGTTAGTTCACTGCAGAGGTTATTTCTGAGTAAACAGGTATAAGATTACACTGTTAATGTTTAAGAAAGCCCAACTAATAAATTTGCCCACCCTTAATTGCATTTTTGCCTACATCACTTCCATGGCAATTGTTAGGAAGTATTGATTAATGAACCTTCTGAAATGCCCAGAAGTGCTTGTATGAGTAAAAAATATAATGGTGCTTTAGGAGAAAGCCTCAGCCAAGGGAATTACTGAACATGGTAGATCAGTAGAAGGAGAAATTGAAACATATATTTTTGAAGGATAAATAATATATTGCACAGTATGCACATTTGCAAAATGAATGCTTTTATGGGGTAAAATCCCTTTTGTATGGTAGATTATCAACTGATTAAAGCAAAGATCTGTACTTGTTTTTATTCTTCTGATACATTGCATATATTAATGCTAGTATACCATATTCTTTTGGTTGTATAAAATCTCCTGGAAAACTGGAATATAGATTTCCCATCCCCCTTTATTTTCCCCCAATACCAGCTTGATCCTCTGCATCATTTCAAATAATTACAGAATTGGCCCAAATATAATAACGATGGGCATTAAATATGCTGACACAAATGGGATTAGTACCAATACAATGTTGTATTGTTGCAAGATTTCCCCTTTTCCATTGTTCTCCTTCCATTCTCTTTTATTTCTCTTATTTTTTCATTTTCCTTCCCAAAGTGCTCTGTGCTTATTGAGTGAGTTTAGTCAGTAAGATTTTAAAAGATCCCCCTTTCTCCCCCTTCTGAGTTGCTTAAGGCTTCCTTTTCTTCTCAGTGGCTCATTTTAGCAAGAACAAACAATTACCATTCATTTTCCTTTTTTTTTTTTCTGTTGTTCTGTTCTGTTTTCTTGAAGCAAGAACATTTTTATTTAGTTGATGTAGCTATGGTAGTGGAGCAAGAAATAATTAAGAATTCTGTAGGTTGGCAGACGGTTTTCTTGCAATAATATTTGTTTGACAGCTCTCTGACCCACAACCAGCAAAACAGATTGATACCCATCTCATCTGTTAAACCCTGATGTTTTCAAATTGTTACCCAAACATATCATAAATCCTACATCTCCATCTGGCATGCATCTAGGTTTATAATAAACTCCTCTAAGGATTCCTTCCTATGTTAAGAGTCTCAATTGAATTGATTTTTTTCCTATCCCTATAGTATATAGCTCATACAAGTGAGAGAACAATGTTTGCCTGGCACTAAAAACAAAAAAACAAAAACTGAAAGACCTAGGAGGAACAAGAAATGCATTCTGCATAATTTTACTTGGCAAAAATGTATTACTTTAAGTTCTAAGCAACAGGGAATGTTTCACTGTAACAAATATCTGAATGTTTTTCGTCCAGCATTTGAGCGGAAAGTAGGAATAAATGAAGGCATGTAAACAGTGGGTTGCCCTGGAAGAACTATATTGGGGCCAGCTGTTATTTATTTATTGGATATTTAATATACAATCAAAAAGGAAAAACTGGGGAGAAAATGGTAAAATAAGACCAAAGGTAAGAACACATGAGATTTGCAAACCTAGCAAGACTGAGTAGATTTTTTCAAGGTGACTTTAGTTAAATTCTACCTAATAAAGTGTCCTAAACCAAGAATTTCAGCTTATTTTTAAGATCAAGTTAATATGCTACAATTATCAACAGTGATTAATATCGTACGGTATGTAAATCAAAGACATTGTGATAACTGCTGTTTAATCTAAGAGATCTATCCTTATTCAGTGCATCATATCTGAATGAACTACTGCAATGAGCCGTGGTGGTGCAGCGGTTATTTATTAGTTCGATTTATATGCTGCTCTTCTCCGAAGACTCAGGCCGGCTTACAATGCTTTTAAGCAATAGCCTTCATACTTTTGTATATACCTGCTTAATAGGGCTTTTTGCCCTCCCCCCCAAGCGGTGTTCTATTTTATACAAAGTCAGCTTATTGCCCCCACAAACCGGGTCCTCATTTTACCTACCTCGGAAGGATGGAAGGCTGAGTCAACCTTGAGAATTAGAATTAGGGTTAGAATACAATATTGCAGGCTGACTCTGCCCCAGCCAGGAGTTTGATTCTGATCAGCTCAAGGTTGGCTCAGACTTCCTTCCTTCCGAGGTCTCTAAAATGAGGACAATATGGGGGCAATATGCTGACTCTTCAAACTGCTTAGAGAGCGCTGTAAAGCATTATGGGGTGCTATAGCTGTTGCTATTTTCATAGGGCTGCCCTTGAAGACCATCTGAAAGGAACAGCTGGTGCATAATGCAGCAATGTGGGCAGTTATTTGTGCTCCTCGATCAGTGCATTTACTTACTGAACAAAGTAAGATTATATATAATTTCCAGAGTGATAGTGAAGTGGCATCAGAAGCAGAAAGAGGTTTATGACACCTTAGCCCATATATATTGCATGAATCAAAAAAGCCTCAATGTTTTTAGGTATTATAAAATGCATAACTACATTGCATACTATAAACACCTTTGAGAAATAACACATATATTATGATATAAGCTTTTATTTCAGAAAAAAAAAGAATCCCAGTTGTCAAAAAACATGCGGGTGATAATCAATGCCTTTGTCTTTAAGATGCCAGAAACATTTTCTGTTGCCACATCTAAAGCATTTAAAATGTCTACAACTTTTAATTGCTTTTTCTGGATAACCCATGCACATTCCTGTAAGGTAAACTGATGTTATTATTACTTCCACGTTTGACAGATGGGTTAAGGCCAAAAGGAACAATGGCTTACCTACAGCAATTTACTGAAATTGTGGCTGATAAATGAATCCAGGATTTCTTGGTTCATGCTGCTAGCTACCCTGTCACATTTGCTCTTAAAGTAAGATGAATGTCAATAGTGTCCTAATAGAGGACATGTCTGGATGCCTTTTGAAATGCATCTTTCATGTTACTTATTACTGACTTATTAATAAAAACCAATTTTGATTTGCTTTCCTATCATCATGAGATTACAGCATGATTAGACAATATTTGGAGAGGGTTTTTTTCCAGGTTTTCGTTGAGCATACTTCATACGTGAAAGATTCTAAGTAAGTAAAAACTGTAGCGAGCATAGTACTTTGATGGAGTAGCTGTCTATGTTTGCTTGACAGTTAACCCTCTGGAGATTGTCTTAGCATTTAGAATAAAGGTGCGCCCTTTTATGAGATGTAGCACATGACCTTGATACTCTACATGTAAAATGCATTATTCCAAAATCTACATTAAAGTAATTATTTTCTCAACCCAACTTAATAATCCAATAATAAGTACATTTGTTATTTTTACATAGCATCACTATTGTTTGCCTTTGAACTGGCTTTTGTTCTGTTATGGATTTTGGCTATTTCTGGATAAGCCAGCTGGCTATTTTGTATGAAGATGACTGAACTTATCATGGGTTAGACACCTCTTCACACTTGAATTTATAATATTGATGGAGAAAATTCTTTAGTTTTCAAACATGTTATCTTTGGCATTTCACAAAGCTATCTTGTCTTCCGAAATAAGTACAGGGAGACCTCAATTTACAATCATTCATTTAGTGACAGTTCTAAGTTACAACAGTACTGGAAAAAGTGACTTATGACTTTTTACACTTACAGCCATTATAGCATCTCCATGTCCATGTCACTTCTTAGAAGCCTTTAAAAAGAGTTCTACCAAACACGTTTGAAGACACCTTTGGAGTATTGCATATATTAGGCAACAATGGTTCCAATCACAATTTGTGAAAATCACCTGTTTTGTATTTGCTAATAAAGTGGTATCAGTGTAGTCATGTATAATGTTCAGGCCCGGACATGCATTCCTACAGGATTTGCTGGTTACTCCAATCCCTGGGCCCATATTTTGCAACAAAAAAGGATATTTAGGGTACAATATTGTTTTTGTCTATATCATATTTACATGATATGTCTGTTTCTACACTGGAAAGAGAGAATACTGAAGGCACTTATACCTAAAATGATTCCCTCTTCCACAAACTCCCATCGCTACTACCTGATATATATGAAACTCATCAAACAGCTATCTTTTCATCCATTCTTGGGTCTTCACATGGCCCATCACTTCCTTTGTCACACATTTTGGCCATTTGCACAGTCAAAGAGCAAATTTAATCCACACATGTAAATCAGATGAAGAAATTAACCAATTCTCATCCCAACATTTTGCACTTTGATTGAATGGAAAACCCACAACTCAGCATACACACTCAGGGCGGCTTACAAGCATTAAGCAATAGCCTTCATACTTTTGTATATTTTATATTTTATAAAGATCATTGCTTTTCTAATTAAATTTGAACATTATTTTAAACTTCATATTTATATGCAGATTTCACACAAATGTGTATTGACTTTTCTCCTAACATGATCACTGTTTTAAATAATCCCAGTTTTATTCAGCTGGGATTCATCGACTACATTGTACCATAGTTCCCAAAGCTTTAAGTTGTGCTAGCACAGGGGTGAAACTCAAGGCACATGGGCCGCATCCAGCCCACAGGGTACTTCAATCTGGCCCGAGGAGCCACCTTGGAAACAGTGAAGGACCGTCCCACAGTGCCTCTGCCAGTGAAAACGGACCTCTGGAGGGCTGCACGTGCCCCCCAAGTTTTGTTTTCGGTTGCGATGGCCTCCTGAAACCCTCTGCCAGTGAAAACGGAGTTCATTTTCACTGGCAGAGTGGCACTGGCAGAGTGTTCAGGCCACTACAGGTGCCCCTGACATGAATGACGTCGAGCTGGGCATGCCCACCCTGGCCATGCCCACCCAGCCCTCCGAGGTCAAACACAACCCTGATGTAGCCCTCAATGAAATTGAGTTTGACACCCCTGTGCTAGCATATCTGAACTGCAAAAATCGGATGACCACTAGATGGTAGCAAATAGTTACAGTTTTATGGATCTCTTTGCTGCCATATAGTAGAAATCTGATTTTTTTTCAGCCCAGATGTGTTAACCATATTTTGGAACTAACTGAACTATTCCGAAAACATCAGGTTGTAGAAAGTTGGGGTACAGATTGTAGCCAAAATTACACTGAAATATTCATTTAAAATACTGTTTGTTCAGTAGCAAACACTTTGAACGTGTAAAATGATTTTGTTTAATTAGAACTGATGTGCTTATTTTATAGTTTTTTTTATTAACTGAAGATATTTCAGTGAGCAATGTCTGTCACAAAGTCTGTTTGCCATATGAGCATTGCACAAAATATTTACATCAAACCTTTTAGTCAATATGGTGCAAAATCTAATATTACTGATATAATATGGCCATAATAATATAAACTAGCTATTGGGTTTTGGTTCAAGTTATAGAGCATACTCAGGTACTGTGGTTTGTAAACTGTGATTTATAATTTATTTTGTATTACAATCAATTATGGGTTATTCAATGAAGCATAGTTTATAACTTAGTGTATTATGTGTGTCAGTCAACTATGCTTCAGCCCAAAACATGATTAAACGAATTTTAACGCAGCAAATGTTTGAAGCCAACATGGGGACAATGATGAAAGCTCTGGCAATATGCAATAATCTGGGGGAAAAAATCCCAGTGACAATTTATGTTATATTCTAGGGTAATTGGTTTATTTGTGAGCCTAAAAAAGCATGAAATTGGTTGTTATCTAACTAATGGATATAGCTGGCACTTAGAAAGGATGGGGTGGGGTACCAACAGAAAGGAATATACTGTAGTTATTCAGGGTCAAACTATGGAGTCCTTCATGCTCCCTGAGCTGGCTTTTTATTTGCAAATGTTTCATTACCCAACTAGGTAACATCATTTGCGCAAGTAAATTTGAGGTTTGCTCCTTAATCATATACAGTAGCTGCGGATGGGGTGACTTAACGTATATTGCAAGAGGTCAATGAATATTTAATATAATATCATTAATGATATTTTTATGCATGCATCAATCTTTCCTCGTGATCATGTCTGGAATTCAGGAACGGTACCTTATAGATGTTTTACCAAATACTTACACAAACAGGGATGAGATTTAGTACTGTGCTGTTTATCTCAGCTACGATAATCTGAAGGAAACTAGAATATTTATCATTATAAAAGACATAGTAATCCAAAATCCCAAATTATCAAATACAGTAACATTAGCTACCTTAAAAAGAGGTCTAATAAATAAGTGGCTGTACTTAATGTATTTTCTTGCTCAAATATTTTCTTGGGCTCAGTTGAAAAATATTGTATCAGTCTCCTTTTCTAAAATTTATGTGCTTGTTTATAACATCATCATAATACAGAAAAAATTGTTTTATAGCAACCTGATTTATTCAAGGTTACAGAAATTATTTACATGTAATGCTGAATAAATATCTTATCTCTTTAGGATGGTCTTTTACAAGTCCATCTGTTAATGTGGCCGATGTAATTTGAATAGAAGAAATTACTCATTTTGACCTTTGGTGATCAGCAGACATTCAATTTCCTGTTTCTGTAAACAGTTGTGCTCTTATAACACTTTCATAACAGAAATTGCAAAATTGGAATTTTGCAATAGCAAACTTATTTACAGGAAAGGTCAGAGCTCAATGATTGGAATATACCTTGCAAAGAATTTCAGTTTTTGGCACCTTCGGATAAGTGGATCCAGGAAGCTACAGCTAGTCAGAGTAGACAATATTAGTCTGATTTCTGATTGACAGGTCCTACCACTGTCAGTCAAATGTTATTGTATCATCAGTCTTCTTCCACTAAGAAAAAAAAGGAACAATGAGAAAATGAAAAGCAGAAAATGAAATCTCAATACAATTTTATGAAAGCAGCTTCATTTATCTTTGTAAACTGCCCAGAGTCACTGAGAGTGAGCTGGGCGGCTGCATATTTTTTTTCAAATAAATAAATATGTTTGAAAAAATAGAAAAATATTAGTGTCTGAGCACGTACTGTATTATTTATGGTCGATGACCATACTATATGTTCAAATACTAATCCAAGGATTTTCTCTTCTCACGCACAGAAGCATACATCTATGAATAATGTAGTAGAAACATAACATCCATTCAGATGTTTTTTAAAAAATTCATTTAATTGCATGTTGCTTCTATAGAATGTCAAAGAAATGTAAAATGTGAGACATTGCAAGATATTTACTGGGTGTTCTCTTTGTTATTTTTAGTTGCTTAAAAATATGATAGGCTATTTAAAAACAATAAAGCTAGTTAGAGTATAAAAATAATGATCTTATTTTTAAATAATGGACGTATAAATATCTTTGAAAGGATCCATATAGCCTACTCAAATGGAAATGCAGAAAGTATTGTGTGGTACAAAGAAGCCAGGCAATACTGAGTACAAAAAAAAATCGATATTATAACGAAATCCAAGCATGATTTTTGTGGATATGAATTTTATTTTAACAGCACTAAATAAATTTATGACATAGTTATGATGGCTTTCAGGCTGAGCTTACCATCTGCTAAGTGGTATGAACATTTTCATTTTACCAACATCACTTCATCCCTCCTTAATTGTATGCAAGTTTTTTTAACCAACCTTTGAAGCTTATCATTTTGTCCATTCTATCCTGTAACGTATGCTTATCTGAGCTCAAAAATCCAATATCCAATAAGCAAAAATATATCAAAATGCTTTCTTGCCATCTGATGGTCATACCCAGCTCAGACAGGGTAGCTCTACGTATTTATAACAAATATTAATTTGATTATGTTATGCATGTGCTGGAAAGGAACTATACATAGTTAATTTATATTGTTGTGTGAATGCATTTTGTGAATGTCCACAGTCCCTAATGATACCTAGATATTTACAGTGTTTTCTTATGCAGTTTAACTCAGGAGGATATACTTCCAAAAAGCATAGTACTGCTGTCCTTAAATGGAATTCAAAAATTACTTAGGCCAGGGGTCCCCAATCCCCAGGCAGTGGCCCACTACCAGGCCATGGCCTGTTCAGAACCTGGCTGTGTGAGTGGCAAGTTGACACATAGGCGCATGCAACTCAACATGCACAAGCAGAAGGACGGCGTGCATGTACGCAGCTCAACTTGTACAAGCAGTGGGCTGGTGCATATGCACACTGCTTGATTTGTACAAGTGGTAGGCCAGTGCACACATACTTGTGCGAGCTGGTTCACCTTTTCTTCCCATACCCACTGGGCCACCAAGCCATAAAGCAGAGGTCTTCAAATTTGGCAGCTTTAAGACTTGTGGACTTCAACTCCCAGAATTCTCCAGCCAGCTATGCTGGCTGGAGAATTCTGGGAGTTGAAGTCCACAAGTCTTAAAGCTGCCAAATTTGGAGACCCCCGCCATAAAGGTTGGGGACCACTGACTATACAATCCTAAACCAAGTTATATGGAAGTATACCTGACCATAAATGCAGTGGGACATACTTCAGACTAGACTATGCCATAAGGAGGCAAGAGGCCATGACTGAGACATGCAAATTTTATAATTCATTAAAAATGTACAGGGGGAACACCTCCCCGCTTCCTTAAAACACTAGAATTCTACTTTATGTGATGAAACAGAGGCTTTAAATAGTTTATAACATGTATTTTATGAAAATACATCATAACACATATAATTAATTTGGAGGATTTTCTATCAAACATACAGTCAGGGTGAAATCCAGCAGGTTCTGACAGGTTCTGGAGAACCAGTAGCGGAAATTTTGAGTAGTGTGGAGAACTGGCAAATACCACCTCTAGCTGGTCCCAGAGTGGGGAGGGAATGGGGATTTTGCAGTATCCTTCCCCTGGAGTGGGATGGGAATGGAGATATTTCAGTATCCTTCTCCTGGAGTGGGGTGGGAATGGAGATATTGCAGTATCCTTCCCCTGCCACGTCTACCAAGCCACGCCCACCAAGCCACACCATGCCCGCCAAGCCACGCCCACAGAACCGGTAGTAAATAAATTGGATTTCACCACTGCATACAATGCTCTGTATTGAGTTAAATGTCTAGAGTTAGACAAATTCATAAATACCCCTCTGTTATGACACATAGATGGAAGAACCAGGATTAGGGAAAGTGAGGAGGTTTTGGAAAGAGTCAACACTGTCTTCATCCTTTATGAGCTTCAAAGGAACTTTTTAATAGCCATTTTGGAGATGCTGGATTAGATGACATTTGGTCTGTTCAGTAACTTACAATCAATACATCTTTGTTTATTGATTAAGCAGTAGAATATCCATTGAGTTCTGTTCCCTGTTCAGCATTTGGCTGATATAATTTCTTAACATTCTACACTGTGGAAACATAACCTTTTCATAGCAAAGCAAATTAGGGAACCTTATATATACCAAGCCAATGAAGAAAGATTATGGAGTACAACTCTCAGCATTTCTAAAAGGAGAGAGCGTGCCAGGTAAATATCAAAGGGGGAAACAGACTTTCAATAAATATCTCTGAAAGATATATTTCATATACCATGCAGGATGTTTTACAGTAAAGTACAGTTAATAGAATTACATCCCATATATTACCAAGACCCCTCCCAACTCTGATGTTCTATTTAGTAATTTTCACCTTCTGTCTCATTAAACATTATGATAGAGGCCTTAGGATGTACAATCCTGCTTTCCCATATCTGAAGAACTGAAATTGCTGTGCATTAGCATCATGTCATCTGCCCAGTTGTTTCATTTCTAAAGGCATACAATAAAATCATATCAACCTGTGTGGAAATATTGACTTCAACAAGTCTACTGCTCTCAAGCCAATACTGCTAGGTACTTGGCTAATTCACTCTTTTTACCTACAATTGAGTTGACTAATTTGCTGGTTTTTCTTGCAATTGATTTGAACACAGATTTCGATCGAAGGTTAGATGGTTCAAAGTTTGAAGGTTGGACCCAGCTTCTTAAGAAAGTGAGCTATTTGTGAATTTCTTGTCTATATTTGCTTACAGGAAAAATAGACAGGGAAAATGTGCTTCTCTTTGTTCTGCAGCCTCAGTCTCATGTTAGCAAAGCCATCTATCCATATAAGGGGAGATTTCACATGTACCGATTGGATTGTTGGTAAATGTTTTGAAATCTCTCAAGAGCTTCTAGGGCCATTCTGGGTAACATATAGCTCACTACAAATTCCTACAAATTCCACTCTGATCACAAAGAGAAGGGAGAAAAATACAGTTTAGCTGACATCAGGCACAAAGACTAATGAACTAAACTTAGAAATGTATTTAGTTACAACACATTGTACCAACTTAATTGCAGTGGATGCTATGAAGTCTACATAAAAGTATACACTTAATAATATTGATATTCTAAAACATAATGATACTCCTTGTATACAATACTTATAAATCAGGGGTCAGCAACCCGTGGCTCTGGAGCCGCATGTGGCTCTTTCATTCCTCTGCTGTGGCTCCCTGTCGCCGGTCGGCTCCACAATTGATAGGGCTTTTGTTTAGGACAGGTAGAGGAAAAAGGATGCCGTGCTAGGAGGAGACTCTATGGTGGGGGAACGGACTTCCGGTCGGTTCCACAATTGAATGGGGGGCTTCTGTTTAGGACCTTTGTGGCTCTTTGAGTGTTTAAGGTTGTATGTTATAAATAATGCCATTAGCACATCTGTCAGCATTCCTTTGTGTGGTGTAGTTTTTAAATAATGTGATCCCCAAAGACTATGGGTACCACCAGGTTTTTATAAGCCTTCAGAAAACAAAAGGGAAAAATCTGTTTTTGCCTCCATGAAAAAGCTGTTTCATAGGAATGGAGCTCCCCTCACACACACACCAAAAAAATGCCTGCTTCTGAATCTTCTATTGACACACCTCAATAGGCATTCTTTGTTTCTATCACCTGGCAGATTCTACCTGGAATAGACAATCTCAAAAATACAGACTTCCAAGTGTTCTAGGGCTTTGTACGTAACAAGCAATATCTTTAATTGCACTCAGAAACAAACGGAAAATCCATTCAGTTCCCAAAGCCGTGGTCTCAAGGCAGTCGTGTATATGGCCAACAGGCATACAAACAACCATGCTTTGTGCCAGCTGAAGTCTCCAGGTAGCCGTAAAGAGCAAATTAATGTGAAGCAAATCACAATAACCTATCAAGAGATGATAAGGTCATGAGTGACTATTATCAAGCCTACATTCCAAAAAAGGCCTCAATTGAAGCACCCGCTGAAGCTAAACCGTGCTCTTCAACCGAAGAGCTGGGACTCCAGAATTGCAAATTTGCTATTTCAAGGGAAGCACAACCCCATCCAGACTCAATGTTGATAAAATCCTGGAGTTAGTAGGTTTTGAAGTAATAGCCACTCTATCTCGCTTGGGTTGAGTGGTCTGTTGTGTGGATGATTGGGTGGTTTAGGAGTGGGGAATTGTGGTGGGTGGCAGTGTGTTTGGGGATTGTTATGTGTGTTGGACCTGGTCTTTCGGTGTTAAGTGAATTTCGTTGTATGGGTATGCTGTGTATACACGTACAATGACAATAAAGTTATTATTGAGTGCACTTGCTGCTCCCCATCCAGACATGACATTCTCGGGGCATTGAGAATTTCCATTATATCTCTTACTTGCCCAGGGTGGAGATATATAACTGTGTATCATTTACTTATTGATACCTTGTCCCAGACTTATCCCTGAGACTTCATGTTAAATAAAATGCAAGAGAATGTCTACAAGCCCCAAGGTATCCTGTATTAGAGTGCTTAAGGCTCAACCTCATTTTCTACCAAAATCACTCTAGACATCTCTTTACTCATTTCATCTCTTGGAATGTCTTAATTCAATTGGCTGGTGAGCAAGGAAAGGCTGCACTGGAACAGTCCTTTAAAGCAGCCTTGTCACTTCTATATTCCAGGAGTTTGCTTCCTGGAATATAGAGGTGACAAGGCTGCTTTAAAGGTCTTGTCATTGTCATGGGGTAGCCCACTGATGCAGTCTGTCCTCCTAGCAGTGGTTAGTGGCTCTAGTCCATCCTGTAAGTGATCTGTCATTGACAAAGGAGAACTAGAAATAATAGACATCAGTAGATCACAATTCATCTGCTCTTATGTAGACAGCTTATAGGTACATCCCTGTGAGTCAGATTTGATTCCTGGCAACTGCATTGACTAGTCCTTTGGCAAGGTTTTTCGGAAGTGGTTTGCCATTGCTTCCTTCCTAAAGCTGAAAGAGAATGACTGGCTCAAGGTCACCCAGCTGACTTTGTGCCCAAGACAGGACTAGAACTAATGATCTCCTGGTTTCTAATCTGATGCCTTAAGCACTGTACCAATCTGGTTCTCAATATGGGAGCCTTTATATGGTAATCATATAAGACTCAAAGGTGACTTACAAGAATGATTATTTGAACATTCCTGTTCAGTCCCTTTTAGTTGCACGCTAGAGCCTTGAAGGACAAACTCTCTCCTTGTCTTGACTAGAACTTTTCCTTCGATTGGATTCTACATTAAAGAAATGCCATCTATTTTCTATATTTTGACTAAAACAGTATTTTTGGTGCAGAAAAAATATGGACATTTTTCCTTTGCTAACTTGTTTACGCTAGCTTCTGTTTCCCTAACAGAAAAAGTATTGTTTGTGCATTATTCATAGATGCTTGAGTATATATATTGACATATGAGAAAAAGGGGCCAGCCATCTCAATTTAATGTTGGCCCTTCTGCCTTATACTTTCTGGGGGGAAAAATCCATAGGAAAAAGCTTCCCAACCATAGAAAACAGAAAGTGGGAGTTTGACCCCTCCAGAATAAATCATTATCATCATAGCCATAATCATTATTATCATAATCATCTCTGATAATATAACATTATTATACAATGATTATGTATATAAATAATAATTTATATATGAATATAAACAGTGGTGAAATCCGAACCGGTTTGCTACCAGTTCGCTGGCCGCGCATGCACAGTGCACGCCAAACGCACGCTGTGTGTGCATGCACAGTGTGCACCAAAAGGAGGCTTGGGAAGAAGTGAGAGGGGATCAGCTGTGGTGCGTGATTTAGCTTCGCTAGAAAGCAGGATTTCCTGCTTTGTGGCAAAGCTAAACTGCACTGGACAGCTGATTCCCCCACCCACGCTGTTCTACTTACCTTCCTAAGCTTCCTTTTGGTACATACTGCACCAAATATATAATATAATATAATAGGCAACAGGGCTATACTCATCCTTCGGATGCTTCCAAAGAATAATGTTGGGAAGTCAGATGACTAGATATCATTTCTATATGTACAAATAAAGGAGGCTCTTTGGAGGCTTGAATTCAGGAAAGAGGACGTATGAGTCACCTCCTTGTCACCTCCCGACTGTAATGTAATGCTCTCTACATGGGGCTCCCCTTGAAAAGCACCCGGAGGCTCCAACTGGTCCAGAATGCGGCCACGGCAGGTGGTTATGGGCGCAACTTGTTGTGCCCACGTGACACCCCTCCTGCGCGAGCTGCACTGGCTCCCAGTAGTCTTCCGGATGCGATTCAAGGTGTTGGTTACCACCTTTAAAGCGCTCCATGGCATTGAACCTGGATACCTTCGAGACCGTCTTCTGCCACCAGTAGCCTCCCACCGGCCAGTCCACTCCCACAGAGAGGGTCTCCTTAGGGTGCCATCGGCCAAATTATGTCAGCTGGCGACACCCAGGGGGAGGGCCTTCTCTGTGGGAATGAACTGCCCCCAGAAATTCGTAAGATCTCTGATCTCCGTGTATTTCGCTGTGCCCTCAAAACCGTGTTGTTCCGCCAGGCCGCGCTATCAATGTAAAGATTTTAATTGGTTTTAAATATGGGATTTTAAATTTGGGGGCTTTATAATTGAGCCAATTTTTTAATAATTTTAATTATTTTTAAATTTTGTCTGTCTTGTGCTTTTAATCAGGCTGTACACCGCCCTGAGTCCTTCGGGAGAAGGGCGGTATAGAAATAAAATTTAAAAAATAAAAAAATAAAAAATGAGATATCGGATTAAAATGCTATAATAGTAAATAAGGAAAGATGCAGAGAAGCTGTAGATGGCTGGAAGAGCTCATGTGATACATACAAAGTAGATTCAATTCTAAATTACAGTTCTAAACTAGGAAAGATGACAGGTCTATATGCCTAGGATATCTGAATCATCTGACATAAGAGCGTTGCACAGACGAGCAACTCGACTTTTGTGGGGGGGGGAACCCATGTGTATCTGGTCTTCACCACCTTATCTGATCAATCCATAGGTATTTTGAATGGTTGTTCTGTTATGCCAATTCATCATAGAGTGAACTGGCTCATAAATGACACTAAGCTATGGCTTTTTTGTCATGTTTTGTAATTAAGCTAAAATTGGCTGGGGTCATATATAATTTATTTATTTTTTATTTTTATTTTATATAATATATAATACTTATATATAATGCGAAGTGTATTAGAAAAGCACTCCACATAGGATCCCAACCAAAAATGCCATAGAGCAGGGGTGTCAAACTTGCATTGGTGGGATGGCGTCACATGACGTATAATGATTTTTCCCCTCTATCACATGACACAGCCCTGTCATACAGCTTTGTAAAATAAAAGCTCCTTATTATGGGCTAGAATGATCTCTAAACCCAGTGAAGCATATTTGTTTAACTTAGATTTACTGAATAAATTTGGGCTCATTAAAAAGTAGTTCATAAATTATGAAACATATTAGTTATATTTACTCAAACCACATTATACGTAATGCAAAATATATCCGATCATAGCATTATGTTGTGGTCAGCAGCTAACATATGTATTCCATTTGCAAAGGAATAGGGAGAATGATACCATCTAAGGGCACAGTATACATTTCAATGGGCCAACACATCCATGTACTTCCCCATATATTTTTTGTTGTGCTCTTACATCATATATTTCTACAATTTAGTACAGTCTCCATATGGTGGGCTGCCAAATGCCTTAATACAACACATCACTTGGATAGATGGAACCATTCAAGTATAAGATGGCTTTGCAACCTAGCCAGATTTTATCTTATTTTCTTTCTATTAAATAACAATTCCCTCCAGCTGAACTCAATTCCAGGTGACTATATGCACACATCAATGTAGTTTCCTTGGCAACAGTAAAAAAAAGTGGTTTGAAATGGCCTTCTTCCTGGATGTCTTTTTGATTTCCCAGTTGAGTCTACAGCCTTTGGACTTTCCCATTTACTTACCAAATATGTACCAACTCTGCTTAGTTTCGAGGCCCAGATAAATATTAATCAAGAAATATTAATCCACAACTTTATCAAACGTTAAGGAGGAATATGACTGATAGCCAGGGGGATCATCATTCAGTGGTTGGATTTACAGAACAGGTTAAACCGTACTGTGGTTGCCTAGTTTGCATCTCAGTCTGTTGTGTAATTCAACCTGTGTAATGTATAGTTCAGCATGTTGTCCAAACCTGGGGAAGTAAGTTTATCTAATAAACCAGAGCTCAAGTAATCATGGACTGGCATGTTGTGTGAATATAGCTAATATCATTTTGAAAAAGAAAAGTAGAAGTTTCATGATTCAACTTTAACTTAGAAATGTAAGATTCAATTTATAGAGTAGCATCTGTGCTAGTCTATCCGTTTAGACCTGCAGGGATTCTTTAACAACACAGAAGATATTAGAGAAAATGCACTTTGAATCCATTATCCCCAGATATCCCATTAAATAGCACAGTAAAGAATAAGAAATGAGAAAAACTGGCATGTATGAGAACTTTTATTTCTGGCAATGAGTTCTTCAAAAATATAACACTGACAGAGGTAGAATTGTGCTAATTGGAGCATTAATGACTGTTTATTTTTCGTTGACACTATAAATGTTCATAAACTGATCCTAATTTCTACCGTAGGGGAAAACTTCTACAGGAAGGAGCTGCAATAATTTCCTTCTCTTCCATCCTACAGTGTGTACAGAATTTGTAATCTATTGTAACATCAGAAATATCCTCATTCAAATCAATATTAAGCACACATAATTTGAATGGGATTGAAATATTCCCATGTAATAAAGCATTGCAGACTATGAATAGTTTTTCTCCTTAGATCGTCCCCTGCTTATAGACTTTATTGTAATCAGAACTGCTTAAACATCACATCAAGTTACGAATTGTTGAATTATAATTTACTGAAAAAAAATAAAAAAAAAAATAGTTGGTTGAATTTGTACAACCTACCAAGCCTTAAATCATGACTTAAATATCACATTGCCTACCAACTGCAAACATCTTAAGGTTTAGCAAAATTTGTAAACTATGTTACTATTTTTACCATTTATACAATATAGGCTTAGCTATAAAAGTACATTTTAAAAAGTTAAAAATAAGGGGTAAAAGTAAAATTAAGAATTAAAGAATCCTTTTAATTCCTTTGAATAAAGAATATAGTAATGCAAAAAGTTGCCAATTTGTTCAATAAAAATAAAATAGTTGTTTAATTCCATCAAACAGATGAGGATACTATTGAAAACATGAACTTTAAAGCAAGCAAGAAGATGCTCTTCAGATGTTGTTATAGCCCTTCAGAGTTATGTCATTTATAAATAATCCTCACTTGGTTAAATGTGTGGACAAAGATAAGAGCCATCTCTAATCCTCTATTTGCTACACAAGAAAGAATTACTAAGAGGAATTAATGTATAGGATTGGGAAAATCCTTGGCAGTTAACACTGCCATCCTGTGGATGCTGCTTACATTCCTACCAATATAACTCTCTTAAGGCCTATAAAACTACTAAAATGAGTCAAACTATGGTAGACTGAAGATATAATCTTGGCTGGCAAAAGAATAACTTAAAAACAACAACCATATGAAACAGAGGGGATTATACCACAACAGGAAAGAGGTTCAAGCAAAAAATATTATTTGAAATATTACATGGTGGAGGAGGAAGAACAAGATAAGACTCTTGCTTTCATTGGCTGGATCATTGATAGATGAGTTGGATTGCTTGATCTCTTGTTTTGATGCACCTTTTATGTTATTACCGTATGATTTTATCATGAAATTATTCTTATTAGAGTGGATTTTAAGTATGAGTTTTTAATGTGTGAATAATATTTTGGGCAGTTCTCACCATTTGAATTTGCAGCATACTGATAACTTGACAGCCAATCAGAATGGATTCTTCTTAAGCCGAAAAGTATCAACCAGTCATTTCTTAGCTGTTGACCAATAAGCAGATGGCTTGCTCTGTTCCCTCATGCTTGCACCAAACCCTAATCTCTTCCCCTACCAAAAGCCCAGTAAACGAAAGTAAACTGAAAGAATTCCAGCAATGTCTCTGGGAATATAAAAATCTGCAAGAGGCTGAGCAGAGTGTTGCAATCTAAGCTCGGTCCCTTTTGTGTGTGTATCACTTCACACAGACATGCAAAAGGAGTGAGGTGTGGTCATTACACTGTACCAGCTACCTTGAAGATTTTGAAACACGCAGACAGACATCCCCATGGACTCCAAGGAAACTTCCCATCGGCTTAGGACGGCATAACTCTTGGCATGTTTTGACTCCATGTTTTGCCTAAACTCCATCACATTGCAAATATGCCAAGGGGTCAACAGGTGAGAGGCAAATGACAAATCATAAAGCCAGCACTTCTGCTGCATTTGTTAACTGAATTCTACAATTCCAAAAAAAAAAAAAAAAGTCTTACATTTGCAGAAACAGGAGATGGAAAAGAGGAAGTAACAGTCTTGATTAATTGTCAGAAGTTTCTATCTCAGTGTTTTTTGTTTTTTAATTTGATTTATATGCCGCCCTTCTCCGGAGACTCAGGGCGGCTTACAATGCGTTAAGCAATAGCCTTCATACTTTTGTATATTTATACAAAGTCAGCTTATTGCCCCCACAAACTGGGTCCTCATTTCACCTACCTTAGAAAGGATGGAAGGCTGAGTCAATCTTGACCCTTGGAGAGATTCGAACCAGCAGTAAATTGCAGGCAGCTGTGTTAATAACAGGGTGCGTAGACCACTGTACTATCAAGGCTCTTTGCCAAGTTTCTTGGCAACTTTAAGATGTGTGGAGTCCTGGGAGTTGAAGTCCACAATTCTTAAAGCTGTTAAGATTGAGAAATACTCTTCTATGCATTTCTACAAGATGAGCAGAACTGATTCCTGGTAAATGTCCTTAGCTGAAAGATGTAATACCTGTGTTTCCCCAAAAATAAGACTGGGTCTTATTTTCTTTTGCATAAGCACTAGGGTTTATTTTTGGGGGGTGTCTTGTTTTTTTCCATATAAGGGAAGCCCACTTCTTCTTGCTTGCGGTGGAGCATGAGGCCACACCATGCGCCAGTGCCACTGCTGTGAGGCGGGGCTTGTGCCGCCTCACACACCCTGCACCAACTTATCTCAGGGCCTCTGCTTGTGGCTGCAACGGAGCAGGATGCTGAGTGACTCTCTGATGCCAGGCCATGAGGCGAAGTGGGGGTGGAATTGCCCCACACACCCTGCATGGATTACCTCAGGGCCCCCACAGCCAGGCCATCCATGCCCCAACACTTGCCTTGCCTCTGCAGCACTGTGCTGCTCAGCCTCCTGCTCTGTTGCAGCCGTGAGCAAGCAGAAGTGGCCGGTGGCATGTGGACTCCTGCTGCACATGGCTGGTGGTGCTGCCGCCGCAAGACGAGTCTCAGGGCATGGAGGGCCTGGCTGCAGGGGCCCTGAAGTAAGCCGGTGTGGGGCGTATAGAGCAGCTCCACTTTCCTGCCTTGCCTTGTTGCCACAGCACTGCGAGCAACCAGACAGAATGAGCTGTGCAAGCTCTGAAGTAGGGCTTATTTTGGGGGGTAGGGCTTATATTAGGTGCACATGTAAAAACATGCAAGGGTTTATTTTTGGAATAGGTCTTATTTTGGGGGAAACAGGGTATATACATCTTTTAAAAATATAAATATTATATAAATAATGTAGTACTCAATCAGAGAGGTTTTCTAAACTCTCTGCTTCAGTTTATAGGGCATGCAGAAGTTTGTGGGTTTTTTTGCTTTAATTTATATGCTGCAGGAGATGACAGCATTTACTGAGATAGTTTGAACAGGTTAACCTTATAGTGCCATCCAACAATGAATCCAAGCTTCCTGTGTGCAATGTACATAAAAAAGGAGGGCAGGACTTTTCTTGCATGATTGTAGCCATCATCATGACTTTTTTGACCTTCCCAAAGACCCTGTGTGGGTTGATTTCTTTACCTTTTTTCTTTCCCCTGAGATGATTAGAGGCAGCAGAGAAAAACTAAGCTTAAAAACAAAGAAAGGGGCTCACAGATGGTATATTAAGCATCTAGCACAAAGACTAATAGTATTTCAGATGCTCCTTCACCAGTGTGACAGTACTTTTTGCATTTCTATTTTAACTGAATCTCACTTGAGCTATAAATAAAGGCAAGGCAGATGTGTTTAGCTCTTTGCATTATGTGTAAAAGGTCAGACTAGACCAGGGGTCGGCAAACTTAAACACTCAAAGAGCCACTTGGACCCGTTTCCCACAGAAAAAACACACACTGGAGCCACAAAACCTGAGTGGGTGTGGCCAACTCGATGTAACTCACTCACCCAATCACATGACCCCCCTAGCCACACCTACCAGGCCACAAAACCATTCTGTCTCTCTCTCTCTCCCTCTTCCTATCTCCCCCTCTCTCCCCCATGTCTCTCTCCCTCTGTATCTCTCCCTCTCTTCCCCTCTCTCACCCCTCTCTCACTCACTCTGTATGTGTCTCTATGTCTCTCTCTCCCCCCATCTCTTTCTCTCTGTGTCTCTCCCCCTCCCTTCAGGTGACCGTCCTCCTCCTCCCCCTCCTCTTGTGATGTCCTGGATGGCTGTGGCTGAGCCAGGAGCGTGTGCATGGGCGGGGAGACCCTCTCCAAACGAGCACCAAAGCACAGCAAAGGCACCCGCGAGGTGAGCTGCTGCTCGATTAGGAGGGTCTTAACAGGATGGGGCTTCTTTCCTGCACTAATGCTCTGGCCATCGCCTTGCTGTTTCATCCCCCACCCTCAGCAACTCTTCGGCTGAGTGCGGCGGGTGCAAACTCCAGCCTGAAGCGGCAGAAAGCAAAGGCTGCCTTACGTGCAAATGTGGCGCGAAGGTAGGTACAGGGCAGCTTCTCTCCTGCACTCTCCTCCTCCTCCTCCTCCCACTCTTGTGATGCCCTGGCTGGCTGTGGCTGAGCCGGGAGCATCTGCACACGTGGGAAGACCCTCCTTAAGCAAGCCGCTGCCCACCCTGCATGCACCTTTCCTGAGCTTCGGCGCTCGCTTGAGGAGGGTCTCCCTGTGCGTGCGCATGCTCTCGGCTCAGCCACAGCCGGCCAGGGCATCACGAGTGTGGAAGAACCACACTCAAGGGGCCAAAGAGCCGCATGTGGCTCGCGAGCCGTGGTTTGCCGACCACTGGACTAGACCATTATAACAGCCCCCTCTGGTGTTAAAATCCATAGCTCAATAATGATGGTTAGAGGAAAGTGGTCTGTCTTTCTCAAAATAATAATAAGAAAAAGGTTTGAAGCCAAACCCATTATATGGATAGTCAATTAGTTTGTTATCCTAGCCCTGCAATGAATCTAATTCTCAAAATTTTGCACTTTCTGCCAAGTAATTTCACTTGTTATGTATATTCTTTATTCTCCATTCCTATATCTGAGTAAATGAAAGCAAGTCCCAAGAGTAGATTGATTTAGGAGGATTATGATCATAGTTTTCAAACTGTTTCCCCAGTTTTTGTCTTCATTTTTGTTTTGATTGTTCTTGCATTTTGTTCTTCAGTGGTTATGCAGTCAAGGTAATCTGGGAGTTGCAGTTGCAAGAAATACCTTTATGTAAAAACCTGTACCATTTTTTTTTACTTTATCAAAAACTAAATGTTATCAAAAATCAGTTTAGCTGAATGTGTTTTTTCATGTTGCTCTACATGCTAATTGCTTTTATTATCTGTCTTAAAATATGTTTTCAATCTTAGAAATATCACATAGAATCATTTCAACTGCTATTTTTCAGCAAATTCAATTTTTGTTGTTGACTTTTGTCCTGTGCTGTATCATTCTATCCAATATGACAAATTAAAAGATGTTTAGTGGAATTATCCCCCTACCCACAAAAGGAAGATGTACTTTTGGTGCAAGATGTAAACCACAGGAAACGTTTGTTTGGCTTTTATTGTAACATTACACAGCTCTATAAAAGATAAAGGTGTTTTATCTTTATGAAGACAGCATCAAAAACACTATGCGCCTGTGTTTAGTGCTAAGTCTATGTGTAGTGAGGCTTTCTCTTATGAAGTATGTAGAAGGTTGCAATTTAAAAATGTCTCCTGTGGATTAATTATAGAATCAAAATGGTAAAATGAGATGTACAAATTTTTCAGTTTTCAGTTCCTCAGGAGGAGTGATAATCAGCACAATCATTTATTTTTATGGGTATAAATTTTGCTCTGTTCAAAACTCCAGACAATACAAAAGGATCAATATTTTTAAAAATATTGTATTTGCCAATCAATTTTTCTGTACAGTAGTCACTGCTGCCATCTGCTGGATTCTTGTCTCCATGACAAAAAAATTTCACTGTTGCAAGTGGAAAGTCTAACAAAAATTAAACTGACACCAAAGAATGCAATTTTGTATTGCTTTTATTTGCTTGTGTGTAAATTATTCTACTTCTTCCCATTTCAATTTAAAATTTGTTTCAGAAGGACAAAATATAGGGGTGCAAATATTGGCTTAGAAAGCCTGGCTCATTCCTCTGCTCCCTCCTCAGTCAAGCAAGCTTACTGGGAAAAGTTGGGAGCACTCCAGACACCTTGAGATCCTGAAGAAAAAGCACAATATATTGTATATTTAATACATAGCTATATACATTCATATCCAATGCTCCACACATGTATGTAGATATATTATCAGCACTCTAGAAATTAATTAAACAAAATTGCCTAATTCCTTCTTTGTATTTGTCTTCATGTAAAAAGAAAAAAATAGTCCAACCTACCAAAAGCAGCACCATGGGAGATGGAGCAGGAATGGATGTCAAAATATGAAAGACATTAATAAAAGGACACTAATGCACACTAGAAGAGTTCAAATTGTCAGGACCAGATAGACTGCAGGCCAGGGTTCCAAAGGAACTGGCAAAAAAGATCTTGGAACCATTAAACAGAATATTTCATAACTCGTGGAGCACAAGAAATCTTCAAAAAAGGGGAAAAGAAAGATCCAGGAAACTATAGACCAATCAGTTTGATATCAATAGCCAGGAAAATCCTGGAAAAGATAATCAAGCAGTGGATTTATGAACACCTAGAAATGAATAAGGCAATAACTACAGTAGAAGCCAGCATGGGTTTGTTAAGAACAGATCATGCCAGACAAATCTTAATGCCATCTTTGATAAAGTGACTAAATCAGTAGGTCAGGGAAATGTTCCGGATATCGTATTCTTGGACTTTTCACTAAGGAGAGCATCATGAAGCGATAGTACTGCTTTGTCACACTCGGAATACTGTATCCACTTCTGGTCATCAAGATAAAAAAGGTGCTGAGATCCTAGAAAGGGTGCAGAGAAGAGCAACAAAGATGATAAGGGGATTGGAAGCTAAACTGTATGATGAACGGTTAAAAGAACTAAGCATGTCTAGCCTACTGAAGAGAAGGTTTAGGGCTGACATGGTAGCTGTCTTCCAGTATTTGAGGGGCTGTCACAGAAAAGAGAGGGTTAACTTATTCTCCAAAGCATCTGAGAGTAGGGCAGGAAGCAAATGGGAGAAATTTGTTAAAGAGAGATTCAACCTGGAATTAAAGAGAGATTCCTGGCAGTGAGAACAATTATTCAATGAAACATCCAGAGTGGGTGCTCCATCGCTGGACGTTTTCAAGAAAAGATTGGACAATCATTTGTCCAGGATCAGTGGTGGGTTTCTACCTGTTCACCCCGTTCGGGTAAACCGGTAGTGGCGGTGGCGGGAGGGTCCACCCACCCGCCCGGATATCATCACGGACGCTCTGCGCATGTGCAGAAGGTTCTGTGCATGCACAGAAGCACCGCGTGCAAGCGCTCCCAGTTCCAAACTGGTAGCAAGGGTAAGTGGAACCCACTATTGTCCAGGATGGTATAAGTTCTCCTGCCTTGGGCAGGAGGTTAAACTAGAAAAGCTTCAAGATCCATTCCAGTTCAATGATTTTAGTCTAGTCTAGTGTAGTCTTTGTTTTAAGTAGTAATTGGGATACAGCAATTTACGATTCCTTTAGACAAAAGGTAATAGTTTCTCTGACTAATTAAAGGTGTTCTCATAAATACTTCTCAAGTTATATGTGTACTTACGTGGAATATAGATTAGTTCTTGATTCCATGGATGGATGCATAAGAATAAGTACTCTCTGTGTCCGTCTGTCCCCCCCCTTTTTTTATATCAATATATATGTATTTATACATCACAAACTCACAGGTGCAAATGAAAGAGTACAATAGCATAAATAAAATAGAGAATAACATTAAAATTAGAGCGTGCCTATAATGTATTCAGTGCCTGTTTGAATTATAATATGGTTCCTAACAACGTCCTATAATTGGACGCCACCATAAATGAAGCAGTGAATTCTTTTTTTCTTCCTAGTAATCCTGCTCAAGAATGGATGTGTAGGTTTTATGTTCATTTCTAAACCACTATAGAAAGTTAGAACCCACCCCTCTCTTAGAAGAATGAAATATTTTGAGAAATATTTAAAAAGGCAGAATATTAAAGAGTTTTTTTAAAACAATCAAAAACAGATATTTACATCTTCTTTTCAACAGTTTCGCGTCAGTAATCCATATTTATACATTTTCTTTTTCTTATCTTAATATATCTTTTATACATATATTTCTAATATATCATATATATACCATTATAATATATTATTCTAATTATTTTATTTACATTTGACATAAACCTGTACCTAATTTCCTTTTCACAATTTTTATTTCTTCCCATTTATTTCTATATTTCTCCACCTAATTTAACCATTATTTAGTCTTCCTTTGTCCTTTTTCTCCCCCCCCAACCATTTATACCATCTCTCCCAGACTAAATAGTATTCTGTTTCATATTTTTCTTGTATCTCCTTCGTGAGCTTATCCATTTCTGCACACTCCATAATTTTTCTAATCACATTGTTTTCTAATGGTATATCATTATTTTTCCAGTTTTGGGCGAAAACTATTTGTTCTGCCGTAATTATGTGAATGCTTAAGTATCTTATTTCTTCCCCCCCTTTTTTTAAATTTCTACTCTAGAAAATTCAAAGGCACCAACAATTAGCAAAGAAATGCAGCCCCTTCACTATTAAAAAAACTATAAGTTGCCCAGAGTCACTGCAAACAAATCTAATAATAACAAAAATTAGAAAGGGTGCACATTCTTTATGATTTTCATGGGTAGGATCACAAATCACAGTGAGCCAAAAGTAGATGAAACATATGCTGACTTTTAGAATAATGTTAAATTTTAGCTAGTATGTCAGCATGAGAGCACACCAGAAATGCTTTTTCCAGCATGTTATGTGAAAGACAAGGTAGTAGTTGCTCTATTCTTAAAAATGTCAGGGGACAGAAAAAGGTCCATTTATGCTAAGGTTATGTTTTTAACATGTATTAATGCTTCACAATTTTTGCATCTATACAAAGAAAAAAAGATTTTTGCTTTAACTATTTCACCTATTTTTTTTTGTTCTAGGCATTACTCTATCCTATATAAGAATGTTTTATAATCGTTCCTATCGTCTACAAAACTTGAAACATTTACAGAAAGACTGGAGGTTGGTTCTAAGAACTAACAAAGGTTTAACTACTTTAGTAATTACTAATGCAAGCACATATAGCATTATATTGCATTGCTGCATTTGAAACATGGGAGTTTCAAACCAGAATGCCAACCTGGGATTATTGAACTAAGATTAATTTTGAATGAAAGACAATTTTACAACAAAGCCACAATTCAGTTTAATCTAAAATGGATTAAACGGATGCCATTTCCTTATTCCTTTACCTGTCAAGTTGATAGCTTCCACTGTTACCATTTTAGTTTTGTTTAAGTCACAGCACATTGGTCATGCTGAAACAACAGTGCTTCTCTATTATTTATCTCATTGCCCTGAAGTTCAAAAGTATTAACATATAGACACAACTCATGCTTTCTCTTTAATGATATTGGAAGTTGTCTCGGGCATTTTTGGGGCCGGAAAAGGAAAAGAAGCAAAGCAGGGATGGGTTCTACTTACCTTTACTACCGGTTCGCAATGGGATCGCAACAGGATGCGCAGAAGCTGATGCGCATGTGCAAATTGCCTATGATGACATCTGGGGTGGTGGGCGGGGCCTCCTGCTGGTTTTACTAGTCCAAACCAGGGGCAACACACCACTGAACCAAAGTACATTAACCCCTCTCTTATGTGGCCATAATTTAACATAGCACTTGTAAATGTGATGTTCTCTCCAGATTGTTGGTTATCATTTCACAGCATTCCAGGCAGCGATTATGATATGTACAATTCTGTTTGTGTTTTCTTTGATATTTCCTTTTTAAAAGATCATTCAGATTTAATCATTTATATGTGTTAATATTCCTGCCCTTTGCAGTTTGCCAATTGATCTTTGTTTCTTTTGAAAAACCAATGCAGAATGTTCTCATTGTAGAATAATGAGTAAAAGAACTGATTACGTTTCTGGTATTTAAACACATCTCCTTCCCGTAACACTTCAGCATTTCTGAAAATCTGGATAGTCTTGATCTAGCAGTTGAAGACTTTGAGGCACTGGAAAGGTTGGTACAGGTTAAGACTCAGCCATCAAACAGAGCTGCTCTTTGGTTCTGATTCCTGAATAATTCTATTCCTAGTTCTATGTGGCACTATGCCTGAATGAGCAATTGCATCAATGGTGGGTTATCCCCGGTTCGGACTGGATCACAAGAACTGGTAGTAAAACTGGCAGGAGGCTCTGCCCACTGTCCCGGATGTTGTCATCGGCGATCTGCACATGCGCAGAAATAAGGCGTGTGCACAAGTGAAGCGTGCGCGCGTGATCCCATTGCGAACTGGTAGTAAAGCTAAGTAGAACCCACCCTTGAATTGCACAATATCCCAGTTCTCTGATTCTCCCAACCCTACATCAGCAGGTGGAAATCATGACCAGCAGACTCTTTGCCCAGCATTGTCTGGGACACTACAGGCAGCCTTTCCTGGATCAGTAGACACTCACTCAATGTTAACTCACCACTGTATTGTCTTCTGTTTAAATTACATGGACTGCCTTTTAAAAGAATTTGGAAGTGAGAAGACTACTACCAAAAACCTTCTTAGTTATAGCCTCCTGACTCTAACATAATTGGTTCCCCAAGGTCAGTTTGGCCCTTCTCTTGTTATTCAAAAAGAGCATAAAATAATGCTCTTCCAAAGTGTTTCAGTGTGAGGGATATAACTTTATAGGCAGGATCTGATGAGAAAAGCTGGTAGTCTAGGATTAAATAAAGTTATTGTGACTGTTTTATTCTGTGATTTGTAAGTCATCTAGAATCTATTGTATAGGACAGTGACATGATAGCAGTGTTCCAATATCTAAGGGGCTGCCACAAGGAAGAGAGTCAACCTATTTTCTACAGTATCAAAAAGCACAACATGAAACAATGGATGGAAATTAATCAAGGAGAAAAGCAACCTAGAACTAAGGAGAAATTTCCTGAAAGTGAGGACAATGAATCAGTGGAACCGCTTGTTCCCAGAAGCTGTGGGTGCTCCATCACTGCAAGTTTTTAAGAAGAGATTGGACAACCATTTATCTGAAATGGAATATAGGGTCTCCTACTTGAGCAAAGAGTTGGACTAGAAGACCTCCAAAGTCACTTCCAACCGTGCTATTCTGTTATTCCTCACAATGACTGTTTGAAGTTACGATAGATCTCCCCAAAGGTACTTACATGAATGTATTTCAGGTCCTGACAAGTGGCTCATGGCTGGCTGCAGTGTTCCACAGTGACATCACGTGATTTACAATATTTTTTGTTTTTTCAGCTGGTTTCCAGCAAAAAATGCCTATAGGTATATATTGACTCGCTTAATGACTGCAATATTCACTTAGCAACTGCAGCATTTGCCTTAAGACTATGGCATTTTGTTAATTACCATGGCATTCATGTAACAACTGCTGCAAAAATAGTCAAAACATTGGGTTGGTCATGTGGGTGCTTCGACTTATGACCATCATGACTTATGATGAAATTCTGGACATTATAATCACAGGTTTAGAACTATCTGTCCATAAATTGAATATCAACCTATGTAATGTGTGTGTCATGTTTTGTGGTCATCTCAAATAAATTGCATTTCAAACAAAGTCTTTGAAGAAAACTCCCATTTATTAAGCACGACTTTCTAAATCCGACTCCATCACAGCCAACACTGACTTCCAGACCCAAAACCCTCCCTTTCCATTCCCCACTCCCCTGCACTCATTGGCCATCTTCCAAGTCACTCTACCCCTAATCTACTGCTCCAGCTTCACTGGTTCAGTCAGGTGTGTGGCGTAAGTTCCCCCCACTAGAGATCCATCAACTTGTTTAATCGGATTGGGTGGTTGAGCTTTTTGACTCGGATCCCCAATTTTAGGACTGTGGGTAGGTTAATCAGGCACCTTGTGCAGCCCGAATCTATTAGGGCTTGGAAAGTCCCTTGGGTCCTTGTTTTTGGGGCTGTTAGGCGTATAGGGAAGAGAAAAGGGTGGATGGGTCCACTCACCATTGGGTCGTCTTCACCCTCGTCCTCGCTGTCATACGATTCGGGGGATTGATTTCCATCATCTGGGATCCCCCTTGTTTCGATTAGGTGGGCAAAGACCTCTGGACCCTGGGGGATTTTCCGTGGCACATTGGTGGCGCGCTTGGGCCCTCGTTCCAGTCGTGCCTTGGGTGGTGGGTCTGATCTCGGCCTCGGGGTTCCACACGCTAATGCCAGGTGACCAATCCCCCACACCTATAGCACCTCAGCGGACTCCGTGGGACGACTGGCCTCTGGGTAGGCTGTGGTGCTGTGGTTTCTCGTCTACTGGGTGGTCCCTGGTCTGGTTGGCCTCTCTGCTTGTCATCTGGTTGCTTTGACATGTTGTTGGCCCGCAACCCTCTGTCGACTTTTATCGCTACTTGGAACCATTCGGAGAGTCGGTTCGGGATGTCCCGATAAGCGGTCACTTGGACGATTCGCTTGTATAGGCTTGTTCTAAAGAAATACACCAGTAGTCGCTCTGGTAAGGGAGGTAAGGTCCCAATGACTCTCCTGAATTCACGGATATGCTCTCTGATGGGCCTCCCCTTCTGCATTAGGTTCCTGAGCTCGTCTTCCACATAGGGGTCCTTCTCTGCCTCCTTGAACTGGGCTCGTAGTAGTTGACAGTGTGACTCTGTGGGTAATTGCACTTCTGCAAACATTATTCACCAAGGGATCCAAGATTTACATTTTTGCATATAAAATTGCAAGCATATACACTTTAAATCATTATCCTTTATGATTAATCTTGTTCATATTTTTTTAATCGCACACTAGCACAATGTTTCCTCCCTTTCCTACTGTTCCCTTTTGTATGATAGTGGTGTATTTACACGAATACAAAGCTGTGACATTTACATTATTGTTGATTGTTATTGTTATTGTTAGATTATTTTTAAAAACCTTAACATACAATATGTATGAAGAAAAGAAAAATATACTCTGGACAACAAAATTGGATGAAAGCATTGCTCTAAACATTGGACAGCTCCTCTTGATAGATATCACACATCCAGTTCTGTATAATGCCAAATTTTGCAGTAGCAGCCTACAGGCATACATTTATGTTTTCTTTTGAATTATGAGTGCTTACTTTTATTTGACAGTGGTGGGAGACATTGCTGCAACATTTCTCTAGTGCTTCTTCTAAGTAGCACCAAAGGAAAGAGCGCCAGCCAAAAAGAGTTACCATGACACTATAAAACCAGGGAAATAAGGTACTTCTGGCAAATAATGAGATCATCTTTCAAGAGGAAGGAAGAAAGGAAGTGAATATACTGGGCATTGCATATGCTGGCAAAACCCAAAGGTTCTGGATGGTGGGAGAGAAAGTGAGAGTGAGAATGACAGTGAGAGAAAGAGTGAGAGAGAGAAAGTGGTGCACATACACATAGACATCAGTGGTGGGTTGCTCCCAGTTCACCCTGGTTCAGGCGAACCAGTAGTGGCGGTGGTAGGAAATTCCACCCTCCTGCCCAGACATCATCAAAAACGATCTGCACATGCGCAGAAGCTTCTGCACATGCACAGAAGCACCGCACGCTCGCAAAGTGAGCACCCACGCCCGCGCCCTACCAATAGCGAACTGGTAGCACCGGGATTTGAAACCCACTACTGGCACATATCCCACACACAGAGATACAAAATGATTTCTAAGAATTCTTTTAGAAATATAACATTCTGGAAGATCAGAGTAAACTAAGCTTCTTTTAAACCATAATAAGAATAGGCATTCCTCAATATAAAGTTTCACTTTTTCAGGGGATTTAGGTACCATATTTTCCAGAGGATAAGATGCACCGGAGTATATGATGCAGCTTAGTTTTTGGGAGGAAAATAGGGGGGGGGAGAAATCTGCCTACCAGATATTCATCTGGCTAGCATCCTTAGTCTGGTCAGCTTCAGCACATTAGTTTGCTGGCTTTTTATCCCCTGCTTGGGGATAAAAAACAGCTTCTAAGGCACGGCTGAGAGGAAGTAGCAATGAGAAAAGCAGGCAAAGCACGTGGAGATCGCTTTACTCAGCTAGCACCTAGTTAAGGCTGAAAAAAAGCTTCTAAAGAACAGCGGAGAGTCAGAGCGCTTCACTCGCAAGCGCCTTGTTAAAGCACAGCGGAGAGTCCAGGGAGCAGGCAAAGCTTCACTCGCTAGCACCCCATTAGGGCTGAAAAAAAGCTTCAAAAAAGCTACATTCAGAGTATAAGACACACCCAAATTTTCATCCTCTTTTAGGGGGGGAAAGGTGCGTCTTATACTCTGAAAAATACGGTATATGCTTTTCCAACTTCATTTCCAGTCCTCACTTTTCAGCATTTCATAATCAATGTCAGAGATGTTTAATAAGAAGTCAATCCTATTCACATCAGCGAAAATAATTTTCTGTATGCCTCACAAAATGAAAGCTCAGGAAATGCAGCTCACAGGGAAGTTGATGTTTTTAAAATGAAAGGAGTACATTGAGATACCAACCTTTATCTTCTGGAAAGCAATCCCAATGAGTCAGTTGGCATAATGGAGAGACTGTGTGTGATCAGATAAGCACAGAAATATTTGTACAAAATGCTAAATTTGATAATTATTAAGCTTGATTAGCTATTTTATTGCTTAATAATTTGGGCAGTGGTTCCATATTTCAAAAAGTTGTTAATGCAGTAACCAAGTGAAGCATGTTGTATGAATTCAATAGATATATCTATGCAGAGTTTTGTCTGTATATGAGAGATAAAGTGAAGGGATCATATAACCCTGTTTGGAAATCTGCTCATGGGCTCATGGGTAAAAGCAAAATCCTCCTTTTATTCAGTGTGTTATTAAACATTTTAATTATATTTTACCATGATTTTCCCTCTACTCCTTTGCTTTTCTCCTTGAAATATATTGAATTAGGTTCTTCTCTCCCAATCTTTGCTCTCCAGATGAGGTATAACTACAGTTTTTGGAACATTCCCAACCAACACCGTCATTTGGAATTCTGAAAATTGGAGGCTCAACATATCTGGAAAAGGGATGAACTAAAATTTGTTAATCCTTTATGATTAATGATGTTAAGAAATTAATAATTATTATATACCTTAAGGCCAGGGGTGAAGTCCAGCAGGTTCTGGAGAACCGGTAGCAGAAATTTTGAGCAGTTTGGAGAACCGGTAGTGGAAATTTTGAGTAGTTCGGAGAACTGGCAAATATTTATTTATTTATTTATTTGATTTGTATACCGCCCTACTCCCGAAGGACTCAGGGCGGTGAACAGCCAACAATAAAATACATAAATACACAAAATTTAAAAACCCGATAAAACCAAATTAAACTTTTTGGCCCAGACAAATTAAAATACCACAATAATTTAAAAACAGATTAAAATTTACATATTTAAAAAGGGAAGAGATCAGGCCAAGCCCGCTTGATGGAATAAAAAGGTCTTCACAGCATGGCGGAAGGAGCGCAGATCCGGGATCCTCCGTATCTCCGGGGGGAGCTCATTCCAGATGGTAGGTGCCCCCACAGAGAAGGCTCTCCCCCTAGGGGCCGCCAGTCGACACTGTTTGGCTGACGGCACCCGGAGGAGTCCCTCTCTATGAGAGCGTACTGGCCGGTGGGAGGCTATTGGTGGTAGTAGGCGGTCCCGTAAATAACCAGGCCCTAAGCCATGGAGCGCTTTAAAGGTGGTAACCAAAACCTTGAAGCGCACCCGGAAGACCACCGGGAGCCAGTGCAGCTCGCGCAGGAGAGGTGTTACATGGGAGCGCCATGTCGCTCCCATTACCACCCGCGCGGCCGCACTCTGCGCCAGTTGGAGCCTCTGGGTGCTCCTCAAGGGGAGCCCCATGTAGAGAGCATTACAATAGTCCAGGCGGGAGGTGACGAGGGCATGAGTGACCGTGCGTAATGAGTCCTGATCCAGAAAGGGACGCAACTGGCGAATCAGGCGGACCTGATAAAAAATCCTCCCGGTCACGGCCGTCAAGTGCTCTTCTAAAGTCAGCCGTGAATCCAGGAGGACGCCCAAGTTGCGAGCCCTCTCCGTGGGGGCCAATGATTCGCCCCCAATAGTCAGTGATGGCGTCAACTGGCTATATCGGGACGTCGGAAACCACAGCCACTCGGTCTTGGATGGGTTGAGCCTGAGCCTGTTCCTCCCCATCCAGATCCGTACGGCCTCCAGGCACCGGGACATCACTTCAAGGGCATCGTTGGGGTGATCCGGGGTGGAGATGTACAGCTGGGTGTCATCAGCGTACTGATGGTACTCCACCCCGAAACCATGGATGATCTCGCCCAGCGGCTTCACATAAATGTTGAACAGGAGAGGTGAGAGGACCGACCCTTGCGGCACCCCACATATGAGGGGCCTCGGGGTCGACCTCTGTCCCCCTGTCAACACGGACTGCGACCGGTCAGAGAGAAAGGAGGAGAACCACCGCAACACAGTGCCTCCCACCCCTAACTCTTCCAACCGGTGCAGCATGATACCATGGTCGATGGTATCAAAAGCCGCTGAGAGATCTAACAGGACCAGGACAGAGGAGCACCCCCTGTCCCGAGCCCTCCAGAGATCATCAACCAACGCGACCAATGCCGTTTCCGTGCTGTACCCGGGCCTGAAGCCCAACTGGAACGGATCCAGATACGTCGTTTCATCCAGGTGCTGGGGAAGCTGTTGCGCAACCACACTCTCAACAACCTTTGCCACAAAACGAAGGTTGGAGACCGGACGATAATTTACCAACATTGCCGGGTCCAGGGAAGGCTTCTTGAGGAGAGGCCTCACCACCGCCTCTGGCTGGCCCCAGAGTGTGGTGGGAATGGAGATTTTGCAATATCCTTCCCCCAGGAGTGGGGAGCAGTGGTGGGTTCTTCCCGGTTCGGTCCGGTTCGGCCGAGCCGGTAGCAGTGACGATATGACATCACCGAACCGGTTCTCCCCCCCACCCTCCCACCCCCCCACCCCCCCACCCCCCACCCCCCCACATTATTCTTACCTTTTATTTGGCCCCACCCCCAATCTATTGCTGCCTCCTGAGTCCCAGCTGATGACTAGAGGGAAAAAAACTGTTTAAACTCTTGCCGCGGGGCTTCAAAGGGCCGTCCTACAGCTGATCAGTGTTAAAAGCAAACAAATGAGTCGGGTCCTAAGTGCGAGGACTGGTCGTAAGTGCAAGGACCTTCCAGAAATGACTCTGACCAGTAGCCACGCCCACCTAGTCACATGACCTCCAAGCCACACCCACAAAATAAGCCACGCCCACAGAACCATTAGTAAAAAAATTTAGAACCCACCCTTGGTGGAGAGGGAATGGGGATTTTGCAATATCCTTCCCCTGCCACGCCCACCAAGCCACACCACGCCCACCAAGCCCACAGAACAGGTAGTAAAAAAATTCGGATTTCACCACTGCTTAGGGCTATCATTTAAATAATAATTTGTTCAGAACTACTTAGCCTTCTTGCTTAAAATTATATTCTATTATAACCCTGTTGTAAATAGTAGTAGAAAATGAATTCAGACCATAGAGATCCATACAAATAATGAAAAGATATCTAGTAATGAATAGAAGAGAAAGGCTAGTTATTTTCTGTTCTTAATTTTATATCTTTGAAAACATTTCGGTGAAATATCCAGTCTAAAATATTGCTTTTAAAATGTTCATTCACGGCTCAGGTTCTGTTAAACACAGTATATATTTAAAGAGAATACAAATGCATCTTCTTCTTCCCTTTTGCTCAAAAAAAGCTGCCAAACAGACATTTGTGCACAGAGCAGTAGCAGCAGGAGCTAATGAAAGCTTCAATACATTTTTTCTGAAGTGCAGATGTTGAGTCTGTCTAATTTTGCTTGCAGAGTGGCTTACAATTATCTCCTGAATTTACATGTTTGTGCATGCCTGCTTGGGTACATGGCTTAAAAGATGGACATTGATTAACCAATTCCTTAGCCTTCTTTCTAAAGTCATCTCAGTTCTAATTGCTATCAAAGGCAAATCATTTCTTCCTGGGAAGCCTCTGCATGATGAGGAAGGAGAGAATGAGGAAGAGAAAAAGAGAGAGAGAGAGAGCGCGCGCATGCAATGAGAGTCAGAAAATGAGGACAAGAGCATGGCCCCACATATTATTAGTCAGGAGTGCATCTGGATTTATGGGCAAAAAGATAAAGGAGAACTACGCCACAGATGGCAATGAAGGATGGGGCAAAGATCTTTTATTGGTTCTGGGAATGGATAAGAAGGCAGTAGAAAGATTTAAGGAATGACCATTACATGATCAGAGCCATTGGAAACATTAATGATTTTTGCAGCAGAATACTATATAAAGAGACCATAGGGAAATAATTAAGAGCAAGAAAAGTACAATAATCTATTTGGGAAATGAATAGAGTGGGTCATCATGTTTGTTCAGGAGATAGAGATTAAGAATAATAATTTTACTACAATGGAGGGAAGTTTACTTGGTGGCAGAGTGTGGGACCAAAGGGTAGAGCAAGTAGTCAAAGGGAACTATATTTTCATTTAGCAGGATTGTATAGTAAACCGATGTCAATGCACATCCACCAGGGGTGAAATGTAAAATGTGTTACTACTGGTTCTGTGGGCGTGACTTGGTGGGGGTGGTGGTAATGTGACTGGATGAGCGTGGCCAACTTTTTTTTTTTTTTTAACTTTTCAAAGCATTTTTTTCTAATGCTTTGAAAAGCCCCTCTGACGATCAGGCAACTCAGCTGGGATCATCAGAGACTTTTCAAAGCATTTTTTTTTACCACCTCTTCGGCCAAGAGGTTGCAGAAAAAAATGCTTTGAAAAGCCTGAGGATCCCAGCTGAGCCGCGCGATCATCAGAGGCTTTTTTTTTTTTACTTTTAAAAGCATTTTTTTCATCGGAAGAGGTTGTAGAAAAAATGCTTTTAAAAGTAAAAAAAAAACAAACCTCTGATGATCATGGGACTCAGCTGAGCATGGTGGGGGGGGGCAGGGATTTTGCTACCTGTTCTCCGAACCACCCGCCGCCATCACTACCAGATCGGGCAATCCAGTCTGAACCGGGAGCATTTCACCCCTGATATCCACCCTCCCTTCTCCAAATCAATGTCCCTTTGGGGTTTTTTTTAAAAGTAACATTATTGTTGTTTTTATCTTATTCCAAGTGACAAAAAAACTGAATCCGTTTTTTCTTCTCAAGATGGCTATTTGCTTTTTTATTTCCATTTGTTATTTATGCCCACTTTTCTGTACCTCTTGTGTTTTATACTCTTCTTTGGAATCTGCTAAGCATGGAGAGGTGGAACATTGAATGAAACATTGATACCATGTAGTAGCTGCTTCTATTGTGCTATGACTAACAGACAAAGAATGGAATGATGGGAAAACAATGGAGGAACCGAAGGATAAGAAATGTTGTTTGTGAAGGTTCAGTAAGCAAGAGATCACAAAGGAATTAATAAGAGCGTTCATGTCATAGCTTCTGACTCTACCATAGCAGATATTTCTATTCTGCTACAACATATAAAGAAAGGAGTTTTGAGAAAGGAGCATTTCTCTTCAACAATGGCACAAGAACACTGCAAAAATGGAGAACATTTGTCTGTTATACCTGCTGTGATGCAAGCTGGTCTGTATGCTGTTGGAGCTAAATCCAACAATACAGGCCAGAAAGTCATAAATCACAAGGTGGTTTTTGCAGACTGACTCTTAAGAATGCAGTATTTTTCGTTTAAGGGATTAATCAAAATTTTTCAGAATAAAACTTTAGGCAGTTTAGAACAATATGTCTATAAATATTTAAAGAGCAAGGGCTTATTGGATACAAAGATGGTTTCCATAAATTCCATAGAATATTAGGACTGCTGTGTGAAGAATGTCCAAATGGAATGTAATATTTTTTAGAATATGGAAATGATTCATGATCATTGTCAACATGGCAGAAGAAATGTGAGCTAAATTTAAACTAAATGCTTGGGGACAGGCCAAGATGGTGACAAACTAGCTGCCCTATTAAAATGGGCCTTTTCTAACTCGGGTAAATTTCCCAAGCAGAAATCACACAAATTTTGTTTAACATTTGTTTAATAGTAAGCAAAAGATGGAAAATAAACAGAAAAACTGAAACCACACTTTAGCTATGCTGGAAAAATAGGTAAGACCAGTGGTGAAATCCAAATTTTTTTACTACCGGTTCTGTGGGCATGGCTTGGTGGGCATGGTAGGAGAAGGATGCTGCAAAATCCACATTCCCTCCCCACTCCTGGGGGAAGGATATTGCAAAATCTGCATTCCCACCCCACTCTGGGGCCAGCCAGAGGTGGCATTTGCTGGTTCTCTGAACTATTCAACTTTCCACTACCGGTTCTCCAGAACCTGTCAGAACCTGCTGGATTTCAGCTCTGGGTAAGACCTAACTATTTCCTTTCCACTATGAATCACAAGGAACCAGTACATTAAATTAATCCCTAATAGGAATACATTTATGGTACTGGGCATGGAGAACTGAGCTACATACTCCATCTTTTTCTGTATTGCAGAAAGCTGAACCTGGAGCAGAGAGTCAGAAGACCCAAAAGAGCCAGATAGAGTTTCTCACCATCTGTGAATCTCTACCAAAATATCTGGGCAATATTCTTTCTAAACACAGAAACCATTATGCACGTCACAGAATATTTCAGCATTATATTAGCAAAGGCAGATAAGCCCTGGAATGCCTTTGATATATTTGTAACATGAGGCAACTGAAAAGAGACAAGTCAACTAGACCCCATAAAACAGTTCCTGGAGTTGTCTAGGCAGCCTCTGCCAAAATGTCATATGTGTGTCTATTCTTCAAATGCCTCAGGTAATGCTACAAATTGCAATGAATCATAACAATGCAGAGATGAACATTTGGCAATATAATATAAACTCTCTGAGTTTACTTTTAAACAACCACCCCAGATTTACAGACCTGGATTCAGTCCAGTGCCTGCCCAGCTACCAGTCACAAGAGAATTCTGCACACTATTAATAATTCTACCTTTCCATTTAAGCTCATTTGGATTCAGGGAGAGGGAAGAAGAATCTTCTCCAAAACTATAAGAATAAGGACTGCACAATACAGCTGTTATTAGCAGCAAAATTAGGAGTAAAACGGTACCTTCTCTAAAGAATCTTACAGCTAACACTGCCAAAATAACTTGTCAAATTTCAGAAATCTCTGGAGACTAAACTTTTCTGGCTGGGAAACAGTGAGTATTGTAAACCGGTTCATTAGTTCTTTCAACTAAATGCAAAAAGTAGTCCAATTTCTCATTTAACACAGCTTTATTGTTGATCCATTGCATAATAAATAAAATAATAATAGATAAGCATATAAAGAAAAGAAACACCATTCTTTAACAGACTATTTCTTTGTTATATGTGATATACTTACTCAAGCAAAAAGTTGCCTGTGCATGCTAGCACAATCTTGTGTATGTGGGTTGAGCAAATCATTCTGAAAATCTCTAATGAGCAAGCACATGGCATTCTTCAATATTTCATAATGTTCTGGAAAGAAAGTCCCAGAAATCAATATTCTTAACAGCCTGTGTTTGTTTTTACCTTTTACATCCCTGAATGTTCCTGTGCCTTAATTAAATTGTATTTTTAATTGCAGATTTATATTTGCCGTATAGTGCAAAGCCTGTCTAATATTCTCGCTTTCCCCCCACTTGCTGAACAATGTTTCAGTATAGGTCTAGTGGTATTAATAATTACTTATGCAGAACATTAGGCTACTAACCAATCCCTATAATCCTCCATCGTTTACTCTTTATCTGTGAGGCTTGCATAGGTCTAGCTCAGGGATGTCAAACTGGAGGCCTACAGGGCGGATGCATCACGCGCAGACCAGTAGTGGGTTCCACTTACCTTCGCTACCAGTTTGGAACTGGAAGTGTGTGTGTTTGAGTGTTTGCTTCGCTCACATATGGCATTTCTGCGCATGCGCAGTGTCCATGACGACGTCTGAGTGGGTGGGCGGAGCCTCCCACCGCCACCACTACTGATTCGCCCAAACCGGGACGAACCGGTGAAAACTCACCACTGGTGCAGACCATGCCTACCCCAGCTCTGCAAAGAGGAAAAACATCGCGAAACATCACGTGAAGACAATGTGATGCGGCGACTTTGACACCCATGGTCTAGCAGATCTCAGCTGCAAAAAAAAAAAAAAAAAGGATAATCCACAGATAGCAGAAAAAGAATGCTACCATCTGATGATCATGTGTTATTAGCTCCGTGTAACACACATAAAGGTCTACTAGAAAAGTTGCAGAAACCCTGCCAGATGTAGCACCAGCCTTGTCCTGATATCCTAGAGGATTTTTTAAATACTTAGTGTATCATGTGGCAGACAAATTCAAAATAGGCATTATTCTTCTATCTGTAATTTTAAGAGGAACATCTTATTCTTCAATTTAAGAATCTTTTAAGTTGCCTTCATTTCCATTTGCTTAATGAAGTAGTCCAGGCTGGACAATGTGTTTGAATTCATATGCTTACCCCAAAACCCTCCAGTTTTACCAACTCATTCCTCTTCCCCAGCATCCGTTCTATGTTTACAATAATACTACACTTAAAACAATTCTTCTCTGGGTTCTATAATCTTAATATCCTCAGAGGCATTCAATTATTTAACAGCATTTATCACCTTATAATGTACTACTATTTCTAAATTTAAATTTCTTCGTGTTAAGTAATGAAGAAGTGAAAGTCTGTCCAACTTGTGACATGACATTGACATACCTGATAGATTTTGTCAGTTTTTGTAGTTGTTAACAAACATTGTATAAACATCATTTCTTTCAACTTGATTAGCAATGTATTTTTTCCTGATCTTCTTGTTACAAATGTAGGTTACAGTTGCCTTGGATTGCATCTTATATTGCATGTTGTATTTTAAATAAGATAAAAGAAACCATGCAGACCGTATGTGCTTAAATTTACTTTGCTTCCTTTTACCAGCTGGCCAGAGGTTTTTGTATTGCCTCTAGGTTACAAAGATATGTGTTGGGAGGGGGGGGGAATGGGACAAGCACAAACTTTCTCTCCAAGGACTACACAGAGTTGGTACATGTTGTCTCTTTATATGCTTCTGAGGGTTTCTGCCTTTCTTCACATGTTGCATTTATAGCTGTGTATATGTATACTTGGAAAGCACAGGGCAGAACGCATACAATATATGCTGCTGTGGGACATGTGACCAGGAGAAAGACTGAGGGAGAGAGAGGGAGAAGGGGGAGGGAGAGGGAGGAGAGGGAGGGGGCATTAGCAGATCATCAGTATTGCAAGCTGCTGCTAAGTTCCTTTTCCAGAAGATGCATTGGCAAATTTGGAGATTTTCTACACAGCTCCTGGCCTGGCTGAACCTCATTGTTTTTTTTAACCCTGATCTATCTTTTCTTGGTTTCTTTCCACACACCAAACTTGATCCTGTTCTGTTCAGTTTTTGGAGTAGTACAGGTTGAGGAACACAGGCAAATCTTGAGTCCTTTTACATGATTTATTTCCACCGTTCTGTTGGGCTGGAAAAAATGAGAATGCCCAAATAGGAACATGTGGTTGGTAAATGCACTCCACAGCTTAGTTTCAAGTGGGAAAATGCAAACACAATTGAAAGAGCACACTTCCCTATTTGCCACTTCCTTCAGGTTGTTAGGCAACCATCTAACTGACTGTTAGGCCAAGAAGTAGATGCAACATGAGCTTTTATGGTGGGTAGTAAAGTTCCTCCCTGCAGGAAGTTCTGTCCTTTGTAGCTTTGTGGCATCCTCTATTCTGTATTCTTTGAAATCCATAGAACTTTATAGCCTGGCTGAGCTCAGGTAGCACTGAGGGCAAACAGAGCAAAAGGAAATTGGAAATAAACAAAATACAGCACATCCCAGTAACAACAGTGCTGGTCATACAGTCAACTTTTACCTTCTTCTTTATATTCAGAACGAAAAAGAAGGCATTTTGATGCCTTCTCCTGAGACTTTTGTCCTTCTCCTACAGACTTTCATTTATGTTACCAAGAATAAAGAGGTTAAAGTTTGAAGATTCAGGAATCCCAATGTAATCATTTGAAAATCAACCAGAGAATAGCCTATGGTGGCATTTTAAAATCTGAATGATCTAACCTCAAATTCAGCCAGCGCTGAGAAGTGCCCGATGTTTCATCGGCCCTGTTTAATTTACTTTCTGACATAATCTGGAAAGATAAATTGGGCAGATTAATTTACCTTCTTCACGGGATTATGGGATTTGGTGCAAGGGATTAGAATGCTACCATCAACACTTCAAAGACAGAACGAAAAAAGAAAACATAAGAGCCGGTCCTGTTCTCCACCCCCACCTCCCCTTCCCCTGGGCATTGTCGGATCACATTTTCACCGACAAGCCGCCGGTCGTCGGAGCGAAGCTGCTGCTTATATTCCGGCCCAGGGCGCCACGTGCAGCGACGGCGCAAGTGCAATAAACCGCGTTCTCTAGGAGGAATGGCACAGCCTCCTTTGTTCTTTCGTTTCAACTTTGAAGCGGGCGGGCGGGCAAACAGGAGCGCGAAAGAAGTGGAAGACAAAAGAGGCAGAGCAAAGGGGCGCGCGCGGTCGTAAACCAGCCGGGGTTATCTCGGGCCGAGCAAAGACGCGCCCGCTTTTCTCCCCCCCCCACCCCCGTTTCCCGCGCCCGCCCGCTCGCCTTCCCGCGCCTTCATTTACGAAGTGCGGGGGGGTGGGGGGGCAGAAGGACCCAGGTGAGAGGAGGGAGTCGGTGCCCGCCTGTGTGTTATGATGGGCGGATCCTGTCCACGCGACGTCAAGAGGGTGGGGAACGGGCGCCAACTTGACAGGAGGGAGGGAAGGAAGACGAGCCGGCTGTTGCCTCCTCCTCCTCCTCCTCCATCACCATCCCCACCGCCGCCAACAGCTCCGGCAGCCACGGGGTGAGGGTGAGTGGAAGGAAGCGGCCGTGTAAAGATTCGCCCGCTCTTGGAAGCGTCCACACGACCAAACTCCACTCGAGTGCGCGGCTCTTTCCAAGGGTGAGGGAGGATTGGGGTTGGGTAAGGGGGGGGGGATTTGAGAGCCGCGCCTAGGAAGCGGGGACCGTGGGGGGGGGGCTGTCGGTGGTCGTCCGCTTCTCCCTTCCTCTGGCTGACAGGCGGGCCTCCTTGTGGGGGGGAGCTCTTTGGGGGGGGAAGTTCCCCGATGCCCACCCGGAATGGGTCAGGGGAGCCCATGTGGGCATCGAGCAGGTGTCCTCCGCTCCGGTGCGGAGTTTAAAAGGCGCCGCTCTCCTTTTGGACTTGGCTTTTCAGGAGCACCACCTGTCGTGCCCCTATTCCGTGATAAGCCTGCGCCTCTTCTAGGGTTCCAGCACTCCTCCTCGAATGACTTGGCCCACGTGTCGCCCAGGTCTCCTGCTTTCCCTTTTTTGCCTTTGCTTTTTCTGCCCCAGCTGGGATACCCAGAATAACAAAAGCCCGTCTCTCTCTCTTTTTTTGTGCTTCTTTCCTTTCCTTTTTTTTTTATTATTATTTTGGGGAAGAGGAGGGGGTGCTTTTAAATATCGTTATTTACTTGCAGCATTCTCCCATCAAGGTGGTTTTGTTTGTTTGTTTCTTCGGTATTTAAAGGAGGACCGATTGGATGTTTGTGGGTGACCAGTGCTGCCCTCTCTTGGTTTGAAGCAAAGCCTGAGAAAAGACTGCCATATGTGTGCCAGTTAACTTATTTTGGGACATAGTTTATTTACTTATGTGCCTTTATAAATAGTTTAATCTATATTTAAATAGTGAGAAGGAAGTGACTTCACCAGCCATTTCTAATAATATTTTAATGCATTTTCCTAAATAGGGTAATCTTGAAGTAATCCAGTCTAGACTGGAACAGTCTGATTTTGGTCATATTTGGAAGCAAGTGATGCTGGATGTTGCAAAGTATTTATAGCCAATACAAAAATAAATGCATATAAAGTGTAAAGTTGATATCATTTGGGGCAGGGTCTGCATTTGTTAATTTTTCCAAATTATTGTGTTGGTTGGCTTTTAAAAAGTATTAGATTTATAATATTGCAGACTTTGGCAAAGTTAACATCTATAATGCTGTAGCCCTATGTTTCAATTAATTTTTTACTCAGCAACTCAATGTAGCTATTAAGATGATAAAAGGAGTAATTGATTACACTTAACATCAATAGTTCTTACCATTTCATGAATGAATAATGTTATTCTTTGATTCCATTAGGAGCAGTAAGTTGGTGTACAAAAGTGCCTTTAAAATTGTAGTTTTCACTTGTTTAACATTTATTATTGTATGTAAAAAAATCAAATGCATTTTATTGCACATCCTTATATATAATTAGACTGAAAATTTGTGTATATGTATCCACTTCAGAACAAATATCTTTGTCATAAACAATATTTCATCGCTATTCTATGCAATTGTGTCGAAGAATTAGAATTCATATTTTGAATTTGCTGAGTTTTCTTCCCCACTGAATGTTTTCAAAATTTCATGTGTGATGTGGTATACATAAAAGAAGTCAGAAGGAACAGATAACATCAGTGTTCATACAAGTTTCTTTTAACTCATAAACAAAATAATCCAGCAGATTTACCAGTGTGAAGCCCTAGTTCAGTTTAATTAATAAGAGAAATAGGACCAGATGTAGTGGTTCATGGTGTGGGAATGACCTTGAGAGATAGGGGGAAGAACTGGAACCAGGAAAATGGCCAGATAAGAGGTAACTTAGTATGCAGCAGGAATGTGGGTATGGCAAATATCTCAGAAGGGATTCTCCTAGTTTCTTGGGCTGAATATATGACAGGGGAGAAAATGTAGAGGTGAGACTTGCAAGATTCTGTTAAGATAACCTTACAATAAAGTAGAATCTGGGAGTGCTTTCTGAGAGGACTACTTCACAGGGCTGACATCTTGGGTGTACCCTGCCCTATACAATTGACATGAATGTTGGTTCCTCCCAACACAATAATGTTATTACCAGATTGTAGAGCCAACTCATGTCTCACTTAAAAGGAACTTCTAAAGATTGTATAGAAGTAATTGATTGTTAGATTCAATTACTAAATTTAGTTTATTAAACTATTTATAAAATTATGGCACTCTACCACTCCATAACTAGAGACATTATCTTAAAATTGGGAAGATTTATAACAATAATGAATCTTCCTAAAGTGGCTATTTTGTCAGTTACTTCAAGAGTGCAACATAAAATTGTCAATGTAAACACAAAGAACCTAAACACCATAGAAACATTTTGCCTTGTCTAAAGACAGAATGACTCTACCATCAGAAAAACATGGGATTCGTAGGATAAGATAGCAATGCAAAAGTCATGACTCACTAAGGACAATGGTCTTGTCTCAAAGTTGCTCAAGATGATTCTCCATGTTTCTGGGAAAATGTTCTGTAAACACATGAGCCAAAGGTGAATCTTGGCAGGCTTTACTGATATTGTTTAGTATTAGTTATTCTGTTCCACAGTAGCAACCTCATACTATCAAACATGAGAGTGCCTTAATTTGTTTAGTTGCCACGGCACTTGGATAATATGCCCTCATTGGCTATAAAATGAAGCCCAAGTAGGTTACCCAACCATGTTCCCTAATATAACAACAAGAAACTGACAAAGAACAACTATAATAATTTGGAATGGTCAACTCAAAGTCTAGACCAAAATCCCATAGAAAGATTATAGCAAGATTATAGCGAGCCACCAGAGCCGAGGTGGCACAGTGGTTAGGGTGCAGTACTGCAGCTACTTCAGCTGACTGCTAGTTCAGCAGATCAGCGGATCAAATCTCACCAGCTCAAGGTTGACTCAGCCTTCCATCCTTCCGAGGTGGGTAAAATGAGGACACAGATTGTTAGGGGGCAATATGCTATTTAGTATAATGTCTTTGCTGTAAGCTGCCCAGAGTCCTCGGAGAGTGGGCGGCATAGAAATATGACTAATAAAAGATCTTAAATGAATGGTTTTTGTAAAAAAAACCTGAAAAAGTGTCAGATGTTACAATTAAAGCAGTTTGTCAGGGAGGAATGGACCATAATTTTTATTCAGCAAGGTTGACAATTGATTACCAATACCATTGGTTATAGTTATTGTAGCTAAAAATTGTAGAACCAGCTACTGAATCCAAGAGAATGATTAGTTTTTCATATTGGCACATGGCATGTTAGGTGATGAAACTAATGAAATAAGCACAAAACGTTGATGTTATTTATGCACTTATTCTCCTTTATATATCAGAAAGATTTACACAAAAATATATTCATGGGAAAGGTATGCAAAAATTTAGAAAATCATCAAGATGGAGAGTACCTTTAAAAAAAGTATATTTAGTTCTTTTTTAATTTAATTTTTGTTTTTGGTAAGCCATAGACAATAATTATTTAGCAAAATTATATTTCTTTCACTATCTTTTTGTTGCAGATAAATATGGGTACTTAAGAAGACCGTAAGATAATATTTTAATACAAAGAATAAGGCAGGTGTCTGTTTTTTTATTCCAGCTACACTGTAAGTATAATTGGATTATCACTATGTATTGTATTAACTTTATTTAAGATATTTGAAATTATCAATTTAAGGGATCTTATACTTAACAGATGAAAAATGTCATCATTAGTGCCTTGAGCATTTCATTTGTGGCATATGACAATGTAATATGACAACTTTGTAGTTCTGTTGGATAGGAAAGAGCCAATATAAGAGGTGAAAAAACTGGGTAATAGTTAGAATTTGTGTATCAGTTTCAAGGTGCTTATGTCATCTTGTGAGTAATCACAACATTCAAATGCATGTATTTCTGTAATTTATATTTATTTGCTCTTATCTTGCAGATAGAATGGATAAAATAGCTTGTTTATGGTTACTGAGTAATGTAGTGCAAATGTGAGCTTTGATAAGTACCTGTATTACACTGTAGCCAGAAATCTACAATTATCTTAATCAGATGCATTTCTCCTTGATATCTAATCTTTAAAACATGCTCCTGGAATTGAGGTGGGGATTATGCAAATTAAAATGAAAAAGGAAGTACCGCATTTAAAGCTAAATAGTAAAAAATTATTATGGTTTTATGCTATTGGAAGATGAAAAAAGAATAAGTATTATAAATTAATCTGATGATTATCTATTCTTGTATGTTTTATTTGAGAATTTTAAATGCTGCTTCTAATGACATTACACCATACTGAATCAATGACAATTCTGCATAGCATACTGAGTGCTTTCTTTTGTGGATTGTGATAGTTATTATGTTAATCAGGCATGGCCATAACTCATATCATGGTCATATATAGCTTGTATATATGTCAGTTGTACTAATGGCATCTTGTAATGTTTTTATTAAATAATTAATGGATGAAATGTCTGATCCAAGAATGACATCATTTTTCATTGAATGCAATTTGAAAGCCTTGGATGATATCCAAAATGATATCCTTTTGCTGATAGAATGATACTTTTATCTAGTGAAGGCTTTTATCAGAAGAAAACATCCCGGGTGCTTTGAAATTTGCTCCAGGTTAGGATCTTCTTTGAATTATGGCAAAGAATTAATTGAAGGAGGACAAGTTGGAAAGGGAATTGCCAAAAATTACTTGCATCCAAGTTGATAGAAGTTTCACTAAATCAAATATCTTTCCCATGGCTTCTTAGCTTCAACCTCTTTCTAGCCTGGAAAATTCTGGGAATTTAAGAATCAGTGATTAAGAATCACAGCTCAGAAAGCTGCCAAGGTTAAGAAACGCTGACTATAATATAGATAATAATAACAAGTTCTATATAAATGCTACAACGATGTATTGTAGATATCATTGTTTTTATTTTCATGTTCATTTCAGGCAAAAGTTACATGTCTGGTTACTGGACAGAAACTGATGAAAGATTTCTTCTTTCTTGTTAGAGCAATACATACAGAATAATCTATTTTGTACCATATACTCATTCCAAGAGCGTGATTAAAATTAAACATACGTAGAAAAATGAAATAAATGCAATAATAATAAAAATATTTGAAACAGTATAAAAATAAAGTTAAAAATTAACCATACAAAATACTTTTTAAATTAAAAGGCCAGTGAAAGATAGCAGGCACAGAGTTAAAAGTCTGAGTCCTTCGGGAGAAGGGCGGTATAGAAATTCAATAAATAATAATAATAATAAGAGAACTCCTCTAAGGGAATAAAATCCACAGACAGGTTGGCACCGTAGGGAAGCCCATAGCTCCTCTCTTCACTTCTTACCTTCCATTTATAAAATTTATGGAATACAACAAACACATTATCTGAGCTATTATGAGATGAATGTTATAGTTACACAGAAATAAAACTAAAAATTGAGACAGAGTATTACACAATTGTTTGAATCTGTTTGGATATGAAGAACTTTGGTGATTGTTCATTACCAAATGATGAGCCAATATTGTAAGCTTTTTAATGTAAACCTGCAATTAACTTCCCCATATATTAAAGATTTATTTAGGAAGTCTGGATGCTAATTCTTTTACAAAAAGAAAATTTTTATTTTTGATTGTGATTTAAAATGTTAAATTGTGATTTTAAATGCAATCTAACAAATATTTATTGATACCAGTTTGTAAATCAAGAATCAATTAACTAAGTATCATTCATATATTATTACTTATGCTTTTAATTAGCCTTTTATATACCTTTCAAAAATATTAAAATAATTTTAAACAAAAAACTTTTGCTTTAAGTATATAGCAATGATGTAAGTGATAAAGAAATAAGCACAGAAAACAGCATGCATTATTAATACCTTTTAAAATTTTCAAAGAACATCAAACAGCTTTTGAGGTCTCATAATCAATTTCTGTTTATACCCAAAACAATGTACAACAGCCTAAGAGACATTTGTGTAATGTAGTAAACATTTCAAGATAATTTATCAACAAATGCATGATGTAATCAAGTACACAATATGCAACATTCATTGAAATATCAAGTAAATATACAATTAAAACATTCAATTGCCAATAATAAACAATGCATTAATTATTCATATTAATCCACAAGAAGGTAATGCAAGTAGAATAAAAAAAGATATAATCTAAAACATAACGTCAGTAATGTTTTAGATTACTGGTATATCTTTTTTGCCGCTACTTTCAGCAAAACTAGAAAACTAGATTCTTAATCTGCCCTCTGTCTATCTCTAATGACAAGAACAGCTTTTCTTGTCAGATCAAATAGAAATAAACTGATAAGAGGGAAGGACTAGGTTTCATTCGATTTATACTAGGTAAGATTATTTTGACATTGTTATGTGACATACTAAAGCTACTGAACTCATCCCCATTTATGTCTTTTCCTTCAGAACAGAGCTTAGATATTAACCCATAAAATTTCTTAATTGCAGTGGATAAAGATAATGCTGCTTGACAGACCATACATATTCTTTTATATTTCTCTTTCTGCCTTAATTTTTGGGTGAATCTTGGAACTAAAATGAGATCCTCATCTTCAAAACTGTATTTTTAGTGGAATTGAATTTTCTGTAATTTTTTTTGTAAAAGATTATCTTCTAAAACTAACACTTTTGGAAGCACTGTATGTGTTTGTCTCTCATGTAGTAAATGTCATTGTTGGAAAGAGAATATAAGGTAATACTGCTCTAGAAAAATTAGTGGAAATCATTATTATTATAGACCTAGCAGAAATTGAATGAGAGAAAAATTTTTGATGATTGTTCAATTCCTTTAAAAACAGCAATTGAGTATGTTGTGTATGAAAAAAAGATGAATTCTGGTCTAAGAAAAAAAAGCTGCTAATGCTGTTTTGCACTTATTGGCATTCTGTATTATTCTGGCTATTACATCTCAAAAAAGAACTGAAATGCATAGTGAAAAACCCAAAATTATTCATTAGGGATCTGGAGCAACTTACTTTCATTAGATTTGCATGTTTAAATCATTGAAATATTTAGTATCATTTTAACATTTTTGTGCATCTATTTTAATGATTTTCTCTTGATTTTTTTCTGTATTAGTGTTCTTTTATGATACATGAATTGCCTAAATTGTACATAGAATATAGATGGGATACAAAGAAAAATAAATCATGAATTCCAAGAAGAAAGGTTATGTTTGGATCTTTTTATCTTAGAAAAAGAGAAAATAATAAGAGAAACTCCAAATGGCTGTCATTTACCAGTAGAGCACGTAGTTTGCACATAGGTCTCTGGTTAAATTCCTGGCAAGTAAAATCATGGAAGTGTTGCCAGGTAGTGTTGACAACAGGCTAGAACAAATGGACCAGTAATTTGGCTTACTGTGTGATTTTGAAACTGACATTGACTGGTCTGTACTTCTTGGACATTTTCTCATACCAAGAAATCTTTTGTGAACAAATCTCAAAATCATTTCCACGTCATCTCATCCCATCTTTGGGATTAGAATTAAGGAAAAATAATTTAATCACAGTGAAGTGATACTCAATAAGACAAAAATTGTGGATGCAGTCAATAAATCATTGAAATAAATTTATGTTAAACTTACATTATTTTATATTAATATAGGGCTAACTTATTATGGCTGCAGAAATCTGGATGACCAATGGATGGGAGCAAAAAGATGCAGAAAACCTGAACCTAGTAATTGTAAAACCTAGCTACCTAACATGGTAGCTCTCACTAGAGCCTATGTTAATATTACGTATTTTTATGAAATTATTTTGTTTCCTTAAGTTTAAAAATTGTAGATTTGATAGTTGCCCTGTTTAAGATTTGAAAATATTGATTTATTGCTGAATTTTATTTATTTTAACTTTATTTATTTTGGTAAATCATTTTTGTTAGGTCAAAACAGTCATATTTATACAGCAAATCTAATAAAAAATATTTTATCTAATGAAGAGTCTACATAATATAATAACTGGGTTATTTATGAGAACTTGCTATATTACCTCATGAAGGAAACAGTATTAACTTCATGTTAATAATGTTAAGTTAGTCCATTAGAATTTATAGTTAATACAATATTAAATCATAAAAACAAATTTTATATAGAAATAAATATAAATAAGTCTGTAAATGATGTGTTGTCTGGAAGCAATGTTCCCTTTGTTCATCTTTCATCTTTGAAAACTTGAGTCCTTGATAACAGTCATGAAAAGTACCATGGTTGGTTGTGGAGTTGAGTTGTGCTTTTGCTAACAGCAGGTGGCAGCATATAGCCAACCTTAGATAATCCGGAAAAAATATTAATCAAAGTAATTTGATTATACTATATGGACAGAAGACCACTGGAAAATTCCAGGGCTGTAAACTAGACTGGGATGTTTAAAAAATGTCACAAAAGGCAGTGGTAAATCATTTCCAAATTGTTGTCCAAAAGCCACAGAGGCCTTTCATGGGAATACAATACAACTCAAGGGAAATTATTTTGCCTTTTTACTGTTTTGTAAAAACTTATTTTGGACTGAAAATTAAATTTGTCTCTGGTATACACTTAGGTGGTTGATGATCTAAAGGAGAACCTCTGTTTTTATTTATCTTATACTTTGGGAATTACAATACAATCTTCCTGGTTTGCTGTTCTATGCAGTTTTTAAAACAAATTATTTCCAAGATTAAACTTTCTATTATTTAAACTTCTTTGTACCTAAATGGTTCAACATTCTTGCCACCTATAAAATCTTAAAATGGGAGCCTTATATTTTCTGGATGCTCAATAATACTTGCTGGGGTATATAAAAAATAATGGTGAACAATTGAGATTTGATTAGTTTAGGTGGTCTTTTAGAAGTCAAATGCTCTGTAGCTTCTCTGTTAATCCATTCACTTGCCTCAGGCTTAAATGCCAGACTGACTATATGACCTATCAACCTGTCTGCTTAAAGAATATTTCTGCAGTTTTGAGAGGACTTCACCCAATTAGACTGCAGCTAAATACTGAACTTTGTGTAGAGATCATGATGCAACAGTGTCACATCAAATAATCCAACAGTTGAAAGTAAAATTGGTTACAGAGTTAATTATTTAAGATAAGGAAGTGAAGGATGATGTTGTCATGGTGACATACCTATAAGAACATAAAAAGAACTGAGATTTTGAATAATGGATGGACTGTTAAGATTAGGAATTATTTACATGTTTTTGTCTTAAATGGTCATGCATATGCCAAACATTCATAAACAGCAGTGCAACAAACAGTATCTTCTGACTAGCTCCACAAAATCATTTTGATCAACTGTGCATGATGTATTTATATATGCAAAATTAAAGAATATTAATGAACTACAATGACATTAATCGAAAACTGCTGTTAAAGGCTTAAATTAGCTTTCCGTTAGAGAAAAAAGCAATGATTTAAATACTGTGTCAGAGAGTTTCAAGACATATGGATCAGAAAGCGAAATAAAACCTTTAAATATATCTGTTTTAAAAAGAACCCTTGACTCCATTACCTAATGTCATCCAGAAAGCAGCACCGTGCTCCTTTCCTTCAACAAGGCATGCACATAATTGATTGATTAATTGAGAAATCATAGCAGTTTACACTTATTACCTGAGGAGTTCTGGATATACGTAGCCCCTGGTTTGATTAGAATGAATACGTTATGGAATGTATTTGCACACATTTTTAAATGTAAGCAGAAATCATTTTACATACTGATTTTAGCTTAGTTTTAACAATAAATTATTATTGCATATATATTATGCTCCTATATTATGCTCATTAGTAGGGAACATTAAGGTCTTAGGTTAAGAAATATTCAGACATATGGGATAGAGCATTCACCTCTTTGTGCTGTGAATTAGGAATGGAAGAGATTCAAAAATTAAAATGAGAAAAGAATTGTGCACCTCCTGGCCCTGTATGTGAGGTGTTTGTATTCCGAATGTTTGTGGTCAGCTCAAACCTTGAAAAATAATTCCCTTTAGTAGGATGAAAACAAAGCTGAAAGTTTTTCTTTGGTGAACCCAAAGCTTGTTGTTAAAAACAGTACAGATGCCATATGATTTCCTCCCAAATAGAATAAATTACATTTACCTGGATCTATTTGAATTCCATCTGAGGAAGTATAATAGCCCAAATATCCCTAATAGAGACTGTTCAAACGTAAAGGTTGTGGTCACAAAGGCATTTAAAAATGGGAGAATAGAATGACCAAAAAATGTTCAAAAGGTCATGAAAAACAGGACACAAAAATCTCATAAAACTGATTGGCTGGAGGCTAAATTTCTTATTGCAAGTACCAAAGACAGTTAAATATTTTGTACCAGGGGTGGGTTCTACTTACCTTTCCTACAGGTTCGCAATGGGGCTGTGTGCGTGTGCTCACTTCGCTTCGCATGCGCAGAAGCATTTTGATGACATTGGGGTCGGTGGGCGGAGCCTCCTGCCAGTTTTACTACCAGTTCTATAGAACCGGTGCAAACCGGGGGCAACCCACCACTGTTTTGTACCTTTGTTTAATGTGAATCAGATGGCAAACTCTTTGGGTTCTAATTTTGTCATTTTGGTTCCTACTTTGCCAGTTGCAGTCTTTATAGCATGGGAGAGACAAAGGAACTTTGCTATTCATTTTTTTTTTTATTTTAGAATCTTTACATTTTTATATTCAGGATCATGTTTTTATAATGACCAGGGATTACATTCCCCCCCTCCCTCTAATTACAGTATGGAAAGAAAAAAAGAATTCAAAAAGCGAAATAAAGATAGCAGACAGATATAGAGTTGTGTGTTTATTTGCTTGCTTCTTTTTTGGATTAGTATCTTTTGTTCAGGAGTTATAAGAAATAATAGAGAGAAGGTAACATGCTTGGGGAAAAGCATATATACAATATCTAGATTTGTACATTCTGGTAAATCATTATATGATTGTTTGCTTTTACCTTAGCATGGTATGCAAACATAGTAACCATGACTTGTTAATCATTGCTTAGGATTCAGAACTGTGTTTGTTAAAGAGGCCCATTTGTTGATTTATTAAACAGTACGATTAAAATGAATCATGGCTCATGATAAAATAAAATGGAAATTCTTCAGGGATTTTTCATTATCTACTGTGTAGATTTTTTGGAAATGTATCCCATAGGGGTATGACTGCAGAAACAGATCTAGCTATTGTATTATAATGTATTATATACTGCATAGAATAAAAGGATTTAATTTTTTCTCTAATGTAACATTTTCTCTACATTGCCTTTTTTCTTCAGACAAGCAAATTTAATTTGATGCTAAATAGCATTATAGAGAAATATGAGCTCAAGAATAATTTTTCCAGTGACTCCAGTGTAGAGGAGATAAATTCTAAAAGAATCACATAAACATCTAAAATTGCATTTAACAATCATTAATTAAAACAATATTAAATGGGAAATTCAGATAAAACTGTTTCAACATTTCAAATAGTTCAGTGCTAACTGGATTAAAAAAAAACATTTAGGCCTTAAAAGCCAAAAAGAAAGGACCAACATTTATTTCTTCAACAGAATATTTTAAAAATAGGGATTAGCACAAAAAAGCCAATGTTACGCCTTCAGCATATAGATATAAATGCAGGTGATTCTTTACATAGCTTCAATGTTGGTAGAGCCTTCTTAAATTGCATTCAGAAAGGGATAGGCAAACCATATAGTTAGTATAAAAAGATTTAATCTCTTTGGCCGATGCAAAATCCATCACGTTAGATGCAAGGATGCATTTAATTATTGATGTTTAAGCTGGACTTGAAACTAATAAAGTAAAGTCTACTTTAAATATATGAGCCTTATTTGAAAAAGATTTCCTCTGAAAATATAGTTGAAATGTTTGATAATGTACATAGATTAGTGTTGATCTGTTTTTTTACAACTTATGAAATGTACATAAATATGTGACAAATATTTCACATATATGATGGAAACCCGTTTATAAGCAGGAAGGAATCATTACACTTCTTTAAAATCTGATAGATTTATCAATAGCTATAGGTATAAATGTCTTGTCAACTGGAGTAACTGCTATTGAACTGTAATTGAAAAAAATTGTTAAATATATGTTGACATTGAATAATATCATAGGATTTATTTATATATAGTGTATGTATGCCTGGGTCTATATTTATATCTATTATGTATATTTATATCTATAAAAAATTATATATATATATATATATTATATCATATATATATTATGTATATATCTATTATTATATCACTATGTTCCAATGGTTACAAGTGGTAAGGAAGTTAGCATATGATCACTTATATTTATTTTTGTATAATTCGTTTGATACATTTTTCTTTAAATGAGAGAAGAATGCAAATAACATTTTCACCTTTAAATAATGTATTATTATTGATTTCAGCTACAGTAAACCCTAATGAATATTTGCCATTCAGGGATCTGAAGTCAAGTATTTTTGGATGCAGAGGTTTGAAAGGACTGATATATAATAAAAAGTTGTCTCTTCTCTCATCAAATTAATAATCTCTTGTTCATTTAAGCTAAATAAAAAGATCTGATCATACTTTGCTGATAATACAGAGTAGAGCAGGGCAAGCTTGTGACATCACGGTGGCGTATTGGGACTTTTTTCACCTTTGCTAGACTGGGCATGGGCGTGGTGAGCACGTGATGCATCCAGCCCGCAGCCTATGAGTTTGACAGCCCTGCAGTAGAGGCTACATAGTTATCTCAAATTGTTTTTTAGAAATATCCATTCTGAAACACACACACTTCTGTTTTCTCCACCTGAGAGGTGAGAATGGCTCAGTTAATTAGCCCCTGGTGCATAGTCATTCACAGAGGAGGCTGAAACATGAGCTGTGACATCATGACACAAACCTCATGACTTACATACTGATATGAAAATCCAACTACAAAAAAATGGTTTGCATTCTGATGTCACAATGCACAATCACCTTTTCTTTAGTCATCAATGCACCATTAATGCCTGTGTCCTGGAATTGATCCTTGGAATACATGATCTATTAATGCATATGCTCCAAAAGAACGTTCTGATATATTAAAACTGAATATATTCCAATGATATTTTCCATTGTGCCAGATGGTTTTCTTTTGAAATTAAATCTAATGAATGCAGTTTGGTTTGCACAAGCTGAATTTAGCACTGGGCAGTGGAAGAATGTAACAGTGAAATTGGCCATATGGTATATTGTTTCAGTAATCTGATGTGGAGAGATATAAAAAGAAACAAAAAGGTAAATAAAGAAATAAAATAAGATAATAAACTGGATTGCATTTTTATTTATTTTAGTACAGCATGGGAATAAAGATAGCTTCCTTATACTGTGTCAGATAGCAGCCCATCCATCTAGTATTGTTGACATTGACTGATGGATGGAGATACTAGGGACTGAATTTTCACTGGGCTATTTTATTCCCAAAAAATATGATACTGATTTTTTTCTTAGTTTGCTCTGTATATATACAAGTTTCTATTGCATTTCTACTGAGTTGCAAAAGAAATTAGGGAGTGAATAGATAAGAAATGATACAATAACCTCAGCATTTAAATATTAACATGATAAATTATTGAAAAACTGATTTGGTTAAAGTATAGGCAGAGGTGGTGTTCAGCAGGTTCTGACCAGTTCTGGAGAACTGGTAGTGGAAATTTTGAGTAGTTCGGAAAACCGGTAAACACCACCTCTGACTGGCCCCACCCCCATCTATTCTCTGCCTCCCGAACTCTAGCTGATAAGGAGGAAATAGTGACTTTGCAGTAACCTTCCCCTGGAGTGGGAAGGGAATGGAGATTTTACAGTATACTTCCCCTGCCACACCCACCAAGACCACCAAGCCATGCCATGCCCACCAAGCCACGCTCACAGAACCGGTAGTAAAAAATTTTGAATCCCACCACTGGCTATAGGGACAATAATAACTTTACAGAGAATTTGATGGAAAACATAGGTAGCGTTATAAAAGTATCTATAACTGAAATCAGATTGCTGTTGTTGTGTGTATAACTCCAGTTGAATAACTTTTTGGTATTTTAAAAAATCTCCATATTAGCTAGGGAAGACATGGGGAATTTAGCTATTAAAAGCCCTGCTCTAATGTAATTATATGTGTCAATTGCAATTATAACCTGTGTATATGTTACTATTTCTGTAAAGCCATATCTGAATATCAGAATGGAAGTATTTGTTGAATATAAGGATTCAACTTCTGAATAAGTTTCACGTGTATAAAATTCATATACAGCAATTGTCTGGAAGAAACAATATATTGTGGGTGCTCCATCACTGGAAGTTTTTAAGAAAAGACTGGATGTCCATTTGTCTAAAATGGTATAGAGACTTCTGCTTCTGCAGGGGGTTGGATTAGAAGACCTCCAAGGTTCCTTCCAACTCTGCTGCTGCTGCTGCACCTAATGATGATTAGTTGAAAAAAAGTTAACCCTAACCTTTGAAAATGTATGCAATAAAATGAAATATCCTACAAAACATGTAATTCGTTCACCTTAAGACAGGCCATATCTAGATTTGGTAATATAATTTATTTTCTTTTTGATTTAGCATTGAGGGATTTGTATGAAAACTAAAATTGTAATGGTGGTATACAGGCCATTCGTTTCAGTGAGCTAATTTCATTAAACTGCTTAGTCGCTCAGCCTTGCAATTTTTCAACAAAGGGACCAGAAGATGCTACCACAATTATGAGTACAGTATGTCCAGTTGATTCAATCAGAATTAACAAAACAGATGGTTTAATTGTCACATATGATTTAATCAGTGGTGGGTTGCCCCCGGTTCGGACCGGTTTGCAAGAACTGGTAGTAAAACTGGTGGGAGGCCCCGCCCACTGCCCCGGATGTTGTCATCAGCGATCTGCACATGCGCAGAAGCAAGGCACACAAGCGAAATGAGCGTGCGGCAATCCCGTTGCAAACCGGTAGTAAAGGTAAGTAGATCACCCCTGGATTTAATACTGTATTCTCCATGAAGTCCTTATTAAAGGAAAGAACTTATTGTAAGTAGTTCCACTACTTTCTGAAGTGGGAAAAAATTATGTTCTCCTAAATACTAGGCTTCTTTAATCCGATTCATTAGCAATGTGATAAAGTTCTTTGTTCAAGTGAGATGCCATTCTTTTTTGATAATATTTTTCACTTTAGCGTATTGCTCCTAAAATAGCACATACTGTATAGAAAAATAACGTACAAGATTCAATCAGGGAAATAGTTTGAGCTTGCAGAACTGGTTTCACAACCTTTCCTCTCCACCTTCCACCGTAGGTGGTGGGAGAGGTGTGTTAATAGAACTCTGCAGCTGCAATTAACTCTGCTTGTTAATTAATCCAGAGAAAGAGATCCACAGGATTCCACACAGAGAGATAACTTTATCATTCCACAACTAAAAGAAAAAAGTTTTATTATTTTTGATCAATTTATATGGCTATCCAACTCACAAGTGTAACTTTGAGCAGCTAACATAAGATTAAAACAGAAAAACAAAAAAATAACCAACAAAATAAAAACAACTCTTCTCCTGAAGGAAGAGCTGGGTTTTCAAGAAGGCCAGCCGCAATGGGGCTATCTTTCAAGCTAGAGTGAAGATTGAAGAGTTCAAGAGGATACCAAATTGCGTATCAGATGTAGTACTGTACCTTCATATCTAAGTACATGCCAACTCCTGAGAAGCCTTAATCATCCAGGAGACACATGGATCTAACACACCATTAGCTGTACTGTAAGGACAAACAGGTTTGAATTCTTCCTAGGTAACCAAGCTATACTATGCCTTAGTTATTTCCAAAGGACCTGCACAATTTGGAATACAATCGAGAGTGGATCTGGCATATGCCTCAGATAGTTTTCACAGAAATCCTGAAAATATTCCTTCGGCTCCTCCCTACCCAGGAGGGCTTGAATAGGGCTGGTGGCTGGCTATGTGCAAATGCAATAGTAGTACATTTGAGGAGAAAGAGATCAACCATCTTGTCTGAAATTTCTAAAATGTGGCTAATGGGCTAGAGAACTTCATAACACTTGGAATGAAGTTCCAAGGAAGCAAATTAAAAATATATGTGTTAGTATAATAATGCTCTTACATCTAATATAATGTGTGCTTTTTAGCCTTATTCCAAATTCTTGAAGGGCAATCTCAAGATGTGTAAAATCTATTAGGATTTGCTACTTGTTATCTTGGAAGAAAATCAGGTGACTGTAGAGTCAATATAGGGGTTAGCAGTTAGAGACAGGAATACTTTTCTACCAACCAGAGTAGCTGAACATTTTTTCAGTACAGAAGGGTCTATGCCATTCTTCACCAGGAACTGATTTTTAACAGGCTGTTGCTTCTGAACCAGAAATTCAGAAATAGCCTGCATAGAGAAATACCACTTTGCATATTGATTGACAGTAATATGCCCCTCCCCCAAGACAGATGTAGATTGAACAAATTTTATTTAATGCATTGCAGAGTTATTTAAAAAAAGCAGCAGCCCTAAATTTTAGACATTTTCTTCCATGCGACTTTTCACTAAATTCTTTAATTGGCAGTCACAATTTGTATATAGTCTCTGACCTCACCTTCTTGTCCCTACAGGCAACGAATGCAGATGTGAGACTGAAAAATATCAGGATACTCACTTTTGACACAGCAGGAACAAAATAGCTATTAGGAGAGATATTCATGTTCTCTGTTAATTAAAACAAATAATAATTAGTTATGCCCTGTCTGCTCCATAAACTGTTGAATGTCAAGGATGACTGTTCAAAAAATGGCATTTTAATGATCCAGTGGATAGTAGACTTATCAGAACATGCAATTGCACAAAATATAAAATAAGGATAAAAGCAAATGCCACTCCAACCATCAGACCAGAAAGGAGACAAAGAATATTTTGATTTACAGTATTTTTAAGCAAGCTACTATAACAGACTAAGTACCATTTGAGGAGAAATTGTGTGTCTATACAGAGCTTTGTAACATTTGGCCATAGATGTTTATAAACTATAATTCCTTACATTCCAGGTCTCTTTCCATGTTGGTCAAGGTTGCTGGGATCTATAGTTCAGCAATATCTTGAGGGGCACAATTTCCCCATTTCCATCTTTTACAGCTTATATAACAATGTTCCGTGGTTTTATTTGTAGCATCAAAACACATGTGCAGATTACCAATTACATTTAGATTAAACTAAAAATCACAGTTGATCAGATACTAAAATAGCCTTGAAAATTTTAGGTCTACATTTTATCTCACCTTCAGCAACAAATTCAGTGCTATTTTAGTCAGCATAATGATGAGAAAAGTTGTTAATAAATCTGATTTACTGAGCCATCATTTTTTGCTAGTGCTACAAATTTGGTCTTGCTTTCTTCCTGGAGACTTTTTGTATTATGTACTTGTAGTATTGTCATTCTCCCTATGTGTGAACTACAATAGACACACACACAGCTTCAGTCCTAAAAAGATACTAAAAAGCTTCAATTTAATCTGCCACAATAATGACTAATATATTGCTACTACCTGTTGAAATTGATCATCGCTATTAGATCACATTTTACATACTATCTACATTAGTAATTATCTCTGCATAAATGTAAGACACATAAGCACTTATTGTTACTATATTACATTTGTATATAATAAAAAACTTAACCAAGAGGATAAATGATTTTCTGTAGTGTAAATACATCCCAATATTTTACTATATGTTTTCATATTACAAATGGGGAGAAGGAATGTAAAAACAGCCGATCAGGACATCAATGACTCACTGTTAGACTATATAAAAGCCATTTTGTGCTAGGCCCCTGATGCTTTTAGCAATAGTTGGCATCACACATTTCCACATAATGTAAATCACAGATAAAGTTTTTGACAACCTGTTTTGTTTGATAGGCTATCAAAAAACATGCTAACAGATAAGCTATTTTTTCACTCTTCCTTAGAAGCTTCTTTCTTTGTTCTTTATAATCTTTATTCCTAGAAGCACTTTTACAGTTTCAGGAGAGAAAAGAAATTCATTATTGATTATCATCTGATACAAATTAAGGCAAGATTTTTATCCCTGTCATTAAGGGCAATCCAGCAGAAGCAATAAAACACACCAGTTTCTAGAAGCAAGTCCAGTTTTAGCATAATTGATTCATGAAATGTATTTATTCAGGCTACCCACCTAATAGTACATGTTTATATGTTTACAGCTTTCTCATGGTGCAGGAACACAAAACTGTCACTAGTAGAGTTATGAAATATAGTCCTTTGGTTCCTGTTCAGTATTAAATGAAGAGTTGGCTATAATCAGTTATTGTATAAAACAGTAGCTGGATTGTTACTTGACTGGATATCAGAAATATTTGGCTGAATCTGTGCCTTACTCTGTTTTTTGCTTAGCAGACAGGTACTGTGCATTATTTTTTACATTTATTTTGAAAACACATACTATACAAATTCCATAAGTAATGAATGCTAAGTACAGCTTAGTCATTAATGTCAGATAAGTACACATTAACTTTGATAATGGTTGTACAACAGCATATTAGACTAATTCAGAATTATTAAGCTGACTCTGGAAGAAACATAATTTAGCCATATAATAAAAAAAACTGTTTTCTACTTGTCTAAAACAGTTTTATAATATGGTCTTATATTTAATCTGATAATATGGTTTTGTGTTTATAATGTGGCCTTGAAATATGGTCTTATATTTATAATGTCTAAAATGTGTCCTAATGGTGCTATGTATAGATAAATGTTACTTAGTGGTATTATATTATCTATTATATTGTTTAATAGAGATATCTAGATAATTAGTTGTAGGTAAACTATTGGGCTGCATCTGGGATTTATCTACAGAAGCTTCTGGAGGATTTCTAGAGATAGAATAACCACAAATTCATAAATTTCCCTTTAATTCTTCTTAGAAAAAAATCTGCTTCAGAAGGGAGAAAATTAACAAGTGGTTTTTCCATCCATTTTCTCATCATCTGAAATGTCCTGAACAGTGCTGTGTTTGGGAATTGTCCTTATCATGGGGGGTGGGGTGGGGGGCTAAAACTAGATCACTTCTCATTCCCCAACCAATTCCATCTCATTTTGAGGAGATAAGTTGTCTTTCCCTGTAAAGAATTTGAAGAAAAGACAAAAGAAACATGGAATAAAGTTAAAATAAAAACCAGTGCTTTTCCTTTTAAAAATTAAACAACAGAACAGAGAGAGGAGAACTGGTATACAGAATGGTTGGCATACATGCATTATTTTAAGTCATAATGGATTTCAATTGAGTTTTGGCTTTGGCTTTGTATATTTTAATAACCCAAATCGTGGCTTTTGGTTTAGTTTGGTTGCGAAATTATCTTATCTTCTTTTTGGATATTTTGTTGATTTCTCAGTTTAAACTGCAATTCCAAATTGGTTCCTTCCTTCCTTCCTTCCTTCCTTCCTTCCTTCCTTCCTTCGTATTGCCTATTTACGAAATTTAAATATGCTGACATTCAAATATCAGTTTTTAAAATATTTAAATAATATTCATCCGTTGTAAACATCTTTGTTAAGTACACATTGGATAGTGTTGAAATATTTCAAGTTGTTTCCCTCTTTAATTAGATGTTTTCCTCCATTAATACAATTAATTAACCTTGTGGAACAATGCCAAGGACATTTTTAAAATGATTGTATGTCTTCCATGAGGAACATATCCGGAAATGATTCTTGTTCCTTTGCCAGTTCAACTGTAACCTGTTTGGAAACTGTCAGTCAAATAATTAAATCTTTACTAAATTTGCTAAATAAATTTGCTAGTGTAATTTGCTGCAGCTCTGAAGCATTTTGCAAGAACCAATTCGATATTTAGTCTTTACTCTCCTTGTATTCATTCAGTTTTATACTTAATACCTATTCATCCAGTTTTATACCAACATACCTACATACCCAATGGAGCCTTAACTTCTATGTTAAATTTTATTCTCAAAGACTGCAAAGTAGTATCAGGCAGGAAAAATAAAATCTGTAGAAAAAAGTAATAATTCAGTGGGTTACTTTCATTTTTAAAACTAATAGACAAAATTGGCTTTTGTTTTCTTTTGACATGTGTATGCTATTAATAGAATTCCTGTTAATAGATCAATATCAATAATGATTCAAAAATAAATGACAAGTAAATCTAGTCTTATCTCTCTTTGATGCTTAATGTTAATCCAACTAGGTGATACATGCATATTGGATTGATCTCATGTTATATAAATTATGATTATATACAGAATCACAATAATCATTGTAATATTAAATTTTGTGCACTAATTAAAAAGTTTTTAAATTAGAAACTCTTTTCTATTTCCCAGTTTCTAAAACATTAATGGTAAACATTTTAGCATCAGGATGGGTACACAGAAACCAGAAAAGAAACTTGAATGTAGAAATTCAAAAGTAGGACAATAGTTGAATAATAGCATTGAAAGTAATTTGCTATCAGTGAATCTGCAAATGTTTTAAAAGACAGTTAGATAGTAATAGTAATTAGGTAGCAAGATATAACCTGACCAAGCATAACTTCTAGAAGTGTGGAAAGGTACTTATTTATTTATTTTATTTTATTTATTTATTTTATTGAATTTCTATACCGCCCTACTCCCGAAGGACTCAGGGCGGTGAATAGCCACGAAATAAAACACATACATATAAAAATTTAAAATAGAATAAAATGAATTAAATAAATTTGGCTGAATACCCATGATTTAAAATACCCATATTTTAAAACACATTAAAATTTAAAATTTGCACTTAAAAGGGAGAAGATTTAGGCGAGGCCAGCTTGATGAAATAAAAGAGTCTTCAGCTCACGGCGGAAGGTGCACAGATCCGGAATCCTCCGTATCTCTGGGGGGAGCTCGTTCCAGATCGTCGGTGCCCCCACAGAGAAGGCTCTCCCCCCAGGGGCCGACAGCTGACATTGTTTGGCCGACGGCACCTGGAGGAGCCCCTCTCTGTGGGAGCGTACTGGTCGGTGGGAGGCTATTGATGGTAGTAGGCGGTCCCGTAAGTAACCAGGTCCTAAGCCATGGAGCGCTTTAAAGGTAACCAGAACCTTGAAGCGCACCCGGAAGACCACCGGGAGCCAGTGCAGCTCGCGCAGGAGAGGTGTTACATGGGAGCTCCATACCGCTCCCATAACCACCCGCGCGGCCGCACTCTGCGCCAGTTGGAGCCTCCAAGTGCACCTCAAGGGGAGCCCCATGTAGAGAGCGTTACAATAGTCCAGACGAGAGGTGACGAGGGCATGAGTGACTGTGCGTAGTGAGTCCCGATCTAGAAAGGGACGCAACTGGCGAATCAGGCGAACCTGATGAAAAATCCTTCCGGTCACGGCCGTCAAGTGCTCTTCTAAAGACAGCCGTGAATCCAGGAGGACGCCCAAGTTACGAGCCCTTTCCGTGGGGACCAATGATTCGCCCCCAATAGCCAGCGATGGCGCCAGCTGACTATATCGGGACATCAGAAACCACAGCCACTCGGTCTTGAATGGATTGAGCCTGAGCCCGTTTCTCCCCATCCAGATCCGTACGGCCTCCAGGCACTGGGAGATCACTTCAAGGGCATCGTTGGGGTGGTCCGGGGTGGAGATGTACAGCTGGGTGTCGTCAGCGTACTGATGGTACTTCACCCCGAAACCACGGATGATCTCGCCCAGCGGCTTTACATAAATGTTGAACAAAAGGGGTGAGAGAACCGATCCCTGCGGCACCCCACATATAAGGGGCCTCGGGGTCGATCTCTGCCCCCCTGTCAACACAGACTGCGACCGGTCAGAGAGAAAGGAGGAGAACCACCGTAAAACGGTGCCTCCCACCCCCAACCCTTCCAGCCTGTGCAGCATGATACCATGGTCGATGGTATCAAAAGCCACTGAGAGATCTGACAGGACCGGGACAGAGGAACAACTCCTGTCCCAAGCCCTCCAGAGATCATCCACCAACGTGACCAATGCCGTTTCCGTGCTGTACCCAGGCCTGAAGCCCGACTGGAACTGATCCAGATACTTGTTGCTTAAATACATGTCTATTGTGATAAAAGCAAGAATTCTGCTGTGTATTTCTGTTTTTTTTTTTATTAGACAAGACATTCTTTTATTTTAAGTGATTCAGAACAATCTACTAGGTACCAGAGAACAGTACAGTCATTAAATAAACCATAGCAACAGAGGAAATAATGACATGGCCTTATTCAAGGGTTTGCATACCCTTAGCTCTTTTTTATTTTTTTTATAAATTTTTATTACATATATAAACACACAAAATACACATACACATGCGACAAATATGACATTAATAACATAAATAACATCTAAACGTAATGTCTGATTTCCTCCGACATCAATAACTTAAATTCCTCGATATGTATTCCTTCCTCTTGCCGTATATAACGATATTATTTTTTAATATTTAATTATGCGTTGTTATATCTTATTTGGTACAGAATTTTGTTTTACTCTTTAAGGATCCTCTTTTGGTTTTGGTTTTCCCCTCTAACCATTGATACCACCTTTGCCAAACCAGGTAGTAGTCAAATTCTTCCTTTCCTTGAATTTCCTTGGTGAGTCTGTCCATCTCAGCATATTCCATGACTTTAGATATTATTCTATCTTGTGTTGGGACTTCTTCCAACTTCCAATTTTGTGCATAAGTGATCCTTGAGGCAGTCAAAATATGTGTGATCAAATATATTATTTCTCTGTCATAATTACCTGTAAATATGCCTAATAAATATGTTTCCGGTCTTAGTGGTACTTTTTGAGCTGTTATTTGTTCCAATTGGGTTTTGATATTATTCCAGAATTGTTTGGCTTTGGGACATGACCACCACATGTGGTAGTATGTCCCTTTTTGTGTTTTGCATTTCCAGCAGAGTGAAGATGTATTGGGGAACATTTTGGAGATCCGTGCCGGTGGGAGATGCCATCTATAAAACATCTTGTAGATATTTTCTTTGTACGGTACTGATAGTGTTAGTTTGCTGTTAATTTTCCATAGTTTTTTCCATTTGTTTAGTTCTATAGGGTATCCGAAATTCATCGCCCACGTAATCATATTTTCCTTGACTATCTCCTCCTCTAATTTATATTCCAGTAAGAAGTTATAGATTTTTGTTATTAGTTTTTCATTGGGGCCCAATAAGATTTTGGTTTAGTTCTTTTTGGATTCCAAATTTCTCCATATCTGTTTTGTGTCTGGATTTTAATTGTAAGTATGGCCACCAATCCATTTCAAGACCTTGAGTTCTTAATTGTTCTATTGTTTTAAATTTTCCTTCTTCATTTAAGAGATCCTGGTGTGTTTTCATTTTATTTGTGTCCATTGTATTTGGATAGATTTGTGCTTCCATTGTAGAGATCCAACGTGGTATCTTATCATAGTGAATCTTTCTAATTTTGTTCCAGGTTTTGATCAGGGTATTCCTCACAATATGTCTACAGAATTGTTCTTGTTTTGTGGGTTTGTCTTCCCATAAGTATGCATGCCATCCCTTTATCAACTCGAAACCTTCCAATGTTAATGTTCGTCTGTTCTTCAATTCAATCCAATCCTTTATCCATGTTAATGCTGACGCTTTATAATAAATCTGCCAATCAGGAAGTCCCATTCCTCCTCTATCTCGTTTATCCTGTAAGTGCTTTAATTTGATTCTTGCCTTTTTTTCTGCCATATGTATTTTAGTATCATCCTGTCCAAATCTTTAAAGTATGTTCTGCCCAGGTTTACTGGAATCACCCTGAATAGGTACAGCACTCTTGGTAAAATATTCATTTTGATAGTGGCAATTTTACCTAAAAAAGATAACTGGAGTTTTGTCCACTTTTCCAAGTCTTTTTCTACTTGTTTAGCCAGTTTAGTATAATTGCCTTCCTTCAGTGTCGATATTTTGTTGGTGAGCCACACTCCTAGGTATTTGACCTTTTTTGTTGTTTGCATTCTTAGCATATTTTCCAACTCTTTTTCTTGGTGTTTGGTGAGATTCTTTGTTAAAATTTTAGGTTTTTGTTTGTTGATTTTCAAGCCCGCCACTTCTCCATATTGCTGTATTTTAGTCAGTAATTTTAGTCCTGATTGTAGCGGTTTTTCTAAGATAAGTACTATGTCATCGGCGAAGGCTTGCAATATATACTCCTGATTTTTTATTTTTAATCCCGTTATTTCTGTATCCTTTCTGATTTCTTCTAATAGTATTTCCAAGGTTAATATAAACAATTATGGGGGATAGGGGGCATCCTTGTCTCACCCCTCTTTTTATGTCAAATTGTCCTGTTGTCTCACCATTAATTAATATTTTTGTGGTTTGTGTACTGTATATCCTTTTAATCATCTTTACAAATCTTTCTCCAAATTTCATCTTTTCCAGTTGTGCAATGAGGAATGTCTAATTAAGGTTATCAAACGCTTTTTGTGCATCCAGGAAGATTAAGGCTAGCTGTTTGTCTGGTCTTTGCTCGTAGAATTCAAGGGTGTCCATAATTGTTCTTAATTATGTTCTTAAGTAATTAGGTAGCAAAATATAACCTGACCAAGCATAACTTCTAGAAGTGTGGAAAGGTACTTGTTGCTTAAATACATGTCTATTGTGATAAAAGCAAGAATTCTGCTGTATATTTCTAATGAACTACATTAGAAACAGAAGAGCCCAGGGGACCATATTCAATTTTTTTTTCTGAATTTGGTTGGACAGATAAGCATATTTTTATTTTATTGAAAGCGATTTCAATTGTAGAAAAATCCACTGGTACTGCCCAAATGCCTTTACATAACATGGAATAATTAAAAAATATGCCTGAAGTCTTTATTCCTGAAGATCAATATTTGTCATGTTTTCTGATAAGCTATCTATTAGACTAAGTAAATGTTATAGTTATTTATTTAACACATGTAACTAATTTGACAACTAATCAATGCCATTGATAAGGCTTATAGTGCTGGACACACTTACTTAGAAATAAGTCTAATCAAATTTATTGAAACTTGTAAATAGATTATGATGGAAAATGTATGGTGCTTCAAAATATTTTTATTCTCTTTTCTTTGGGAAAAATGTTTTTTTTTGTTATATCATTTAGTAATTATTATTTCTAAAGTTCTTCTCATCAACATTTAATTTGTTAGATTTCATCCAAAAGACAAAAACTACCCAAAAATCAGACCTATTATGAACAACAGGAAAAAGTGAACAATGGTGCAGTGGTTAAGGTATCAGGCTAGGAACTGAGAGACCATGAGTTTTAATCGTGCTTTAGGCACAAAATCAGCTGGGTGACCTTTGGCCAGTCACTCTGCCTCAGTCCTAGGAAGCAGACAATGGCAAATCACTTCCAAAAAAAACTTTGCCAAGAAAATTGCAGGGACTTTGCAGGAATCAAAAGTGACTCAAAGGGAGACACACACACACATATACACAGAGAGGGAAGGAGGGAGGGAGGGAGGGAGAGAGAGAGAGAGAGAGAGAATTAAACTCAGTGCAAAATGGGCCAAGATTTCAATTTTTTTTTTTATATTCTACATGATCATTAGTCAGAGGTTTTTACACTGGCAGTATATGCATATAGGGTAAGCAATGCATTTTGCTTGAATAATCCCATTTGATTCTTCTTGTTAGCAGGCAAGCAAAAACAATGAATCCCTGTTCTTTGTTTAGCATTATACATGAAATAGGATCCTTGATTTCTTCTACTCATAATAAATGAAGCATAAGCTAGAGTTAAAAGTCAAAGTTTGTTCTTGGCCGGTTAAGAGAGGAATAATTCAGGAATCCTATGTCACACCCAAGACTAAACCAAAATAAAATGATGCGAAGAAATACAAGCTGCAAGAAGAACCTGTCAGAAAGGATCAAATCAAGTGCATTAGAGTGCTCTTTCAAGAGCATGATGGTTACTGAAACTCCCTGGCAATAGAGTTTCTAACATGAAAGAAAATACAAAGGCATATAGACTGGATTCACATATTGTACCAAACCAAAAGTTTGCTTAAACATCATTTATTGAATAAATGACAGTTAATTGGATTCACACACTATGTTAAGCCATAAACCATGATTTACACAGTACATTAAGCTCAAACCAACAAACAATAATAATAATACAGTTTTGAACTTTGTATAAACTCATTTTTTATTTCCCACTAGTCAATGTTGGTCCCTGTTGCTGAAATGGAACCATTATTTTTTTGTCCCATGGAAGAATATTTTAGCATTCCAAAATATAGTTACTTTTTCTTCTGTGCTTTGGAAAGATCCCTTCCCTCATATAGGGAACCTGCTGAAGCATGCATATGTACAATACTATTTGATATAATTGTAAAATAGTGTTTTAAAAGCTTGGCCCCAAGCAATTGGAGAAGTACTGTGGTGTAAGAAAGGGTGGAGTGGAGTGCCTTTGTTATGTCAAAATTAGCCTTAGTTAGATTTGAACTAGTGCTGTGGTTCTTTTAAGCTACAGAATAAATCCTTTTGAATGGATTTATTGGAGAATCTGAATGGCAGAATTATTGTTTTCAAAGTTAGTTTTGATTTTCTTCAAGAATATTGTGGGAATAATATTAAATCAAGATATCAAAATATTTCATTTATCATAGCATCTCCTATAAAGTTTACTTTTTCAACAAATTCTGTTCAAAATATTTAAGTTAAGTATTTAAGTATTTAAGTAAAAATAAAAAGAGAGAGTTTTTTCTAGGTAGAAGATATAAATGAAGCTTTTCTAAATCTGACAATCAGTCTTTCAAATAGCCAGAGACACAAAAAGCCAAAGAGGGTGCAAGTCCATTATGAAGAGAAAGTGGTGAAGTGGTAATGTGGGATTAGATCTTATTTTGCCTCTGTTTTCTCTCAGGGGGAAAACGGAGCTCAACTGGGTCATTGTTATTCCACTGAGAAAATGAAGGAACTTCAGTTAGGATACATAAAGAGAAAATAAGAGAGAATTTAGCTAATTTAAATGTATCCAGGTAACTTAAAGTCACTTGTGTTGCATCACAGGTACAGAAGGATTAGCAGAGATATCTAAGAGACCTGTTGGCAATCTTCAAAAATTTCTGGAGGTCTGGTGAGGACCCAGGAAATTGGAGCAGAGAGAATATTATGCCTATATTCAAAAAGAAAGAAAACTGAAGACTTGTCAATTTGATGTTTAGCAGAGTCTTTGTAGAGAATATCAAGCAACATGCTTGTGGTGAGAAAGAATAGCAAAATTAAGAGAAGCTAGTGTAGTAATTCGTATCAGACTCTGTCTTACTTAATTTAATAGACTAGGATGGTGTTATATATAAGTAGAATGTAAAGAAGATGTTGAGACTCTAGACTCTAGACAGAGTGCAGAGAAGAGCAACAAAGATGATTAGGGGACTTGAGGATTAAACATATAAAGAACGATTGCTGGAACTGGATATGTCTAATCTTATGAAAAGAAGGACTAGGGGTGACATGACAGCAGTATTCCAATATCTCAGGAGTTGCCACAAAGAAGAACGAGTCATGCTATTCTCCAAAGCACCTGAAGGAGGGTAGAACAAGAAGCAATGGGTGGAAACTAATCAAGGAGAGAAGCAATTTAGAACTAAGGAGAAATTTCCTGACAGTTAGAACAATTAATCAGTGGAACAACTTGCCTGAAGAAGTTGTGAATGTTCCAACACTGGAAATTTTAAAGAAAAGATTAGGTAACCATTTCTCTGAAGTGGTATAGGGTTTCCTGCCTAAACAGAGTTGGACTAGAAGACCTCTAAGGTCTCTTCCAACTCTGTTATTCTATTCTATTCTAGAGTATATGTGGTTCTTGCAGAGTGTTTCAATCTCTCCATAAAATAATGAAATATGGGCTGGATGATACTATTGTGAGATGAATCTGCAGATGGTGTTGTGATGGTTCACTTCCTTTCTTCAGAGTCAATTCCAGTAGTTTGGAAAGGAGATATTTTATTATTTGATTTCTATAGCTGCCCAGCTCCGCAGGTGACTCTGGGCAGTGAACATCATAAAATGTAAAAACAAATTAAATACAATTAAAACAGTATAAAATAGATATATATGGTTGCCAAGTAGAAATATGCTGCCTTTGGACCCTCTAATGTGGAGCGCTGCTGGAATCAGTGTTCTCCTTCTGTTTAATATTTACACGAAACCCCTGGGTGAACTCCTTCATCGCCATAGGGTAAGGTATCATCAATATGCTGCTGATACCCAACTGTGTATCTCTGTCCCTAGTAAATTAAGCAATGCTCTGTATACCCTCTATATGGAGACTGTGAAGGTCTGGATAATGAACAATAGGCTTCAACTGAATCCTGGCAAGACTAAGAGGTTTGAGGTTTGAAGGCTTTATATTCTAGGAGTATACTATCTCGGGTGTTGAATGGGATTGTGCTATTCCAAACTAACTCTGTGTACAATATGGGTGTCTTTCGGGACTCACAACTCCTGCCCAAGAAGCAGGTGGAGTTATGACTAGGAGGGTCTTTCTGCAACTTCGTATTGTGCACCAGTTCTATCCATTCCTGGATTAAGGGGCCCTACAATGTACTCTACAGAGGCTGCTCCTGAAGAGTATCTAGAAACTTCAGTTGCATCTGAAAAAATGCAGTGGTACAAGCTGCAGGGGGGCCGCATGCACATGCGGGGGGCACATGTGGGGCTGTGTGCATGCATGTGTGTGGGGCGGGGTGCATGTGGAGGGGCGGGCGTGTGCGGGGGGCATGTGTGGGGGTCCATGCACGCATGCACAGGGGGTAGGGGGCATGTGCGGGGGCTGCGCGCGCAATGCATTTTGGGGGTTCACTTTGGGCACTCGGTCCGGAAAAGTTTAGCCATCACTGGTATATTGGATTATGGTCAAATAACTGGTTGGCATTTATGGTCCTTCGCTGTGTCCTAGGGAAATTTACAACAAAAACATTCAAACACTGGCATTTTGGATTTTGACATTTCTATTTACTTGAACTGCACCTATTCAGAAATAAAGGTTCCAGGCAGGCAGCAATAAATAAATCCAAACCCAAGAAAAATGCATCATAATATATAGCTGGACATATAATTCCATATATAAAAAGCTAACTGTATTTTACAAAAAGGTCAGGAGGTATATAAGTTGTCACTTTATTTAGCTTGCAGAAGATTCACATTTAAACCCAAAGTTCCGGGGTATTTAGATTTGAGCTTTGAGAAGAAGATTTGAATGATATTATATCAATTTATCTCTTTAATTATAAAAAAGGGATTTGCTTTTGGAGAGATTGAATCAGAGGCAAGAAGTGGGAAAGAAGAAGTAGAAAAACAGAAAAATTGTCCAGGTGTAAACATGTTTACAAAGCTGTGCAGCAATTATTCAAGTTTTAGCTGTGCAAACAAAGCTTGTTGAAACTTTACCATCTGTACTTCAATTAACTGAAGAACTTGCCCCAGGGTATCTAAGGAGTTTGTTGACTATGCCGAAGGATGGATGAAAACAAGGATAGAAATGGAATTAATGCAAGATTTCTTATATACAGGTTTTGTGTAGCTTTTGAAGAATTGCAGCTTATTAACAGGGTTGTTTTTATAATACTGCATAGAAATAAACTAACTCATTTGCCATCTGCAACACCTGCATGATTTTTTAAAAATAAAGTTTAGCTCAGCATCTCCACTTTATCAATAGCTTCAGGAGGCAATCTAGTTAAAAGTTATGATACGTCTTTACAGAAATGCAGAATGTCAAAGAGAAGAGCTTAATTTTATTTAACATAAATATATTGAAATTGATAAAATGTTACAATAACAAGTTGTACTTGTGGTTTCATTAGATTTAACATGCATTTAACCTAATAAATTGCAATGCTGTATTTTTCTTTACATACATTAAGTGATTATAGAAAAGTACTCATATTCCAGGTTTGCAGATTTGAAATCTGTTATAAAACCTGAATATCCTTCAATGTATAGGTGTCAAAACAGTTAACATTCTTAAAATAAATAATATGCTGCCATTTTCCCTAACTTGACATATTCCAACCAGTGGGATTAATAATCCAATCATTCTCATTAAATAAATTCAGATTAATGAGCGGCATTATGGGACTTGTGGTCCAAACCATCTTGAAAGCAGTAGATTGAAAACAGGTACCCTGTTAAATAAAATGTTTTGCTCGTATCTGATATTTAAGCAAATAACAGCACATACTAAATTGCAGAGCTCCTATATTTACTGAGACATGTCTCTGCATTTGATCTGTCGCTAAGCAGAGAAACATGAACAGTGAAGCATGAATTACAGCAGCTTTTCAAAACCAGTTTTTTACTCTGCATAATGGGAGTTGATGAGTTTAGTGAGGTAACCTTGTCAGTAATCTACATGTCTCTCTTTGCATTAATGATTTTGTTATGCCTCCTCCCCTGAGGTACTTGACTTTTAAAAGGAGGGATTTGGTGGTAATTCTACACTCAGTTCTGCCCACGCCTATTCACACTTGCTAAACTTACCAAACAAGTGCTGGGCTAAGCATTAAAAATGGTTGGTGACTGCTTTTCATCAGTAAAAGATTTGATTGATCTGCAACTCTGCTTCCATAGCTGTTTTGTTTCCAGAAATTGAGTAGTCGTTTTAATATATGTGCTGCAATGGCAATTGGTGACAGTAATCTTCATTTTAGAACTAAGTGTCAGTTAACTTCATACCAAGCTGATTATAAACTAAGACGGAGTAGTCTACCATCGGATCTCCTCAGAAATGACATTAAAGGAAACTATCAAAGAAATATTAGGAATTTAGAACCCATCCATCCGAGACGCCCTAAGAAAAGACCATCACTCTTTCCAGGTAGGACATGTCAGGAAGTTGCTGTTGCACGTTCTTAATGTTTTCTTTATGTTTTAAAAATACAGAGATTTCTAAACATCTATTACACATAAATGATACATATTTTAAAATACCAAATAATGGTAGCGTACAGTAATAATATTGAACTGAATCACCTCATTGCTTTGAAACATGTCTATTGAAAAATGTAATATTGCTTCCTATATTGTAGCATTTTTGATAAACAGGTTTAGGATGTTACAGTGCTTTTAAGAAAGCACAAACAACCAGATTCTATTTTGAATTATTTGTATGCAGTTTTGACAGTTCTTATTATATCAAGTTCTAGTTCTTATCAATAAAAAACATCATTCTTCTGAAAAACATGCTTTTAAATCCTTGTTTTGCACTGAACTAGGAAATGTTTGCAGTAATCGGTATATTTAATCCTCAGGTGGATTTGTGTTTCTTAATCAGATTTTCAATTAAATAAGGAACAGTAATTTACGGCTTTAATTTAAAATAGTAGAGGAGTTAAGACAACATGTTGATTACTTGTAAATTCATTGTACAGATAGAGAAGTTCTAAAGCATATTAAGAACCTATATTTTTGCATGTGTGCAACAATTTTTTTCAAATACTAAATAAAATATCTGGATAAGAAAGTCAAATTGATTTTAATTCAGAATCCCATTTAAGAACTCATACAGGGTTGATATCAAAGATTTGGGATTCTTGTTTTAAAAAGGACACATCCCCTAAAATTTTAAAATGAAAGCAGATTTGATTTAAGAACACATTATAAATGCAAAAACATTTTAAAAGCCCTGGAAGGAAAAAAAAACATTTGTAAATGACTTTGCATTTTTCGTTTAAATTGTCAGCTATAAGTAGACATCTACAAGGTTTTAACTAAATACAGAGTCAGGTGATTTGGGTGTGTTCTGCTATATAAAACTTCCTGATTCCTGAATCAGATATTTGAATCAGTTATTTCACAACACCTGCTTCATGTGCAGAGTTAAAATCACGTATGGACCTTTTGGACCAGGCCCAGTCTGCATAATTACAGCTAGTCCTTGATTTATATCCACAATTGAGCTCAAAATTTCTGGTGCTAAGCGAGACATTTGTTTAGTGAATTCTGCCCCATTTTAAGAACTTTCTTGCCACATTTAAGTGAATCACTGCAGTTTTTGAGTTAGTTACATGGTTGTTAAATGAACCTAACTTTCCCATTGACTTTGTTTGTCAAAAGATTGCAAAAGGGACCCCAGGACAATGCAACTGTTATAAATATGAGTCATATGAATTTTGATCATGGATCTGAGGGATACTGCAAGGGTCATAATGTGAAAAATGGTCGTAAGTCACTTTTTTCAGTGCCGTGGTAACTTTGAATGGTCACTAAATGAACTTTTGTAAGTCAAGCACTATCTGTATTAGAACTCTAAGATGAGAAGGAACGTACTGAAATATGAGAAGTTTTGGATACAGTTTTCATCTGTATCTTGAAAAAAAATTTTTTTTCAGGAACGTATATATATATATATATATAAAAGTATATGTGGAAATGTACATGCAGTTAGTCCTCGACTTATAATCATTTGTTTAGTGACTGTTCAAAGTTATGATGGCACTGAAAAAGTGACTTATAGCTGGTCCTCACACTTACAACCGTGACAGCATCCCCATAGTCATAGTCAAGTCAGCATGATTTGGGAACTTGGCAACCAGTTCACATTTACAGTGGTTGCAGCAGGATCACATGATTCCTTTTCAGCTGGCTTCTGACAAGTAAAGTCAGTGGGGGAGCTGGCAGGGAACATTGCATGACATAATCCCATGTTGTCTCTCTTAATGACCATGATGATTCAATTAACTACCACAGCTAAAAAGTTCATAAAATTGGGTACTGTCCTGTGAGGCCTTGCCTAATGACAATTTTTATCAGCCCTAATTATGGCAAATTGAGCACTACCTATATATACTGAGCATAAAAGTAATACATACATGACAATGGGGGATTTGTGGTAGGTCCAGGCATTATTTATTTTTTTAGAAAATGTATATAGTTGCCTATTTGCTCACAGCAACTCTAGGCAGCTTACAAACAATAAAAACAATTATAGAAAAAATAAAAAATAAAAATAAAAGATACTAACCCCACCCCACCCAATGACAACACATAGTCAAATAAGCCATTTGATGGGTTCCATCTCACTGTGAGTTCCCCAGGCCCTATGGCAAAACCAAGTCTTCAGGGTCTTATGAAAGAGTGTCAGAGTGGGAGCCAGTTTGATTTTTGAAGGGATGATATTCCAGAGGGAGAGAGCCACCACGGAGAAGGCCCTTTTTCTGAGTCCCACCAGATGTACCTTCTTGGGAGAAGAACTCGCAATATTCCTTGCCTCCCTGCTCTAATGGGTTGAGTGGATGTGACCGGCAAGAGACGGTCCCTGAGATAACCTGGTCCCAAGCCATGAAGGGCTTTGAAGATGACAACTACCATCTTGAATTGCATCCGGAAGCAAATCGGCAACCAATGCAGCTCCCAAAGGAGAGGTAACACATATGCACACTGAGATCTGCACAAAATCATGCGGGCTGCTGCATTTTGAACCACCTGGAGCTTCCAGATGCTTTTCAAGGACAATCCCATGTAGAATGCATTGCAATAGTCAAGGCAGGAGGTAACTAGGGCATGAGTGATTTTTGGTCCAGGAGAGGGCATAACTTGCGCATAACCCCTTAATTGCGCAAAGACTCTCCTGGCCACGATTGCCACCTCCTCGAACAGGAATTGGAAGTCCAAGAGAATCCCCTAGATTACACACTGGGGCAGTGCTACCCTATCCAAGACCAGGTGTATCTACTTACCTTTCCTATCCTTTCTTCTCCCAGTGAACTTGTGAATGGGATTTATTTTCTCCCCTTTTCTTGACCACCAGGATATATATAGTTTATTGAACAACTTAAAGCAAGGATTGCAACTGTTTGCTCAATAGAAGCTATTCCTATTTCTTATTCCTCTATTTCCTACTATTCCAAGGGCCACAGTGAATGCATCTGCTAATACAGTATACAGGCACACTATGCACAGAAACGTATTTGTAGCTTTTGGAGGATGGTAGGATTTGAAAATTATGCATATTTAAGAATCGAGTATTTATTGTACTCAGTGACAATGATGTAATAAAACTTGTTATAATAAACAGATTACATATATGCAGGGAAGTACCAATCATAAAGCTAAACATATTATTTGATTTTGCATTTTACATATAGCACCACCATTAGGCTACGCCTCAAGTAACAGAATCATATGTACTGTATCAACATAAAAATGGTAAATATTAGTGATCAGGATGCCTGAAGAATTTGTTTAATTCTAAGCTGGTCAAGACTAAATGTGTATCAGGATAAAATAGAAAAATATAATAAACATAATTGATGGTTTCAATTGCCCCTCCCCCACATAGACAAAGTCTTAACTCAAATAAAATGCTCTTCAATCTCCCTTTTAAAACGGTTACATGGGCATTAAATCAGGCAGACATTAAATCATGCCAGAGAGACTGCTTTCCTATATTTAGATTTTATAATTTGGTTTAAATATCTAACAGGTTTCATGAGAATAAAGGAACTAACAAGGAATATAATATTGGGAAGAAATATAGGTCCAGTTGCACACCATATCAATATCCTTAATCCATTGCCTCAAAGCTACTATTGCACATTCATGCCCAAGCATTCAAAAATGAGTTCAATAGAATCAAAGAATTTCCAGTTACCATATTTTTCAGACTATAAGACGCTCCAGAGTATAAGATGCACATTAGCTTTAGAGGAGGAAAACAAGAAAAAAAAATCTGCCTCTGCCTCCGCAGCCTGTTTGCCGCCGCCACCCATTTGCCACCGCTGAGGCTTGTTTGTGCCTCCCATTTTCAGTCACCCGTTCGCCGCTGCCTGTTTGCCGCCGCCACACCCCATTCACCCCTGCAGCCCGTTTGCTGCTGTTCATCGCGAATGGGCGGCGGCAATAGGCAGCAGGGATCACCAGCTGATTGGCACCGCACCAACCCCCACTCCCTCACCACAATATTTGCTATATAAGACTCACAGACATTTCCACCCATTTTGGGGGGGGGGAATGTGTCTTATAGTCCAAAAAATACGGTATTTTATTTCTGTAGACCAAGATAAAATGTAATTAACAATAATAATTGGAGGAATCAAACTTAGTGAAGGACTCAGATAAATGAAAGTATGTGGCCAGATGCTGCTCTCATTCTTACTGATACCAGGCTTGCTGTGAAGAGACACAGAAGGAAACTTGAAATAAGTCCTAAGAAATTTAGTTTGGCATTGATTCCCATTTTGGCTTTATAGTTCCCCAAAATTATTTAAATAAGCAGAGGGGAGGCAGCTTCAAAAGGGTATTTAGATAAGCTTCAGATCAGACTATAATTCATTGGTATGTGTATGTGAGTAAATTGAGGGAATATATGTATTATTAAAGCAAGGAAATCTTAGTAAATTGGAGCAAGACAGGCTGAGCCTAATGCTCAGTAGATCTAGAAGAATGTGCTGAACAATATATATTGAATCCTCCTGGTGATCTGCCCAACTGTTCTTTACTGTGGAGAGTGACAGAGATTTATAGTATAACAATTTATGCAAGAATCACCTCTTCCTGGATCTCTTGGATAAAATATTTTTCAAAGTACATAATACAATTTATGAATCCAAGGTCTTCAGATCTTATGTGTCATCCTGTGATGTTCCATGACTAAAATGTCACAGAATTCTAAGCCTAATTCTCACATAGGTTTAATAGAAAACTTTTAATGGCAAATATGAGCAAAACACTACTCACTTGTATGACTTTTTTAATATATTTCAGTTGCAATCTGGGAATACTCTGAGGCCACAAAATAGATTCTGGGGCAGGGGGTTCAACACAGTGGTGGGTTTCTCCTAGTTCGGCCCGGTTCAGCCGAGCCGGTAGCAGTGACGATATGACGTCACTGAACCAGTTCTCTTTGTTCGGGAGCTGGGCCCTCCCGCCCCCCTCCGCGTTATTCTTACCTTTTATTTGGCCCCGTCCCCAATTTTTTGCTGCCTCCCGAGTCCCAGCTGATTGGCTGGAAGGAAAAAAACTGTTTAAACTCTTGCCGCGGGGCTTCAAAGGGCCACCCTACAGCTGATCAATGTTAAAAGGCAGTGTGGTGGTAGACCAGTGTGCTCAAAAAACAAATGGGTAGACCAGGACGCTCCAAAAACAAATGGGTAGACCGGGACGCTAAAAAAAAACAAATGGGTAGACCGGGACGCTAAAAAAAAACAAATGGGTAGACCGGGACGCTAAAAAAAAACAAATGGGTAGACCGGGACGCTAAAAAAAAACAAATGGGTAGACCGGGACGCTAAAAAAAAACAAATGGGTAGACCGGGACGCTAAAAAAAAACAAATGGGTAGACTGGGACGCTCCAAGAACAAATGGGTAGATCAGGACGCTCGAAATACAAATGGGTAGACCAGGACGCTCCAAGAACAAATGGGTAGACCGGTACAGCTCTACAAGCAGTTAAAAGCCTGGTAGACCAGTACCTCTGCTAAATCCTAAAGAATTGTCACATGACCATCAAACCACGCCCATAAGCCACACCCACAGAACTGCGTCTTGTCAAAAGACAAGAAGCACTCATAACTAGTGATCATTGGAACTATACTATTATTCCAAACCACTGAAGTCACATGACTAAGCTAGCAGGGCGTTGATCATAAAGACCTCCAAGGTTACTTTCTACTCAGTCATTCTATATTATGTAGGAGGGGGTTCTGGGGATTGCTTTCCAAGTATGCACAACTTTGGGATGAGACATAACTTTATTTAATTGCATTTAATTGTATTTCAATGTGTTTCATAATTTTCTTTAATATATTCAGAACTAGAGGTACTTGCATTTTCTGTACAGGTTTTTCAAGATTTATCCAAGTGTTCAGGAACTGCATGGAGATTTAGTTTTTCAAGCTGTGCACTCAATCTAAATTTATGTGACTAGGAAAATCATGAATACATTCTGCATGCTACAACATTGCTTCAGAAAGCATAGGAGCTTCTATGCTTGATTTGGCATGTTAGAAGTTTAAAACTTCATGGAGAATTTAAGCTAAAGTTCTTCCTTTGAAACCTATCTGTATGTGAACTGGGAATTTTTGACAGGCAGAACTGTTTTGACTGATCCTTATATTTTCCATATACTGTAGAACAAAAAATATCCTGAAATATTTTGTTCTTTCAGGCTTATAGGAAAACTGATTATTTTGTTGTGATTATTCTAATCTTGTTACAATTAATTTACCATTTGTTTGTTTCTTCCCATGAAAGGAGAAAAATTGAGTTTAGGTAAAAAGTGTTTTGAATCTTATAGCGCTGATGCCTAAGGGTATTAGAAGCTGCTGATGGTGATGCAGTTAAGGTCCAAGTTCAAAACCACTCTAAGCCACAGAATCCACTTAATAAATTGGAGTTAATTATAATCTGTCAACCTAACCCATAAGATTCCAATTGGACTAGTCATCTGTAGCACATGGAATATAGATTCTGAACACCACTGTTTGGAGAGAAAAAAAAAACACCAATGGAAAACTGGAGCAAGATCAAAAGAGACCTACTAAAATGGGGAATGTCTGAAAATTAATCCCTATGATGAAAGATTAAAAGATCCAAGTATGTTCAGCCTACTATAACATTTGAAATATTGGTATTTGAACATTTGGAAATACCTGTACACATAAGGCACAAGTATAGGAGAGGGCATTTTTTGCTTGGCAATAGTACACATGAAAAAGATCTGGGTGTCCTTGTCAATCACAAGTTAAACATGAACCAGTAGTGTGATGATGATACAAAAAAGACAAAGACAAAGTCTTGAAAAAGACAAAGACTATCTTAAAGTGCATCAATAAGAACAAGACTTCAGATTACATAAAGTAATTTTCCACCGGACTCTGTTCTGACCAGGTCCCCACTGATAAAAAATGTTGGACAGCACAGGGCCCCGGATAGCATCGTGTGGGGCCTGATAACCTCCTCCCAAGTTAACCTGGAATCATTACTGAACACTTTTAGGGTGCATTAATTTAACTGTGTCTACATCTAACAGTATAATCCAGAATATTATCATATTCTGCTGGAGATTTAGTTGAGATTCATCTCTACACTATGTCCAATGCATTCTCCTGAACTACTAAACTAGTCTGTCAAAAAACAATGTTAGTGTAGCATGGTTTATCTCTGATTAATCCATGCTAAATCCTGTTATTTGTACCATACTTATCCTAACTTTCACAAATATGTTGCCTTTTGCAGTAAAGATCTCAAGCATACAGGACAGTAGTTTATTGAGACCTTCTATTTGTGCTCTTCCAATCTTCTGGAACTTTGTTATTCTCATGGGAGTTCTTTAAGATTACCAATAGTCCATCTAATACTGGAGACTTGAATTCTTGACAAGTTCTCAATTATTTTTTCTTGTCTTTCCAAGTTTCAGTTTCATCCTTTTCTCAGTGGCATAACCATGATCAGCTAGAACCCTATTGGAGATCTAACAGAAGACAGACATGAAACAAGAATTAGGAAGTCAGCCTTCTGATTATTACCCATTACCACTTCGTCATTTTCTTCTTGAAGTCAACCTAAAGTCTGGCATAGTTTTGTGCTGGTTAATAGACAAGAGGAAAACATGGTAAAGTGGTTGTTTATTCATACTATAGTTTAATGGCTCATCCTTGTGCTGCGCTAACATTGGTTTCTGAAGCCACTTGGGGGCAGCAGAGGAACATGTTTCTCACAGGAAAAAACAAATGTAATAAGTATCTGCATTTGAATCCTACATTTTATCCATCCTAAGATTTGATAATGGTATTTCAATTTCTCATTCATCAGCTTTGGTCTACTTGGGAAGGAGGTTGAGGATTTTTCTTTTTCTGATATTTTTACAGGTAGAAAATATGCAAATCAGTTCCTTTTTTCAGGTCATACAGGTAGAATTGCTGATTTGCATTTCAACTGGTAATTCCAGAGCAAGGCAGTTAATGTACACCATACCATGCATGGCCAGTTTTGTGTGTTATGAAAGTACTTGTTAATAGTATACTGGCAGATGCTATGAGAACAATTCTATTATAAATATTTTGATCAGAGGACACTAGACAAAATGGTTCAGAAAAGAAATGGACATTAATAAGTAATTTAAACTTTGGAGCAGAGCTGGTTCAATAAATTAAGTATTTAAGGTTGTTCTTTAAAAATGCATGAAAAGATGCCCTGGTCCTATGTCAAATTATAATAGAAAAGGACATTTTTTCATTCTAAATATAATTGTGCATTTTATTTTCCTCAAATTATAATGTTCATCAATATAGTAAATTTGTATTTTAATTTTACTAAACTTATTAGAAGTTTTAAATTATATTATATCTGAAGTTTAATTGCTATTTTGTATGCTTAATAAATTTGTACCTCTTCAATCTGAAAGCTTCTAGGTCAGGTTGTAGCCATCAATTAAAGTAATTTAAAATAAAAAATGAGACAGGAAATTGCATAAGACCTTTAAAAACTGATCTGATTTCATACTGTTCTGAATTATACATCAATGTTGGCATCAAGGAAGCCATTCAGAGAGGAACAGGTTCTTTCCTGTTCGCTAATAAGTCTAACTTTAGAACATGGGGCACCAAGAGCAAGCTTAAAATTTAAAATGTAGGAACAGGCTTTTTTCCAGATATACAGACTGCAGCCATTAAGAGCTATTGTCAAAATTAGAAATGTTTTCAGAAATGGACAGTGAACCAATGACATTATTTAAAATTTTGCAATAATTATATTTTGCCTGTTCCATTCAGTAGTCAATGCCTGTGTTTTGATCACCTGAGAAATCAGCTGAGATATCTCAGCATTCTTCAAGGGTAATTAAAAATGGATACGAAATGACTGCAAGTGGGCAGATCCTGATTTTGCAAGGGTGCATCTGAGAGCCAGGGATGTTTGCAGCATAGGTCAAAAAAGTCAAGATAGTGGCCACAATGTAGTGATCGAAGCTCTGCCTCTGTAATGGGATGTGAGAATGACCTTGGGAGGTAGGAGAGGGAGCCACAGACTAGGTAATGGTCAGAGAAGAGCAGCTGAGTTTCCAGAAGGATTGGGGCATAGCAAATGTCTCAGAAGGACACCCCCCCCCCAATTTCTTGGACTGTAAAGATGAAGTGCAAGAGATGTACTTTCAGACTTGAAAGATTCTGTTAATGTAATCTTACAATAAAGATAGAATTAGTACTTCAGGGTGTGCTTCTTGTCTCAATTACTTCTGCTGACATCAGTCTTGCAAGTGCTGCTTTTTGGAGTTGTGTTCAGAGAGGGTTCTGGAAGTAATCAAAAAGGGATATGAGGATTTTATTATATTCTATGAGAAATCACATATGTTTGTGGTACATAAATAAAGGGTACTATTTATGGCTGTTTGGATATACACTATTTTTAAATCAGTAGCAACAAGATATAATTGGTATAATTGATGGAATTGAAGAAATTTTCAGAGGGATAACTTGTGTTTTTATTGTCACACTCACTTATGGCATTTTAAATACTACCATATTTAATATAATATACTGTATAGCCTTTTTGGCTATGTGTGCTAGAAATCTGTCAAAAGCCTTTCTTTCTTTCTTTCTTTCTTTCTTTCTTTCTTTCTTTCTTTCTTTCTTTCTTTCTTTCTTTCTTTCTTTCTTTTTCTTTCTTTCTTTTTTTTCCTTCCCTCTCTTTCTCTCTCTCTTTCTCTCTCCCTCCCTCCCTCTCCCTCTCTCTCACACACACATGTACATGCGCATATGTATACCCATACATGCACATACAAATACACAGTGTATGCATAGAATCTTGTCTGTGGAAACACAGTTGCTCATCATATGGAAAGTCCTCTATTTTTGCAAACAAATACTGCTTAATGACAATATTCCAGACACTGAAGCCCTGTACAAAGTGCCCATATATGGGTAGTCCATAGTCATCCAGTTCAGAGTAGTGACAATTTTTAGGGCTCTGTTTTTGTAAAATATACCTTAATTTTGGGGGGGGGGGAGAGTAATCAGGAAGTCTCTTTGATTTCAGTACAATTTTCATTTCTTCTGCTAAAGCAGGTGGCCAACTTGGTACAGAAAAGGGATGTTACTGTAGCTTGGCCATATCCATGAAATAAGGGGCATACATAGAGGGGCTTTCATATAGTAAGCCATTATTCCGCTGGCTGCTGTCTCTTTAAATCTGACCCAAGACAAAATGGTATCGGCAGCCGCTCCGATTTGTCTGGTGCCGAGAGAGAAGAAGAACCCAAACAACTAAGGCAGCGCGGAGAAGCGCCGGGCAAAACCTGGGGGAGGAGGAGAAAAGAGGCACCGTCACTGCACCCTCTGGATGGGTGCAGTTTGGGCTTTACCGCAGCATGATGCAGTTGTTGAGAATTAGGCGTTGTTGTTGTTCTTGGGAGGGAAGCAGCTGACAAGGCGGCGGCGGCAGCAGCAGCAGCAGCAGCTGGCATCAAAACAAAACAAAACCACTCCGGCTGGCTTCCCATCTTCCGTCCCGCGCGCCGGGGCTGCAAGAGAGGAAGGCCCTTGAAGCTCTCGTCGGTGGCGAATCACCGGGCCGCCCCGGTTGCCTGGGCTGCTGCGGGGCGTTTTGCAGGAAGAGGTGTTTTTCCTTCCGACCGCTCCTCTCTAATACCCGGCAAGGAAGAAGAAGGAGACAGCGGCGTTCATGCAGCAGTAGCCGCAGCCCACAACAGCAGCAGCAGCAGCAGCGGCGGCGCTTTAAGCGAGCTGGTGGATGGTGAGAAGGGGCGCTTAGACTCTTCCCGGGGAGACGCTCCGTGCGATGGGGAGGCGGCACGCTCGGTGAAGGATGAGCCGAGGACAAGCATCGCCAAGGCTGCTTCGTTCATTGTCCGTGGACGAGAGAGCAGCAGCAGCAGCTGCCGCTACTGCAGGAGCAAGCGCCCCTCAGGAGCGGAAGGAGAGGCTCTGCGGAGACTTCATTTCCTCTCCTGACCCCTCCGTTTACATCACTAACTGGTGACAGTCCCATCTCGCCGGCAAAGTACCTGCCGCTCGACGAGCTGCTCTCGGAGAATCTCCTTGTATGCCGCAACCATGGCCAGCCAACAGGATTCCGGCTTCTTTGAAATCAGTATCAAATATTTACTGAAATCCTGGAGCAATAGTGAGTGAGCTTCTTCCCTCTCTCTCTCTCTCTCTCTTTTTTTTTTTCCTTTTTTCTTTCTCCACCTCCTACAGAATTGCTGGTAGCATGAACCCAGTGCATCCTTGCCTTGGGGCTGATAGCTTGGTGACCAAGTGATGTCTTTCTGTGGGGAGAAGGCTCCCATGATGTACTTCGCTAGCAAATCATAATTGCGGTTGTAATTATAGCTATGATTATAATCATCATCTTTAGGAGGAAGGAAGGATTTCACTTCCTACCTGGTTTTGCTGGGATTTTCAAAAGACCTCTCAAGTTCATCTTTTGAATCTAGAGAAGAGCAGGGTGGCATGATTTTAGTTTACCATCCTTAAATGTTTTTGCTTGGTTTTGTGACTTTCATTTGTGGGGAGAATGGGTCTTCAGCTGAATAGCAGCACTTGACATATTTTGTGTTTCTCCTACAGGGAAAAATGATAAATCATCTTAATATTTTTACATATTTAACTGAATAATAGAGTAAGGTAGGAAGGATGGACTCCTGGTATAATAAACTATTCAGTATTCACACTCTCCCCTCTTTTCTGGTTTTATTGCCTCCGTTATATTTGCGGTAAAGGATTCTGAACCAAATGAGAGAGATCCACAGTGTAAACAAATGGGGCTGGAGCTATGCAATGTTTGCAGAGGTCACTATTACTGATAGTAATTAAAGTGGCCTTTATTCTATTTTTTTATATGTAGGAAACATTCTTTAAAATAAAGCTTAGTGAATGTCAAGAATGTACACTAGTAAAGTGAAGTTAATTAAAGCCTCTAGTCTGTCTACTTCGATTCTTTTCATAAGTGAAATTTCATTTGAGAAATGTATCCTGTTCATGCCTATTTTACGTCAGCATACTTGAATGGCATCAGATTCTACCCACTTTTACATGGTGCACAATTATTAAGCAAGTGAGTATTTTGACCATATTTTTTTAAAATTATTTTTATTATTCATATGCCTATGCCGCCCACTCTCCAAGGACTCTGGGCGGCTTACACCAAAGACAGTATACTAAATAGCATATTGCCCCCAACAATTTGGGTCCTCATTTTACCTACCTCGGAAGGATGGAAGGCTGAGTCAACCTTGAGCCGGTGAGATTTGATCCGCTGATCTGCTGAACTAGCAGTCAGATGAAGTAGCTGCAGTACTGCACCCTAACCACTGCGCCACCTCGGTTCTTTTTTAAAAATTTAAAAATATCATTTTAATGCATATTTTCCACCTCCAAGCTGTATAAACTTGAATTCTTATTGGATATAAGCATATCAGGTGATGTGTTTTTGCATAATGAGGGAGGGTAGGGCCTAAGGAGATCAACACCCTATATCAAGGTGTGCATAATTGTTAGGCATCATCTTTTCCTCAGGCAAAATGGGCCAAAAAAAGAGATTTAACTGACTCTGAAAAGTCAAAAATTGTAAAAAGTCTTTCAGACGGATGTAGCACTCTTGAAACTGCTAAGGTATCAGGGCATGATCACAGAACCATCAGACATTTTGTTGCAAATAGTCAACAGGATCCCAAGAAACATGTTGAGAAAAAAAGACGCAAATTAACTGCTAAAGGTTTGAGAAGAATCAAATGTGAAGTTAGCAGGAACCCATTATTCTCCAGTGCTGTCATATTCCAGAACTGCTACCTACCTGGAGTGGCCAGAAGTACAAGGTGTTCAGTGCTCAGAGACATGGCCAAGGTAAGGAAGGCTGAAACCCGATCACCACTGAACAAGACACCTAAGTTGAAATGGCAAGACTGGGCCAAAAAATATCTGATGACAGATTTTTCAAAGGTTTAATGGACTGATGAGATGAGAGTGACTCTTGACAGAGCAGACGGATGGGCCCATGGCTGGATCAGTAACTGGTACAGAGCTCCACTTCGGCTCAGTCGCCAGCAAGGTGGAGGTGGGGTACTGGTATGGGCTGGTATTATTCAAGATGAACTAGTCGGACCTTTTCAGGTTGAAGATGGACTCAAAATCAACTCCCAAACCTACTACCAGTTTTTAAAAGACACTTTCTTCAAGCAGTGGTACAGGAAAAAGTGTGCATCTTTCAGGAAGACCATGATTTTTATGCAGGACAATACTCCGTCGCATGCATCGAAGTACTCCACTGCATGGCTAGCCAGTAAAGGCCTTAAAAATGAAAGAATAATGACATGGCCAGCTTCCTCACCTGACCTAAACCCTATTGAGAACTTGTGGGCCTTTCTTAAAACAGTTGATCGTCAACAGATCAAAAAACTGACGAAGTCCATGAATGGGCTTATGACTTATTGAAAAGAAAGGCTATATTGGTCACTGATTTATTTTTTTTTGAAATGTCAGAAATGTTTATTTGCAAATTTTGAATTGTTTGTTTATTATTCTCACATTAACAGATGGAAATAAATGAGTGAGATGGGAAAATTTTCCTTTTTCATTTAGTTGCACAATAATTCTGCACACTAATAATTGCCCAATAATTTTGCACACATATTCTCCTAAGAAAGCCAAAACCTCACTTTTACTTTCTTAAATATTCTTAAAGGTTTGAGGTTTATTAACATTTTAGATTAACCGAGAACACTGTAGTTGTTCAATAATAAAATTAATCCACAGAATTTGCCTAATAATTGTGCACACAGTGAAAGGTATGCAGTCTTTCAGGAAGGATACAGCTATCTTGTATTATGTATCATTTGTATACTATGATATATAAATATGATATTGAAAAATTTACATATGTAACATATAGCTTATGGAGGCCATATATTCAATTAAATATCACTGGCATATGCTGTGTTTTAAATTTGTATATGAGGTGAGATGCTGATTATTCAACTATAGATCTAAAATATGGTGTAGAATCAAATGTATCAAGAATATCATTTATGAATAATATTGAAAGACACTGGCTTAAGGTTTATCTGAATTTCTTAACCGTAAAATGGCATTCTAATAATTCTAATCATCATTCTTGTGCATAGCATTAAAGCTTTGTTTCTGAGCTATCGTTAATTGATTTAAATAGAGGCTGTAGCAGGACAGAAGAGAGAAATAAAACTGTTGGTAGATTTTTGTTATGAACAGGTTCTGATTTTAAAATATGGAATATGAAAATGATGGCAAAATAGTTTTTAAGTTATAGAGTTTCTAATTTTAATGAAAATTAAGTGATTATCATGGCATGTATTTTCCATCAGGCTGAATCATTTTCATTAGCAATATAATTGGAAGTTATTCAGCTTAACTAAACTATATGTTAAAGTAAAATAAAAAAAAATATCAACAGAATTCTCTGCAGTTCTCCATAAAAGTTAAATTAGTTATTTTCAAACTTCTGTCATTCTATGAAACATTTTTCTCCCCCAGAGAATTTAAGAGGTAAGTGGAGTTATAAAAAAGAATCTGAGTATCAATGAAATCAAGAATTCATTCAAACTTGTCCTCTGATTTATTTGCTTGAACTATAAGAAAACAAATTAAAAGCTACTTAGTTATTTTAAAAATTGGGGGTGGAAGAAAGCTGCTGCAAATAAGTTGAAGGATGTAGAACTTAGATTGTATATGGAAAGACTACATTCAACTTTCCTAGGATCACAATTATTTTATGCATAAGCCTTTAGCTTCTGGCAGTATTTAGTAGACCCCAGGGTACTCATAAAAACCAGAGTTAAACCCACAAGATTCCCTATCCTGGCTGTGAGATGAGAGGCTTTGATGTCACTTGTTTGAAAAACTGTTGGTGAACTTGCTTATGCTTGAGTACTGGTCTGTTTTTAAAATAATGCTTGCCTGGGTTTGGTGCACACCCATTAATATGTTTGCAAACAGAGGTATCAGGTCAAGGTACAGGGGTTGAAAGTCTTTATCTGCAGTTTTCTGGCTTGCTTTCCTTGTTTGGTACACTACCAAGTAACACATTAAATGCTTTTCATTAAAGACAGATTGAAAACCATTTCGATGTAGTAGTTAAGGCATCAGGCTAGAAACCAGGACATTGTGAGTTCTAGTGCCACTTTAAGGACAAAGCCTTAAAGGTGAATATGGTCATTTTCTCTTAGCCCTAGGATGAGATAATGACAAACCACTTCTGAAAAATCTTGTCAAGAAAATTGCAGGGTTTTTTCCAGGCAGTCTCCAAGAATCAGACATGATTGAATGGAAGACAAAAAGGAGAGGTTGGGAAGGTCCTGAGTTATAGAACAATAATATTAAAAAATGCAAACAAACTTTGTCATTCAACTAGTGGTCTATTTATCTACTATCATGCTTAGTTTTGCTAATATCCAACTGATCACCTGGAAGAGATCATAATAAACCCTTCTGTTCTTCAGGATGGTTGCAAAAGAAACATTAGAGAGGTTTACATTTGTTTTTCATTAATTGCAATCTAGTATTCTAGCCATACTCTAAAATGTGATATAAGATAAATAGCAGTTAACTCAAGCTGGAAACAGAAGTTTCCCATTTCCTACTTATAGCTCTGCGAAGAAGAGGTGAGAAGGATTGTGATACTTGCCAAGTCATAGTAAATGAGATTGGAACTAGCTCAGTCTTTTTCCTTATTATTTGTTTCTGTAACTTAAAATATAATAGGATTGCATGAAAAAGAAAAAAAATTCCAGGATGAAGAACTGCTAAAAAAAATCCTGCAAAACTAATCCATTTAGAAAAAGGACAAAATCTCAATGAAACACAAGATCAGAATTAAATTCAGGCTGAAAATAAAAATGAAAAGCATGCATTGATTGTTCTTTTCTTTTATCTGAATTTTTTAAAAAACTGACCATGGGTGAATCCTTCAAAGAAAGCTGGGCATTTTCCAATACACATATTTGACTCAGGTTTTTCCTTACCTTTTTTTTTCTTTGTTCTTAATGAATTTTTCTGTAGCTGAGCAATATTGTACTCTGAAATAAGATACTTGGTATGTTACATTTCAGGAGGGGACTTAAAATGTTTATTTTCACAACACTTTAATGTTATTCTTTCAACATACAGTACATAAATTAAGATTTAATTTTAGATGTATTGCTTTTATTGCTTGTAAGATGCCCAGAGGCATTAAGCAGATGGGTGGCAAGGATAAACATTTCCATGTAAATGAAAATGTACAGAGGAAATAGTTACTCCTAGAAATTTGTCACACTGAGTTGTTTGTTGGTCAAAACACATACAGTATTTAGGAACCACTGAATCAGAAAGTTTTGCTTAAAGATGTTATCTCAGCCATCTTCAACTACTCTGAGAGTTATATTAATGTATTTGTATATCCCAGTGTTAAAACAGAGTCATCTTTATGTAATGGTTTCATGAGGTCTCCTCTTGAAATAAGATACTATTGAATATATAGATTAATAGTACATCAGAGTGATAGATTTGAATGATATTGTTAAAAGCTTGCTTTTAAAGCTATTGCTTAACACTCAAATAATGTGACTGATGCTTATTTATTTAAAACATTTAGATGACCACCTGTCTTGAACCAAATTCTGGGCAGCTCAAAACCTCAAAATAAAAACAATATCTAAGGTAAAATAAAAACCGTTAAAACAAAAAGCCCTTTGCATCATGGCTAAGTTTTCCCATCCAGTCCAGAACATGTTCCTCCCATGCCAAACTCAGCTTATTCCAGCCCTTGGGGGAAAATACTGTTAACTATGACAGATATTTCACACTTAGCATCATTAGGCTGGAGATTCAGTCTGCTAAGCATATTTTTTTTGAGTATGATTTAGTGAAACGTGACAATATGATGAATCAAGATTAGAGTAAATGTTTGTGCAGCGATGTTTTTCATAGGAAAGCAAATCCAGAGTTTTAGGTGAAGTGTAGACTTTTGGGCCTTTAATTGCAGCCCTTATTTGAAAGATCAGCTGATCAAATTAGGTGGCTAAAAGGCAGTCTGTTGAAAGATGTAAAAATGGTTTGGGCGACCTTGTTGCAGAGAGAGTTTTCAAGTTTCCATTTAGACTTCCTTCTTAAAGCATAATCCTATACTAATTTGTTCTATTTATCAATTATTTTATAAAATAGAATTTTAAAAAATATATGACATATTTACTAATAAACGTTTCTCTTCACACGTACAGTATTTGTTTTTTCCAAAACATATAGCTTAGGAGTGCACTTGACAAATCAGGAACAATGTGATATCAATCAGTGCAATTTGGTTTGGCTTCATGTACTTACTCCTATTTACTCCTGTATTTATTCCTGTAAACTTGATTAGGCTGATTTATTTATGATACATTAGTTTGATATGCAAAAGATTTTCCTGGGATAGAACACAGGAACAACTGAGATACATAGAACAGAGTTAAACTTAAAAGTGACTATAAAAAACAAGCATGTACATGAATGCACACACATCTCAATCTGCAATATCATATAACATACTGTGCTTTGCTATGAATGAAGCAAAATAAATTAATCATTCAGTAAAATATAGTTTTTTTAATAAATACTGTATTATTATCAAAAATAATAAGAAAAGTCAATATTTAAATTAAACACCCACACATATCACATCATAACTTGTTTGGACATTTGACCCCAAGATTATTAACAGAAGGTACACAAGTTCATTCAGATCTCCACAATACTCTTGCTCATACTAAAATTAGTTCACATTGCACATGCATCATATAGTAATGTGGACCTTACTCGTATGCTCTGGGATATATCCTCAAGACAGTGTATCTAATGAGATTCAAAAGGATGGTGTTTTGCCCCCCACTTTGGAATATCGCCCTCCCCCCCCCCCCAAGATCAGATTTGACCCAATCCTACTGGCTTTTTACAGGAATTAAGAACTTGCTTCTGGCATCAAGATTTAGGTGCTGATAATATGCTTGAGCCTGTTATCTGGTTATACTGACTGTGAGGTGTTTGATTATTCTTGGCTGTTATTTTATGCTCTTAAGTTTTTAATCACTGGTTGTGTTTTATTTTGTTCCTATTTCCCATATAAATTTATTAAGTAAATATTACTTAATAATATAAATTTATTAAGTAATATAAAATTATTTAATAACTGAATTTTCATATGAATTTATTAAGTAAATAAATGTATAGAAAGAATTCCCAAAGGTGCTTTTTCGAGAGGCAAGTGGACTTTCCTGTTTTTCTTTGAAGACGTTTCGCTTTTCATCCAAGAAGTTTCTTCAGCAAGAAAGTCCAGTTGCCTCTTGAAAAAGCACCTTTGGGACAATCATGACCTGGATGACTGAGAATCTGCATAGAAATTTAACTATGCACTATAGAAAGAATTATAATTCTGTTAATTCCTAGCCACATTGGTTGTGATTTTAATGAATTGTGTTGCTGTTGCTCTTCTTAAGTTTACATTTTGATTTAAACATAAAAGCAAATGAATCAAAGAGAAGAATAAATTATTGCAGCAGAGCAACTTATAAATGCTGCATGTTGTTCAATTGTACATTTTGCAATATTTAGTCTTATTTATTTATTTATTTATTTATTTATTTATTTATTTATTTATTTATTTAATCTTTATACCGCCCTTCTCCCGAAGGACTCAGGGTGGTGTACAGCCATATTAAACCAACATATAAAATGAATTTCATTTTACACTTAATAATAAGGTTAAATATTGCACTCACCACACTATCCCTAATGCTATGAAGAATTCAATGGAAAATGTTTTGGAATCTTTTTTGTCTCATTTTAGTGGTCCTTGACTTTATCTATAGTTTCATCAAGCTCCTTCTTCCTTATTATGCTACATGTTTTCACGCAGTCCTATGCTTCTCATAGAGTTAGTTCTATGTTTATGATGGCACTTGACATCATTGCAATTGATAAGCTATGCAGTCATAAAGTGCAACCCCATTTGATAGTCACAAGATATTGCAAGGACTTTAAGTGTGTCTTGACTTTTAAGAGATGTGTCTGAAACATTCTGTGTGAAACTCATAACGGGATGTGCATGTGATTTCCTTGTTTGTTTGATCTGACATTTTACAAGTTTCTATAAAAAAAACAAGAACATGTTGGATGCTGCAATTTTATATAAACTTGGTTTTATAAAGACTACACACAGAATTGGGGAAATTATATTTTGGAACATCGGTAGTTTCTGTATAATCTTCAAGGGCAATCCAATGTAAAGCGAATTACTGTAATCCATACAAGAAATTAGAGGAATGTGAGAACCCTTGCAGTAGGTAAGGAATGGTTGGTGCACCAGCCAAAGCTGGACAAGTGTTTTCCTTGCCTCAGCCTTCATCTGCTATTTTAGGAGGAGCTGGAAGTCCAGGAGGACTTTCAAATTGTGAGGTTATTCTCCATCAGTGATCACAAGAGTAAAGACAAAATTAGCAGATTTATGGAGATAATAGGAGAAAGGAGTGTTAGGTATATTTGCCATTTTGAATATTTATAATTTTTATTTTATAAAAATAATAAAGGTGAGATAGGTAGGTAGATAGCTAGATGATAGATAGATAGATAGATAGATAGATAGATAGATAGATAGATAGATAGCGGTAGATAGATGATAATGAAAGCAATTCAATTTAATGATAATGTGACTATTAAACTGAAGTGGACTCGTATCATAGATGTCACAATCCCCTCAAATAAATTATATTTCCTGCATAAAGAAGTTAATACTCAACTCTTCCTATACTTAAATGCACAATAAAAATATTTGATTGTTTAATATGCTCATTTTAGGATTATGATACCACTGTGAACTGTTAAAATAGCCTATAGTATTTCAATTTTTTCATCCAACATTCTTGCAAGTTACCATTATCTATCTTAGTAACATTTCAGCTGTCTGTAAAAATAAATTGTACTTTTAGAAGCTCCTAGAACACATTCCAAGAATACTTCGGGAGGTTCAGAAGTTGCTAACACCAGATTCATATTATGAAATTAAAACCTGCCTTATGAATATGCGTGTGGCCTTTGTTATTCACATGGGTTCTGTTCCACGCCAAAAGCATGAAATAACAAGACCACGGATAATGGGTTTGTAAAAAATTTATTTTGCACTTGTCTGCCATTTTGCATATCCATAAAATTAAAAAATATGTAAAAAACCACAAATACATGAAACTTAGACACCAAGATCCAGGATATATTTTCTAACCAGAGATCATTAAAGCCATTTGCACTGTTATTCAACAGCATTGTTAGGTGCTTATGTATTTTTTTTTCTCTGCTAGACAGACCAAGGTTAATTCAGTATTCCTGGGTTTATTCAAAGCAATAATGACTACAGTTCATGTCTACATGAAAGCAGCAGTCTCAGGCATATAGACAACAGCTGTGTACACCTGGTTCTCAGAATGGAATGCAATTGCTCTTCTGAGAAATTCTGGCAAAATGATTGTTATAGCATGGAATTTTTGTATTACTCTTAGCAGAAACATTCTTTGCATATATTCCATTACATATTGCGCTGTACAGTAATTTAATAACCTCACTCATTAAAAGCTTAACATTAAATTTCTAATGAAGTATAAAAAATAATCAAGCTCCATGATTATTTCCACTTCTTAGTCAGCTGAATTAAATGTCATGATTTTAAGGAGGATTGTCAAAACATTTGTTATGAAAATAACATCTTAACATTTACATGAATACTTAACACTTTCATAAAAACAACCTTTTCTGACCATGAGAGTTTCCCTAGATTATATTTTCATTTCCCTTTTTATTATTTTCTGTAGATTGATTTGTTATTCTATAAACGAAAACCTTCATGGAGACATTCAAATTATTCAGGAACAAGTGTGTTTAGCATTCCTGGCTAAGGAAGTTGGAATGCATTGTACTACTTTCTGTACAGGCACTTCAAGAAGAATTAAGACCAAGAACAAAGAAATTCTCATTAATACATTTATACTAAACTTTTTAATAAAACTAATATTTGCCATACCAATAGAATGGGAAAGAGAACTGAAATATACAGCAATCAAAACATGTTCTAATAGGGGAAAATAACTAAATCATGGAAGCATCCGGCAGATATTTGCAAATTAGTTTTTCAACTTGATGATATTCAGTTTTGAAGCTCAAGCCTTAAAGATGTAGATAACTCAAGGTTGATTACGAATGAAGGCAAATATATGTGCCTCGGAATAATATTGCAGGATCCAATCTGGGTAGGTCACTGGGATCAGAGGTTTAGTCTTTCAAGCTTTTGGACTTGTGCTGGAACCCATCTTAAGGGAATTTATCTACCAGAATGTATAAGAGAGAAATTCCCTAAGGATGGGCTCTAGAATGAATCTGAAAGCTCAGAAGACTAAATCTCTGATCTCGGTGCCTGATCAAGGTTGATTAATTACATATTCTAAAAGATATGACTTCTGTAAGGTGGAATTTATTGCTGAGGAACTTTAAACTTGGACATTATAAAACTTTAACATTTTAGTTTAGAGAATTATAAATCTTGGTTTGACACAAATATGCTGAAGCCACCTGAAGACCCTAATATAAGGAGCAGTAAATATTAAAGAAATATATTGTACCTATCTCTTCCTTAAACAGGAAAACTAGAAAAGAAATCATCCCAACAAAAAGGTTTTATTTTACTTCTGCTAAATTATAGTCGTGATACTTTCCAAGGAAAGCTGCCTTTTGCAGTTGACTGATGGTGATTTTGTCAATGCCAATGGCATTTAAATAGTGCTCCAATTGTTTTGGGATTGCACACAAGACACCTATTAGTATTGATACTACTTTTGCTTTCTTTGCTTTGCCACAGATGTTCTATTTTTATTTTCAGGATTTCGAATTTTGTTATCTTCTCCTGTTCTTTCTGTTGTATTCTGCTGTCTCCAAATACTGTCACATCTACTATCCAGTTGTAATTATTAATTATTAAGTCTGGGATGTTACGTGATAGGTGTTTGTCTGTTTGAATTCTAAAATCCCAAGGCACTTTAGCTTCTTCGTTTTCTATTACTTTCGGTATTTTATGGTCCTGCCAGTTCTTGCTTTCAGGCAAATGTATTTCTTGCAGATCTTCCAATTCCCTATTATTAGTGCTTGGTTATGTGTTTTTTGTAGTCAGTCTGTGCAACCTTGTTGCAGTAGCTAACCAGACGGTCCACTGTTTCTTCAGGTTCTTTGCAGAGGCAACACTTGCTGTCTGTTGCTATCTTCTCAATTCTGGCTTTGTATTCATTTGTTCTTAAGGTTTGGTCTTGTGCAGCCAGAATTAGCCCACCTATCTCTTTCTTCAACTTTCTTGCTGTTAGCCATTGCCAGGTCTTGTTATTATTTGCTTTGCCTGAGTTATTTTTTTAATGTATTGGCCATGAATTGTCTTCCCATCTTTCTTTTTTCTTCATAAGGTCTTTTTTGTAGTGTTGTTTGGTCTCTCCAGTTCTCAGTAAGCCTTCCTGATATACTTCCTTCAGTGCATTTTCTTCACTGTCCTTCAGCTATTCTTCCAAAGCCCATTTTTCTTCTTCAACCGTCTGACATACTTGCAACATTCCACGCCCATCCATTTTCCTTGGTAAATAAAGTCTGTCAATATCCCTCCAAGGATGAAAGACATGATTCATTGTCATTTTTTTGGTCTTCCTGTCCAAGGCTTTAGTTCTGCTTGAGTCCAGTCCAGTATTCCAGCTGTGTATTTAATGACCGGAATTGTGCAGGTGTTAATTGCCTTGATGGTATTTCTTCCCCTGAATTTGGACTTTTAAGATCTTCACTCACATGATGTATTCATTTCTAACCTTTTTCTTGACTTCAGTGTGCTTGATGTTATCAGGTTGAAGGATGCTCAGTATTTGTAGTGATAATCTTTATCCAGACTCTTGATGCTATTTCCATAGGGCATCTTGATTCCTTCAGTTTTCATTATTTTTCTCCATTTGATGGTTATTATTTATTTGTATCCCACATTTATTATTTTTACAAATAATTCAAGGAAGCAAAAATATCCAACACACCTTCTTCCTACTATTTTCCCCACAACAACAACAACCCTATGAGGTGGGTTGGGCTGAGAGAGAATGACTGGCCTGGTGGCTCAGCAAACTGATAGCATTGTGATTAACACCAGCTGTTTGCAATTACTGTAAGTTCGAATCTCACCAGGCTCAAGGTTGACTCAGCCTTCCATCCTTTCTAAGGTAGGTTAAATGAGGACCCAGTTTGTGGGGGCAATAAGCTGACTTTGTATAAATATACAAAAGGATGAAGGCTATTGCTGAGCTCATTGTAAGCCGCCCTGAGTCTCTGGAGAAGGGCGGCATATAAATCAAATTAAAATTAAAAAAAAATAAAATAAATATGTGTGTGTGTGTGTGTCTTTTTTTTATTATAAGGCCCATTATGCAGGTAGTGCTCAAGTTATGAATGCTTGTTCAGTGACCAATCAGAGGTACAATGATGAGGGGACTTATGACCAGTCATCTTGTTCTGGTCCTGCAGTCACGTGATTATAATTCAGTCACTTGCAACTTTCCCTGCTGGTTTCCCACAAGCAAGGTAATGTGGAAGTCACTCTGGGAAGTCACACTTCTCCTGCCATTTTTTTACCATGGTAACACTCCCTCCTTGCCTCTCTGCACTTCATAGCACTCGTCCATCTGCTATCCTATTTGTGAGCTGCGTAATGAAAGACTTATTATGGCTGGGACTTGCTACTCCCTGCTGACTTTCCCATTGACTTTGCTTATTGGAAGCTGGCAGGAAATTACAAGTCATGGTCCTTGCTTAACAACCTGCAATCCTCACTTAATGATGGCAAGAGGGACTGCCAGTATTGCTGCCACTAAGTGATGCAGTCATGTAACATGTTTTATGATCACATTGTGATTGGTTGTTAGAAATCCATATATAAAATCCAGTTCCATATTTTCTTGATTTTGTAGCAGTCTTGACTTCATGAATTCCATTGCAACAGCATACCTTGGTTGTAATATCCAATTTCTTGATGTCAAGCAGAAATGTTTGATTTCTGCTCCTTGGAGAGATTAAAAATTAACATAGTATGAAGGAATTATACATCTTCTTTCAAATTTAAGTCTTATATATGATTCTCTTGGAAACACATTTTTTCTACTCACCACAGTCTTACCACTTGCTGCTTTTTTGGATATAATTTGAATTGTGAGGTATTATTCCTGAGCTTGGCTTTCCTTGATACTCATTCAGCCTTCTTACCTCCTATCCAAATCTTCCTTCTGTCCTGCCCATTGTCTGTCCTGTTCAGCTTTCCTCTGACTTTCATTTCACTTGACTTTCAGCTCACTATCTATGGCAAGATTGCATTAGTGGAAATTGAATACCATATTTCTTGATTAATGTCTATTAAGTACAGTATCAATTAATGATCTAAAAGGCAGTATAGATATAAATAACAAATCACATAAAGAGAATATAGATTGTTTTTCTGGATTCAGGAGTAAAACTATCACCTATTATGAATTATTCATCCACAGTAAATAAACCTAATTATAGGATCTCTTGTTGGATAAAATGCCAACATTCACTTCAAGGCTGCAGTTCAGCAATTTGCTGTCCATGTTATTTTGAGTCCCACAGCTGTTGAACTGTTTTTATTGTTTCAGCAGATCAACAGCTCAGCATCTGTTAATTTAGAAAAGTGTTTTAACCTGGATTCCTACTCAAAGCAAAAACACCTAAATACAGTTTTAATACGGTAGCCTTAGTCATGACCTATAATGCTCTACAGGTGAGTTACATGAAACAGAAGCTGAAAAAATAGTCAGTCGGGCGGGGAAAAGATCTGGAGTGGAAAGCAAAGTATGATTTGGAAAGTGCCTAAGCACGCACATAGCACCTGTTCGTGAAGCAGCTGTGTCTTTTCCTGGAGTCATGTATGGGTTGTCTTCCTGGTGAAAGGGGGCCAAACAAGTTATTTCACAAGAAAGAAACTCAGGAACACCTCACATACCCCAATTTGAGAAATATTTGATATTCATTTCTGAATAGATGTGCTTAGAGGTAGATTCATGGCTATACTTTTTGGTGGAAATATTAGCATGTTTCCATTTTTCCTCGGCTCCGTTTGTTCTTCCCATACATTTCTATGTAAGTGAACAAAAAACAACAAAACTTATGAAGAGCATCCAAGTTTCTTCTACTGAAAGCCTGATAAATTAACATTCTACCTTAGGTTACAATTAATATCAGTGGTTGTTAGTATTGATATAGCAATCATAGATAAAGGAAGATTTTGATTCTAAAAGCAAAAATGGGATTCACTTGATTCCACCGAATGTCGAAAATGCTAAGTGTTGTTGAAAGAAGCAGACTTTGGGTTCTTGGGAGGGGATGGCATAGATTATGCCTGTAGAAGAAGAAGTGAAATACATATATGCATCCTTAAATATACAATACAAAATTAAACTTTCATTCACATGCCTAATCTCATAATTTGTGTTTGCATTTACTTGAACATGCAAAATTTTTCCCCCCAGAAGCACCATAGAGCTGATCTCATGATACCAGGAATAATAATTCATTATGCCAAAATAGCATGTCATTGTGCCTGTTACACAGTGATGTCCCAATACAAATGCTCTCAAGGGGCATGTGATGTTTATTGTTAATGATCTATACAAGTTGTTTGTTTTATTTACACAGTGCTTCACATTGTTTTATTTTCATGTCAACTAAACATCGATAATGACAAACAAGTTTTAAATTCTCATTCGTTGACTGATTACTAATTGTTAATTTGCACTCATTTTGGGGAGAATGCCTACCCACTTGTGGAATGAAGCAAATATTCAATTGCATCTTTAAAGGAAGAACTAAAAAGGTGGGTACAAAGGATGTACATTTGGGAGAAACTGCAGCTTTTTCATTTCTGGTGGGTTTATAAAGAAATGGCCAGAGGTTTGTAGCATACAGTATAAAAAGTAGAATAGTATCTGGATTGCCAGCAGATGATCTTGTATTTATTTGACTCTTATAACTTTCTGGTTTTAGAACACTCTGGCATTGAAAATGCAATTTTCAAGATTTTAGCTAATTTCTCCTTTTTTATCTAGGGCAACTAGTGAGGCATACATGAAGATAATATAGGAATCACAAAAAGAATGAGCTCCAGGTTTCACAAGAAGTTATTCTTCGATGTAAACACGTCCTATTGCTGTAGCTTTTATATAGATTTTACCAAAGGTCAGGCCCATAGACCAGCAATGAAAAGTTTTATTAAGTTTTTTTTTTTTCCAGAGAAAACGTTACTGTATTTGGGAATGTTCAAAGATCATGCATCAAATAAATAAGTAATTGTTTAAAAAAAAGACAGCCAATTAAATATAATAAATTGTCTGTGGGGGCTTGACTTTTGATACCCCCTGAAAATTTGTTTTCTCTTTCACCTTGAATGAGGAAATGAATGCTGCTCTTCCATTGTTGTGTCTCTGGCACTGCTTCACTTAGAGAGCATGTAAGCAGGCAGTAATAAAGAAAAGGCAGCAGAACAAAATTAGAGTGTTCTAGAAGTTGTTAGTAGGCTTTTTACACATACTTAGGATGCTAAATTTTAATAGAAGCACAAACCAAGCTGTTCTAATACAGGTCTATAGCAGCATATAATAATAACAATAACAACACAACAACAACAACAACAATATACTGCATGCTAAATCTAGAGTACTTTCAGACGTACAATAAAGTTAAGGTTAATATAGATTTTAAAAATCATTATGTTAGACGTGCCGTATTGAGAGTATGGAAGAGATTTAAATGTAGGATGAACCTGAAAACTCCTTTATGGCTCTCAGCACAAGAAATTTTATAAACAAGAAATAATCATAATCATAATATATTTGTGATACATCTTTAAGTGTTCAGTTTAATGTTTAATGAATATAATAATAATAATAATAATAATATAATAATAATAGGTTAATATATTCTGAGATCAAGTGGAATGTAAAATAAAATTAAGAGAACTACTGATAACAGAGGGACATAGTTGTCAATAGTTTTTGTACTTACAGTTATCAGAAATATTTAAAGTAGACAGAAGAATTTATGGTATACCATGTAGTACAGAATGGAATTGTGTACAAATAATGAACATATAATTGCTAAACTGTATCAACTTTTATTGAAATTTGAAAGAAGGTCAAAGAATGTGATAAAGTGGGCTAAAAACTTTTGTTTATAATATACAAATGGAACAATGGGAACATATGTCATTGAAAGGATTGGAATTTAAATCATACTATAATCTCAAGAAGAATCTTCATAAAATGATGTGCCTTTGATATATGATACTGGAAAATTATCCAGAATGTATAAAGGTATTTCAAATTTATGTTGGAAATATGAACAAGAAGGGTCATTTTATTATGGTTGGTGGACATGTAGAAAAGATAGAAAATTCTGCCAAATACATACAGGGTCAAATACATACAGTAATTCAGAGGATTTTACAGGTTAACATTCAATTGAAACTATAACTTTTTCTCTTGGACTAATGAATAAACAGGAAAGAGCCACAAAACACTTTTTATATGCATAATTATTGTCTGCACGAACATGGAAAGATTCGGCACTACCTACAATGGAGAAATGGTTGGTGGAGATGACAGAACTTACTGAAATGGCTTAAGTAACTTGTTTGATTAGACAGAGAAGACAATATCTGTATATATTGGTGATTGGAAACTGGTGATTGACTTTTTGCATAAAAATAAGAAAAAATAAAAATGATTTATGTTTTTGATGATTAGACAGAATAGATCATAGAAAAAAGACTTTCTAACTTGAGACAGAGAAGCTAAAATAGTTATAAGCAATATATAACTTTTGTGAAGATCAGAAGTCCTTTCTTTATATATTGGTTTACATCTTTTTTCTTCTACATTTTTTTCTTTCTGCACTTTAATTTTTTTCTTTTTTCTCCCTTTCTCTTTCCCCTTTTTTATTCTATATTAGTTTGTAATAGCTCTTATTACTTTTCTTAAAACTTTCAATAAAAATCATATATAAAACTACTTTCAGACATCTCTTTAATCAGCTATAACTTACAACAGTAAGTCTTGGTGTAGGACAAGTCTTATCAATTTCTACAATGTAACAAGTACAGTAAAGTACAGTATTTGCTGTACTGGCCAATGATATTGGATGGAATCAGCTTTAATTGGCTTGCCACGTAGAGTTCACTGAAAGAAAGGCAGGATATGCATGTAAATATTTTTCTATAGGCATCTGAATGTATGTATTTACTTATGGGTAGTTTTCCTATTATTTTAACTTTATTGCTATTAAACTTATTTGACTGATAGTATAAGAGAAATGAAAAGAAGGAAGGACATGCTAGTATTCAGCTAAACAAAAGTACTTGAGATAATTTATGGGAACATGTTCTAAGATTAATTCTACTGTCATGTTTGAAAGTATTTTTCCATTTAACAGGACAAAATAACATATACAAAATTATTCGTTTATGCAAAGTTACATTTTGATGCTCTATTTATACTGGTTATATACTAGCAGTTATAATTGTAGATAGTTATTTACAGAGAAATTTAAAACACCAGTGGAACATTTTTTTTCTACATTGTCTTACAGGAAAGTTCTCATTTGAAAGGCAATGTTAAGTAATTTCTTAATAAATATTTTATGGCTAACAGTATTATATTTACTTTTTATGTGACTGAAGACATAGTAACTGAATTTAATATTTTCAATCTGTCAAGAAATGTGACCATATAGACTTTTGTTAACAAATTATACTTGTGTACAGTCTTGTCTGATAAAGAAATATGGTGATAAACTCAATAGTTTATACATTGTTCATTACTTTAAGGAAGGTGATGGAGATACTGCACTATTTTTTTTCTTCATCATCCTTGTCATCTTTTAACCATATCTTTTATTGGTTTCACTGAAATTTCTTCATTTCATTGTTGTGAACTGCCCAGAGTCATTGAGAGTTGGGAGGTACACAGATTTAATATTATTATTACTTAGTATTTTTAGTATTAGTGTTTAGCATTATTATGGTATTTAATACTAGAATTAGTGTTTAGTATTTTTCTTACGGCCATTTTTTATATGTAGATTTTTGATTTTGATATAAATATACAGGTAGTCCTCAATTTAGAACCATTTGTTTAGCAACCATTTGAGATTTTGATGGAAATGAAAAAAGTGACTTGTGACCAGTCTTTATACTTATAACCACTGAGGCATCTGCGTAGTCATGTGATCTAATTTTGGGCATTTGGCAACAACTGTCAGTTTTGGAAGCCATATCAGGCCGGAAGCGTCTATGCTGCCACCTTCTCATGTGTGGGAAAGTAAGAGGGGGGATTTAGTAGAGGGGTGGTTGGTAGACATAATAGCATTCTTCCTGTCGGTCAAGGTCAGGGCGATCCGGCATCTGGAGAAGGAGTGGTCGGAGTGCTGAGTCGAGACGGGATGGATGTTGATTGGAGCATGTGATCGACTGAGGAGTGAGGGGATGGTTTGGGAGGTTTTGATTTACTGAGGGAAAACCCGGACCTTTCAGATTTGGGTTTTCCCAGATGTGCCAGTTTACCTCTTCTAGTAAAGAGAACTTTGGAAAACGCTTGCTTCCACATCTTTACTCAGAATTGGGCTTTTCTGGAACGCTGACGCCAACATTTACTACAGTTGCAGTATTCCAGGTCACATGATCCGCATTTGCTATTTTCCCAGTTAGTTTCTAACAGGCAAAGTCAATGGGGGAAGCTGGATTCACTTAAGAACCATATGATTTGCTTAGCCACCATGGCAAAAAAAATATCTAAAATCTGCATCACTCATTTAACTGCCTTGCTTAAAAATGAAAGTTCGGGTCCCTTTTGTGGTTGTAAAACGAAGACTATCCGTAGATTATGGATGTCTATGGGGAAGCAGGGACGCAATAAATTCCTTTATGTTTTCATTAAGTGAGCATCATGTGATCACGACTTGCAGTTGTTTCTGATTTCTTTGTTGGCTCTAAGCTGGTTGTGAAATGCATAAATGGTGATTGTGTGACAGGATGCTGCAATAGTTGTAAATGTAAAGACTGATTGTAAAGTTACTTTTTCAGTGCCATTGTAACTTTGAATGGTCACTAAAGAACACAATCGACATCTATCTGCACTTGTGTAGGCTTTCACGGTTGGTATCAATAAAGTAGCAATGAGCTTCTGGCCTGAATGTCCATGGTCTGGTTTTATAGTGGCCCGATATTTCACTGGCAATTTAAAGGCAGAGTGAGCAGCTTTATTGGGCTGGGCTATTCTGAACTTGACAAGCTGATCTCTGAATTGTCCATGTTATAGGAATACAAGAAAATAGACAAATCAGAAGTCTACTCCAGAAAGAACTAGTCAATGGCTTAACTCAAGGATTGACCAATTAGGAATTGGTCCTCTTGGAATTTCTTCAAAACAAACCAATTGGAAGTTTTAGATGAGGAACCAATTAGGAACAAGCCTCAAAGATCATAACTATGTGAGAACCAATATAGTTAATGAAAATATTTTTTTTTTAAATTTAACTGATGGGATATAAGTTTAATCATCTTTCCAAAGCAATAACAATTGAAAAAGTCTCCATCTTTCTCTCTCTCAGGGCTTTTGCCTTCTTTTTTTTTTTTTTTTATTGAAAAAGTTTTACAATTACATTTTCTCCCCAATTTCCCCCCCACCCCTCCCTAACCTCCCTAACCCTCCCTAACCCCCCCTAGCCCACCCCTCCCCCCCGGACTTCCACAAAATATAATCCAAATCAAAATCCCCTTTTTATAAAACTTGAACCCCTCCACCCCCTATATATTTTTCACATCTTCACAAAATTCAATTATTCTATCTCTATATAATACTTTCAGTTAAAAGCTATCTGATATTTCCTAGTTTGATATTTATTCTGCACATAATCTATCCACTTTTTCCACTCCCATACATAAGTCTCTTGTGAGTGATCTTTTAAATATGCTGAAATCTTCGCCATCTCTGCAAAACTGGCCATCTTCAAAGAGGGCTTTTGCCTTCTTGATATGAAATGTGTTTACATTATCAGTTAAACCTTTCTGTATGTATGGTTGCATCATCTATTCAAAATAGAGGCAGGTTCTTATCAGATATTGGTTGGCAGTATACCATTCACACCAGCTGTCTCATAAGATTCACATTTGGTACTTTTGAATTATATTTAGCCATTGTAAATTAATATTTAATAAATGTAAAAGGCAGTGTAAGTTTCATTGTTCCATAATAAATCATATATTTTTTGCAGAATTGCTAATGATTCTTGCGATTCTGCCAAAAGCTTGCACATTTGATGCAGTGTCTCTTATTGAGCCTATGTTGGTGAGATTTGCTATGTGCATATATTCCACATGTTTTCAGAAAATGGTTTTAGGCAATTGATGAGACTTTGTATTTAGTTTCTTTAGGTTGATTGCATTGTCATTAAAGTCTTAATACAGCATAAAACCAAGACTTGCTGATTTCCAACTTGAGCACATTCATTTATGTTCTGAAATATAGCCAGATCTTGTGTTCTACTTCTGACTAATTGATATTCATAATGGTAGTTCTGATGGCATGATAGCTACTAGTGAGTCAGGTGATATAACTGTGCTTTTTTTTACAGCTGTTTTTTTAACAAAAGAATTCCAGGGTGTAAACTAAAGAATCTTTGCGCCCCCCCTCCCCTCCCCCAAGTACAGTTCTTCTGGTTTCTCATTCAGTCTACAGGCAATTTAAGGAAGCTATTCCACTAGCCCACCACCCCAATGCAGCTGAGTTTGCTCCACAGGGGGAAAAGGTTGAATGGAAATAACAAGTTTTCCTCCCCCCCCCCCCAAGGCTTTAAAATTGCTTCTATTGTGAGGGTTATTTTAAAGGCTAATGATTGTGCAGAAGTGATTTTTGAAAAGAAGGTTTGTGCTTATGAGAGGAGAGGTTAATTCTCTACCCCATGTTCTGACCACCTTTTAGAAAATTGCTTCTGAACATGTGGAGGCTTTAAAAGACTCACTGCATGCAGAGGAGCATGTGTTATGTGTTCCTCTGCTTGAAGGGTAGAAGGAAAGGAAGGAAGGAGTGGAATTATATTCTGTCCATCACTAGTGTGATCATCCTAGTATGATTGTTTGAAGTTGGTTGGCTTGATACTGGCTCTCTGTCCTTTCTTGCTTGAAGCTGAAGTCATGGATGAAAAGAAGAAAGTGAGTACCACTGTTTCAAAACTGATTGCACAAAAGGTTGCAGAAATAATTCACCCTGCTATAATTATCCTAAATTCTGCAGCATCTTTTACAAGTAGAAAAACTGTCTTTGACATTTACCTTATAGCACTATCACACACCATGTAAACTCCTAAAGTGACTGGAAGTTAGCTACAGTACTAATTAATTGTCCCAATTGTGCTTTTTTCAGGAGGCAACTGGACTTTCTTGTTTTTTCTTTGAAGACGTTTCGCTTCTCATCCAAGAAGCTTCTTCAGCTCTGACAGAACAGTGGGGAATGGAAGCTATCCTGTCAGAGCTAAAGAAGCTTCTTGGATAAGAAGCGAAACGTCTTCAAAGAAAAAACAAGAAAGTCCAGTTGCCTCCTGAAAAAGCACCTTTGGGACCACCATGACCTGGATGACAGAGAATGTCTACAGACTTTTACTAATTAATTGGTTTGATTCCATATCCTGTTTACTTTGGCTTAGTCATTGTGCTTTTGATACCTCTATTCTATCTCTATAGAATATTCTTTATTCTACATCTCTCTATATCTACCTATATTATAGATAGATCTCTATCTATATTATAGATAGATCTCTATATCCACCTATATTCTTTATCTATATTCTACATTTCTAAACTTTGTGCTCTTGATGATCTATATATCTATACAATTGAAGGATCTATATCTATTTATATCCCGACTTTCTTTCTATAAAGAAAGTTGAGAGGATCTCCCTAAATCCTAAATACACAAGAAATGTATATTTATTGATCAGAAGCAGAATTCAGTAGGCTGAAGTCTTCCCTTCTTCTCTTTCTGGTTCCACCCTCTTGGGGCTGGGTGGGTGGTGAACTGTTAGTTAGCTGCTCTTAGTTTTAGCAAGTTTGTTTGGAGAAACTCCTTATGATCTCTGCCTAAGATACCAAGATTCATTGTTGGAAAGATACGACTCTATGAATTGAAGAAGAGAGGTTGTAGACAGTCTTGCACTATTCTTGGCAGCTAATCAGATGTGAGCCATCTTGCATTTTTCATTTTAATTTGTTCTTGAGAAGATAAATGTTTCCTTTTGACATAGATGTAGTTATTGTTATTTGTATTATAAATAATAGCTTGTCAATTCAAGCTTAAATGCAGTTGTTGGAAATTTCACTTTTTTCTTTGGAATAACTTTCTATTCATTATAGTTAATATAATTTCCATAGAATTCATTTTATGCTGCTGTTTTTAACATTTTAGATGGTGTACGTGTGAGTTTTGTAGTCAGTCCTGACTCGGGTAAATGCCTAGAAATGTTCATGTAGTTCTTGGTGGTTTAAAAACATTTTGTAAATCATCTTACATTTGCTGTGAATTGTAGCATATTAAATTCTATTCAGTGTTGATATTTCATACTAGTTTAATATTCTAATCCTGTTCAGGAATAAGCATGGAGGGTTTGTCCTCAACAAATGTGCAAATTTTAGTCACAGTATAAACTATAACTTTCTTTGAGGATGTGCAATTTCACACTTCTTTTGACACTGTTAAAAGGACGCCCTCTGTGTTGTGTCTAAAGGAATTCATATTGTTTCTATGTGTGATTTAGGACCTTTGGTTACAAAGCAAATGTTTTTATCATTTATTCTGTGTTATCTCAGTGTTGCCTAACTTTTCTGGGGAGAAATGCTACCTTCACCATGGTCTGTACGATAATGTATGTTGTTGGTATGCAAGAGTTGTTTACGCAGGCTATACAAGCAAGTCTCATGTGCTTGGAGTGCATGAAGTAGTTTTGCTAATCTGTCAGTATAGTATGTGCTTGTGGATAAATATAGGCTGGCAGCTACTCTGCAAGTTGTAGATCATCATCATACACTGAGGCTAAAAATTACCTCTGGTTATGGAAAATGTGTTCTGATCAGGAAGCTGCAGGTTGTCGTCATTTAAAACCCCAAAGTTCTAGCTTTGAATCTGAAGTTAATAAAAACTTCTGTAACAAAATGACCAAGCTAGGGACATGAAGCAAGTCATTTTTTTTTTTCTCAGCTATAGAAACAAAAAAATTTTATGATCGGGAATTTTTTTGATATTGTCATCCTCATGGAGATTTCACTGGCCTGCTGGCGGCGATCCAGTGTGATCAGCTTAATAAAAGGACTTGGTAGGTAAAAAAAAGAAAGACAAAAAGCTTTCCCATAAGTTTGAATTTTAAATTGACTTGTTAGAGTTTGTATTTAAAAACCATATATATATATATATATATATATATATATATATATATATATATATATATATATATATATATATATATATATTTATAGATATAGATGTGGGCAGATAACAAAAATACTGCCTGTTTTTGGTAAACTTAATGAGGTTCGGGTTTTGCCTGATAATATTTTTCTTCATTGATTTTGCTTTATAATCAAAGGAATATCTTTGGTTTTATTGTGTATTTGAAAAGCTATGGAAAGGGCATCATTTTTATCTTGAATTCTTCTAATGCATGTGTCATGTTATCTGCCGTATTTAATTCTAATTATCATAAAAGACACAGCACTATGATATAGGAAGAAAATTTGGTAATAAAGGGTTGAAGGTGGAGAAAGATTATCAGCCAGGATAATTTAGATATTTAGATATTTATTTTTGGCCAGGGGAAAAATAGCTAATTGATGCATAACCACAGGAATGGGATATTTATGTTTCATTTTTCTTAATTTTATATTTTATAATTTATTTTAATTATAAAATTAGAGTGGTAACTTAATGGTAATTAAATTGTAACGGTAGTTTAAGTAAAGTGAAAGTACGTGGTGTACTGATACTTGTTGCCATTGTGGTGTTCCTTGAGTGGAAAAACAGTTGAAATTAAGAAATTTTCTTGAACATAAATAAAGTTAAATGATAAGAGGTAATCTACAGCCTAAAAATCTCAGAATCATGTATGTGTTTTGTTAATTCCTAGATAATTTTCAGCAACAAATTGATTGTTTTGATTGTTTGGAAATTGTCTGTAGTATTTAAGATTTTTGACATGGGGAGATGTAAAAGAAAGAAGACTATAAATTTACAGGACTAACAATACCTCAAGTAGTTTTACTATAGAATAAAAAATATGAATTCAATTCAATTTTTGTTTACATTTTACCTTAATCTGCCCTCTTATTGTCCATGGATACTCTGTTACTTTCAAGAGTAACGGTTGTTGATAATGCTGTTATATCTGACTCACTTGTCACATATATAAGATGAAGATGCTATGTTAGAATAGTCTGCACCAGCCAAACATTTTCACATTTAAAGCAATATTTAGAATATTGATAATCTATATTTAGTAAATGGTGGCTTATTATGCTGATTTCAAGTGAGTGTAGGAATAAGCCAGGAAAACTATATGTATTTGGAATAATGTTAGTTAAAAAAACAGGAAGGGTTAAAGAAAAAGTCTCTTATATGATAAAGCTTGAATTGTATGCTGTAATTCTTGGTATGGAAAAATAAAACTACTTTTTTTGTTATGTAAACAACAGAAAAGTGACCAAAAAATTAATTTGTGTGGTGTCCTCTTACATTAGCTTGATTTATCCAAATAGAAAAAATTGAGAATTAAGTCAATCTGCTTCTGATTAATATTGACTACTATGCAAAATCAGAGTTCAGTGTGCTAACTATATTTCACTTCTGGGGATTATTATGAAAAATGTGTATCAGCTTAAAGAAATATTGCCTGTTTAGACTGCCTCCCGGAGGGAGTGGAGCATCCAACTTTAAATGCAACTTTCAGATATGAATAGTTGTGTGACTTATTTATCAGTATTTAATATTCCCATCAGTATTCATCATTCTAGACAAACATTCAATCTGGCACAATATTTATTTTGCCTTTTAAAATCCTGATTTCTCTGGGTTTTACTTATTTCTTATTCTTTTTCGCTCATTCTGCACTGTTACATTCCTATTTGTTGTAATTAGAGTTATTTCCTGCCAAACCTTACCGCATTTTTGGAAGCAGCTCCCCCTGAGTTATGTGGAGCTCATTACAACCACTAATTAAGAAAGCTTCTTATAAAACCTTTTCGAAAGATGTAACTGCATATAACCTTAATGACACCATTATATGATGGCATCGTTATTTCTTAATGAAATACTAGGAGAGCACAGCAGAAGAGAGACTGTTGTTCAGAAAAGATTGTACAGGGAAATCTACATCCCCTTGTCTGAGATTCTCCCTGCAATATAATTAGCTTATTTCTGTGTATTTGTGTGTGAGTATTATGCTCTTGTGGTTATACACACAGACACACACGAAAGGAACTGGCTATAATACTTTATTTGAGTAATACAGTTTCAGACTCTCGGTGTGCTTTTATCTTCTTTGTGTTCAGCATTTTAGAAGATAGTGCCACTGCCTAATATTTAATTTTAACAGCTCTACAATGTCTTTACATATTCACATTAAAAATAATATTAGGCTTTAATCCATTCAATATTTTAACAATCTGCACTTTGCAAGCTGCTTAATAAGATTATATAGTCTATATTGGAATAAAATTATAAGATTATTTAGTCTATATTGGAATAAAATCATTTTGTAATCTAAATTATGTTTTATTAAGTATATATTGCATTTTTAATTTTCAGCATCTCCAGTGGGTAACGGATACATTAAACCACCCGTCCCTTCTGTTTCTGGCACACAAAAGGAAAAGGGACCTCCAACCATGCTACCTATCAATGTTGATCCAGATAGTAAGCCTGGAGAATATGTCTTGAAAAGTTTATTTGTTAACTTTACCACCCTGGCTGAACGCAAGATCCGCATCATCATGGCAGAACCTCTGGTAAGTCAAAGAAAAATTAACATTTCAGTGTAGAATGAACTAAAACTAATTTGCAATCAATTTGCTAGAATCTCTTGAACCAATGGAATATGACTGTTTTACTCTGTGGGGGGATTAAAAACCTGTAAAATAGCAACTTCACTAAAATAAGAAATATGTATGGAATGCACTTGGAAAATATGTTGCCTTGCCCAACTCGGTGGATAAGGGAAATATAATTCTAATACAAGGGTGTCAAATTGGATTCCTTCGAGGCATGGATCAGCATTGTAGTTCTCCTCCGTGGGCCAGCCGGGGGGCGGAGACAGAATGGACATCTCATGCAGTACCTCTAGCAACCAAAATGGGGCGTGAGGCCCTCCGCGCACTGTTTTCAGCTTGGACGGCCTCCTGCAGCACCGTGCCAGCCAAAATGAGGCACAGGGGGCCTCACGCCCATTTTGGCTGCCAGAGGCACCGTGGGCCGGTCCTTTGTTATTTCCAGGCCCGTCCTGCAGGCCAGATTTAAGTACCCCGCAGACCAGTTTTGGCCGCAGGCCTTGAGTTTCACATCCTTGCTCTAATATGTTGACAAAAATGATTAACAAGATTTAACAACCCAGGCATTTGCATCAGACTGGGTTCAGGATTATTCTTTTGAATGCCAAGTTTGCCTATAATATATTTAGCACCATCCATAGTCAGTTGTGGATAACAGGAGAAACCTGACATGTATCACCAAGAGCTGGCTTGACGAAGGGGGAAGGAGGTGTATGGCTGTCACTGAAATTTCTTTGACCAGGTTTCATGTGCTCTGTCAGCTCTTGGAGCAAGGGGAAAGAAGTGACAATAATATATTGGCACACTATGGGTGTTATGAGAAACATTGCTGATATTTGTGAGATTAGCTTTTGGGCAAAGTAGAGGGTGTTGCTCTTTTACCATTCTTTTACCATCCAGCCTCTTGATGTCATTACTATACTGGATGTTTATTCACCCAGGCTGCTGACTTGGAGAAATTTCTGCTTCCTCTTTCTGGGTTCAAAAATAGTTTAGGAATTTCTGGCTGCCATGATAACTATAGGCTTGGACATCACTAGCCTGATTTATATACAGTATCTGGCCTTTATCTTGGAGATAGAAAATGTTACTTGGTTCTTATGGACTTTTCCATAAATCCCTTGTTGTAGGAAGATCACTTTCTTATAGTGATGGATCTAACTGAAGCCAGCAAAGTCTGTAGCTTTACAGTGGCTCTTAATGGGTCCATAGGGTTTCAAGATGACACTATGTTTTCCCAGTTATCTTGTGGACAACTCTGTCCAATGCCTTGTTAGACTACCAAGGTTCTCAATAGGGTTGCTCTTATTGAATGACCTCTCCCTGACTGCTGATCCTGTGGAAATTATTGATTCTTTGAGGAGCTTCAGGAAATGAAATATGTGAAATAACATTGGTAGAAAACAAAAAGTCAGAGTGACCAGTTTCAGATATGAAATTTAATTCAAGCCTATTCCATGACATAAGGTAGCAAAGCAGAATTATATTTTCCAAAGAATATCTAGTTTATGACTGTGCTTGTGAGATACTTTTAAAATAACACTTAAAAGATAATGGAAGAATCTATGCCGTATTCATTCTCCTGAAAAAAATCAATGAGTTTTGGTCAGCGTTTTCATGGTCCAATGACATAGTTCACACAACTTTTTCATTGTGTCATTGTGTCTCTTTGACTATATGGAGTAACTGTATATAATATCAACCTTATCTATTAATCTATTAGAGAGAAATGAATAATTTTGTAATAATTTGGGGGCACCCTATCTGATATAGTACAGGCTCTAACATGATTGTGAGCCTTTAGGCACTTTTCATATACTATATTCTATGTGAAAGGAGACTGTTTTACTGATGACTTTATGCCTATAGGGAGCAAAATGCTTCTCGTTCCTGAAGATTTTAAAATGTATTTCTTTCAGAATAGTTCAAGGCTCCTTAACTGCTAATAAACCTGTATTTTTCCACAGAGATTAGAGTCAAAATGAAAAATGGAGAATATTTTAGAACCATAGATATACAAGAATTGGTCCATCACTATAGTTAATTCAACTTTTCTATATTTGAATTAGGCCCACATTACTAGAACAAGATAAGTGGCCTTTACAAATCATACTGTAGTCTAACAGATGCATTGAATGAAAACTAGTGAAATGTTAAATTTCTATTTATTTCAAATGAAAAGAAAAAATATACTTATCACTAAATATTTGATAGTGACAGTGCTAAAAATTACAACACTCTGTAAGCAATTCACAGATTGCCCCCAACAATCTGGATCTGCATTTTACCGACCTCAGAAGGATGGAAGGCTACGTCAACCTTGAGCCAGTCAGGATCGAATGACAGCAATACTGCATTTTATCCACTGTGCCACCATCTTGTTGTATTCTGTTGCAGGAAGGGTTCTTTTTTGCACCATTTCTGTTCATTTGCTTGTAGAGGACTTAGCATTTGTTCAGATGACATACATAGCCATAATTTTTATTTATTTATTTATTTAAATTTGTATACCGCCCTTCTCCTGGTGGACTCAGTGCGGTGCACAGCCAAGTAAAAAACATCCAATACAAAAGTTAAAAATGTAAAAGAATTATATCCTTTGGCCGAAAAATTAAGAACCTTACGACTAAAACCCATTAAACAAGTAAAAATCTAATATCTCAAAAACGGGATATAATTTAAGTGGGAATCGTTTGCAGATTACATTTAAGGCTCTCTACCATAACCACAGTTTTGAATATGTACTTAGTTCAAATGTCCACAAAACCTCACCACAGAATATACCTTTTCTTATTAAACTAAGTCAAGATGCAGGGCACTTTAGGTACTGCCTAAGCCACAGGTTGGCTCAGCTACTGCTGCCTTCTTAGCACAAGCATATATTTTCCTGGAACCACAGAGCTACAATGCAAGCTGAGAAAAAAACACAGCTTCTTTTTTTTTTTTTTTTAAGTTTTATTAACATAAACAAACATAAAACACAAATACATGTAAACACTTATACATTAACAAAGAGTCAATCGACTAACTTCTAGAAAACCTTCGCATCGGTGATTAATGCCCATTTAACCAATTTTCCTTAATCATACTATTTACAAATTCACTTGCTTATACCTTGATATATTCATTGAAGTTCAGCAGTATCTTTCTACAAACATATTAACCATTTATTTATACAATCCTACGGCTCATCTCATGTATCTATTTCTGCAATTCTTGAGTTATGTTCTCCTAATGTCCTATGTTGTTGGCCCTATCCTTCTTTCTAACCATGTGTACCATTTTTGCCAAACTAAATAAAAGTCAGTGTTCTCTTTATCTTGGAGCTCTTTTGTGAGCCTATTCATCTCTGCGCATTCATTTATTTTTGTTATTATTTTTTCTTCTGTTGGTATTATCTCGGATTTCCAATTCTGAGCGTACACTATACGTGCCGCTGTCAATATGTGGATGGTAAGATATTTTATCTCCTTGGTACACTGTGGTGTAGTCATTCCAAATAGAAAGAGTTCTGGTTTCATTTCTACACTTTGCCTCGTTGTTTCTTCGATTATTCTCTTAATCTCTTGCCAGTAGCGTTGTGCCTTCCTGCAAGACCACCAGAGATGGTAATATGTCCCCATTTGTGTCTTGCACTTCCAACACATTGGTGATGTGTTTGGAAACATTTTAGCCAAACGTGCCGGAGGAAGGTGCCATCTATAAAATATCTTGTATAAATTTTCTTTGTATGGAATCGACAGTGTCATCTTATAATTTTCTGCCCATAGCTTGTCCCATCTATCCAACTCTATATTGTGACCTATATTTCTTGCCCAGCTTACCATGTTTTCTTTCACTGTTTCCTCCTCTAATTTATACCTTATTAAATATCCATAAATTTTAGATATTATTTTCTCATCTGTGCCTTTTAAAATTTTATCTAGTTCACTTGGTTGGCTTTGAAAATCATAATGTCTCCGGTCTGCTGTATATTTTGACTCAATTTGAAGGTATGGCCACCAATCAATCATAATGCCTCGTCTTTCCAGTTCTTGTCTCGTAAGTAGGTCTCCCTCACTACTCAACAATTCTTGATATTTCCGCATCTTTCCTATTTCTATAGTGTTTGGATAAATTAGTGCCTCCATAGGCGACAACCATCGTGGGATTTTACTATAGTGTTGCCTTCTGATATCTTGCCATGTTTTATATAGTGCACCTCTTATTACATGTCTCTGGAAGTACGGATGTTGCTTGTCTGTGCCTTCCCACAGAAAGGCATGCCAACCTCGACTCAGATCAAATCCCTCCAAGTATAGCGTTCTCCTATTTGATAGATCTATCCATTCTCTGATCCAATTCAACGCCGCCGCCTTGTAATATAGCTCCCAGTCTGGTAGACCTAGGCCTCCCTTCTCCTTTGTGTCCTGTAAGCATCTTATTTTAATTCTAGCTTTCTTTCCTTGCCAGATGTATTTCATTATTGTCTTATTGAGATCCTTAAAGAAATCTTTTCCCGGACCAATTGGTATCACTTGGAAGAGATATAGGAGTCTTGGTAATATGTTCATCTTTACAGACGCTATTCTGCCAAGAAATGATAGTTGTACCTTATTCCATCTTTCCAAGTCTTTTCTAATTTGCTTCATCAATTTAATGTAATTGTCCTCTCTAATAGTTGTTGCTTTTGTAGTAAGCCAAATTCCCAAATATTTTACTTTCTTCGCAATTTGCATTCCTAATTCTTCTTCTAATTTTTCCTCTTGTGTCATTGTCATATTTTTGGTCAAGACTTTGGTTTTTTGTTTATTGATCTTAAGCCCCGCCACTTTGCCATACTCCTCTATCTTCTCTAATAATTTGACTCCCGCTACTTCCGGTTGTTCCACTATGAAGACCACATCATCCGCGAAAGCCTGTAGTTTATACTCCTCATTCCTTATCTTCAGTCCTTTTATTTCTTCTTCCTTTCTTACTTCCTTTAGAAGGACTTCCAGTGAGATTATAAACAGTAGAGGCGATATCGGGCATCCTTGTCTTACCCCCTTTTGGATGCTTATTTTTTCGGTCATATCTCCATTAATTATAATTCTTGCTGTCTGGGAAGAATATATTTTCTTAATCATTTTCAGGAATTTGTCGCCGAAATTCATAATCTGCAGTTGTGCTATAAGGAATTTCCAGTTCAAATTGTCGAACGCCTTTTGCGCGTCGAGAAAGATTAGCGCTACCTGATTATTGATGTTTTGCTCATAGTATTCGAGAACGTTTATTATTGTCCTCATGTTGTTTTTTATTTGTCTCCTTGGGACAAAACCATTTTGGTCGGGGTGTATATAATTATGTATAATTGTTTTCAGCCTCTGTGCTATAATTGTCGTGAATAGTTTATAATCTACATTTAACAGCGAGATGGGTCTATAATTTTGGACTTTAGTCGGATCCGTATCTTCTTTGGGGATGAGTGAGATAATTGTTTCGGCCCAAGATTTAGGTGTTTCTGCTTCCAGCAGTGCCTCATTGAGAACTTGTAGTAGTAGTTCGTCTATTGCAGACTGGCAGTTTTTATAAAATTCCGTTGGAATTCCATCCGAACACAGCTTCTTTATCAGTCTGTTGACAGATGCAGTGAGTATGCATGCCTATGCAGATCCAAAGTACTTTCCCTGCTTCAGATAATTCTGCATACTTCTAAAGAAGACTCTAAAAACAGCTTCAGTCTCAGAACTTTTCCATATCAGAATATCACTTTCAGAAAGGTTGTCTACTTTATGGTTAATTTGTTTATGTACTCAAGCCTGGTGTCTGTAGATCAAAATTTCAGATAAGTACAAATGGAAGAAAGCAATCTTTCATATAACTAGATCCCATGCTGTAGTAAGATGTTGAAGTAAAATCAGCATTTGGATTTGAGTTTGGAAATGCATTGGAAAGTGGTACAGCCAATAAAACACAGCCTGTCCCAGTTTAATAATTTTGCTACTCTAATATCAACTAATTGCAGTTTTCATTTTTTTGAAGATGCAGTGCCCTGTCATACTTTAAATGGGAGATTGTTAGACTCTATAGCCATGTCTCAAATGCCAGAAGCCTATCAGAAAAGGGAATCATTGCTTTGGGCTTTTCCTTTCATAACAGATAGATAGATCTAATATTTTTATTGACAATTGAGGATATGTTTGGGGTATACATCAGAATTCAAATAAAACTCAGTTTGATGTTTTAAAGATATTTTCAGGAATGTCTTTCTTGTACTGTTTTTATTTTTTCCATAAGGGTAGAAAATCAAGTTTTGCATTAAGAACAAGTCCACTTTCAAAACATATTAAAGCAGTAGTTAAGTTGATAATAAGTCTATCAGTGTGTTAAGGTCTTTTGAGCTCCTCTCATGCCTTACTCATTATATCAATTGAAGTTGAGGTCTGACAGCCATAAAATATCCCATTCATTAAGTTGAAAATTTTACATGAATTATTACTCAATTTATCTGCATATTATTTATTTATTTTTTATTAGTATTAGCAGATTTCTGTGGTTTAAAAGAGGTTGCCAAAAATGTTCCTGCATCTTGCTTTTGCCTGATATTTCCAAATTAAAATACTTATCTAAATTTTGGGTATTTCCTTCCTTTATATTATTTTTTTATTAAACATGTCACAAAAAATACGCGAACAATAACAATTTTTAAAAGACAAAGAAAATACTGAAGTAATGGATAAATAAGTAAACAAAGAATCCAAGATGTCTAGGAAATTATAATTTTCCAGTATATCATTAATCAATTATGAACAAATGAATATAATATATAAGAAACTAAAAATCGAAGTTCTAAGCAAGGATTCATATCAAGAACCATGCTTAACACAGTATGAATCACCAAGGCAAAATTGGAAATTTATTCTGATTTAAATGTCCCATGAAACTAAAATGTGAACATTGAAAACCCAAATCTTGGTAGAGTCACAAATAAGTTGGAATACAATTCTGTTTCTGTTTTACTAGTTAAGGTACAGAGTTATTTTGGACATTGAAATGTACTCCCACAATTTGTTTAATCATTTTTCCAAAGAGACAATCAGATGACCTTTTCAATAAGAAGCACACAATATCCTTCCAGCAGTAAACAAAAGTAATTCAGTTTACTTAGAGGGAAGATATGGCTTAATAAATTATTGCAGGTTGAAATGGAAATTTGACTTTTAAAATTTATTTCATTCTAGTATGAATCATTTTCCAAACAGGAAAAAAAAATCTGACCTATTTATTACAGTTCAAAACAATTTTTAGAAAATGAATTATCAACTTTAGCAATAAAAACTACAATAATACCAATGTAAAATATCTTACACCCATTTTCTATGAATATAATATTTAGAGTAAGCTTAAATTCCCATTGTTACATCTTCATTACTTGTATTCAAATTCTGCATCTATTTAATAATGGAATCTTTGTGGGTTCAAATACATATAATGATATAAAAAATTTTAAAGATCAACATTCAGTTGAAATTAGCACTTTTCTTGCTGGGAATAATAGCAGTCAGCTTAAAAAGATGACATCCCTCTTCCCCGTTCTGGCATATTCACAAAGGCCCCCTCCCTCCAGGAAGGAAGAGATATCTGAACACCTGCCTAGGAATTTCCTTCTGTTCTCATAGTAGAGTTTTTTTCCTTGTGGCAGAAGCAGCTTTTAATCAAAGAAGTGTGATATATCCATGCAGCTAATATATTACAGTTTGCTATGATTAATTTGAATTATATTATATAAATATTTAATGTGGTCATTTTTTATTTGCATATTTCATTTGCATTTTTATTTATGATTATATATATTGATATATGTGTGAGGGAACAGATGACTTCTACCTTGTTCATAAATTTTGTGGAAATTATTTATTCTCTGAATGGATCAATTGCTTTCTGCCAACATGTCAGTGCATGCTTTTCAAACCTTTGTTAATAGGCCATCATCCAGATTGTTCAGACCAGAGTCTCGGTAATCATCTCTCTTTTGTCTGCATCATTTCCGCAGATAATATTAATGTTTCCTTTTCCTGGTCCTCTTCTTTGGACTGATCAAAATACAGATGCTTGGCAATTGGTTTCATATTTATGACGGTTGCAGTGTCCTGGGATCATGTGATCATCTTTTGCGACCTTCTGAAAAGCAAAATCAATAAGATTGACAGCAACCCTGTTACTAACTTAACAAATGCAATGATTCACTTAACAACTGTGGCAAGAAAAGTAGTAAAATGGGGCAAAACTCACTTAAATGTTTCACTTAGCAACATAAAGTTTGGACTCAATTATGGTCATAACTTGAGGATTCCCTGTACTCAAATCTACAAGCTAAAAAAGAATAATTGGAAGAATATTTGTAAACCAAGAAGGAGTTCACACTTTAATTTGAAATTTACTATTGAGTTCAAGAAACAAAACATCTTTTGGGGATGTTGTAATTCTTCTCTATTATCTCACAAACTGTAATTATTTATGACTTTTAAAAATCATTATGATGAAGAGAAATAATTGTGATCTTGAAAGCGTTTTCAATTTTAATTTTTTAAAATATATTTTGTGAAAAAACTAGATTACCTCTTTTTCTAAAATTCATTATATATTCTTCTGATGAAAGTTCAGGATATGAAAATGAGACTTTAATGGGACATTGTTTATTAAGATAGGAATATGTTTATTTGGTGTTCTTTGGTTCTTATATAACAGCTGCTTCAGTCCAAAATACAGTGAATCATTGAAAATGAATAAACCCCTTTTGTACTAAATTTAGTGGCTGTAGATTTTGGCTCTGTATTTAGCCTTCCAATATGAAAGATAGTGAATAAATTGCAATAGACATATTTGGGTGGAGTAAAGAATGTTCTTCCCTTTTTGCAAACACTGTAAATAGCCAAATAGAGACTTGAGAAATCTCTGTGCAGCGATTTCTTAGAAGAGATTAATTTCCATAAAAAAATTAGTTTTGCTAAAATGGGAAGACAGAGAATCAATGACTATATTTAGGGAGAAAAGCATATAAAAGAAATGCACTAAAGTATTGGGTCCCAAAGTAATTAAACCCAATACACCTAAGAGTAACATTTATTTTATGTTTTCTTCTCATGACTGCTGCTGCCAAATATTATCTTTGTGTCTATACCAGACTACTTGCATAACCCATCTTTGATTCTCTACCATCTTCTCTTCTTTTGTGCAAGCATTGTGCAAGCAGCATGATCATCTGTCAGCCTTCCTGGCGCAGAACCAGCCGTTTCTCTGTTGTTACCCAGTGAGACCTCTGCTGTGTTCCTGGCATCGGCATCATTTCCCTTCCCGTTCATCAAATGAATCCAGAAAGCATGTGCAGGCAGGCAGATTGCTCTTCTGTGGCTGACCTTTCTCTGAGTTGAACAGAGAGAGAAATTTTCATGTTCCCAGGAAGCCATTTCCACTATAATGACTAATTGGCACAGGACTGCCTATTCAAGTAACTGGGGTCATGGCCCACATCCTTTTTGTAAATCTTTGTGAACAACCTGCCGCTTGGCTAGTAATAGTTTATTTAGAGAAAATAGTGCTGGATAATGACTTGGATTTTTTTTCTTCTTAAAATTTTGAAAGAGAATCTTTTTTCTTTTTCTTTTTTTTAAAGAGTTCATTTCTAAAACAGTTTTCCTTTTTTCAGGAAGGTGGAAAACCCTACAAAGATATTGTACCATAGCTTGTAATTCATTTCTGGAAATTTTATATTTGCATTTCATGATTTTAAAATTCCGCTGTGGTATTTCTCTGGAACTGATTTCTAGTTTGAAGTCTTAAAGAAAATCGGCGAGCATTTTGTGTTGAGGGATGACAACAATGATTTCTCCTCTTAATTTCCCCATTTGTGAGTGTTTTGCATTTTAGGCCTCTTCAAAACCTGGAAGCTACCTTTAGTTCTGCTTCAGTAGAGCAATTGTTCCTAGTCGTGCCTGTTCTGATTAGTTCTAAATAGTGCAAAGAGCCATTAGGTTACGAGAGTGCATCTATTCCTTTATGCTGACTTGTGAAGCTGCTTGGTTTTTCCTAACTAAAACTATACCTTTTTAATCTGTTTCCATCTGTGAGCCTTTGTTCTTCATTTCCTCAGCATGGAGCAATCATGCTTTTCCATCTGCTATATCTTGAGGCAGAACTGAACTTGGTTCAACTTTTTGTTAGTCCTGCAAAATGCCATAAAATAACTTTAATGTGCAAAAGTTGATTGCATAGAGGGCAGAACAAGAATTCAGTGACATAATTTCAAGAAAACCAGACTTTTTCCTGCTTCCATTCCGTTTATCCCTGGAACTTTATTTTCCTTTGTTTCTGGTAGACAGTTATCAGGAAAGTGCTTTGGAAGGGCCCTAGGGAAGCTCTGGAGGCAATAGGATATGATGCATCTGAAGGCATCTACTGGGAGACGAGTGGGCCTCCATTGGCCTCTGTAAGAAAAGTGTGCTAAACTAAATGGCCTTGAATCCAATCCACCAAGATGTTGCTTATGTTTTTAAGATACAGATTGGATGTTATAGGTCCGGGGTGTCAAACTTGTGGCCTGCGGGCTGGATGTGTCACGCACTGGCCACACCCACCCCCGTTTTAGCAAAGGGGGGAAAAGTCATACATCATGTGATGACGTGACGATGCGAGTTTGACACCTCTGTTATAGGTAATATCCAGGTTGCAATTTTTCCACTCAGTTGCATCTAACCTTAGCGCTCTTAGTGATAATCATAATTTGTTTCCCTTTAATTTGTCAGTTGATTTGCTTGGAACAAAATCTTCAAAATAAAAAAAGCAAGGTGATCCATTGCTTGCCCATGCTAACCACATATTTGACAATTGGACACAGTGTATTTTCACAGCTTCACTGTGAAATTCAGACTGGTAAAACAGCTAGAGTGTGAACAAGAACTAAATAATTAACGATAGGGTAAGGTGATAGGAATAAAATTACTGAGTAAAGACAACATATATTTGGAGTAGGCTTGGAAAGATACAAAGGTGAACTAAAACGGGAAACATGCCCCAGATAATAGGAACTCCAAAAGAACAAGGGCTTTGTTAGCGCAGGGACAGGTGAAATCTGAGAAATCTAGTTTAAGAACTAAAAATACTTTTGTCTGTCTCCTAATGCATTCAAGGTTATTTCCTATAAACTTACAAAGGATGACTATTGTTACTTAGGACATTAATGTTAAAAAGGGTAATTATAATTAGTCTGACAGTCTTCTAGAATGTCTCCTAGATTTTACAGATATATATTGTAGTGATGCCAACAGTTTGCATGATAAATATACAAATCCAAGACTGGAACAATGAAGAAAAACAATGTAAAGCAACCCTTCCCTAGATTTTCATTTTGTTGTAAAATATTCTGAGCAAAATACACCTAGTTAGAACATTGTATATGGGGTATAAATTAATCTTTTCTTCCTCTGTAATTTCTGCAAGATAAAACCCACTTCACCCCGCCCTTCGATTACTCTGGCAATATGACTATTATGACTATAATAGTCCTTCAAGTGATGGTAATTGGGACTCAAATTTTCATCACTGAGCAATGCAGATGTAAATTGCAGTGTCATGTGCCATATCACTTAGTGATGGCAATCCCCATTGTCGTTATTAACCAAATTCCAGCAGTTGTCAGCTGAGGACCCATTCCAATCCAAGCCCCAAGCTTTGTTCCCTCCGAGCCCCAAGCCTTGGTAAGATAAGGGACTGCCTTCAATTCCCCCCACTGACCTATCTTGAGAAGAAGTTTTGAGAGGACATCACCATGCACAATCTTGGGAAGAAAGCCTCATGTGGTCAGCAGCTACCTCATGAATGGCAGAGCAGGCATGCTTGGTCAGCAATGGGAGCAAGAAAACAGCAAAGGTCAACTAGGGCTGCTGGAGCCAAAAGGGATAGAGATAAGTTGTGGGAGATAGGCAAGTGAGGGGAATCGAAGTGCCTCTGCTTTGTAAGTGGAGGATAAATTTTGATAATGTGACCACAGTGTGTTGCACTGATGCATTTCCCTTTGTTCACCATCACCATAGCTGCAAACAGTCACTGAACAAATAATTGTAAGTTGAGGACTGCTAATTGTAATTTCTCAAATATTAGGTCTGTACATAATTCTGGATCCAAATTCTAGTTTAATAATATGCACAGTATGAGCTATTTTGTTCTTCCATTCATGTAAATGAACTAACAAATTAGGATTCAGTACTTAAAGCAGTTTTGTAAGCTTGTGTCTATAACTAAATGCTAGCAAAGAAGGCAGGTTTCTGGCTATGGTCCCAAGATAGCTTATAAATCTTACCTTAGTGAGGTATTTATTATATGTTTATTATATGTTTTGATATTTGATGTTGTGTACAGAATCCTGAAAAGCATTTTCAATTATATTGACTTCTGACATAAAATGTCTATATAACAAGTCAAATAACATTTTACAATGATAAATAATATATCTTATATATTTTATTATAGGAAAAACCATTGAGCAAATCTCTGCAACATGGAGAAGATCCACAGTTTGATCAAGTAAGTTATATTGGAGACAAGTAAATTATATCTCTTTTGCTGTCTGCACTGTAGTTCCAGTTACTTATATGACTAAAGCAGAAGAATTACAACTTGATTAATCTTCTCCTTTGAGGCTGTTGATATCTTCAATTTATTTTAGTTTTGTTATTAAGAAAATATATACTGTTCAGCCATTGTAGGTTAGAAAAAAAAGTGCAAGACTGAACCTACACTATATCATTGTACTGCCCCGCAATTGTAGAGCCAATTCATCAAGACATTAAAAATTGACAGCTTTTGCTAAACATACATAACCTTAAATATTCACTTTAAACCTTTCTCAAGGCTGAATAACATTTTGTTTCAGCCCACATAAATCTCTTTGCAGCTCTGAAAAACTTCAAAATGTTCTTACTGTATATTGCTTAATAATACAATCCATTTCTTTCACCACATGAGACTTTTTGATACCAATTGTAAAGCATGGTGATGGCAAAGTTATGGTTTGGAGCTGTTTTGCTGCATCAGGACCTGGACAGCTAACTTTCATAGAAGCCACTATGAATCATTCATTATGCCAGAGGATAATGTGCTTGAGGATAACATGAGACCATCTGTCAGAAAATTGAAACTCAATCAAAAGTAGACCTTGTAACATGACAATAACACTAAACATTCCAGCTTATCAATGAAGGGATCTCTGAAAAAAAACAACCCTGAAGGTTCTGGAATAGCCAAGTCAAAATTCAGATTTTAACCCATCGAGATGGTGTGGCATGTGCTTGAATGCTCCTTAAACATCAACATCTGAAAAAATTATACATGGAGGAGTAGGGAAAAATTCTTCTCAGTTGATGTCAGAGAGTAATAGACACTTATAGGTAATCCTTGACATATGATCATTTGTTTAGGACCATTCAAAGTTACGATGGTGCTGAAAAAACTGAATTATGACCAGTTTTTACACTTATGACCATTGTAGCATCCCTTCAGTCATGTGATCTCCATCTGGGACCTTCTTAGTCAGCTTCTGAAAAGCAAAGTCAATGGGGAAGCTAGCAGGAAAGGTTGCAAGTCATGGTCTTGTGATGTCTCGCTTAACAACCAAGGTGATTTGGTTAGTAACTGCGGCCACAAAGGTAATAAAATCAGGTGAAGTCACATTATGTCTCACTTAATGACTGCAGCACTTAATCATGAATTTCTAGACCCAATTGTGGTTGTAAATTGAGGACTACCTGTATAAGACACTCCTGTGGCTAGAATATCAAGTATTAGAGTCAGTAACTTATACTTACTGTTTCTGCAGAAGAAAATGGCATAGCTCTTAATTTTTTGTTGAGTAAATGGCTGCAAAGATAAATTTGTATAGGTTGTTTTGTTGAATTACATTACTTTTATCTTTCATATACCGTTTGAATGTAAATAAAATACCAATATGTCCACATATATTTTAAAAGAAAAAAAATCTTTACAAGTGGTATAAATAAATAAATAAATAAATAATTTTATTTCTATATCGCCCTTCTTCCGAAGGACTCAGGGCGGTGTACAGCCTATTAAAAGCACAAAGACAGATATCAATTAAAAATAATTAAAATTATTAAATAATTTTGGCTCAGATTTAAAACCCCAAAATTTAAAACACATGCTTACTTTTTATGACTGTATTTGTTTTAACATTTTTATCATGTTTTATATGCAGTGAAAAAATTACAACATAGTTTATAAATACAAAGAAATGATGAAATAGAAGTTCTTCTGCAATATAAGAAAGCTACCTGAGCTATTGTTGATTTGGCGTCTGTGACTTATGTTTTTCAGTGGTGCCGAGTTTAAAATTAATTTCATAAAATTTCTGGACATTGACATATTGACTTCTTTTATTTATTTTTGGTTCCCCTCCCCCTTTTTTTCTCTCTCTGTCTCTATAATGCATACAGATGTACACTTTTATTCCAGATGTTGATTAAAAACAACTTTATATTCAAATCTTATTCAACTGGTTCAAGTTGAAGGTGTTATTAGTTTTATAACAATCTTAGCAACAGTTGAGTGGCTGTCAAAAGTTTTCCTGTCTCATTAAAATGTACTGTAAGACAGCTGTTGCTGGCAAAGTTGTACCAGTAATGGTTTTTGGCAAATGGTGTGTTGCAGAGGGAATCAACTGAAGTCTATGAAAAGCCTCATGAGATTTAATTAGTACAACATGGAGGAGGACTCATCACTAGAGGGATAATAGTGTTTTAATCCCACTCAATGATCAGGATAGGTTGGTTGTAGAAAAGGATTGTGAAGACTGAAACGTGGAGATAATATCTTAATGTTTTAAATAAGCAACAATATGTGCAGTGGACATTTCTTTTGGGGGCAAGCATGCCACAATGACAGAAGCAGCAGCAGCATGCCATAGTGATATGAGCCTGCAGGTTTGTACATGAAGTCTGCTGCGGTCACATACTGTGGGCAATATACTGTGGGCGCTGTGGGCACTGCAGTGTGGCCTACAAAAGGAGCAAGATCTTACAGATGCCTATGGCCTGTGCTTGCCATTTCTAGCTTGGTTCTTAGGCATATGCAAAACATTTGGAGGAGTGCTTCACAAAGTGTTGAGGTACTACATCCAATTAAAAGCTCAGAACAGATAGATAAAGGATACACCATATTGTCTGAGTACTTTTGAAATTATTGTGAAGATGCAGCAATTAGAAACTGTGTGGTGCCCTTTGTTTTGAGGAATGGTTCAGAGGTTTACTTCAATAATTTTGTGAAGCAGGTCTTCAAATGACTTGCCTATCCCTACTAATAATAAATTTAACGAAGATATATAGTATTTATATTCTGATTTGACAGTTCAATAACTTTTTTTTTTATTATTACTTACGTCAGAGCAAAAATACTTTAGGTGACTTATTTTTCAAATTCTTCCAAAATAATTATGAAAAGTATATTTGTAAAGACTAGCAGGGCGTTTGCTTGTGTAGGGTGGGTATCTCAAGCTGCATGCTCTGTAGTTCATTCAGGTTGGAAGAACATGATCATTTTGTGTAACAAGGACCCATTTGTACATCTGCACACTCCCTTTCAGTAGTAACACAGAGCTAGAATTCTTCTCACACTGGCTGTGATTCCAATAAATGGAGGGGTTGAGTAACCAGCATGCTGACTTAGACGTTCCTCCCTTCCTGTATTCTAAGAGTCAGTCTCTGTAAATTCCACCCTTCCTTCCTGACTTATAAGACCAATGACCAAAAAAGTTAAAAAGCTAAGGAGACACTGTGTATTTAATTTACATTACATTGGGCAGCACTGTTCAATAAATTAGGCATTAATAGGTGAAGCTGCATACCTGTAAGTTATACATACTACACATAATAAACCAAGCTGAGATCCGTGCAGTTGCTTGTTCAAATCAAATCAGTACATTTATAACAATTATCTTACTAATAGACCATTGGGACTACATACCCAGTGACAAAAATAGGAGAATATTAATGAAAAATCATGTGGCAAAAATTATTTATTTGTTTGTTTGTTTGTCTATCAAACTTGATAACCCACCATCTCCCTTGTAGAAGGGCTTTATGGGTTATCTCCATAACCATCAGGTGAAAATCTATATGAACTCAGAATTTCACTGATAGTACATCCGAACAGGTAGCTGACATTGCAGATCTGCCAATTGAGAAAAGCAGGAACAAATGAGAGAGAGGTGAGGAATTCAGAGAAAGAAATGGTCACTCTTCACTTATCAAGAAAAATCTCAGTATTTGCAAAATTTCATTACCAAGGATCAGCGAATTCACAGGAATTGGAAAGAAATCTGTAATATGAATTTGAGATAGGGTTTAAGAAAAAGAAAGCTGAGAAACACTACAAGTACTATTTCAGTTTCATTAAAGCTTTAGATATAGCCTAAGATTGAATGACACAGCATTTTATTTTCTGTCTTCCAAAGGACATTTATTTTGGCAATCTTTGTTTTTATTGTAGCTTCTTCATTCGACACTGACATGTTTGTGCAGCTGAAAAGAAAACTGTACTGATATAAAATTGTGAGAGCTGCTATTGTCAAATTCAGATCGAATAAAAACCCAAGATGGAATCTCAATATTTTGTTTCCTTCATTGACTTACTTTATTTAAAGAAAAACTTAAATACGTTTTTCCTATTATGGGAGAAATAACAATTGATTAGGGAAAATTGCATGGGGAAACATCCAGCACCACATTTTTTTTTAATTGAAAAAGTTTTTCAAATACAAATTTTCCCCCTTTCCCCCCCCCTTCTCCCTAACCCCCCCTCCCCCTCCCCTCCCCCTGTGGCTTCTTCAGGGTACAACCCAAATTCATAACAGATTATATAATACTTCACCATCCCCTTGCTCCATCCCCCATATGCTGACCCTTTCTTTCTAATAATATTATTATATCCCCCTTATACTATACATTTCAAAATAACATTCTACTATAACATTATATAATAACTCCTAATTTAGCATAGTAATAGTAATAGTAATGCTAAAGCACTGCATTTTTGATTCATTTGAAGGGAAAAGGGGCTAGAGATGTAAAGAAAACAAAAATTTCAGGAGGTTCACTTCAGCTACACATTCTGCTGAAAATAATGGGATAGGTTGGCTGTAGATTGGTTAAGATGTGGAAGTAGGAATCAGGAAATTCATATTCAAATTTTATGTCAGCCTTGGAAGTTTATTGGCTAACTTTCCTCCCCTCAGATATGCTTGATATAGATTCAGGAAGATTCCATACTGGAGAGACAATGCTCCTGGGATTCTGGAAACAACAGAACATATGCTTCTTAGTGGTTCCTTCCACTACAGAGACATTCATACTAGCCTCACTCACCATTATTTCATAAATACCCAGGGTGTGCAGGATAATTATATACTTCCTTGCTGCTTGCAGATACCAAACCCGCTACAACATATAATATTGCCAGGTTGTGCACAGCAGCACTTAAAATCTGTCAGAAGATAACCTGTGCCATAAACCAGTTTTAATAAGCACTTTGTTTGTTATTTTAGAGTGTTCTGTATTGTGATATATTTAACTTGCCATGTTCCTCTATATGAGGACTGTCAAACCCGTGGCCCACGGGCCAGATGCATCATGCCAACGCCCTGTTTAGCGAAGGGGGAACAAGTTGCGATACGTCACGTGACGCCACCATGACGTATCGCGACTTTTGATTTGACACCCCTGCTCTATGCTCATCTACTGTTCCTGTCCTTCCTCTTAGATTCTTTTTAGATTTTTAAAAATGTTTTTAGGTTTACATTTAACATTGATGTCTAAATTTTTTGATATATTTTTTAATTCTCATGCTTTTTAATTTTTTTTGTACCCTGCCCTCCTTATGCTACCCTCCTCCTTATTATTGACCATAAAAAAGATTTGGTTTTATTACTGATTAATCAAGCTTTCTTGCTTTCTCTCAACTATACCTATTTTATACTTTATTTCACCATGGAAATGAAATATATCTACTTTGAGCTTCTGGAAGAAAGGAGAATATGTACTAAATAAATAATAATAATAAATATAGTCTTAATTAAATTAAGACAACACATTTATTATGTATTTATTTATTCTAATATTCTGTATTTATTGGACATAATGTATGACAAAATATTTTTTAATGGCTGGCTTTAGACCAGTAGCTGGAAGTGTAATTTGTGAGTAGGAATATTTAATTATATTGTCTGATTTGACCTATTATAGTTTTGGTTTGAACTTTCCAGATTTGTTGTTGTTGAAAATTATATATTCTTGTATATTCTTCTAGAATCTAGATCTAGACTATAGTTTTGTTAAAAAAACACTTCAGTATGAGATTTGTAAAGCAAATCTTTACAATTGAATTTTATCACAACTTCATGTATATACTTTTTGTTCATTTATTTCATAAAGTAATCCAACATGTGATGTGCTAGTATGAAAAATTAACCCACCTCCAGTTCAGTTATTTAATAAAAGGAATACCAGAGTCAATTGTATGAATGTTTCATTAAATAATCAGGGCTGATTTGGGTCAGTCATTTCCTTATATAAAGTATCTTAAACTTTAGCTCTCACATACAGATTTTAAAGGCATGCTGTATTCCAGTCAAAACAAAATATTACTAAACCAGTCAGTTTGGTCTAGTGGTTAAGACGCCAGGCTAGAAAGCCAGATAACGTGAATTTGAGTCCTGCTTTAGCCATGAAACTTGCTGGGTAACTTTGGGCCAGTCACTCTCTCTCAGCCTAACCCACCTCACAGAGAATTGACTAAAGATTACAGTTGATTTTTAGTAGACTGTACCTAAATATGTTTTTATTATTATGCATTTTCCCATAGGTAATTAGTTCAATGAGTTCCCTTTCAGAGTATTGTCTACCTTCTATCCTGCGTACTTTGTTTGATTGGTATAAAAGACAAAATGGCATTGAAGATGAATCTCATGAATACAGACCAAGAACAAGCACAAAATCCAAAAGGTATGCACCTGGATAACTTTTACTACTGATTGCTACTTACGGTTTTGTGATTATTTCTAAAAAACAAACAAACCTGCTTCTATATAGAATTTAGCTTTAAAGGATTTGCTTTAAACAATATTTGTGGGTGTGTTAAAGGATTTGCTCCAGACAATAGTTTAAGGGTGCTTTCATTTTCCAATCCTGTCAAAGCATCATGAAGCTAGCTGTGGAATTCTCTTCATTACTGTTGAATTTAAATTCCTGTTGAATTCTCTTCATTCCTGTTGAGAATAGACAGAGAACTCATGAGCCAATCAATGCTTCCTTAGAAGGGTGCAAAAAGAGTGCAGAAGTTAAAAAGCAGAGGCCTGCACTCTGAGCTATGGTGTTGTATGTCTCAAAGTTGTGTCATGGCTCTTCCTAGTTGAAAAAATAAGCTATAGAAGGAAATGTAAATCCAATCATAGAGACCCACTTTGGCTTATTCCAGCAGACTAAACCATCATGCTATGTTTGGCACCATTAGAGAGGGCTGTAAAGCACTGTGAAGCAGTATATATGTAAGTCTAAGTGCTATTGCTCTTAGAACTGCTTGTTTCAGAGAGATTATCTGAATCCTGGACTGTGGTAGTTTGTTAGTGGAATACATCCTTACATAAATTCAATTGCCACTGTATTTTATCTGCTGGTTAATATTGATATCTATGTTTTATGTCAATTGCCTTACTGGTTGTATTTTTATATGAGATGTATAGAAATAGTGAGGGTTTGGAAATAGTTTAATAAGGAAATATATTTGAGGGAGAACCAACCAACAGAAACTAAATCTCTTAAATTGGGGAATAATAAAGGAAATGAAAGGAGTAGATATTGAAGCATCCTTAAAAACTTGTCAGATGAATTTTTGACCCTCTTGCCCTAAAATAGACTAATTAAAAACTGTTTAATTTTATACTTCATTTGTGTACGACAAGATAACTTTAATTATGTTTTCTCATTTTTTAAAGTGATGAGCAGCAACGAGACTATTTAATGGAAAGAAGAGATCTTGCTATTGATTTTATTTTTTCTTTAGTATTAATAGAAGTATTGAAACAGGTATGTCATTTTGAAATTTTTAATATTTAATTTTAATGGCATATGTTGATCACTCTTTTAGGGAAAGGTATGCAAGCCTTTCAAATAAAGAAATAATGTATATAAGCGGCTATGGGTTTCCACATAAATTGGAAAACATTAATTTTGAAGGTTTATTACTTTGTAAATAGTATCTTAAGATTCTGGGATTCTTTAGTCACAAATCAAGTGTATTTGTGTGCGTGTGTGTGTGTGCATGTGTGTGTTTGTTATTGACTAGAAAAATGTGAAATAACGTTCTCTGATGTACTCAGCAGAGAATGAAACCAGGTTACTGTTTAGGGTGTGTTTTCATTCTATTCTTTCACTTTTCTCCGTCTTATCTGCTAGATTAGGCTTCATTTTCTATAAGAGGTTGAGTCATAGAAAGACCTTTCTGTTTTTCCTGTATACATAATGGGAAGAAAGAATTATATCTTAATTCTAAATACATTTTCTAGATGGAAAGCTTCATAATTTTAGCAAAATATACTTCTAAATGCAAGAGGTAAAGCAAATTAATTAAATTGATTCTGTTTGGTGGTTTACAATTTGTTGCTGTGTTTCCTATTTCACATTTATAAGCACTTATACAACAATTCTTAAAACTCAACATACTGCATCCCTGTCAGAATTAAGGAGCATTATATTTTGGAGGAGAAAGCAGAAACATGTAGTGGCTGACTATACTTGCCGGTAGTCATCCTCAAGTATGAATTTTGTTAATTGGTTGTTAATTTGTTTTTCAGATTCAGCTTCATCCTGTAATTGATGGTTTGGTACATGATGTTATTAATTTGGCTTTCAAGCACTTTAAATACAAAGAAGGGTAAGACTTGTTCTTTCTTTTCTATGAAATCTCAGAGATTTAGACCACACTGGCATCAATAGTTACTAACCCCTGGCAGTATGACGTAGTTATGAGGTAGGAATGTGGGAGTCTAAATTTTGGGAGTAAGGACCTCCTTTTAGAAGACACTTTCTTAATCAGAAACTGTTCTGCCTTCCTTTAGGGAAGTTTGATATTAAGAGCTTAAGAGCCCCTTCATAAATTTACTATTTGTATAAATCTCAGATAAATAGAGAAATCCTATGTCATTCTGTAATGCAGGCATACCATTTCCCTTATTTCCAATTGATTAGTTTTTATTGTAGGGAAGGCTTACTCTTTTGCTAGTATAGTGATGAATCTTAACAAGATTTGTCTGGCAAATCAAATATTTCATGTCTATTACTGCCTCTATAACTTTCTCATACCCTATGCTGGTGTGTGACCACAATAAAGATTGATTTTATTTATATGACTTGTGAAATTGTGTAGAATTAGATTTTAATGGGGTTACTACTCTTTATATACTAAGCCAGATTTCAACACTATGGAGATAATGCTCTTTATATACTAACCCAGGTTCAGACATTCAGCTAAACCGTAAACCACTACATTTGGGTATTCAACTACACGAAATCAAAACCTAATGTATGTAAACCAAGCCTAAGTGTGTGTGTGTCCATTGAGAAATGATAGGAATACCTGAAGATTATTGGTCATGTGAAGCTAAACCAGGGGTGAAATGCTCCCGGTTCGGATCGGATCACCCGATCCGGTAGCAATGGAGGCGGATGGTTCAGAGAAGCGGTAGCAAAAATTCGCTGAAGAGGTTGTAGAAAAAATGCTTTTAAAAGTAAAAAAAAAAAAAACTGGCCACACCTACCCAGTCACATTACCACCACCACCACGAAGCCACGCCCACAGAACCTGTAGCAACAAATTTTAGATTTCACCACTGAGCTAAACCTACTGTGGAATTTAGTTATGAATGTTTTAAAATTCTATATTTTCTTAACTTTAAACAGGTACCTAGGTCCCAACACAGGAAATATGCACATTGTTGCAGATCTCTATGCTGAGGTAATAGGGGTACTAGCACAAGCAAAGTAAGTATATTTAAATAATCAAAATATTAGATATCTTTTACTCAGAAAGCCAGATTCTTTAATGAGAAGTTTTCTCTCTCTCTCTCTCTCTCTCTCTCTCTCTCTCTCTCTCTCTCTCTCTCTCTCTCTCTCTCTCTCTGTGTGTGTGTGTGTGTGTGGGTGGGTGTTAGAAAGAGAGAGAGGCAGAGACAGAGATAGATAGACTGTTTGTGTATATGTATGCATGCGGACATGCACATTTTCAAACTTTGTAGGAATAGATTCTTTCCTTCACAAATGCTTTGTTTTATCAAACTAGGTTTTGATGTAGAGAACTATCTGATCTTCTGTAGTTTCTGCAGCTAGTTAAACTATTCTAAAAGTTATAATCTTCTTCCATTGATACTATCTTTGGAAGTTCAAGAGCAGGAATTAAGTGCAGTGTTTCCTCAGAATAATCTTCTAGGAGACCACTCCAAGACCACTCTGGCTGATCATAATTTAAAAAATAAGTATATAAAGTATAATGCATTGTAATATATATATATATATATATATATATATATATATATATATATATATATATATATATATATATATATATATGTGTGTGTGTGTGTGTGTGTGTGTGTGTGTGTGTGTATCTGTGTTGCTGTCAAATATCTATTTTCAAACAAGCATCATCATAATTTGTTTTTGTTTTGCCTGTTTTTAGATTTCCAGCTGTGAAGAAGAAATTTATGGCAGAATTAAAAGAGCTGCGGCATAAGGAGCAGAATCCTTACATGGTTCAAAGCATTATCAGTCTAATCATGGGGATGAAATTCTTCCGTATTAAAATGTACCCTGTGGAAGATTTTGAAGCGTCCCTTCAGTTTATGCAGGTAGCAAAGTTCCATATCAGGAAGAAACTGTCCTTTTCTTATACAAAGAAACCTCAGTGCTTCATAATGCTTGTGTAGTAATTAATTTCAGGAACATGTGGTTTTTATTTCACAGGTCAGATAGTAATGAAAACTGGAAAATAAGATATGCCTATCATAATGACTAAACACTATTTTAATTTGATTGTTCATAATGTTTGCTTATATTTTTCTATTTGGCACATTATTATTCTCTGTATTTTGTTGTACTTAATTTGGAGTAAGAATACAGTGGGATCACCTTTGACTAAACATACATAAATTTGCATTGCCTTTTGAATCAAACTGTCAAGTAAAATAAAGGCAAAAATAGTAGCTTTGTCAAAAATACAAATATTCTTGTTTATTTATGAAACTTTATTTTCTATTTTTGTTTATTCCAGGAATGTGCACATTATTTTCTTGAAGTTAAAGACAAAGATATCAAACATGCATTAGCAGGCTTGTTTGTTGAAATTCTTGTCCCAGTAGCTGCTGTAAGTTCTTGTTTGTTTGTTTATTAACCCATAACCCATCACCCAAGTCCCTGGTTAGTACACATAGTATCCAACAGCTAGTAATAAGTTAAAATAAGAGCCTTAGTGGCGCAGCAGACTAAAGCACTGTTAAGTAACACCAGCTGCCTGCAATTACTGCAAATTCAAATCTCACCAGGCTCAAGGTTGACTCAGCCTTCCATCCTTTAGAGGTAGGTAAAATGAGGACCCGGTTTGTGGAGGCAATAAGCTGACTTTGTATAAAATAGAACACCGCTTAGGGGACCCCAAAAAGCCCTACTAAGCAGGTATATACAAAAGTATGAAGGCTATTGCTTAACGCATTGTAAGCTGCCCTGAGTCTCCGGAAAAGGGCGGCATATAAATCGAACGAATAAATAAATAAATAAATAAATAAATAAATAAATAAATAAATAAATAAATAAAATACATAAAACTTTAAAAGTATAGTCTGACATTAAAGCAGAATTAAAGTAGCATTTTTACCAACGTTAAATTAATAACAAAAGTTAAAAATAAACCATTTCAATTGTAAGCTAATTGAAAGGTTTGTGTTTTAAAATCATCTTAAGGGCCAGTATGGACAGCAGTTCTTCTATTGCACTGGGAATTCAACTTGGGGCTTCCACAGAGAAAGTTTGACCCCAAATAGCAAATAGGCAGACCAGCTTCCACTGAAAAAAATGGGCTTTTGGTGGCTTATGTTAATAAACGATGGGAATCTTACAATAAGAAGTATTCTGCCAGTGTCCTGGGCCCAAGAGCTTTAAAGGTAGTAAATGACATGTTTCACTATATCCAGAAACAAATAAACAACCTGTGTTAACACTTCAAAATTAACACAGTGTGCTCTGTCCAATGTTTTGTACCAATAGAAATTTCTGAATAAAACACAAGAGTAGCCAAGAAAAAGGATCCAAAACAAATGGTTGGGGGCTAAAAGTATATCTATAGTTGTGTTAGATTATTATTATTTAAGATATGATGAAGGTAAGGGGCTGGATTTCACTTCAAGGTTCATGGTAAAATTCAGATCAAGAACTCCCAAGCTGCATATTGTGTTTATTCTTTCTGTCTCATCTTGGACAGATAGTAGATCTATTAGAGTTGCTAGAATTATGATTCCCCACAGTGCCTTCCCTAGATTCTGTTTAAGTTTATTTTCCCTTGTTTAGTCAATGACTGTCTGCAAGCCAGCATTATCTTCTATATGAGTATCCAAGCTGTACGTATTAGAAAATTTGAAGCAGAACTTTATTTTATTTTTCTCTCTCTCTTCAGGCTGTTAAAAATGAAGTGAATGTTCCCTGTCTGAGGAACTTTGTTGAAAGTCTCTATGATACAACACTCGAACTATCTTCACGAAAGAAGCATTCACTGGTTAGTAATGTTGAGGTTAATATCTATTATGAAAAGTGTTTTTAGGCAGTATTTTTTTTTCTTAAAATGCTTTCTAAAATGTTTCCAAAACTATTTCCCTGTATCTCATTAGATTCACTATAATTTGTTAGAAGGTCGTTTTTAATGTAAGTGCCTCTTGGTCAGTATATGCATAAACTGTTTATATGTACAATATTTCTGTCATATTTAGTCATTATTGATTTCTGGCTATTAAAAAAAAGCACACCATTATTTCACATCTACATGAAATATAGTCCAGCGGTTATCATAAGGCTTAAAAGAGTGAATGGATATGTTACTAAACAAGTATAATTATACTTTGTATGAACTTAATAGTAGCATAGACATTTCATTTTGAAAAGCTATAGCAGAGATGAAGATACGATGCACTGGATCTTAGCGTTTCCTTCTTTCATTCAATTATATTACTTTTGTGGGTTAATTATTCCGAAGCATTGGGTTTCCTCAAATACCTTTAATATCCTAAGTACAGGACCTGGTTAGGGAGGGAGAGAAGCTTCTGCATTCATTAATGGCTCAATAAATATTCGGCAGCAGTGGTAAATGTTAGCACTGTTCCAATTTTATTTATATTTAAAAGATTAACTCTTCAATTTGCTAAACAGTTGTTAAACTGTATCAATGAAGCTTGCAAATGTGAATATATTATGAGTCACTGTAAGAAAATAATTATGCTGAATGTGAAGAAAGTAATCACTTTTAAGTCTAACTGAGGTCATTTGGAAAGATTCAGATACATGGTTAACTCTTGAAATAAGATGTGGTTCTTTAACTAGATCATGTCCATTGGCTAGATCAATTGAAAGTGAATGAGGCTTTAAGAAAATCAAAAGTATTTTATAATATTTCAATTTACAGTTTAAGTTGAAAGTAGATGATTTAGTATAACAATTTGCATCAGAATCAGAGGAACACAAGATATTATAAGTACCATAAAGCACCAATCTTCCAGTGCTTTTCAGACAAAACAGAAATGTTTTATACTAAATTATTATTATGAGACACTAACCTAGGTATAACAAGGATAATTGCCCTCTATTATTAGGTGGTAGTGAAGACACTATCATCTGACCTCAACTAATTTTATTTTTGTTCTGTAATTTATATTTTAAAGTTTTTTTTATCAATGATTGTAATAACATTTGATTTGATTTTGATAATAATGATGAACGGTTGTGATTTAAATAGTTCGTTTAATGCTGAGAGTGTTAAAATCCTACTGAATGTAGTGGACATTCTCCAAAGTACATATAAATCATACTTTGTTTTTCTAGCTTTTAAGCAAAACAAAAGGGGGAAAGGGAAGAAAAAACCCATTAAACTGAAAGTGCAAGGTAGAACATTTGGAAGAGGACAAAAAGTTGGACAAAAAACTACCCAAATATGCATTTTGGATCATCTAGCGTTCCCTTTTGTACTTGACCTGTGAATTGTGGAATCTTTTATTTTTTATTACAATATTTTAATTGAAAATGAAACTTTAAGAATATTTTTAACTGAAAATAATATAGTTGAAGTGTTGCGGGAGAGTTAAGACATTTCTGTGACCTTATAAGGGACAAGCCATTTCTCTAGGCTATTTCCAGTAACAGAGCCAAATAAAATACAGTTCTAAGAAAAAACATTTATTTAGTGGCTCATTATTATATAAAATGGGATGAAAAAAATACCAATTGTTTGAAGAACTCAAACTGCTTTTTTGTCACTACCATGAATGCATTTGTTAATTTATCCATTAAAGACGAGGGCCACATTAGTCTATACAAATAGTCTATTCTGTGGGAATTCTATTAGCTTCATGACAGCAGATTCTTAACATTCAACAAATCTAACTGGTACAATAATTTACATCTTACTACAATTTGTCCTTGGAATGTTACATTATTCTCCACTCTATTGCTGCATAATGTTGGACCGCATCTCAAGTGTCCTGGATAGCGCTAGATAGAAGTATTTTATTATTTAATTGTAAACATATTCCTTCATTTATACTGAATGATCACAAAAAATCATAATAAATAAGCTTTTAAAAATTGTAAGAGTTAATTTTTTATTTTTAAAAAATCATTGTTTGAATTCTGAATTCTATAATCATTGTTTATATTGGCTGATGCATTTAATATAAACCAGGAGAGAAATGGAGCTCTAATGTTTACTGTGGATCTGTTGATAAATTAGATTTCTCCTTTGTTGTCATTAAAATAATCTTGTATTTCTTTTGTCTCTTATTTAGGCTTTGTATCCTCTGGTAACATGCCTGCTTTGTGTCAGTCAAAAACAGTTCTTTCTAAATAGATGGCATATTTTTCTCAACAACTGCCTGTCCAATCTCAAAGTTAGTACATCATATATATATATATATATATATATATATTGCTTTGTAGTTAGCTCTGGGTATGTGTGTCATGAATCTGCCAATACTACCTGTGCAATTTTATATTCTTAATTTAGAGACTTCCTTGCAAATCAATACATGGTTTTCCAAATCTCTACTAATTATAAAATACACATAGCATACTGACTCAGTCAGGATGCATTTATATGATATAGAGCCTCTGTCATAATTAAGTCTGTCATAATTAAGTACCTTTAAAATAAAATAGAACTAGTACTTGCAAGTATATTTGTAAATGTAATAAGATTACTCTTTTTAAAATAATAAAGTCCACATCTTACATTTAACAGGATGATGATGAAGAAGAATTGATTATAGCTGCCCTCTCTGGTAGACTGAATTGCTTAAAAATACAAATACTAAACAATAAAAACAGTTAGAAACAACTAACCTTCAGGCAGTCCAGACTAAAGATATGGCTATTAAAAAGAAAATATAATTATTTTCTTTAACATCTACTTAATATAGTTGTTAAGAATACTTAATATAATGGTTAAAAATAAATGAATGACAATCTTTGTACTTTGAAAGGTAAAAAAGGTAAGTGGGACCTACAAAAATATTGCAGCTCTATTAACTGAAATATGGCTTTTAATCATAAATAGAATTATGATTGGTGAGATAATTTAACAGCCAAGTTTATTCTCTTTTTATGTTTAGCTGGATAAAACAACATTGCTTAAAAACTGTCAGTTGCTTTACAATAAATAATAATTTTTTCCTATTTCTAAACCTTGCTACCAATTCTTTTGTCCTACTGCATAAATACTATCTGAATGTTGTTATTCATTGAATTATATTTAAAATTATTTACTGAAAAGTTGACTCATTTTGCTTAAATTCAATTTGAGCATTTCTGTGGTATTTCTGCAAAGGTTGATTGGTTACAAAGCTAAATAGTTGCATTGCTTTTAATTAGCAAAATGTAAAGGAAACTAACAGATCCTTAGCAGAACTTCTGTGGTGTCATAGAACATTTATTGAATCACAGAATTAAAGAACTGTTTAGGCCTCAGTTCTAATTCCTGCTCAATGCAGGAATCCAAATGAAAGCATCCCCAACAAATGGTTTTCTAATGTCTGATTAAATACATCCAATAAAGGAGAACCCAGGTTCAGGATAACTGGTTGAACATAACTACAATGACACCTTCTCTGAACTGGACTCCACATTCTCTCCTGCATCCATGAAAGAGCATTCTAGAGCATCCATAAAGAGCAAGAACATGTCTTGACCTGGTATTTCAACCAGTATTTTACAATTATATTACTTCTTCAACTTCTGAAAATTAAACATGCTCAGTTCTTTCATCTTTCATCATGCAACTTTGTTCCTTGTTGCCCTTTTCCAAACTTTTTCCTATTTCAAATGAGCTATCTGACCACACTTACGGTGAAGTCTGATTAATCTATCATAGTTACATATAATAGCAACATAATGTGATACAAAAAGGACACAAATCTTAATATATGATTCTCGTATGCATTTTACTAAATCATATGGTTCACTGAAATGCATTTGTCTGAGTTCATACAATACATAAACACCTTGGTTTACAAATAACAATTACTAGGTAACATTGACTTTTATGTAAAAGTCATATACCAGTTATATGCTTGAGATATGAAATATTCACATCTTGCCATTTTTTTAAAAAAATATCTGTCTTCAAGTCAGTTTGCTCAGCTGGCTTTAAAAGAACACTCCAAATGAAAATGTTGTGTTTGTGTAGCAGATTATTTAGCTTCCAGCACACTTAAGAATTACAGTAGATGCTTGACTTCAATGACAAAACAAAGCTGAAGACATATCTATCTATTCAAAGCTTAAAAGTTATCGCCAGTAAGAATATTTCTGATTCCAAAGGCTGAGAAGTCTTCTGCACTTTTAAGATACTGTATATAGACAAGACATGTCTTACCCATTGCTACAGTGAAAAAATAGTGTTCTTTCTCAAATCTGTTGAATTCAAGCATATATATTTCAAGTTAGAAGCACCATAATTTTAAATATCTTAAATGTTTGCTCTCTATTTCACTCTCTCAGATCACCATGCATTACTTTTATCAAATCTAATTGATACTAAAGAAACACATGTATTTTTTATTGTTTATGTTATATTGCTATCTTTCCCTCTGTGTAGGGGAATGATAATAGCATTATTTTACTTATCATCCAAATTTTAGCAGTTCTCCAGGTTTACCATTTATAGGATGCAGCCTTACAATTTGTCAGCATTCATAATATTACTTTCTTTTCATTGTGTTTCTCCTTGTACTCAAACATTTACAGCATTAGCTTCAGTTTCAGTTTTCAAAATTTAATTACCATATGTTTTATAATATATAATACATATATTATAATTTCTTCATTCTATACCATACATTTTGATCCTTTAATTCATTATCTTCACCTTTTCTTTCTGGCATGTATATTCCTCATCTGCACTCCACAAAATTACTTCATTCAGATCTGTTACATACTTCTCGTTTTTCTCAATTCCACAAAAATGCAGCATGCTGTATCTAATTCTCGCTCTCTCTAATATCATTACTTAGCTCAGATTGTTCATGCCATGAGAACATAGCCCAAATACTTTGGCTCTCATATCATTCTTGGCATAAAGTCTACTATGTATTTTTCCCCCTTTTCTTGCAGGATCCCAAACAAGGCCATAATCCATATTTTGTAGATTTGTCAGTTTTAATAGTTCTCATAGGTCCATTACAAATAAAATACCCTTTTTCAGGTTCCATGAATAAAAATGTATGTGCCTTAAGATTTAGCCGTTATATGAAATATAAATCAAGGTTACAGTATTTACAATATTTTATTTTTTTAGAACAAAGATCCAAAAATGGCTCGAGTTGCACTGGAATCTCTCTACAGACTGCTATGGGTTTATATGATTAGAATTAAATGTGAAAGCAATACAACTACCCAAAGGTATTGTTATATATTCATATTTCAATGTAATTTTTCTCATGCAGTGAGCAAATCACTAAAGCTACCTTCAGAATAATTCAAGAGTATAATTAGTGCCATATAATGCAAAGGAAGAGATAAAATATCTTAGTTACATTTTGATAAATATCCTGGGCATATTTGTGGGTTATAGTTTACATTCTGGAATTATCCTTTTATTTAACTGCATTTGCTGTGCTGTCAGTATTACAGTATGTTCCTGACACAGGGAATTTCTTCTTGTCTCTATTTTCAAAAGTTTGATTCAGGTAGCATAAAGCTATATTGCAAGAAATGAACTTGTCACAATGTTTTGTTTTTTTTAATTTTACAGTCGGCTTATAACAATCATCACAACCCTTTTTCCAAAAGGTTCCCGAGGTGTGGTACCCCGAGACATGCCTCTGAACATTTTTGTGAAAATTATACAGTTTATTGCACAGGTTTGAAAAACTTTTATGCTTTTTAAGCGATGGAATGTTTTATTTTTAAGTTTTACATTATGTTTCCTCTACTTTGCATGTCTGAGTTTTGCTTCTTTAGTTATAACGTGCTTAAATAGTCAGTTTCAGCTTTCAGTTGGATGGATTATAGAAAAGTCTCACATTGAAAACTACACTAAATTCTGGTAATGGATTGAATACGTCTCAATTATATCATCTCATATCTATCAGGATATGATATTTAAATTCTACATAGGATACATTACAATTAGGCCTTCTGCTTTACAATTTCCTAGATAAGCAGTAATCTCCATTCATTGTTTATGTAGAAAGTCTTGTTATAAATATGGTCTTGTTAAAATAAGTTGGAATTCTATGTTGATTTAAAACTCTGATCATTCCACTCAGATTTGCACTAGAGATGCAACAAATGTTATCATATCTTCATGTGCAATATATATTTTGCTACAGGAACGTTTGGATTTTGCAATGAAAGAAATCATATTTGATTTCCTTTGCGTTGGAAAGCCAGCAAAAGCATTTAGTCTAAATCCAGAGGTAAGGTATCATTATTATTATTATTTTTTTAGATTTAAAAAAGTATAATATGATTTTAAGAGAAAAGCAAAGAAAGTGGGTCAGTGTTATCTAGTGCTCTTTGTTTTGGCATAAGAGATCAACTCTCATCTGTATCGTTCATCAAGTCTTTAATTGCTCTTTAACACTACCTAAGCACATGTTTTTACAGTGCTCTACATACATGGAACAATTCCACGTAGTTTGTAGAAATTTTTGAAATTTATATGGCTCCCTATTATAAAGAGATAATTTTGGATGGCTATTGGTGGATATACCAATAAAAACAGTTTAAATACAATAAAAAGCAGATATAATAAATAACAAAAAACAAAAGCTGAGGAATTTCACACATTATTCTTAATCACAGACTTGCCTACTTGTGCTATCACCTCAATCCTAACACCTGAGGGAACAGCTGGGTTTTTGCAACCTTCCAGAAAACAAACAGGATTCGGGCTATCCAGATCTCCATGAGAGACTGTTCCATTGGGTACACATTTCAGTAGAGAAGGCTTGTTTTCTCGATTATGTCGTGTTGAGAAAACTAGAGAAAAAGCAACAGTTTGGCCTGTTTGCTAATTGTAGCACATTTTTAAATATTTTACAAATATTCTGTATCTGTTATACTTCTAGTTTCTTGAGTAATTAGTTAACCTACAATTACTGACTTGACACCCCACTATTTCACACAACCATTTCCATGTTACTGTATTCTTATCAGTCCTCTTTAATTCTCACTGGAATCTAAATTCACACGTGGAACGTGTTCTTTGGAATCTTTTGGAGATACTGCATTGATCTCCAGCTATTTTCAGTGTAATCTCTTCAGGTCAGGTGAGAGTAAAAAATGCATCACTGCTAACCACATAATTGTTATTTTGCTTTCATCATCCATCCATTAAATTTGCAGAGAATGAATATTGGTCTGAGAGCTTTCTTGGTTATTGCGGATAGCTTGCAGCAAAAAGATGGAGAGCCTCCAATGCCCGTTACTGGAGCCGTACTGCCTTCAGGAAACACGCTACGAGTGAAGAAAACATACTTGAGCAAAACTCTCACAGAGGAGGAAGCTAAAATGATAGGCAAGTATCAGACATGTCTTCTGCCTGTTCACAAATGTGTATGACAGCTTGACCCAAATTTTACCCACATTGCCAGCCCTGAGACTTCATTTCACTGTTGAACTGAGTATACCCAAATGCTTCTTTTGGAGAATGCAGCTTGAGGGAAGTTGAATCACAGTTTGGTTGCCTGGGGATAATTTCTAGTTGCCAGTAGCAACCAAAAATTATGCAAATATATAGTGACATAATGTATAACCCATTTATTATGGTGTAATGTTTATTTATTTATGTATTAAATTGTAGCAGAATTTAACTCTGGCAGAATAGGACTAGTAATTATTAATCTATATAATCAAAATAGGAATCACATGGAAAAACTGTTCATAATGTAATATTCACATGATTAATATTGAGTTATAACTACTGGGAAAAAATAAAGCAGTATTCTAAAGGAAAGATTTGTTAATGGCCATTTGTTAAACTAGTTGTAGTGTCAGTCCTTTGCTTGTATATGTCTTGAATGTAAATACAGGAAAAGGATAGTTGTAAATCCATTATCTTATTACAGCATGCTGATAGAAATTCCAGAGTTTTAAGGATATAGGCATTATTAAAGAGATGATCCTGCACCAGCCCATAAGTTTGATTCAATACTGCTGTTAGAAATGTTTCCCTATTTAGAGCTAATTGACCAATTGAACAAGTCCTATGCTTACTCGTATAATACAAAGCAAAGCAATGTTTCTCTAAGAATCTTATATGATTCTATTCAGAGTTTTATAAAAAAGAGCTTAGGGTATACAGCTGTTTGTTCTAAATTTAAACATCTGCCTTTGTATCACTATGTGTTTAGCTTATAAATTAATGGCATTGATTCTATCCTAAACACCATAGTTTGGGAAAATCCTGGGGACACCTGAAATTTTTCTACCAGAAATCTTGGATTCAGCTGGTCCAATGCAATTCAGCATTTTCTGGGACTTATTCTTATCTCAAAATAATTTTATCAGGAAATTCATGAAGTAGATTTAAGTAAACAAAATCATACTCCCAGTACCTGGAATATTCAGTGACTTAAAAAAAAAAAAGTTTTACTCTCACTTTCTAGTTTGCCTAAGAATCACATAAGGAGTCTATTGCTTTAGCAATAGTGTTGTACCTTATGATTCTTGATGAGCGTATCTTTTCTTTTATGTACATTGCGAGCATACAGACCAAGACAAATTCCTTGTGTGGCCAATCACACTTGGCCAATAAAAAATTATATTCTATTCCATTCTTTAGCACCCTCATTTTATGATCCTTCCTAGCTCTGATCTCCATTAATATAATGTCATCAGATACTAAAGTTATAATCTGCATGTAAGTTCCTTTTCTGCATTTCACTTATCTGTGAGGGAACAGGTTTTTTTTAATTTATATTTTCTTCATTTGGTTCATTAATATTCAAGTCCAAAGTAAATTGTGAAGTAGAACATCTTTATTACAGATCAAAATAATCAATTGTCAATGATAACACCTAAAATGCACATGTTCACATTTTTTCCTGAAATTTTAGATATACATTTTAAGGGTTCTTCAATTATATGTTTTTCTAGGCATGTCAATGTATTATTCTCAAGTAAGAAAAGCTGTAGACAACATACTGCGGCATCTTGATAAAGAAGTTGGGCGGTGCATGATGCTCACAAATATACAAATGTTAAACAAAGAACCTGAAGATATGATCACGTAAGTCTTAAAATGATAATTGATATTGAACTGAATTTATTTAATTCTTTTTTTAAAAAAAAGCAAAACCTTATCTTTATAGGTAGACTTCTGGGAATTGTGGTCCACACATCTTCAAGCTGCCAAGGTTGAGAAACATTGACAATAAATTCCAGAATTGTAGTTAATCATAGCCTTTCTTTATAATCCTTTAAAAACAGTAGTGGAGTTAGCATCTCCTTTGTGATTCTGCAAAATTACTTTTTTTCATCATAGCTCTGATTTTGCACAAGATCTTACTTGAGTTTTGAGACAAATTTGATTTTAGCAATAGAATAGTACCACAATGCTTTTGCTAGACTGGATTGATTTATAAATAATTACTGCCATGTTTGGGGAGAATGATTAATAAGATAAATGTTTATCATTTTACTATTGTTTATGTCAGGGTGTCAAACTGGCAGCCCGTGGGCTGGATGTGTCATGCGCAGGCTATGCCCACCTCAGCTCCACAAAGGGGAATAACATAATGAAACTTCACGTGATGGCAATGTGACGCCACAAGTTTGATACTCGTGATTATATATATTTCTTTCCTCTGTCTGGTATTAAAAAGTGATTAATCAATTTCATATTCTTTTCAGAGGCGAAAGAAAACCAAAAATTGACCTTTTCAGGACTTGTGTTGCTGCTATTCCACGACTCCTTCCTGATGGGATGTCTAAATTAGAGCTAATTGACTTGCTATCAAGGTAAATTGTGTACATATTAAAGAATTTTTAGAATTAAAAATGACATTGCTGATCAATTTGTGAAGCCATAATAGGATTCTGTAGCTTCTTGGAAGGAGCATTGAAACATGTTTTGGATGCATGTAGGAACTGCTGGCAATTCCATAAATCACTTTTTTTTTGTATCTCACTGTAACTGTTGAAGCCAACCATGGCTTCCTGAGAAAAGATACAGCTGTTCTAAGGGATTATGAAGAGTGAGCAATCAGCTTAGGCTTCTGTGTGAAAATAACAAAACACATACAAAAAAATTGTCTTCCATTTTTTTAAATTTATCTTTACTGATTAACAAATCTCACATTCAAGCATAATGTTTCTAATGTTATGTTAGAAGCATAACAATAATCAGTTTAAATCTGAGATTTTAATATTACTCAATGTACGTGGCTTGCGGTAGCCAACCAAATTACTGCTAAATTTAAAATATAGAATTGAACCCATCAAGCAGACTTCAAGCATCTACCCACTTAAATTTGCCAGTTTAAGGTTCAGATCACCCTCATATCTACCTGTATCACCATTCCCTGTATTTCTTGTTTGTCTGGGGCTTGGAAAGTAATAATTGCAAATAATGTCAACAAACTAGCAGGCCCCAGGATTGATGGTGGGTTGATTTGCCTTCGTTTTGCAGGTTAGCTGAAATGCATACCTATTTATTGCTATTATTGTATACGCTTTGAATAACTTCAGTGTGTGGGTTTTTAAAACATTGTTAGATTAAGATGTTTGCTTAAGAATAAACTGTGTTCATGTCAAACATTGTGATGTTGACCTCCTAATATCCTTCTTCATATTTCAAAAATCAGCATTTTATAGTGCTAGTCACAGTTAAATATTAAACACACTATGTATAGTATCTGCACCTTTTGAAATTCCTCAGAAAGGAATTCATACATATATAACACTCAGAATGACAAAATGGGTGTCATGATACGAGTGCCACCCTAGGCGTTCTTGCATGTGATTCAAGTACAAAAATGGATGTCAGTATGTATGTGCCATAATTTGCCACTCCTTTGTATTCAAACAGCTGAAGAAAATTCTAAGGCATGTGTCAAATGTCAAATCAGTTACTCCAGTTCATTCCAAATTCTCATTGTGATATTACATTACACAACTACAGGACAAGAAACAAACACTATTATTTTTTAAGATAGTCTTGCTGGAATAAACTTGAATTATGAACCAGATAACAAATATTATCATTATTGTTTATATACACACTACCAACCATTGCTATTCTGAGTTTCTCTTTCTAACTCATTTAGTTTGAATAAAATAAAACTAGTATGCAAATTCAGTTTTTTTATTAGTCTTCTTCCAGTATCTGTCTTCACGTGCATCTTCTCCCAGAATTGGGGAGCTCTGGTTTGTTTCTATTTCATAAGTGTCAAATGTATTGCAGTTGTATCTCTGTATTCAGACATTCGGTGACAGTTTTGATGTATGACATTATAAAAAGAGTACTAGGAATGAGCTGGTAGAGTCAGTATCCAATTTCATTTCAATTAAATTAAATTACCAGAGGAAAGAATAGTGAATACTCTAAAATAAACTGCATATTGTTATATAAAGTTTTATAAAGTTAGTAAGGCATTTTTAAACAAATGAAGGACATTATCCTTGTTATGTTTGGAGCTAGAAGCAAAATATTTCCTGGTTTTTCAATCTATAGTATTGTAATCTCCTAATGCAGAGCAGGTCATTTAGTACTTTCCAGATATCCTGAATTTTAACTCTTACTAACTCTGATCATCAGAATGGCCAAAAAACAAGGAACTGTATGAATTAGAGTAGAAATCATATGTCAGGCATCATTTTGTCTATATTTAAAAGTTGAAACAAGTATTAAAAATACCACTTTGCACGTTGGTCTACTATTTTTTTCATACCAGAGATTAGGGGAGAAAATTATAGTTTAGATAGTTTAGATATCTCTTGAAAATTAAAGTTTCAAAATTAATCAGAACTCAGATGTAATAAACTGTAAGAAATTGAGCAAATATTAATACTTTTAAAATTAGTTTTGAATGGTAGCTTTCTTGAAAGCCTGCTTGTTATGAAGATGAATTGGTATTTATCTATATAGATAGCTTGGTAATTTTGTTGAAATCAGAATATTAAGAATGTTGTTTGTGTCTTGAGCTTTACTGCTTTATTTTGAAAATAAAAATATCTATCATCTATCTTAACTAAACTTGAATTAAAACAAGATTAAATTTATGATACTATTTGCATTGCATTTTACTTCAAAATTAAATACTTTATGATAAGTTATTTCAAGAAAAGTTTAACATATAAACTTACTCAAATCTCCTCAGAAACAAATTGCATTATATGTTGTTATTAGAGATACTAAACTATGTTGACTGAGAATAAATTTATAACAATAATGGTTTGTAGATCTAAATGAGTAGCTATTACAAAGAAACTGGAATTATTTTTGCTATAGAAATTGCCCATAATTTTCATTTCACTTTTTTTTCCTTTTTTTTTTCATAGGCTTTCTATACATATGGATGATGAACTTCGGCACATTTCTCAAAATTCTCTTCAGGGACTACTAGTTGATTTTGTCGATTGGAGAGAGGATGTTCTTTTTGGTTTCACAAATTTTTTGTTGCGTGAAGTGAATGATGTGCATAATAGCCTCCTGGACACATCGTTAAAATTATTGTTACAGTTGCTAACACAATGGAAGCTTACAATACACACTTCTGGGAAGACCAGTGAACAGACAAAAGTCAGATCTTCAGAGGTAAGATTCTAAAAGCAAAGATAACACTGCCTTCTTAACATGTTCCTTCACTTTATGGAATTGGAGTACCCATTCTAAATTTGGCAGACCTGTTTTTTCAGCAAGTGTAGTAGCCTCCTACATCCATACTTTCTAGGGAGCAAATCCACAAAAAATTCATGTAGAATTCCAACCTCCCTGAAAATTAGGTCTACAAATTTCATCACCATATAAAAAGGACAGGAAAGGTGCTTGAAGCAGCCAGTTTGTGACTGAGCTAAGATATGCTCAAGTCCTAGTAACAGCTAAAGAAAACAGAAAAATACTCAATATCATATATATCTAACATGGGAGGAAATACCTAATCCACACATATTTTATTACTGTACTATGATACACACACGAAGAACTACATCATATTTATATTTAATAATTATATATTTTAATATAATTAAATATAATTGAGGAACCTGATGTTTCCCAGGCATTGTTCATCATAGTTAACTACAAAGGCCTTTATTGTGTATCAGTAGAACAAGAAAGGGCCTACAATGAAAGAAGAGCATTTTCTTGGAATTTCTATGTGTTTAAATAATGTTACCACAAATAAGCTTAAGAGTGGGAAAAACAGAAAAATGTTTTATAAAAAGATTATAAAGAAATGTTTTATAAATAGATTATAAACTAGTACCCTGAAAGGACCTTGTTTTCTTCCAGTTAATTCCTTCTGCAGTTATATATATTTGTTCCAACCCTGCTTTGTTCAACCAACAGAGAACGGTAACAAGACTAGGTGTTTTCAGAGGAGGTTTCTTACTGAGTCTTTGCATTTCTTATTGTTTGGATTTTGCTTTTCAGATCTGTCCCACTGTGATAGGTTATGCTACATATCCTGAAATTGTTTTAATTGGATAGCATCTCCATAAAAGTATAATTATTTTGCAGAAGAAGAATTAGCCAGTTTAGATGAAATGCATGATTTGGCCATTTATGTAATGCAAAATTATATTAAATTTTCAAAATTATGGATGATGAGATTTGAATATTTGTTTCCCATGCTTATAGACCTGCTTTAAAAATGTCTGGCATGGAAATTGAGCTTCTCTTTTTGTCCTAATTGTAATTTTAAGTAGTAGTAGGAAGCAAATATCAATTTTTTTTGTTGTAAAAATCCAATTATGGCTGAAATCAAATGTCAGACAGTTAATGTTACATATACATACTGTGCACCACAGGGTAATCAAATCAAAATCTTTATTACAGCCATAGACCAGCATAACACAGGGTAATGCTTTGAAGAATAAGAATGAAAAGTAGTTATTATTTCAGTGAACAGCAAAACATACAAGTCAATGCCTTTTTGTTTCTATTTCAAATTTTACAGTTCAAATTATATATTTTTCTATATTAGAACAGTCTAAAGACTAAAACTTGAAATATACTTGGGTGAGTTAATAAATGCTTTATATTGCAGCTGATAGCAAATGGATCCAGTCAAAGGACCCAAACTGAGCGAAGTTCTTATTCAAATGTACTGCATGCTGTTGAAGGTTTTGCACTGGTATTACTCTGCAGTTTCCAAGTTGCCACACGTAAATTGGCAGTTTTGATTCTCAGAGAGGTCCGTGCTTTATTTCATGCACTAGGACAAGCAGAGGTATGGCTTTCTTGACTGTATCATGACTTTGATTTTCCCCAACAATGAAATTTCGCTTTATCAGTTTGGACTGAGGTTTAGTGCAAGTTTACTTAAAAATTAATCCCTACCAAGATCAATAACCAATACATTTTGCTTTTAGGTTCCTCTAGTTTTCATCACTGTTGTGGATGTGAGAGTTAGTGAGTGCCAAATCAGCTATGACAGCAAAAGATATGTGATTTATATTTAGAGTTCTAAAAATATAAACTCTGGCTATAGAAAGTTCAGATTAGGACCACATGGCAGAGGCAATAAGGTTAGTTATTTCTATATGCATTACATTTCTGATCAAGATTAATTTCTTAAAAGCTGCTATTTAACCCCAGCAGTGAAAATGTGCAGGTATCATATGGATATCAATTCTATGGGGTATCTGATATTGCATTTTAAGTTAGTTTAATTTTACTCATTTAATTTATGGTTAAAGATGAAAACATATTGAATCAGAGAACAGTAAACCTATTATAAACACCAAGAAATTTCCCAAACTGCTTACATTAAAGTATTGAGGTTTCCAAAATGAGTGCCTGATAATAAGAATAATAGCAATAAATATTACAAATTTTCCAGAAATATCTATCAGTTAAGAGTAGCTTCTTGCAGCTTCTGAGCTACAAGAAAATGAGTTAGGACAGGGGTGTCAAAGTCGATTTCATTGAGGGCAACATCAGGGTTGTGTTTGACCTTGGGGGGGCTGGGGTGTGTGTGGCCAGGGTGGGCGTGGCCAGCTTGATTCCACTTGTGTCGGGCGGCACCTGTGGTGACCCAAGCACTCTACCAGCGAAAACAGGCTCGCAAGCTCCGTTTTCAGCTGGAGTGTGCAGCCCTTTGCCAGTGAAAATGGAGCTCAGGAAGGGCCGTGCACGGCAATATACAAGAGGGGCTGTTTTTGTTTCTTTCTATAAATTGGAGCAGAATTTGTTTTTGCAGAGATGTTATTAAAGCTACCTTTGAACAGTGAAAATACCAAAACTATACTGCAGGCTTTGAAATAGATTTTATTCCCTACATGAGAAGGCCTTTTTCAATCTTAATAAGGGACTACACAAGTTTAAGGTGATTTGCTCACTCTTAAAATCATCTTTCCTGCTTCTCATTGTCTATTTTACCCAGCTAATATTTTTTTCAGGCCTAGAAAAAATAGTGTAATATTGATTATTGAACCGAGTTGGTTTTGGGAAGGAGCATTGCTATTAAGACATATTAAGACCAAGTCACCAACTGCCCCTTCCTGATATGAGATGTTGTAAAAATATTTCTTCATACATTGCAGTTAATATTTTTATAAGGTATGACATCAGGAAAAACCAGGTGGCAGTGTGGTCTTAATACAGTAAAGCAGTGTTTCTCAACCTTTGCAATTTAAAATACTGAGAGTTCCATCTCTGCTAACTAAGGAATCGTAAGAGTTGAACTCAACCTATTCTAAAGGTTGAGAAAGTTGAGAAAGGTTCTAAAGTTGAGAAACATTGGAATAAAGGTTATTAAAACCTATTTGTCAACTATAAGATCATGGACATTGAATTCCTAGTTTGTAACCCTACATTACAAGAGCGATGGTGGCGCAGTGCTTAGAATGCAGTACTGCAGGCTACTTCTGCTGACTGCTGGTTGCCTGCAATTTGACAGTTCGAATCATACCAGGCTCAAGGTTGATTCATCCTTCCATCCTTCCAAGGTCGGTAAAATGAGGACCCAAATTGTTGGGGGCAATATGCTGACTCTGTAAATTACTTAGAGTGGGATGTAAAGCACTGTGTAGCGGTATATAAATCTAAGTGCTATTGCTATTACTGTATTTTTCGGAGTATAAGATGCACCTTTCCCCCCCCCCAAAAGAGGCTGAAAATTTGGGTGCATCTTATACTCTGTAGCTTTTTCAAAGCTTTTTTCAGCCCTAACGAGGCGCTAACAAGGCGCTACCTAGTGAAGCGATCTTCCCAGCTTTGCCTGCTTTTCTCATTGCTGCTTCCTCTCAGCTGTGCCTTAGAAGCTGGTTTTTATCCCCAAGCGGGATAAAAAACTAGCAAGCTAATGTGCTGAAGCTGACCAGATTAAGGACGCTAGCAGATGAATACCTAGTAGGCAGATATTTTTTTTTCCTATTTTCCTCTCCAAAAACTAAGCTGTGTCTTATACTCTGCTGCGTCTTATACTCCGAAAAATACGGTAATTGTTAAAGAAGGCTCAAAATATTCTAGCTTCATGCCATTGGGATGTCTTAGCAAAAAGTAATCTACTTTTTCAGACCATTAGATTATATTGACTTCAATCACATAGAATTTGGTAAACACAGAATGTCACATTGCTATGATTATGGTATTAATTGGTGCCACATTTATATAACTGTTGAAACATATAAAAGGGAGTATTTTAACAGATTTGATTAAGACGTCATCAAATACACGACATTTAGTATGTAATTACTGGGTATGGTATCTCTTTTATTTTTATCACTTGCAGAAACATGAATAAAATTCAACAAACAAGGTAGGGCAGTTTATTTCTTTTCTTCCCAGCATTACTGGAATAGCTGGAATTCATAAGGAAAAGCTTCAGTTTCTGTCAAAAGAATGTTTTCTTAAATATTCTAGCTACTGATAATGTAATTCCAAATGCTCTGGGAAAGTAGAGATAAACTTCACTACCACATTCTTTCTAGAGAATACATGCATAAGTGTAAATATGTGCTTGCTAAAACTGTCAATAAAGTGATAGTGTTTTGCCCTAAAATAAGTGTTTACTTACTTTTGATAAATTTGATAATTCTTATTAATATAACTTGAGTCACTTTTTTCTGTAAGAGATTACGATTATTCATCTTTTACCTTACAAAATGCTCTCCCCATCAGAGGGGTGGGAGGGAGTGTGTGTGGGGGAGAGAGAGAGAGAGAGAGATCATTTCCAGACATGCAATTAATTATTGCTACTTTCATGTGTACAGGATGATGATAGACCTATGATTGATGTTATGGACCAGCTAAGTTCTTCTATTCTAGAAAGTTTTATTCATGTGGCTGTTTCTGACTCAGTAAGTAATTTCTCATCATTAACAATATATACATGCCAAATAAACATTGTAGCCTGCAATTATTGTTTTATAGATTTTTCCATTTTTAGCAGAAAATCAAAATTCTAATAGCAATTTTAACTACAGGTTGTCCTTGATTTACAATCAGTTGCACCCCCACCTCTGCAATCACTGATCACATTTTGAGCTCTTGGCATCTGGCTTGCAATTATGACCAGTTGCTTTGGCTCTTAGTCACATGACTATGATGGGACTTTTTGCTGTACTTTCTGGCAAAAAAAAAACCCATTGGACATGTTTAACAGCACTTAACAGCAAAGATGATTTGCTATGACCATTAAAAAATTTATAAAATCAAGTCTAGTCATACGGTTCCTTGATTTATGACCAAAATTTATGACCAAAATTCCAGGCTCCATTGTGGTTGTAAGTCAAGAATTATTTGTGTCAATCCATCCAGAGATTTCCATAGAACCAGGTTCAGCTCCATTATCTACTAGGTCTATCCTGCTAATTTAATGCACTTCATCTTCCATAAGAACAGACTGTCTGCTTATTGGATTAATATAAATGCACAGAGCTTGAGTAAGTTAACCAAATAAATGAACTAAGAAACCAATTCCTCAAGTGGATTTTGATGAAGACAAACTGTTCTGTATCTGAATGCTGAAGAAACAACTGCAATAAACAGAACATTTGGTTATTTAAAATAAGAGATATGTAAATAAATCAGGAACGGAATGCTGAATCAGCAAAATGTAATGTCAGTTGTATATATGTTAGAGAATCCATCCCAGTAGAGAAGAGCCTTGTCATCAGACATGAGGCCTGGATATCTAGCAGAGCTTTGTACCAAAGAAAATATGAAAAGTAGATGATTTTCTGAGATATCGTTCTTTTCATTTCTTTTCACAGACAACGTTGCCACTAACACATAATGTGGATTTGCAATGGCTGGTAGAATGGAATGCAGTACTTGTTAATAGCCATTATGATGTAAAAAGCCCTTCCCATGTCTGGATATTTGCACAGTCAGTCAAAGATCCTTGGGTTCTCTGTCTTTTCAGTTTTCTTAGGCAAGAGAACTTACCGAAGCATTGTCCTACAGCTCTTAGCTATGCTTGGCCTTATGCATTTACAAGGCTACAGCTAGTGATGCCTTTGGTTGATCCAAAGTAAGTTCTGTTAACGTTACCTATTAATATTACCTGTTTTCAAGCTTACGTTTATTTATTTTTGAACCACCTCAGAGAGGTTACTTTGTTAGATATGTTTGATTACTTTTTAATGAATAAATCTAACTGTTCAAGAATATATGAGAATTATATATTTGTAAACAATAATTATATTTTAAGGCTTCTGCGTGGTCTATTTAAAGTATTTCAGCTGGACTTCAAGCACTTTTTTAAAAAATATTTATTTTATCTATCTATTAGGTACATTGGAAAGTATCTTTTATAGATCAGGTCTATATGAAATGCTAAGTCAAGTTATTTGTTTTGTGTTATGCTTAGTGTGATATCACTCATTCAGTAAAGTGTGGCTCAATGATATAAGGCTAGTTACTGAGTTAGACCATCGCTTTATCTTGTTTACTATTAACCTGCTGTTACTCTCTAAGATTTTAGAATGAAATATCTAGTTTGCTGTTGATTCAATTTCTTAACTGAATTTCATTTTATAACTGGGTTGAACTCAAAGTCTTAATTTCTTTCTCTTTTTCCTCATCATATTGGTATTGTAAAAACTATAGAACAAAATTATATTTAATATTTGAATTTGAAAAATGTTTATTTTAAACCATATTTGTAGTAGTCCTGTGAATGCAAAGAAAACAAGTACACCCAGCACTGGGGATCATTATGTAACTTTGTGGAGAAACTATCTGATTCTCTGCTTTGGAGTAGCTAAACCCAGCATTATGAGTCCTGGACATCTGCGTGTTTCTACACCAGAGATCATGGCTACTACGCCTGATGGTACCATTAGTTATGATAATAAGGTAATTACATATTTCAGCAGAAGAATTTATAAAGTGACTAAAATGTTTATAGTTATTATACAGATATGTTTATAGTTATTATACAGGTTTGCACAATGTCCCGAAACTGTTCGTATATATAATATGCTGTTTCCTGTAGATTTTAAAGAGGTGTTGCAGTATATGCACAAAGCAAATTTGTAACTACTAATCTGTTGTTAGGATATAATTTTGGAAAAGAGGAATTGAAGAAGATATCTTGCCACTTGGAGTTAGCAATATTGGCCTCAGCAGGACATACTGTAGTTTTACTTTTATTTTATTAAATTTAGAAAGCCACCCATCTCCCAAAGGATGTCTGGACAAGATCACTCATTAGAGTATATTTAAAAATATATTTGTGGCTCAATAAACAGCCTAACCCCATGTTTAGGAGCAAAGTTGGATTTTCAAAAATTTGGGGAATCCTTGTAGGATGGGAATCAAAAGTCACTTCTGTCATCCAGTTTTGATCATTTTTTTCTTCAAACCAAATAGCCCCAAATTATGTTTTTTTTACACTATGGAAGTATGGGTATCATAAAATGTATATTGATTGGTCTTTAGCTCATTATTAATGGATAAGATTCAAGTAACCATGTTAGTATTTCCTTTTTGAGTGATAATTCTTTTGCTACTACCTTCATGGTATGAGCAAAAACTGCCATAAAATTTTAAAATATTATTAGTTTTGTGTTGTAGCTAGAAGCTCACTATTCCAATAGCATTACCAACTATATTGTACCAATATGGACACATTTTTCATTCTGGTAGCACATTCACAAATATAAATGTAGAGGGTTTCTCATGTTTATTTCTATTGTTTCTGCACTAAAATGTTTGGGCAGTGCTATGCTATGGGAAGAAAGATTGTAACAGATCTGAATGGACTCCTCCAGAAAAGTTAACCTATCTTCTGCAGTCTCACAATTGTCCCCCAGCAGTAAGGCACTGTTAATACTACAATCCTTTTTAAGCACCTTCAAATGTTTTTGCCCAGAGTCTCATTATTTCCTTGGCCAATTTATTGTTTTTATCTAGTTAGTTTTGGTATTCTGTTTTAGTCCATTGTTACCAGCTCAAGATTGGGGCAAGGTATAAAAGTTGGAAAACAAAGAATGAATGATCTGGTCTTTCCCTCTGGTTTGACCTAGTGCTTTGTAAGCCATTCTGTTGGCAGGAGAGAAGTATGAAAATATAATTCCATTTGCTTTTAGGATTATATTTTCCGCCAATTACATTTTTGTCTCTGAAATGCACCAGGCTCAGATGCTTGACCTTTGGGTAAAAGGCAAGCTTTCTTTTCAGAATTAGCAATGAGGTCAAGTGAAAGATAATGAAAGAGATAAATCTCTTGATAATCATTTCTGAAACAATGATTGGGGTTTTGGAATGTCTCTATTGTTATATTGGGGTAAAGAACTTTAAATGTCCCCAGCTGTGCAGGCCTTTCTGTTAGATGTTCTTGTTTTGCCACCAACTCACACAATGTTTATTCTCCCCTTCTTCAGCAGATAATAAAGAATGTTGTGGCAGGGTGGGTACTCAGGAATGTATTTTCTGTATTGGGAATTTTTAAACAGAGCTATAATTAAGAGATTAAAGCAAAAGCATTCAGTAGTCTTGAAGAAAATAAAATTGAATCCTCTATCTTCAGGGTAAATGTCCAAACTCCATAGATCAGATGTGAGATAAGTTACCAAAATCTAATTTTCAACTGAGAATGACCCTATTCCAAAACAATATATTACCAAACTCGACATACCATTCAGAAATGTCTTTCCAATCTCATTCTTGCAAAGATGCGGTGATATTAAACAGGAGTAAATCAGATCGTGTATGTTAAAGAGAAAAGTACATGTTACAGTTCTGCTGCTGAACTACCTTTAAACATTGCTTTAATAAACATGCCATTTATATTGCTTATTTTATTTTCTTGGCTATTTTGAACATAATCCTCCCTTGCAAAATGTGCGTTTTAAAAATTAATTAGCAACAGTTATAACTATGCATACTTTGTTAGCCATAATTTTTTATATTTTTAATGACCATACCCATTAAAATTATTTTCGTTTTATTTTAGGTTATAGGAACTCCATCTGTTGGTGTGTTATTAAAACAGCTAGTGCCTTTGATGAGACTTGAAAGCATAGAAATAACTGAATCACTTGTACTAGGCTTTGGAAGAACTAATGCTCTTGTTTTCAGGTATTGCACTAAATTTGTTTTAGTATTAAATGTAATAAAATGTACTATTATTGGAATACTGAATTAAATAGAAAACTGTAAACATCTTGATCATAAATTTTGAAACATTAATGCAGAAGGCATTTTATTTATTAAATAATCTATAATATGCAGAACACTAAAAAGTAAAATTGTTATATTGCATGGTAATTATAATACTTATGGTTGAGAGTTCAAGTGGTAGATGTTTCTCTCTTAGGGCGCAAAGAAAAAATATGTGCTGTGAACTCCATGTAGGCATCAGGAAGGGCATCTGACCAATAAACGCTCAGCTCCACCCAGTCGCCCCAAATCTACCCTGAATTAAGGGACTACAAAATTGTAAAAAGAAAAAAAATATCTAATTAATATTTCCATTATTTTTTTCTTTCTTTTCTGCACTCTTTTTCTTTTTAGTTTCTGTTATTCTTTACCTTAGTTGCAACTGTAAACTTTAATAAAACTTTAATAAATTTACTATTAAAAAAGAAGCCTAGGTCACAGTCTCAGATTCCTCAATGACATTGTTTAACTGGAATTTGTTGGGCTCATCTATTAGATAAGTTTCACATTTTACCACCTATAGTTGCTCTTCTAGGAGATCTTTATATAAATTCCACCCTCCATCTAAAGCAGAGTATTCCTGTTTTTAAGAACTTAATCATTTTGATGTGCCTTCAATATATATACACCATCACAAGGTTATTGAGCTGTTTTTTGTGGAAACATTCAAGAATTCACTGTCTCTTTTCACAATACACCCAAAAAATAAACATACGTTTGGAGAAGGCGCATATACTCTCATACATATTACAACTGCAGTCCTACTTAATTTATAAAGAACTTTATTTGAAAAATATTTTGTTTTTAATTTAGGGAATTAGTGGAAGAACTTCACCCTCTAATGAAGGAAGCATTAGAGAGAAGACCAGAGGTTGGTAATAAAGTTAAACTGTAAATATTTAACAGATGGTAAATTGGATTGAAATTAATTAATAAATCTATTTTGGACAAAAATATTAAATTAATTGATTTTTTTATAAAATTTCCTTTGTAAGATATCTGAAAATCGTGTGAGTAGTAATCAATAAAAAAATAGAATACTTGCAACATAAAGCATTTTAATTTGTCACAATGAAAGATGCTACAAAGAAAAAAGAAATATGAAAAATATTATTGATTTGAAAGTTGGAAGTTGGTAGTGATCAGACAGTGTTGGAAGATCTGTTGTCTCTTAGGGAGTTTTCAATTATTTGACAACAAAAATTATGTGTGAAGATATGCAGTGGTTTGGAATGCCCTCATTTCTCTTCTCCTGTCCCTTTATATCTCTTCCTTAAAACTATACAAACCAACTCTTTATAGGGTTTTAGCTATAGCACTGTGTGTGGCAACCTAGAAGTCAGAAAGGGAAGGCAAAAACAAGGATACTGAAAAAGCAGGCAAACCTTGGCAGATACAGTGGGGTAGAAGTAACCACAGTGAGCAGCAGCTGCTGTGGGATACCTGAGAAAACATTGACTAGGCCTTTGGAATGGCTTAGCTGTTGGCAAATAGTTCACATGCTGGCATCTAAAAACAACTCAAAGGCCTATCACAGCCTATTGAAAGGCATCCGTAGCCTCCTAGGAGCAACCACTTAGGTCATTAACAGTTTCTACATTAGTGCTTTCTCTGCTGGACCATAACTGATGCTTGATTTCCTCTTGTGTAAACCTACACAGATTTGTTTAATAGCCAGCAAGATGGTTTTTATAGGAGCCCCCCGCCTCGCCTCCCAAATTGGTGTGCCACTGTCAGTTCTCTGGAGAACCATCTTCAGTGTTAAAAAGTTCAGACTATTTGAAAATTGCTGGATAGCTTTAAAACCAATTCTGAACTCCTACTTGGCAAGGTTTTATTTTTAAGACCAACATGCAGAGAGTAGATATAACTAATATTGCCCTATTTTTCTGCAATACAGAATAAGAAACGTCGTGAGCGCAGAGATCTCTTACGATTACAGCTGTTGAGAATTTTTGAATTACTTGCTGATGCTGGTGTGATAAGTGATAGGTAGGATATACTGTTTTTCAAATAGAAGAAAACCCTGTGATGATGCCAATTACTTGTCTGATCACAGTCATTTCTTGAATCTCTGTTAAAATAGCTTTTTCTCTGTAGTTGCTATATAGTTTCCTTTTTAATTCTTGATGACAGTTTTGACTGTTATACTGTAAAATCTAGTCTATCATGCACACTTGTGGTTTCCTCTGGATGATTCCTTAATCCATACTGTTTTCCTTTGTTACAGTACAAATGGTGCCTTGGAACGAGATACCCTAGCACTGGGAGCCTTGTTCTTAGAATACGTTGACCTAACTCGCATGTTGTTGGAGGCTGAAAATGATAAAGAAGTTGAGATTCTCAAGGACATGAGAGCCCATTTTAGTGCAATGCTTGCTAACTTGATTCAATGTGTGCCAGGTATGGTAATGCAATAATTATATCAAGTACAGAATCATTAAGATAAAAAAAGAGATTAGTGGTTGACAAATCATGATAAGGATTGCTGGGTAAAGAAGTAAATGTTTCATATGCAGGTAGTCCTCGATTTACGACCACAATTGAGTCTAAACCTTCTGTTGTTAAGTGAGACAGCTGGTAAGTGTATTTTGCCCCATGTTATGACCTTTTTGGCCATAGTTGTTGAGTGAATCATGCACTTGTTAAGTTAGTAACACAGTTGCTAAGTGAATATGGCTTCCCTATTGACTTTGCTTGTCAGAAGGTCACAAAAGATGATCACATGACCCCAGGATGCTGCAGCTGTCATTAATACAAGTCAGTTGCCAAGGATCTGAATTTTGATCATGTGACCATGGTGATGCTGCAATGGTTGTAATTTGAAAATGGTCATAATAAAAGTCAGATTTTTCAGCACCATTTTAATTTTGAACGGTCACTAAATGAACTGTTGTAAGACGAGGACTACCTGTAGTTGGTGGGGAGAGAGGAAAGAAGACACTAAATAGAAGTATAATTTATATAATTTTAATCATGCAATTTCTAGAGTTGTAATCATATAAGAAATTATGGTAAAAGTAATAGCTTTCAAATTGTTTATCGCACAAATTCCATGAATGATGTCTGATGTAAGAAATGTTATATTGAGTTCCTTATTTATCCTTTATTTAACAGTATAGTTTGTGAGTTGGTCACTGTGTAATTATCACTGTCAGCATTTTGCTCATTTCATTTCTATTTGATTTCCAGTGACAGTCCATTCCATGTGTATCTATATTGGGTTACTTACTTGCGATAAATGTTTTAATTATGTAATATCAGTCTATTCTTTGTATCCTATCTTTCCTCTCGGAACTGAACAGAATGCACATAGAGATGCAAAACACAACCTTATGAAGTTGGTTAGGCTGAGGCAAACTAACCAGCCCAGAATCACCAGTGAGTGAAATGTCAAACTGGGACTTTAATGTGTGGATTTTCCATATTGAACTCCAATTTCTGAACTTGTTGACAGGATTCCATAAAAAAAAATGTGCTATATTAAATGCATACATTTAAAATGTCATAATGTTTACTATTAAATGGATAAGAAAAAAAGTGCAAGAAATAAATAGCAAGTAATCAACAAAGAAAAGGTGGACCACATGCAATCCTGTGAAACATGCCTTATCTGTCAAATTATTTGTTGTGTTTCTCATCCTAATAGTACTGTGGACATATACTATAAGGATTATGGATTTAATACTCATATGAACTAGGATGAACATATGACCACTGTTATAAATCAATATAGACTACATGAGTCAGATTATTTGCTTTTGAGTTTGTTCTTTTTTCAGTGAATGAACTTGAAAGTCTACTTCACAGTTTTTGGTTTTTAAAAACATTGTCAAATATATTTAATACATATGTGTACAATTTTAGTATTGTGGATCAGTCAGTTTGTCATTTAATACCTATTTATATTGATTTCTAATTTGCAAAGGAAATTTGAAATACAGGGTTCCTTGTATTTTTGATTGTATTTTTGTAGTCAAAACTCATTAATGGTTGTGGTGATTGTAGGAACAGCCAAGGAACTATTAGCTTTCATCTGCAGAAAACTAGCATCCATAAAGTAGAGTGATCATTAATTTTCCTTATAGCAGAAACTTAATTTATTTAAGGTTATGCATGTTGAAAGATTTCTTTGAAGGTTGAGTATATTTCATTTCTTAAATCAGCCTGCAGGTTTGTAGCTTAATTGGGGCATCGGAAAACTTCTGTTTTCTCTGAAAATTTCCATTTCCAAACTTTCAAAGCATTAAATCCAGCTGTGCCAAATGCTCAATGAATGGAATTTTCTTAGTACTAACAAAGGATTTTCTGTTTTCATTCATTACAAATTTTATATATATATATATATTTAATTTGATTTATATGCCGCCCTTCTCCGAAGACTCAGGGCGGCTTACAATGTGCTCAGCAATAGCCTTCATCTTTTTGTATATTTTATACAAAGTCAGCTTATTGCCCCCACAAACTGGGTCCTCATTTCACCTACCTTAGAAAGGATGGAAGGCTGAGTCAACCTTGAGCCTTGGCGAGATTCGAACCCTGCAGTAATTGCAGGCAGCTGGTCTTAATAAGCTTAATAACAGGGTGCCTTAAACCCCTGTACTACCAAGGCTCTTTTTTATATATATATATAAAAAGCAGGAGAGGCTGGGAGCAAGCAAGAGAGATTAAAAAGCATTTGGATTTTTTAACTTTTTTTAAAAAAATTAATTTAATTTAATTTTTTAAATTTGATTTATATGCCGCCCTTCTCCGGAGACTCAGGGCAGCTTACAATGCGTTAAGCAATAGCCTTCATACTTTTGTATATTTATTGCCCCCACAAACTGGGTCCTCATTTTACCTACCTTAGAAAGGATGGAAGGTTGAGACAACCTTGAGCCTGGTGAGATTCGAACTTACAGTAATTGCAGACAGCTGGTGTTAATCACAATGCTTTTAGTCTGCTGAGCCACCAGGCCCTTTAACTTAGCATAATATTTAAAATATCCATAGCTCTATTGTAAAACTGAACATTAAGGGATTTGGATAACATAGTAAACATCTCAGAATACATCTTTTCACTCTGTTTGGCATCTCCATGTAGCATTTCAGTTTGGGATGAAGGATCTACATGCATAATATACAGTGTGCATTGGTCCCATCTATACTCTTGTGTGTATCTGAAAATTGAATAGTATTTGTGATACAAGTGCAAACATTCATGATAGTTAGAATTTGAAAACTCTAGAGATTCAAAACTCTTCAGATGCATTATCTGAATGGTTCTCAAATTTTGCCATACTATGATCTTTTGAAATGATAAATGAATTTGTGTGACTGCCCCATGCATAAAACAAATTTAATAATTTGGTGTTAGTGTCAAACTGGTACAAAAGGGATAGCCATGTAGTTTTCCTTATTGAGAGTCTGAGAAATCCATCTTTGTTTCTGAGCAAATCTCTCTCTCACCATACCACATTCTTTGTATTGTGTATATTTATTTACCTTAAAAAATTACTTTTTTTACGTGTGATAATCTTAAATTCAAGGCTCTTTCCTTTCCAATAAATATATACTTGACAAATGCTGTTAATGTGTTTTAGGAATAATTTCTTAGCTACACAGTTTTGCATAAGATTTATGTTTGAGTTTTGATTAATTAATCAATATCGATAATTTTGTTTTATTTTTTTATTCACTTAGTTCATCATAGGAGATTTCTTTTCCCTCAGCAAAGCTTGAGGCACCACCTCTTCATCCTGTTTAGTCAATGGGCTGGACCTTTCAGTATCATGTTTACACCTCTGGATCGTTACAGTGATCGAAATCATCAAATTACAAGATACCAGTATTGTGCTTTAAAGGTACAACATGATTCCTTTCATTGCATATAAATCTTTATCAAATTAAATTATTTTAAATTTAGAAATGAAAAGTGGTAAGACAAGTTAAATTTGAAATAATTTCTACAAAATAACAGATTATTTGATCCATCTTTGTGGTCTGTTCTTTTTCTGAATCTTGAGTGTATCATTTGAAAAATGATTAGTAAATATTTTAAATATTTCAGTTAAGATTAATTTGGAAATACAAAATTGACTGTGTTAATTCATACTTAATTGGCTCAAGAGGAAGAGTGATGATGATGATGATGATGATGATGATGATGATGATGATGATGATGATGATAATAATAATAATAATAATAATAATAATAATAATAATAATAATAATAATAATAGGAGAGACTACCAAAAAGTGTTACCTGGAGTATTAAATTAAACCGGAACTAGCTAGTAATTCAAGAATTACATTAACTTCTTGCCACCACAAGACACTTAACCCAATGTAATCCAGTCATCCACTACACAGTCATCTTTCCTTACTTGTAGTTCTGGCAGCATGCAAGCATACTAACTGCAGTGGTGGGTTGCCCCTGGTTTGCACCAGTTCTATAGAACTGGTAGTAAAACCGGCGGGAGGCTCTGCCCACTGACCTTGACATCATGAAAATGCTTCTGCGCATGCGCAGAAGAATGTGAGCGAAGCACGCATGTGCGGCCCCATTGCGAACCGGTAGTAAAGGTAAGTAGAACCCACCCCTGACTAACTGGTTTAGAATACACAATTTGGGGAACACATAATATCTACATGCTTTGCCCAGGAAGTACTTTGTATCTCAGGAACCCTTGGATCAGAAGAGGAATGGCATCGCTATACATTCGCAGGAAAGCAATGAAGATTGGGCCATTGTAGCATTTAGAAATACGTTTTCTGCAGACATGACTGACAGCATGGAGTCTTACATGATTAATCTTCATTACTACATTGTTTGATTTGTTGCCTTTCATTTAGAATTTGAAACTGATAACCTTTCAGTAATCAGGACCATATCCTCTTTTTTTTTTAAATTAGGCCATGTCAGCAGTACTGTGCTGTGGCCCTGTGTTTGACAATGTGGGCCTTTCTCCTGATGGCTATCTTTATAAATGGCTTGATAATATTCTAGCTTGCCAAGATTTACGGGTAAGTAACTCAGCAATGATTCTCACTTTTAAATGTATTAAATTTTACTTGTATTGCATGTGGTCTACTCTATGGGTGAATTCATGGTGATTCAAGTGGAATTTGTTTAGTATTTGTACTGTGGGGCAAATGATGTAATTTGTGTTTTATCAGAGGGCCATACTCTGTGAACTGTGTTAAGGGACAAGATAAGATAAGTCAAGAACTAAACTTAATTTGAGAGAAGCAGGGCATCCTAAACTCATGTTGTGTACCTTTCTTATAGCAGTTCAAAATGATCTACTGTCATCATTCCATTACTGCAATAATGAAATCATATGTTTCCTTTTCAAGATACATAATTTGGTGTGATTTATTAATATGAATTACTGTTTTGAAAGACTCCAGGCATTTTAGTGGTTTACAGATTAACAAGATCAGCATGATATCAATTTGTTTGCATTTTTGCTTGAAGTCTTTCCACCCTACATACGCACCAGATTGCAGGCACTCTAAGAGGCAAATAGAAAAGGACTATCTTGAAAAGCTTGTGAATCAGTTGAATGGGCTGGTATTTAGAGTATGGTTAAAAGTGGCAGTAGTCTTAAGAAATACAGGTTATCCTTGACTTATAACTGGTCATTTAAGGATCGATCAAACTTATGATGGCCTCAGAAAGTGTGGTTTACAGCCCTAAAAGCACTTCTGGTCATCGAAAAATGTTAAAACACATTTCAGGTGCTTGGCAAACAGTTCACATTTATGACTCGTTGCAGCATTCCTTACAGCAAGATGGATGGCAAACAAATTTAATAAATTAATCTCACAGTCACATGACTGAGATGTATGAATTTTTTTGCCAGTTTTTTGTTTTTTGCTAGTTTTTGGCAAAAAACCACTTATTCAGAAGAATGGGTTTAGATTTACAACCACATGATTAGCTTAACAATCACTTTAAAATCAGGTCAGGCCACATGGGAGCCTTGACTTAACAATTATTTTTATTTTTAAGAACATCTGAATAGAAAGATTTGCATCAAGGGAAATTATCTTAGGAAATGGTATTACTATATTTCAAACATTTTGTATAGCGCCACATTTCCCCAGTTCAAAAAACAGAGTAATGTAAGATTAGAAAATATGTATAAAAAGGACACGCTATATATATATAAAACTATATATAAAAAGCAAATAGCATTTCAGTAGGAATTGGAACCAAATTAAGGAGACATAAAAAGATACCTCTGGAGATTCTCAGTCATCCAGGTCATGGTTGTCCCAAAGGTGCTTTTTCAAGAAGCAGATGGATTTTCTGGTTTTTCTTTGAAGATGTTTCACTTCTCATTCAAGAAGCTTCTTCAGCTCTGACTGGATGGTGGGGAATGGAAGGATTTATACTCCTTGCAGACAGCTGGTCAACTGCATTCTTTTAGCAAGTCGTTAAGACCACCTGGAGGTTTAGCTGTGTCCTTAAGATCACCTGAGTAGTGCAAATGGGTGTGTAGCTGTCTTGGAACTGTTGAAAGGACTGTATTGTATACTGGAGATAGATGATGTCATATCCCTCCCCCTGAGGGATCCTTTCATTCCCCGCCACCAGTCAAAGCTGAAGAAGCTTTTTGGATGAGAAGTGAAATTTCTTCAAAGAAAAACCAGAAAGTCCAGTTGCCTTTTGAAAAAAGCACCTTTGGGACATAAAAAATATATTTTATTTATTTCCTGCCTTTATTATTTTTACAAATAACTGAAGGCAATGAACATATCCAACATACCTTTTCATCCTTTTCCCCTTCACAACAACACTGGAGTGAGTTGGTTGAGAGTGACTGGCCCAGCTTGATTTCATGGCTAAAGTGGGATTGGAACTACATGTTCTTTCCAAATAAGTAATAGGGACTAAGTGAGTAGATAGGTGGGCAGGTAAATGGATGGATGCATGGGGGGGGGAGGAAGTGCTAATCATAATAGATTTATAAAATATTTTAGAGCATGAACAAAATGTTTATAGAAAATTGCCACTTCTTAATATAATGTGTATTAATTTCTGACCTGGTAATAATTTCTGACCTGAAAAAATATTTTTGCCTTAATCTTCACAAAACAGAAATTCAACTAGTTCAGTGAATTAAAAAAAAAAAAGATTAGAAAGCTCATGGGAAGCAAATATGCAATCCATTACAATTTTGGGTATGGGAGTTAATGAGGATCCCTTTCTTGCAATGGCTATTATACAAAATTGTTTTAAAATGTCCCAAATTAAATATATGTATATAAGAATACCAGGAGGGTAAGGAGCCTTGTATAGCAGTAACATTTAGGTAACATTTAGTTTTTTTGCTTTTGTCAGGCTCCAAAAACCAAGAAAGACACGTTGTGATTCTTCCAACCAGATTTCTTCATTGTTCCTCACCTGTGGACAGAATTTTGCCAAACTAAAGCAAACTAAACCCTCATAAAGCATATACTGCAGGAACTATTAAGGAGAAGTTGTCCTTAGCCTCTTTCTTTCAGACAAATAATCTGAACTGAGTTGTCACTTACTCCTCTAGCACGTACTTTCTCCTTCCTGGGAATCCAGACTATATTCCATCAGTTAGCCCATTGAGGTAGGGCAGGTCAAGAAACAGACTCCATAAGAAATACTGGTATTCTATTTATTGATACAGGATAGAGTAACAGAATCTTGAAGCCTCTGAGTTTTCCCTTCCCTTCCTCTTATACCAGAGAGTCAAGGCAGAGTCACTTTTATTAAAAAAAAAATTTTTGTGAGCAGCCCAGATTTATGCTACATAAAATGAGCAGCTATTCAAATATTTTATACAAACAAGCAAGTAAAATATGTTTCTTTCTGACTTATTTCCCTGGGATCATTAATGTTTTGGTAACTGCCTCATTTCTTCTCTAAGTGGTTCTCTAGAGATTGCTTTTAAAAAAAGGAATGGCATTGAAGGGGTGGATAGGGATAGTGCCAAATAGATAAGACTGGAGGAGGTGGGGAAGTAAGAGGGAGCAATCTAAACAAATATAACCACAAAATTGCAAAGAATTAAAGGAAACATTTCAACAAAAGAATGTTACAAAAAGAACATACTTAACATTGTGAGCATTCAAATTTCAATAACAAATAATGGAGGTGCTATGAAATGGCCAAGGAGTTACCTAATCTTGCCTCTTAATGTCATGTTTATCAGCACCCTAAATTTGGCAAACACACAAAAGAGAATATTGATCTCAATGAACTTTTGTCAGTTGTTGATATAAAACACTGTTACTTTTGTTTTAAAACCCCTTACCCATTCTCTGCATTTTCAGGTTCATCAGCTTGGCTGTGAAGTTGTTGTCTTGTTGTTGGAGTTGAATCCTGACCAAATCAATCTCTTTAACTGGGCTATAGACCGATGTTATACTGGATCCTATCAGCTTGCTTCAGGATGCTTCAAAGCCATTGCAACTGTGTGTGGAAGCAGGTATCAACAATAAGCAAAGCAAAAAAAGTGGTCCTTGCAAGTGAATCGGGATCCGTGTAAAAATTAAAAGTAAATTACCCTAGAACTTTTGAAAAGGATAGACTTAAATTATATGTTCATGCTTTGATAGGACTGTATACAGGCATGTTCATTAAAATAATCCCTTTTAGCCTAAACAACATTATACAGAAACAAAGAAATAAAAGTCAAGAGATGATAAAAAAAAAGGTAACATAGCTAAACCTAATTAGCACTACCATTCATAATACAGTATATCTTTCTATACTGTATTTTCCTGTCCTTGTTTCCCCCATATCCATATCACCTTCTTTTCCTCTTAAACTTCTCACCTCTCTCATCTCATCCAACTATGACTTTCTCAGTCTTCCCCTTCTTCTTGCTTCCTTCGCTCTTCCTTCATATGTCCATTTTCCAATTTTAATCCTTGTTCAATCGCTGTGACCATACCTCAGTATATTTCTTTCATATTGGTCATGCACTTTTATATTCAACTCACATTCATTCACCACCATTTATTATTGACTTTATCTCTTGTATTACCACATACAGGTAGTTCTTGACTTACAACCATTCATTTAGTGACCATTCAAAGTTACAATGGCACTGAAAAAAGTGACTTATGATCGTTTTTCACACAACCGCTGCAGCATCCCATAATCATGTGATCAAAATTTGGATGCTTGACATTTAGCATGTGTTTATGATAGTTACAGTGTCCCGGGATCATGTGATTCCCTTTTGAGTTTCATTCAAAGCACACTCACATTTGTATTCTGTACAAATCAAGAAATCTGACCTGTAGTTACTTAGCAGTAAAATGGGTAGCCAATACAATAGATAGAGGGAGGGAGGGAGGGAGGGAGGGAGGGAGGGAGGGAGAGAGAGAGAAGTGCACTGCTGTTTGCACTGACCAACTTGGCAAGTAGTTTAGTGATATCCACTTAAGAATTAAAAATTCATTTTAACAAATAATAATTTTCAAGGGATCTGGAATTATTGGATCTGGCACAGTGGTTATAATGCAGTATTGCAGGCTAACTCTACCCACAGCCTAGAATTTGATCCTGACCAGCTCAAAGTTGACTCGTCTTCCATCTTTCCAAGGGCGGTAAAATGAGGACCCAGATTGTTGGGGACAATATGTTGACATTGTAAGCTGCTCAGAGAGTGCACTTTGAAGCACTATATAAGTCTAAGTGCTAGTGCTATACAGCTGGCTTTTGGAAAAAGAAAGAGAATTCATTGTCATTACGTTTGATATAGTTCATTGTTTTCTATAATTGTTAGATTATTGAGTTTGTTGCCTTGAGTGTATTCTTTTGTGGAAAACGATTGAGAATGTTCATTTAAACCTAAAAATCTCAAACAATCACTTTTGTTTGCTATTTCAGGAACTACCCTTTTGACATTGTGACTCTTTTAAATCTAGTCTTGTTTAAAGCGTCTGACACCAGCAGAGAGATTTATGAAATTTCCATGCAACTCATGCAGGCATGTATGAAATATTTTTTAAAAAAATCTTATAAACTATAAGGAAGAGTAAACAATGCCCTGAAGACCTTCCTTTTTCAGCAAGCCGGGCTGGCTTAATGCTTTTTAAATGTTTTTAATATGTTTGTTACTGTTTTTTAACTTTGGGGCCAAATTTATATATATCTTTTAAAATTGTTTTTAATGTTTGTATCTATGTTTTTTACTTTGGCTGTACACCGCCCTGAGTCCTTCGGGAGAAGGGCGGTCTATAAATTTGATAATAAATAAATAAATAAATAATGCAGTTTGCTTTACATTCAGCAGGATATTACCTATTTGTTGTTTTAATGCAGAACAAATAAAGGAAAACAACTGGAGCAGTGGTGGGATTCAATTTTTTTTACTACTGGTTCTGTGGGCATGGCTTTGTGGGCGTGGCATGGTGGGCGTGGCAGGGCACGCAGTAAACAGTAAACAATCACAGTAAACAAAATAATTGTATGAAACAATAATATATCCTTTAGAGAGAAAATGATTAGGAAAATCTTTCTGCTTTTTTCAATTTCTCAGAAAAAAACAAAATTACAATAGAGGGAACAAAGATCCCCCCCCTCCGCCTGCCATTTTCCTGCTTCTTTTTTTACTTTGATATCTTTATTGTGTCTGAGTTAACTTTTATTTTCCTTATGGGAGGAGAAGAGAAGGAGGACCAAATCAGTGGTAAACCTAATACTAATGACTACTTTTACCTCTGGTAACAGATACAAAACATAGGCAGAGAATGCTAATCTGAATAATCCATTAAAATTTATTTACAATAATACTCCACCATTCATTTATCATCTATATCATTTCCGTTTCTTTTTAATCTTCTGACAGATTTTGGAAACAAAGCTTTTTGTTTATTCTAAGAAAATAGCTGAGCGAAGACCTGGCAGCATTCTTTATGGGACTCATGGTCCTTTGCCACCACTTTACAGTGTCTCATTAGCTCATCTGTCCTATGAACTGGCAAGAATGTATCCTGAGCTGACACTTCCATTGTTTTCAGGTACAAGTTTCTATTTATATCTTTAGCTTTAGTAGTGGAAAGATGATCTATTAACCTCTTGTGGATCTTATGGATCTATCATATATGTAAACTCTTAGAACTATAGGACATGATTTTGCATCTTTTGGGGGTTTTTCCTTTACATATGCCAAAAACAGTAGAACTAAATCCAATCTAAAGCATGAGTGTCCAACCTTTTGGCTTGCCTGGGCCTCATTGAGAGGAATTGTCTTGGGCCACATATAAAATCTATAGTATTGGTAATGTATATCAATCAGGTTTATGATCTTATGGGGCTGCATTACTAGCTGTCAAGGGCCGCATGTAGCCCATGGGCCATAGGTTGGACATGCCTGATCTAAAGATACGATTCCAATTTTCTTATACTACTTGAATAACAAGAAGGATTTTTATTACCTTATTTTACTCATTATAATTACCATACATATTTGAAACTTTGAGTAACTATTTAAAAGCTCATGTTTTCCTCTTAATGCATTTATCTTTAGATACTACTCTTTCTTTGTGAAAGTTGTGCTTGGAATATAATCTAAGTTTAATAATGGGCTGAATAAAGAAAAGTAAATAAGCAGTAAACTTGATTCAGTTGAGAGACTGGCCCAAACTCTCCCAGTGAGCTTTCCAGTGAGCAGATCTGTAATCTGGATCTTCCTGCTCCTATTCTAACATCAAATCACTGTTCCACAAAGACTCTGCTTCTCTGCCAGTTGCTGAAAATAAAATATGCGCTACTTCTGTCTTTATAATAAAAAATGTTGAACTCACCTTCTTGACATTTGATCAGAAGAAATATATTTGTCAGAATTTATTGTTGAACTAAATGCTTCATTGTCTTTCCCCTAAAGCTAAAATCCTAGCAGTGGTTTTATTTTTCAATTTTAGAAGTGAGTCAACGATTTCCAACAACTCATCCAAATGGGCGCCAGATCATGCTCACCTACTTGCTGCCCTGGCTTCATAACATAGAGCTATTAGACAGCAGACTTCTTCTCCCAGGTTCAAGTCCTACCACCCCTGAAGATGAAATAAAAGATAAGGATGGAGAAGTAACTGTTTCATGTGGCTTGAAGGGAAATGGCTGGGGCTCACCAGAAGCCACATCATTGGTGCTTAATAATCTGATGTATATGACAGCCAAAGTAAGCAAGAAAATACTAAGTAGTATATAAATATGAAATGTGCTGGGATTGAAAGTCGCATAAATAATTCTTCCTCTTTTTTATCTGCACAATGCTACATAATGATATATTGGAAAGGTCTGATTATTAAATATCAGTCAATACGTATCTGTCAGTACTTTTTTCCAATTTTATGCCAGCAAGGGCTTAATGTAGCTTGACCTTTATTATTCAAATGGATTCTGTACACAAAAAACATATTTCTCCTGTGTCTCTATACCTCATTGATTATTTTTCAGTTTGTCTTATATTTCTCTTATTTTAGCAATCACTCACTGTATTCTGATCACATTCATTTTTCATATTTCTGTTTAGTATGGAGATGAAGTTCCTGGACCAGAAATGGAGAATGTCTGGAATGCTTTAGCTAATAATGAAAAATGGAGCAACAACCTGAGAATAACTTTGCAGTTTCTGATAAGCTTATGTGGGGTTAGCAGTGATACAATTCTTTTACCTTACGTAAGTGATTTTTTAAAAAAAAGTTGTATTATTCTTATGGAACAAAACAATATCTATTCAAAATAATGTATCAGGAATAATTTTATGAATTTATTCTACTGAAGTTAATAAATTTCCCCTACATAGGAGAAAAGATACCAAATATTCAGTAGACTTTATAAAGGATATCTCTTTATTTTCATGTGAAATGTGGAACCCAAAGGTTCCGCCTCAGAAACTGCATTGTCAACATTTGATCACAAATTACCAATTTTGGATGATACTTACAGTTTAAACAAAAAAAGCTGTAAAAACAGTTTTTAAAAGTTCTGGTAAACTTCAATGTGCTGAATTTATGGATAGCACCTAGTTGTATCTGACTGATCTCAAGCTAAGTAGGGTGAAATCTTGTTAGCATTTGAATGGGAGACCTTTAGGAAACACAGAGCTGTAGGATCAGCCTTGGAAAAACATATCTGGAAGAGTTTAACAAGAAACCACTTCTATATTATTGCTAAAAATACAATATAGATGTGCCCATAAACTCATCAAGAATTAAATTCAAATTGTATTTATTTACTTATTTATTACATTTGTATGCACACAGCTCCCTGTCAAGCTGAAGGAAACTATGCCTTTGTTTAATTTTAGTGAGCGTTTTTTGAGAACTCTCTGACCACTCCAAAATTAACCAAAAATATAGCCTTATCCTATTAATTAAAATCAATATGTACTCTGAAGTCCTTGCAGATCAACTTCAAAACAAAATTATAACCCTTTGCAGATCAGAAAAATTATTCCCCATTTCTATCTTATGTAATGAAAAGTTGTTCAATGGCATGACAGTATTATTTTACAATGTAGTTGTGATTCCTTTATTTCTCTATTACAGAATCTTTCTGTAACCAGTTTCTGTATGCTTTCATATTCTAGGACTAATCCTGAGTAGCTGTTAGGCCCATTAGTTTCTGGGCAAAATGGTATTTCCCCATCCAGGTACTTTCCAGATTATTCTGCCATCTGGCAGCCAGTAATATGAGGAAGGTCATTTTATATTATTATTATTATTATTATTATTATATAATTAAAAAATATCATCTATATGTCCACTGCACATTTTCACGTTACCTATTTTGTAGATAAAAGCTGCTAAATGCTACTTTTTCTTCAGATCAAAAAAGTTGCCATCTATTTGTGTCGGAACAATACTATTCAAACAATGGAAGAACTTCTATTTGAGCTGCAGCAAACAGATCCCGTGAATCCTATAGTTCAGCATTGTGACAATCCACCATTTTATCGTTTTACTGCCAGCAACAAAGCTTCAGTTGTTGCTTCTGGTAAGAATTAAATCTTTCTACTTTTATTGGAAGAGATACTACATTGGAAAGAATTATGGACCTTTCAGAACAGAGTTGCATGTGTTACATTGACTGTCTTTCTTATATCTTGCTCGGTGCTGAAATATTTCATCAAGATATAAATATGTAGGTATAGTCCTCACATACAGTAGATTAGAGTACACTCTTTGAAATCAAGTAACCATGACTAAGTTAAATATTCTTGATCACAGTGGGCCTACTCTAAATAATTTTGAATCCAACATTTAATATCTGCAGAACAAAAAATATATCTTTAGATTTATTTTTATTTGCTACAGAATAAATGGCAAGTTTTTATCAACTGAAAACCTATATAGGCTTTTTTTAGGATAGTTACATTCATGAGCTAGCCCTAAATCTATTGTAACGACAGACAAATGCTTTCAGCTAAGTTTATTCACACTGTACTTTGCCATTATGCTAACCCTTAGGTCCTGTTCCAAGATTCTGGAAAGTTTTTTATTATTTATTTATTTATATGCTGCCATTCTCCGAAGACTCAGGGCGGCTTACAATGCGTTAAGCAATAGCTTCATACTATTATATATTTTATACAAAGTCAGCTTATTACAATGTGTTAAGTAATAGCCTTCATGGGCTTGCTGATTGTTGAGTTATGCATTGTGTTGGATATATGTTTATGTATTTATGTGGTTTCAAAATGATTATTTTTAATAGTACTGTAATACTTTTGGTTTTACATATATAGGAACTACATCAAGCAGTAACACTGTTGTAGCTGGCCAAGATAGTTTTCCAGATATTGAAGACAATAGAATTGTAAAAGAGACAGATGAGAGGTTTGTAATAAACATCTCAGACTTTTTTTCCCTTTTTCTGGACTAGAAATGCTTAGTAGTTCTCCAATTTGAGTATCGGTAACCCTCATTAACCACAATCTTATGGTCTGTGGTTTTGTTCTGAGATTAACAATTAAAGACTAGAACTTGGAACACACATAAACTTGATTTTCATGTATTTACAGCTTGGAACAGTTTATGGTTAATATGTTCATGATTAAAACTGTGGATGGGCTTTGAATAAGGGTAAAGTATATTTTCTAAGTTCAGGTTGATTGTCTGTTTGGGGAACATGTATTTGTGCCTACTTCTCATTATGAGGTTTCAGCCAATCTCACTGAATGTCTGGTTAAAGTCTCTCTATCTTTGTTCCAGTAGCTAGTCTTCTTCAGATCAACCCATTTGCATGTTGAAGGAAAAGATAGCTCTTCTCTAATACAAGGGTATGCAAATTTCACCAGTCCGCTCAGATCCTTCAAGATCTCATTGGAGAGGCCACTAGTGAGGTAGTCATTAGTGTTGTCCTAGTTTATGGGAATCAAAACAAAGAGCAAATAGTCTGAAGGTAGCATTAACATCCAGTGGTGGGTTGAGAGATTGCCACAAGTAATGTGCAGGCAGCACTAGCATCCATCAGGAGCGTATTACAATTGACTACGATTGTGTCAAATCACGGACCCTTTATGAATAACAGTAGCATTCAGTGGGACAGTTGAGAGCCTCCTCTATTGAGTATAAAAGACCAGTGAAATTAGTTTGAATGGGTGATCCCTTCCACCACCAATAGCTGATTGTGTTGGTCCAAAAGAAAAAGGTTAATTACTGAAAGGAAGCCAGAGAAAATTTTGGATCAGGCTGACCCAGCAAGGAGTGAGTAAGGAGGAGGAGCAAATACAGATATTTGATGCAGACAATCATTATGGCAGAAAGAGGGCATGGAAGCATTCATGGGAGGAAGAGAACAAATCTAGACTCCTGTTGTTATTATTTCAAGGCTACAAATTTCCCTAATAAAGCTGCTTTTACTCTCTGAATCTTACAATTCTATAAAATAGGCTTTAACGTTTAAAAAAAACATTTACCTGTAAATGTCTCAGTTGTATTATGCTAGACATTGCTTACAGAAAGGCTTATATTTTTAATATCTATTTTCTATTTTTAGAAGTTCTTCTTTCTGCTAATAAACTAAGCTTTTTTTCATTTTTGAAATTCAGAAATATTCATGCACAGGGAAGTTATATCCTATTGGAAATGATTAAACTTTCTGGACTGATTATGGAGGCAGAACTTTTAGATAAAAATGCTACCAATTTTTTTTATCTAACTTTTTGTTTGGAAAAAATCTAAACTAATATGAGCACAGGCCTAATGGATGCTAGAGGTGAAAAAATTGAGAAATGAATTTAAAACAAGAACGGATTCATTTTTATCCATCCACCAGGATATATAATGCTATTATGAACTGAACATGTATTAAGATTTTAAATAGGTTTTTTGTGGTTTTTTCCCATTTGCAAGGTTTAGTAATGTGATCAGAGCACATAACCGACTAGAATCAAGATACAGCAATAGCTCTGGAGGATCTTACGACGATGATAAAAGTATGTCTTGATTTTTGGTTAATATTAATTTTTGTGAATGGTGTTATTTGTGAATACTAGCCACAATTTTGACCATATTGACAATATTAAATATCTGTTTCAATCTCATTTATAACTTTCAGTTAATTGAAATTAAGTGTTTTTAACACTAAAATTTCAGTTAAGCGTTAATATTAACATCTGATTAGTATTTGTTTTATCTAAATACCTGTGTATAAAAAATGCATCAAGTATTCACAGTGTGCATTGACTGGTTTGTAATGGTGGCAATATCAGACTCCCTATCTATTAAATTTTCAAACAGAAAGCAATCAGCAGCATATACCACAGCAAACAGATGGTTCAGCTATCAGAGAAACCAACTTCTCTGCTCTCTAGCCCCATACACCTTCCAGTACCTTAGTCTCCTCTTACTTTGAATTCAAGCACACCATGTCAAAGTGGGTGGCCTGCCTCCTCCCCCGATCTTCCAGATGCCTTTCTTTCCCTACCTCCCCTTAGCCACTGCAAGGTATTGTTGCCAATGACCGTTCCTTGTGTTTGTTTGTTTTTTTGCCTCATCTCAGAATGCCTCTACTCAAAGTACGTGTTTGGGGGCTGTGCCTGGACAAAACACATATTGTAGTCCTGATACTGATCAGCCAAAACTGGTTGTTCCATGCACACTATTATCTTGATGATTTTGAACACTTTGTATTAGCTTAATTTAGTAGTCTAGTAAGAGCAATGTTGTCAATAGCATTAGAGATCCCATTGTGGCAATATCTTCTATCTGCACTGCTTTTATCTAGTTTTATTTAAAGTGCTGCTTTAAAACCCTATATGGCTTGCTGACCACCTATCCTGGGCATCATGTGAGGCCCTAGGATCACCAGGCAACAGGGCCTTTGTAAAAATAGCACCCTAGTATTCGAATATCTATATTTTGGAATATGCCACAGACACCATAAGTCAAATAGTTTCATCTGGCGGGGTCCAGGAAAAGAGCCCCAATGGGGAGACATTATTCTGGAGATGGTTAACAGACTAAGACAAAACCCCACTCCTCCCTTATGCATCTTGTTTCCTTCCCCCTTATCTTTGTTAATCTTAATTAATGTTACTATTGCTTATTGTTTTAATATTTGTATTTATTTTTAATTATTGTAAGCCGCCTATGGTCAGGCAAAATGGGCAATATATAAGTTGAATGAATATGTTAATTAATAGCCTCCCAAAGGCATATATTGTTTTCTTTTAGCTATCCTATAAGATTTGATATTTGCACTGCATTGTTTCTCTGATCTTAATTTACCCAACGCTGCTCCAAAAAGATTGGCTGTTGGACAATGTAGAAATATAATAAATGTTTCTGCACAGATGATCCTATTTCTCCATATACAAGTTGGCTTCTGAATATTGTGGAAATGAAACAACCACAACCTTTGCCAATGCCATTTAATGGAGGGTGCTGGGCGCCACTTGTTGACTACCTTCCAGAAACAATTACACCACGGGGACCCCTCCATAGGTAAGCACAATATAATAACACCCCAGTTTCCTAACATATTTTAATTGGTTCAATCAGCTGCTCAAGCTAAATCAGGCTGTGCTGAACCTGGCCAGGCTATTTGCTGTTTGCTGCAAGGAGGTAAATTGCTGGGAGGCAGAGGCTGGCGGGTGGGTGGGGCTTCAGCAACATTCACTGTATAAGATGCACAGACATTTCCACCCACTTTTTTGGGGGGGGAAGTATGTCTTATACATTGAAAAATATGTTATAAATCTATTTTGCCACATGATTTGATCTATTATATTTTGAACATAAAGAAATACTAGCATCAGATAGGATCAGTAGTGGGTTTCACTTACCTTTGCTACCGGTTCAGAATCGGGAGCGCACGTGCGCGCTCTTGCTTTGCTTGCACACAGCCCTTCTGCGCATGCACCACCGCCACTACCAGTTCACCCAAACCGGGGTAAACCAGTAGAAACCCACCACTGGATAGGATGATCTAAATTAATTAAGTTTAGGTATCATATTGTGATATTGTACTTAAAACAGACCTTTGTGACATTTTGACAGATCAATCACATTGTAAATTACATTTTTAGTGATTGGTGTATTGAATTTCAATATATACAAATCTCCATGTTTCTCCCATGATGACTCCTGAAATGCCAAAAAATATTTTGAATCAGATCCTGCAAAAAAGTACTTTTATTTTGCCATAGCATTTTGACTACAGAGATTCTCAGTCATCCAGGTCATGGTTGTCCCAAAGGTGCTTTTTCAAGAGGCAACTGGACTTTCTGGTTTTTCTTTGAAGACATTTTGCTTCTCATCCAAGAAGCTTCTTCAGGTCTGAGGTTGGAAGGGGGTGTTTTGGCACTAGTGAGAGTGCCAAAACACCCCCAGAGCTGAAGAAGCTTCTTGGATGAGAAGTGAAACATCTTAAAAGAAAAACCAGAAAGTTCAGTTGCCTCTTGAAAAAGCACCTTTGAGACATAGCAATTTGACTTCCTCCTTTTCTCATTTAATCTCTTGTACTTCTACAAAATTTATTCCAGCAAGCTCTCTAACTTTTCAGATGTGGAGAATTGTGAGGGACCAAATATGGAGAGACTATTTTCTTAATATACTGCAGACAGAATCACTGACATGCATTTAATGCAGCATATATCAGTGCCTTTCCTCATATTAACCACCCTTCTATATGTCCATTACTCTTACTGTATCTTAGAAGTTGCCACATATCTATGTTATTCTTGGTATTTTGTGATCAGCTTCTTCATGTTTTTTGCTTTTTTCCTATTTCTTATTGCAATTTTTGAATTGATTAATTTTATTTTTTTGTTAGATGCAATATTGCTGTTATCTTCATGACTGAAATGGTAGTAGATCATAGTGTAAGAGAAGACTGGGCTCTTCATCTTCCATTGCTGTTGCATGCTCTGTTTTTAGGTAAGAAATAATGATTAAACAAAAAATTAAGTGGAAATTGAGTTTGTTTATGTTAACAAAGCTTTTCTATGCATCTCCTCACTAAACAATTATTCTCATTCATCCTTGGCCCAATTATTATTTTTTTGTACTCCTTTGTGTTAATCCTACCAACCTACTCATATCCCCTAATAGAGTACCTTTTCCCTCAAATAAAAGAATCACATTTTATGAAAAAAATGGCATTGTGAGAGAGGACCTTGGGCAGAAATCCCCACAATAATATCCTTATAGAATCAGAAACCATACATTCTGCATGGGGGAAAAACCCAAACAAGGTAAAAGTTTCTCTAACTTTTCATTATGATACTTTAATTTTATTTTATACTTTTAATTCTAACATGGCATCAGTCACATTATACTATCGGTGAGAAGTTATTAAATTGAGACCATTTAGAACCTGAAATACTATTAGGACTATTATCTGGTTCTTGGGATCTTCACACTTTGAAAGTGAGATGAATCATTAAAATAATACATGAATTTGAATGACATTTCTCCAAGAATAAAATTGGCAGACTACATTCTGACAGTACTATAAACTTCCTGTCATGAGGCCTCATGTTTCTGCAAAAATAGAGAAGACAAAGCACTCGGGCTGCCTGGAGCACATATCCAGGTTCAGTACCAAGACTTGGCATGATGCCTTCCAGGAAGAAATCCCAAGTGATCCTTGGAAGAGAGGAACAATGAGATTAGGCAAGAACACCTCAATCCCGGCCTGAAATGACCCCACAGAACAGGTTGGGGATATGATAAGAACTGTTGCTGCAAATGCAAAGGTTATTAAAGAAAACCTAGTAAATTTAGTGCCAGCAGCTTAGCAAAGGTCATCTACATCCAGGCAGAGCAGAGTAAGTGTAAACCCCTCAAATTTGGTCACAACCCAGCCATTGTTGTAATCCACGATTTGATAATCTCTGGATTAACTGACTGTCCTATGAGACTTTTTTATGTTTACCTACCACTGGATTCAATTATTTTTCTCTCTCTCTAATATTTAGGATTATAGTCTTAGATAGTGTAATGTTTATTGTTTTAGTTAAATTTTTGGCTGTTCCTAGGACGATGGGTCATGTGAAGTACTGTCTTCAAAGGCATGAATATTACAGGTGGAATTCCTCTAATGCCTACTGTCATATCTTAATGGGAGATGTCTATGGAATTTCAGGGCTGTAAACTAGATTTTAAAAAAACCCAGAAAATGCAGTGAGAAACTACTATAGAATTTAGTTATGTCTGCCCATGTACATATATGAACAGGAGTCAAGATTTATTCAAATGTGTTAATACTTTATTACAAACAATTATTAAACTTAATACAATTAAATGTTTCAGCTCTAATGCTAATTAACTTTTTAATTATGTGCCAAATTAATTCTTAGCAATCAGTCAAATAAAACTTCCAGAATGATCTATCTCCAACCCAACCAATCAGGTCTCCCAATAATGCATTCGTCCATCAATAAATCAATAGATTAATCCAATTACGATAAATGTTACAACTTTTATTTTTAGAATATACAAAAATCATGTAAACTGTATAAACAAGAATAAAATTATAATTTTGGTTTTCCCAAATAAAAGGCTCTTCAAATACGTTTCCCTTTTTCTAGCATATGAACTTTTTGTACTGCTTAATTAATCAGACTTCCTGATCGTTTTCTTTAGGCCTTGATCATTATCGTCCAGAAGTCTTTGAGCATAGCAAGAAGCTGTTGCTTCATCTGCTGATTGTGTTGTCATGCAACAGCAATTTTCAAGCCATAGCCTCAATGCTTCTTCAGACTAGAGAGATGAATGAAACCAAGACGCTTACAGTCCAGCCTGTGCATTTGCCTGAATTCTTCTATACAGGTAATGAAAAACTAGTTCTTTGGCTTTATTTCAATTTTGCTTGAATTACTTTCATAATTCTATGGTGCTCAACATAGAAAAGAATGGATATAACGAAGGTTCCTTTTCTGCAGAAGCACATTTTAGACACATTCTGTTTTAGTACTATGATCCAATTGTACCTGTCTATATTAGATTTTTTTTCAAAGACATATTTTCATATGTTTCTTAAGAAAATATATGTTTGTACATATGTGACCTCCTATCTCACAGTGACTATAACAAAATTATGACTTCTATGTTTATATAGATTTTTTTTCCACATTTTTGTTAGGTGGTTTTGACTTTTTGCGGGAATATCAGTCTTCCCCTGTACCGGACTCTGGGCTCAGTTCTAGCTCCACTTCTTCCAGCATCAGCCTTGGAGGAAGCAGTGGAAATCTCCCACAAATCACCCAGGAGATAGAAGACATTGACCCAACTGTGGAGACAAATGAAAAGGCAAACAAACTAATAGAGTTTCTAACTACCAGGTAACCAAGGCAGAATAAATATCCCATTTTAATTCTTAAAAACAGTATTGTGTACTTTGAAAAGAATTTGTATTCATAATTCATGAAAAAAAGTATCCTTCACTAATAGGTTTCTTGGATATAACAGCACAGGCATGATGTCTCATTTTCTGCTTTACAAGTAACAGGCAGTTTTTTCAAATGCCACTGAGGTTTTCTAATCTTAGCCAGAAGTGAATGTTAGTATTAAGCAGGTGTAGGAAACTGATGTAAAAAGGCATTTAAGTTGCTTGGAGCAATTTATTTCAAGTTGTGGGGAGAAGAGTATAATACAATAATTCTTTTTTGGCTGGCAGATTGCTTCTTAAAAAATATAGCATCACTTTATGAAATTAAGATTGGCACTGTCACTCAAATGCTTCATTCCCCGTTGAAATTCAAAGCAGACTCTTGAATTAATCTTTGTTTTTATTTTTCATAGTTAGCTAAAATGAGAAATATTTTCTGCAACAGAGGCTAAAACTGTCTTCTTCATCTTTTCTTAGACTTATTAAAAAGGGATAAACATATTTATACATTGTGCATAGCAATAGTCTCTTAGAACAATTACAAGGTTTACCTAACTGTCCTGACAATACAACAAGTTTTAGTGAGAATGAGCAAAGAAAGAGCCATAGTTAAATGAAAGAACATCACCTCAAGAGGGCATTCTTCTGCTTTCTGTTGTGACTATATAGTGACTGTGAAGCTCTTCCTTCTTAGCATTTAGCATGAGGGTAACATAATTCAGAACTTTTCATATGATCATTTGCTCTTAATAACAGTATCAAATAATTCAGCCTCTCCCAAAATGGTGTCTATAGAACTATTGGAACCTGAACTCCTGGGATGAATGAAAGGCACCTGGATGGAAAAGGTTGATTCATTTCCTAATTAGAGCGGTATTGAAGTGACAAATTGATCTCTTTATTAAAAGAATGAAAAAATAGTGTTGTATTTGGATAAATGAAGCCTAGTTTGGTGCAGTGGTTTAAAACACTAGACTAGACCCTGGGAGACCATGAGTTCTACTTCTACCTCAGGCACAAAACCAGTTAGATTAAGGGTGTCAAACACAAGGTCCACGAGCTGGATCTGAGCCGGCCCATGGGGCCGTCCTGGTCTACCCAATACAAAGAGGAAAGATCGGGCCAGTCTACCCAATGCGAAGAGGAAAGATTAGGCCAGCGTAGCTTCGGCCCAGTCTACCCAATGTAAAGAGGAAAGATCGGGCCAGCATGGCTTTAGCCCAGTCTACACAATGCAAAGAAGAAACATGCCAGCATTTTGGGGTGTGGCGTCAACCTGGCCTCACTCACCCAGTTGGCCATACCCACCCAGTCGGCCATGCCCCCCCCCCCCCGAGATCAACCACAGCCCTGATGCGGCCCTCAATGAAATTGAGTTTGACACCCCTGAGCTAGTTGATTGTGGGCTGAGCATAATTTTGCTCAATCCCAGAAAGGAAAAAGCAAGGGCAAATCACTCCAGAAATCTAGCCAAGAAAATTTCATGGGCTTGTCCATGTATTTGACAGGAGTCAAGATTGAATCAAAGGTATGCCCTCTCCAAGTTTTAATAGAATTAATAGAATTGAATCATTATTTATTTACTAAGACTTTACACAAAGTTACAGCTTGCCTATACTGTAAACCATTTGCCTACAGTATTCATCTGAAGGAGACTGTATGTGAACTGTGCTAACGTGTTGTACTATTTAAAATAATTTATTTTAATCTCAAAATAAAATATATCAATTTTCTGATTTTTAAGGGCATTTGGTCCGCTCTGGTGCCATGAAGATATCACACCCAAAAACCAGAATACAAAAAGTGCAGAGCAGCTTACCAATTTCTTGCGTCATGTTGTGTCTGTCTTTAAAGATTCTAAATCAGGTACTAAACCAATTGATTTTATAGCACCTTTATTTAACAAGCAGCTTTCTCAAATTTTATTTTGCTGTTTGCTGGACAAAATCTAATTTTCACATTAAATGTTGCTCAATAATAAATTATTGATTTGTTTTTATGATTTGAGTATTGCCACAAATTAGGAGCATACGTTTTTATTTAGCGTATGGCAAATACATGGACTTATAGTGGTTCAGATGTTAATGTCCAGGGTGGGTGAATTCAGAGTATGATGGAGCCAACCGTCGAAAGGCTGAGCGTACTTTTTTGATGGTAGTTGAGTGCTCTTTCACCCTTGGGGCTTTAGAAGGCCCGTTTTGTTTACCCATTGCCATGTATTTAGAGAGCCAGGAGTTCTACAAAAATGTCTGACTGCTAACTCTTGTTAACTACCAATTCTTCAATGTAGTCTGGCTACCGATTGTTGCTAGTCATTTAGTTCACACTACTGTGCTATCCAGGGTGCACCACAAGGAGGCAAACTAGCATCACACCCCAGGAGCGTACAATTTTAGATGTATTGCTTTATTGATATATTTGGCTTTGGTTTATAAGAGGCAGAACAAATTGAAGAGAATCTGATTTTTTCAGGATTCAGGTGAGGGATTTTTCCAGCATTCCTTAGGGATTCAGAGACAAAATTTGCAATACCCTTTAATGCCTTGTTAAATAAATCCATTGAATTCTTCACTAAAGAGGACATAAAGCTTTAAAGAGTTTTTAAAGGCATTTCTTCAATTGGAGACCAAGCATGGTACATTGGAGATGCCCGGGGAACAGTCTTATCTGGGATCAGTTTGATTTTGTTGGTCCTGAGGAAATGGACAGAGTATTTGGTCTATAAGCATGGCCAACTATGATTAGAATTAGAATTAGAATTAGAAGTTTTTATTGGCCAAGTGTAATTGAACACACAAGGAATTTGTCTTGGTGCATATGCTCTCAGTGTACATAAAAGAAAAGATATGTTCATCAAGAATCATAAGGTACAACACTTAATGATAGTCAAACCCATGTCCGTTCTGGTTGATCGAAACACCTGGGAGATAACATGTAGGTGGATCCTAGAGGTGAATTATTCATTCTTATTTTATTTATTTATTTATTTATTTTATTTGTTTAAATTTCTATACCGCCCTTCTCCAAATAGGACTCAGGGCGGTGCACAGCCTAAGTAAAAACAAAGCATACAAAATTTAAAAAACAGTATTAAAATAATTAGATATTCTGGCCGTAAATTAAAACAACCCAATTTAAAACCAATTTAAAATTTAGCTCAAGCCAGCCCAGCTAGTTGAAATAAATAAGTTTTCAGGGCCCGACGAAAAATCCGGAGGTCTGTTATTATACGTAACTCCGGGGGAAGGTTATTCCAGAGGGTGGGCGCCGTCACAGAGAAGGCTCTCCCCCTGGGGGTCGCCAGCCGACATTGTCTGGCGGACGGCACCCTGAGGAGGCCCACTCTGTGCGAGCGTACTGGCCGGTGGGAGGCTATTGGTGGCAGAAGGCGGTCTCGTAAGTACCCCGGCCCTAAGCCATGGAGCGCTTTAAAGGTGGTCACCAACACCTTGAAGCGCACCCGGAAGACTACCGGGAGCCAGTGCAGCTCGCGCAGGAGAGGTGTCACATGGGAGCGCCTCGTCGCCCCCATAATCCCCCGCGCGGCCGCATTCTGGACCAGCTGGAGCCTCCGGGTGCTCTTCAAGGGGAGCCCCATGTAGAGAGCGTTGCAGTAGTCCAGGCGGGAAGTGACTAGTGCCTGAGTGACTGTGCGTAGAGAGTCCCGATCTAGAAAGGGGCGCAACTGGCGTATCAGGCGAACCTGATAAAAAGCCCCCCTGGCCACGGCCGTCAAATGGTCTTCTAAAGACAGCCGTGCGTCCAGGAGGACGCCCAAGTTGCGAGCCCTCTCCGTGGGGGCGAGTGATTCGCCCCCAATAGCCAGCGATGGCGTCAGCTGGCTATATCGGGACGCTGGAAGCCACAGCCACTCGGTCTTGGAGGGGTTGAGTCGGAGCCTGTTTCTCCCCATCCAGGCCCGCACGGCCTCCAGGCACTGGGACATCACTTCAAGGGCATCGTTGGGGTGGCCTGGGGTGGAGATGTACAGCTGGGTGTCATCAGCGTACTGATGGAACTCCACCCCGAAGCCACGGATGATCTCACCCAGTGGCTTTACATAAATGTTGAACAGAAGGGGCGAGAGGACCGACCCTTGTGGCACCCCACAAGCAAGGTGCCTCGGGGTCGACCGCTGCCCCCCCGTCAACACAGATTGCGACCGGTCAGAGAGGTAGGAGGAGAACCACCGCAGAACGGTGCCCCCCACCCCCAACCCCGCCAACCGGTGCAACATGATACCATGGTCGATGGTATCAAAAGCCGCTGAGAGGTCTAACAGGACCAGGATAGAGGAGCAACCCCTATCCCGAGCCCTCCAGAGATCATCCACCAACGCGACCAATGCCGTTTCCGTGCTGTGCCCAGGTCGGAAGCCGGACTGGAGCGGGTCTAGATAGACAGTTTCATCCAGGTACCGGGGAAGCTGTTGTGCTACCACACTCTCAACAACCTTCGCAACAAAGCGAAGGTTGGAGACTGGACGATAGTTAGCCAAAACAGCCGGATCCAGAGAGGGCTTCTTGAGGAGGGGCCTCACAACCGCTTCTTTCAAAGCGGCCGGCAGGACCCCCTCACTCAAAGAAGCGTTAACAATCTTCTGGAGCCAGCCTCGTGTCACCTCCCGGGAAGCCAGTACCAACCAGGAGGGACACGGGTCCAATAAACATGTCGCATTCAGCCGTCCCAGGACCCTGTCCATGTCCTCGGGAGCCACAGGATCGAACTCCCCCCAGATAACACTCTCAAGACCTGCCTCAGTCATCCCATCCGGACATACCCAGTCAGAGGCCAGCCCTTCCCGAATCTGAGCGATTTTATCATACAGATACTGCACAAAGTCCTCAGCTCGGCCCTGCAAGGGGTCATCCCGCGCTTCCAGATGGAGGAGGGAGCGGGTCACCCTAAACAGGGCGGCCGGGCGATTATCTGATGACGCGATAAGAGCGGCAAAATAGCTAGATTTTGCCGCTTTTATTGCCACTAGGTAGGTCTTAATATGAGACCTCACCAGTGTTCGGTCGGATTCGGAGCGGCTGGTCCTCCAACTACTCTCCAGGCGTCTTTTCCGGCGCTTCATCTCCCTAAGCTCCTCGGAGAACCAAGGAGCTAGGTGAGTTCGGTGCCGGGTCAGAGGCCGCAAAGGCACGACACGGTCCAAGGCCCCGGCAGCCGCACTATCCCAGGCGGCCACCAGGTCCTCAGCCGAGTCGTGAGTCATAGTCTCAGGAAATGGCCCAAGCTCCATCTGGAACCTATCAGGGTCCATCAGGCGCCTGGGGCGGAACCACCTGGTCGGTCCCGCCTCCCTGCGGCGGGGTGCAGCGGTTAGAAAGTCCAGTCGAAGGAGCGAGTGGTCAGACCATGACAAGGGTTCGATGACTATATCCCCTGTATCAAGGCCACTCGACCACTGACCAGAGACAAAAACTAAGTCCAGAGTGTGTCCACCCATGTGAGTGGGTGAGTGATTCTTAATAGAGAATGATATTCTCGGCACCATTTAAAGAGGCATTTGTACATTCCCTTTTCAAGAAGCCATCACTGGACTTTATCATTATTGATAATTTTCATTCAGTCTCCCATCTCCCTTTTTAGGGAAAATGGTGAGTAGTGTTCTGCTGCAACTCTAAAGGATTACCTGGGCTCTTCAAGTCAGGTTTCGGATCTGGATTTGGAGTAAAACAGCATTGGTCACACTTTGGGATGACCTCTGACAGGAGTGGGATGGAGGTAGTACATCCATCCTGGCTGTTCTTGACCTTTTGGTAGATTTCATCAGTCATGGTATTCTTTTGATTGACTTTAGGAGTTGGGATAGAGGGCGCAGTTGTGCTGATTCACCTCTTTCCTATGGGACTGGTCCCAATCGCGGTTGCTAAATAGCTATTTTGCAACTGCAGTCCTTGATTTGTGGGGTACTGCAGGGTTCATTGCTCTCGTGTCTCCTTTTTAACATCTACATGAAACTGCTGGGTGAGATCATCCATCACCATAAGAGGAGGTACCATAAATATGCTGATGATACCCAGTATACTGAGGTCCCATCCCACCTAATCAGACAGGGAGGGTATATTGCAGGTATATATCTCCATCCTGGGTGAATTAAATGATGCTGTAAACCTTCTTTCATGGTGCCTAGAGGCTGTGGGGAACTGGATGGGGTACAAACATGCTGCAACTGAACCCTGGTAGGATGGAGTGGCTGTGTTATTCTGTATCTGTGAGCTAACATCATTGGTCCTGGATGGGGTTGCACTGCCCCAGATGGACCTACTGTATAATTGCAGGCTACTCCTGGACTCGCAACTGCTAGAGAAGCAGGTGGCAGTTGTGGCTAGGAGAGCCTTTGCTCAACTTCATGTTGTACACCAGTTATGCCCTTTCCTGGATCAAGAAGCCTTTCTTTCAGTCACTCATGCCCTAATTATCTCCCATAAGGAGTACTACAATGCATTTTACATAGGCTACTCTTGAAGAATATCCAGAAGTTGCAACTGGTGCAGAATGCAGTGGCATGAACAGTTTGGAGATACTCTCAGACATGTAACACCTCTGCTATGCAAGCTGCATTGGATATCAGTTTGCTTCTGGGTCCAATTTGAAGTTATCAAATTTAAAGCCCTTTGTGGGACTAGCCTTCCTAAGGAACTGTCTCATCCCAATTACATTGTCCGATCTCACCGGATCAATCAGGAAGGGTATATTGCAGATCCCATTGGTTAAATAATTTTGACCAGTGGATCATCTTTGGAACATCTTACTCCCAGAAGTGAGGTGAGATCCCATTCTTCTGTCTTTGCAAAAGAATGTTAAGACCTGACCCTGCCAATCGGCATGGAAGTTGATGAGTGATATGGGCCTCAGAGGTGACTGGTGATGGGCGAGTGCTCCCTCCATCTTTTTTTAATACATAATAACTTAATTTCAACTTTGTCCTTAAATCTGTTAACATTGTTGTATTTATGGTTTTATGACACTTTTTATGTTTTTATGGTAAATTGCCCTGAATCATCTAAATGAGATGGCTGGTGTAGAAATTTGATAGATAGATAGATAGATAGATAGATAGATAGATAGATAGATAGATAGATAGATAGATAGATAGATAGATAGATAGATAAATAAATAAATGCTTCAGATAATCATTTTCACATTAACCTGCATTTGCTTCCTCCCTATGATTAAAAATGTAAAGGTTCCTGACAATGTCTTCCTTTATATTTTTGTTGCATCAAAAATGAAAATTTGCAATATATATTTCAAATTCATGTATTTTCTATTGAATTTGGTTTGGTTTGGTTTTCTCATCAGGCTTTCATTTGGAGCAGCATCTTAGTGAAATTGCATTGCAAACAGCTCTTTCTAGTTCTTCAAGACATTATGCTGGCCGCTCTTTTCAGATATTTCGGGCTCTAAAACAGCCGCTTTCAGCACACGCATTGTCTGATCTGCTTTCAAGATTAGTGGAAGTTATAGGAGAACATGGAGAAGAAATTCAGGTATAAACACTATCCTAGCTTGTCTTTGTAGAAAAGTGCCTTTCATTGTTGGATGATCTAGTTCAGTGCTTTTCACAAGGATTAGCAGTTTCTTTGCTAGTTTTTTTTAAATTTTAGCTTAGCAAATATCAAATGTACACACCACTTATCATAAACAGTATCTCTTTCACAGTTATTTCCAAAAGTCAAGCTACAGTCTGTTTGAATATTTAATGAAAACTAAGATTAGGCAGTAGACATTTAATAATTCACATTACTGGTAGTAATGGAATGATTATATTGCTGTTGTGATCTTAAGATGGGATACCATATAAACCTTTTAAATAAGTGAAATACATATACTGAAATGATCATATTTCTGTATTTTTGGCAGGGTTACGTTATGGAAGCCCTTCTTACATTAGAAGCCACTGTGGATACTCTGTATGATTGTCTGAAGAACAGTGATCTTTTGACAGTTTTATCACGGTAATGAGTTTTTCTATTCAATTAAATATAACATTTTCTATAAACATTTGACTATAGAATTCAGAATGCAACTGCCTGGTGACAGGGTTCCGACCGATGCCCTAATAAAAGCAAGAGCCCCAAGCCATTTAGCAAGAAAAATCCAGTAGTTTATTAGGAGCACCATGTCCGCATGAATAAGTGAAGCCAAGTCTGACTTCATCCAATTCGTGCCTTGCCTCTGACCCTGTTTTTCCCTCCCCCCAAGGTGTGTCACCAGTCACATTTCCCAACAAAGCAATTTCGCAGGTCATAGAAGTCACTCCCTCTAGCCATTGCGGGTCTCCTTGGAGATGGCCTTGATTTCGGGTGATTAGGATATGTTTTGTTTTGACTGAGGTGTGAATTCCTTGGTGCAGCTGCGAGGTGCGATTTTCCATCCCCCTTGCCTATGGCAACTCAGGAGCAGGTCAGGAAAGCTTTGCGAGTTGACATTCGGCTTTCCTCACTTCCAGAAGTTTGGAGACTACACAGACGTGAGGATGTAATTCAAGTGCAAAATATACAGTTACAGTGTAGAGATTCTGCAATAGATAGAAGTTTATGTTATGTCAGCTCAACATTTGAGCCCACTGGGCATTTCAAAGAAATGGATCTTGTAAAAAAGTAAGCGTTAGTAAATCAATTTAGGATATTGTTTGTTCTTTTTGTGAAATATTAACAGTATTAAAATGAGTGCCATAATTTATGAAGGCTCATATATTCCTGTTTCATTAGATAAGCATACAATATTTAGCTTTCTATCTGTCCATATGGAAGTCTTTTGTCCAGATTTCAGCTGTGATAACAGCTGCAAGTGTGTCATTTACTTCTCCTATCAAAGAAGTTATTAGAATTTAAAGAACTGAAATAAAGCATCTACTAAAACTGGCATAGCTTGAGGCAAAGTCGCCTTTTATGTCAAAAGGCTTCCCACCTTGGTTATGTTACATTTTGCAATGATTTGAATATATTGACATTTGTGAGTGATTACAAAACATTTGATATTGGAATACTAGTAGTTTCCTTGCTTCCCAGCAGTGAAGCACAATAAAATATGAACCCTTTTAGAGATGAACATGTTTTACCTTCACCTTAATGTAGTCCCCTGTCATGTCAAGTTACTAGTTTGTTGGTAGAGTAGAATGCTGCATGAATAAACAGAAAAAAAGAGAAACAGAAAAGAAAATACTCTTCTGAATGCTGCACAAAAAATAAAATCGACAGCCCGGGTTCAAGACGCGAGTGTCATGCAATGGGGGCAAGCGTCTGTTTTTGCCTAGCTATGGCTCACCTAGCAATTCAAATAGATAAATAGGTACCACTTCAGTGGGGAGGAAACAGTGCTCCATGACATCATGCTGGCCACATGACCACAGAAACTTCTTTAGACAGCGCTGGCTCAACCTTGAAACAGGGATGGACACCGCCTATAATCAGCAACAACTAGCAAAGTCCACAGGAATTCCTTTCCTTTCTTTTCTTTGACTCAGTGCTGTATTGTATGCATTTAAATCTTTCATACAATAGTTCCATTATACTTTTACTCTCTGTTTTCTAAAAAAAAGTGTTCTTCTTAAAACATAGGAGAAAGAAGATGGCTTACATAGTGCACTTTTTGCTTTTGTCCCTTCATGATATGATCTCTTGAGTTCAATGAGCAGAAAATCTATGGAAGGAATAGCTTTGTTTTTTTTAACCTCTCCTTGAAGATATTTCTACTTAGTATTACAGCTGCAATTAAATTGATAATTTATTCGTATGATTGTTTTCTCTTAGTTCATCCTCACCAGACTTGACATCAAGTGCAAAACTGACAGCCAATCGGAAGAGCACAGGACAACTTAATGTGAATTCAGGAGCTGCCAGTGGCAGTACAGGCACTGCTGAGCGTAGCAGACATCAGAGGAGTTTTTCAGTGCCTAAAAAGTTTGGGGTTGTGGATAGAACTTCTGATCCCCCTCGCAGTGCCACTCTGGATAGGATTCAGGCTTGCACACAGCAAGGCCTTTCCTCCAAAACTAGGAGCTCCTCTTCTTTGAAGGACAGTCTTTCAGACCCTACCAATATTAACAATCCAACTAACCTGCTGGCTACCATTTTCTGGGGAGCAGTGGCTTTGATGGAATCTGATTTTGAATTTGAATATCTAATGGCACTAAGACTGCTCAGTAAGCTACTCATTCATTTGCCACTGGATAAAGTAGAAAACAGGGAAAAATTAGAAAAGCTACAAGGACAACTAAAATGGACAGATTTCTCAGGGCTCCAGCAACTTCTGCTTAAAGGTTTTACTTCTCTAACAACTACTGATCTCACACTTCAGCTCTTCAGTTTGCTGACTCCAGTATCACGTGTATCCATGGTTGATTCCTCTCAGGCTATAGGTACATCTAATACATGTTTTGTTTATTTTTTATCAAAAATAAAATGAACAGAAAATCCTGAAAGCTAAACTTATATTTGGTAATATGTATTTATATAAATAGCTAATTACAAAATCTTGGAAACAAGATAAGCAATTACATAGGTCATAGGATTACTGTCTACGCTATCTGGTAAATTATAATGAAAATAATGCATATTGTGTCATATTCCAAATTTCCCAATTCTTCCTCTACTTCATTCTCTAATTCCTTCTATTAATGAAATGGGTACTAATTTATAATTTAAAGAGGAATAGGAAAACCGCCTTTCTTTTCTTACCTTTAGCTTTCTGTCCAAGTTATTGTGACATTCCTCCTTACCTCTATGTAAGAAGATGCCCAGTTAACCCTTTATTTTAATAGTATGAAAGTATAATCTACTATTTTATCATTGTTACCCCCAGGCATAAAAACATACAAACTACACCTTCTTATACAAATCTTATGTGTATAATTTATATACATTTATATTATTATATGCAGTAATTAATGGCAATACATTTTGCATATTATTGAAACTATAAACGACTCAAAGCACCCAATTATTATTTTCACATAATCGGAATTAAGAAAAGAGACATGGATTGCATTTTTGGTATATAATGTATGTTTTCAGTCAGTTTCATTTTTTATTATCATATAATACATTACAGTGTCACATTTATGTTTATTTCTATTTTTTAATGCCAGGATTTCCATTGAATGTTTTATGCCTTCTGCCTCATTTAATTCAGCACTTTGATGGCCCAAATCAGCTCTGCAAGGATATAGCAGAGAGGATTGCTCAGGTACTCTATGTTTAATATTATGTGGATATTATTAAATCCAGAGCTGCCTTTTTTCCTTTTTGTTTTTAATGTTGTTGTTCACTTGTTAGGTCTGTCTAGAAGAAAAGAACCCGAAGTTGTCAAATCTTGCACATGTCATGACTCTCTATAAAACACACAGCTATACAAGAGATTGTGCAACTTGGGTGAATGTTGTTTGCCGTTACCTTCATGAAGCATTTGCTGACATTACTTTGAATATGATTACTTATCTTGCTGAGGTATGTTTTAATTAGTTCATCCTTTCTTCTCATAGTTCAATAGATCCTGAAAGATTTAAAACAACACTGAGTCTAAATACACACATTACAGAAATTATTTATGATATAAAGAAGGTGGTAATGATTATAGCCAATTAGGCTGTGCAGTGCTCCAGGTTCCTTGGAGCAGGAGCAGTTGTAAATTTATTTATTTAAAAAAATTTGTATGGCTACCCATCTCAGTGATGCTGGGCAGCTTACAAAAATAAAAATCCATTATACAAACAAACAAAAAAACAACAACAATACAACATCCCCCCCTCCAGTGACAAAAATCAATGAAACAAGCCACTTGATGGGTTCAATCCCACTTTGGGTTCCTCAGGCCCATTGGCAAAACCAGGTCTTCAGGGTCTTGCGAAAGAGTGTTAAAGTGGGGGCCAATATAAATGCAACTTTAGAGCCACTATGTCAAGGGTATCAAACTCGCGGGCCGTGGGCCAGATGCGTCACATGCTGGCCACACCCACTTCCAGTTTAGCAAAGAGGGGGAAAAGTCACGATACATCACATTACGACAACGTGACACCGCAACGTGACACCCTGCACTGTGTGATCTGGGAAAAGACAGAGTTCCTTTAAAGACTTGTAGGCAGATGCTGCATTCATTCATATATGCTCTAAAGAATCCTTTGAAATTAATTGGAAAAATTGTCCAGTCCTAACATCTATGTTTTCTAATTCAATATATCAGATGCCCACATATTTTTGCCACACTAATCTATTTTCTGTTACAATAAAAAATTCTAATCTTTAGCTGTCTACAGTAATTATTATTATGGTTTATTTAAGGATTATGAGTTTGTCTATTTTTTTTCACAGCTACTGGAAAAGGGGCTTCCTAACATGCAGCAATCACTTTTACAAATAATCTATAGTCTTCTTAGTTACATGGACTTATCAAACTTACCTGTTAAACAGTTTAACATGGAAGTACTAAAGACCATAGAAAAATATGTACAAGTAAGTATATTTTGTTCATAGTACTTGTGTAGAAACCAGTATTAATTCAATCATTTCTTCCCATGTCTCTCAGTCTCAAAGACCTACCACTACTCTTCCTTCATTTAACATTGTTAAATAAATGGGGGATTAGCACTTTATCCAACGTCTTTCTTGGTATTGCAATGCATGTCAGAAGTAATCACAGTGTAATTAAAACTGCAGGTACATTGTGGGGACTCGATATAAAATTCTGTACCAATTAAATTCCTCTTCTACAGGAGGATAATTGAACTTCACCAAGCAAAATGTATTTCCTGCTAGCAGATTCTGATAACTTCGTAATGTAGCAAGTTGTGTGATTTGTACAAGCTGCAAGGAGGTTAAGAACAAAATAATGGCAACTATGGCAATAAATTGTACAGTAGATGACAGATATTAATTATCGGCAAATACGATGTTAATGTCTGCCTAATGGTATTTAGTAAAATACTGTAACTATGTATGATGAAACCATCCTTTGTATGTTGTTTTTTTATTATAGTTACTTTATTCGGGAATTGTTAAAACCAAAGTTTCCATTAAATACTTGTATCTTAAATTGGAATGGTAAATGTGTCTGACATGGGTAAATAATGATAAAATAAAGAAAAACAGAAAAAAGAACCAATGGGCAAAGACATCACTATACTCCTCAGCTTGTTATTTTAAACTTGTTATTGTACAAAAATAATAAACTCTAATCAGTAGTGTTGATAGAACATTTACTATTTTTATTGTTCTAGAAAATAAAATAAATCTGGGAATCTTCTGAAAATATCGAATATTGTCTTGCTTTCTCTTAAAGTACTGTGTATAGAAAACATAAAAAAATGACAAGATGTCAGATTCTGTGCCAAGTAGAAGCTTAACAAGAAGCCTTGATAATATTTTGTAATATTACTAACATTTTCTTCTTGCTATATTTAGTATATGTTTTTTTAATATGGAAAATTTCAAATTATTATTATTATTATTATTATTATTATTAGTAGTAGTAGTAGTAGTAGTAGTAGTAGTAATAGTATTACAGAGTAGTCAGATTTTCTATATTCAGTACAATCAGTCTCTGATGTATTTAATGTTACAAATATATTTTTGTTCAATGTGTATGATTTTATGTGAATATTTGTTTACAGAGCATTCACTGGCGAGAAGCCCTGAATATACTTAAATTGGTGGTTGCACGCTCAGCAAGTCTGGTTCTACCCTCTTATCAGCATAGTGATATTTCAAAAATGGAAATACATTGTATCTGGAATAATGCATCCAAGGAACTGCCTGGGAAAACTTTAGAGTTCCAGTTTGATATTTCTGAGGTACGGTACCATAATTAAGATATCAATAGCACTTAGGCTTATATACTGCCTCACAGCTCTTTATAGCTTTCTCTGGGAGGTTTACAATGTGAGCATTATTTGCACATTGCCCCCAACAATCTGTGTCCTCATTTTACCAGCCTTGGAAGAGTGCAAAGCTGAGTTAACCTTGAGCCCTGTCAGGATCGAACTCCATGCTGAAGGCTGTGAGCTGAATTTGCCTACAATATTGCATTTAACCACTGCGCCACCAGTCTACATATTATAAATTAATATTACGAACTAATGATTTAAGCAGAATAGGCAATTTAGCCAAAGTTTAATTAATAAGATCATGGGCAGATCAGAGACAAACCACATGCTATACATATGAAATTAATTTACTGCCTCATAGTATTTATTAAATTGTTGTAATTAAGAATTTCAAAAAACAGAATTTCTGAATGTTAAAACCAACTACGATTCAGAGTTGCTATATGCACTGTGGGAATAATATATGTAAATTTTAAATTTTTACTGATATTTTACTTTAAGACACCAATTATTGGCAAGCGGTATGATGAGCTGCAGACTTCTTCGGGTCGTGATGGAAAACATAGAATAATGCCTGTCACACGAAGCACGTCGTCAACATCTTCTGGATCTAATTCCAATGTCCTTGTGCCTGTTAGTTGGAAGAGACCTCAGTATTCTCAGGTAAACTTCTTACTGATTTTCTGTAATGGTGGTTTGTTCCATTCATTTTAGATTTAATTATTGTTCAGAAATATAGAAATATTGTTTAACAAGTATGGAAATATAGAGGATCTAAATTGCACCAAAGTAATATTTTGCCAGATTAAATGATATTTAATTAACTAATTAAAATTATGAAGAATTAGAGCCAGAGTTATGGTTTTCTCTACAAGCATTTCTACTTTTTCTCTTATTATTAAAAAATCATATGTGTAACATTATTTTTAAATTATTATTTCTTTCACCTTTATTTTTTTTTAAAGAAAAGAACAAAAGAAAAGTTGGTGCATGTTCTTAGTCTTTGTGGTCAAGAGGTTGGTCTGAGCAAAAATCCCTCAGTAAGTGTCATATTTCTTCTTATACCATTTGTGCACAATTAATTTATATCTTCAGTTTAAGATACTATCTTTCATTTGCCTGATATAGTCCTCCTGAACTTATGGCTCCTGCTGGATTTGCAGGTGGTGGACATGTTGGCTTTTGACAATCTTTGGCGGAGGTGCCAGTTGTGAGCCTATCTAGAGTGGAAGGCTCTGATACTGGGGACTTATGCCCTCATCACCACTGGAATAATAATGCATTTGCGTGGACTGTAGTATATCTTACATGCCAGCAGACGAGAACTGCTCTAGCCATATAACAGCAGTGTTGCAGATGCTGTATTAACTTCCAGTAGGACATGGATGCAATTCAAATTATTGACTTAAACATATGAAAATATCTGAAATATTGGGATTGCCTAATTTTTGAGCTGGGATTTATTTTTTGTTTCAGGAATTATACAGTAGTGAGACTTAATTCTCTCGAAATTTCTCCTGTAGGGAATGTCCAGTATCAGCATCTAGACTAGTTAAACTTTAGTAGAATAATAGATAGAGCAAACCTATTTTTTTCATTTGGCTTATTTACTGATAGTTTATGATCATGGTCTACCAAGAAGCAGCTCTGCATTTTTCTGCAAATAAGATTAAATTTAAAAACTAGGTCAGCAAAACTAAAATGCTTTCTAAGTAATCCACATGTTTTAACTTGAACAACTGTGGGGAGTGGCTGATTTTATGAAGCTCCTTGAATGCTTATTTTGTAGTTGTTTTTATATTATTTTGTCTCTTGTTTCTATAAACGCTTGGATAAACTAAGACCGCATCGGTCTGCAGCCATTAGGAAGTAATTGGATGGGTTTCTACAATTCAGAGTTGTGTCTTTGTTCAAGTATAATCTGAAGGCACCTGTCCAACATAAATAATAAAAAAGAGTCTTCTAAAAATACCCTCTGAAGGAATTAGGTGTGTACTGAAAATACTGTTTCTGAATAGTCCATTAGTTTTAAGGCTAGTAGAAGGAACCGTAGAAGAATCTTAAAAAGAAAGTCATCCCTTTTCAATGTTTAGGTCATTTTTTCTTCCTGTGGAGATTTGGATCTGATTGAGCACCAAACTAGTCTGGTAGCTTCAGAAGACGGACAACGTGAACAAGAGAATATGGATGATTCTAACAGCGAGCAACAGTTCCGAGTTTTTAGAGATTTTGATTTCCTAGATGTGGAATTAGAAGATGGTGAGGTACGGTACATTCTTTTTGAATCTTTACTCTTATCGTAGATTAAGCCCCATATTTGCCTTCGCAGTAGCGTTCTGTTTATATTTTAGTAAGTACCTAACTGAATAGTTATAATCTTGATTTTGCATGAACATTTTCAGAACATTTTTAACAGTAGGGGCCATAAGGACATAACACTTAGCAGGTTACCATGCCAAATATATTTTAAGGGTTGTGATATTTTGCTGCCTTGCATGGAAACCTTAGCACAATGTTACAGCTTAATAAACTACTCTAATATTAAAATTAAAGCTAAAAGTTTGTTTTCCATACATTAAAATAAAACACAATACTTTTACCATTCTTAACCATCTGCCTGACGTGCTGATTGATGATCAGAACACATGCTTCATAAACCCATTGCACAACCATTTTAAAAGCAGGCAATTTCATCAATGACTTTCCAGAAAGCTAAAGCTAAAGCTTTTTCTGTGTAAATCTTTAATGCTTCCACTGCCTTAAGATAGTGCACTTAAAAAGCCTGTAGAAGAAAAACAGGAGCTTGAGGGCCTGTAATTATGCCTTAGCAGGTAAAAGCTTGCTGTTTTAATTGAAGTTGCTGAAAGTGCCTGCTAGCAGATTACTAGCAACATTTAATCTGCATGGTCCTGTTTGTGTTTATTTTATTTCTAAATAATATTTTTATAGTTATTATGGATCCCTTTCCTCTAGAAATAACTGTTTCTGGTTAACTAGAAAAAAGATCAGCATTTGGTGCTAAAGAATACTGCTTAGTGTCCTGACAATATCTTGCCCCAATCCCTTCTGCAAAGAAAAACAGGCAGTGAATGTAAGAAAGAAAGGGGATTCATAAAATAAGGAGTAATTTAGGTATAGTAATATCACCTGTGAGCCTCACCTCAATCCTGTAAATAAATCCTCTTAAAGATAAAGATCCCCTATATAACAGGTCAGATTTTGGCTGCCCTGAAGAGGGAAATGAGAAACAGGACAAATAGTAGTAACAATTTGGTATCTTGATCTGTTCAGAAACTTGTTCAGCAGGATTGCTAATGTCAATGATAAGAGAGGGTGCTTTGCTAAAAAGGGAGCATCCGACACTAGCTATTTAGCAGGGTCTGAAGCATATCCATCACTACCAAGCTGTTTAATTTTGAATTACATTATTCTACTTCAGTTTGATGAGCTGAGCTGGAAATAAATTATATTGAAATAAAAATCAACTTTTGCCCTGTGCTATGTTTAAATTTGGAACATTGTAACAAAGCATTCTAAAAAATATATATTTGCTGGAGTAACAATGATGTTTTGTAGGTAAAAAGATGCAAGGAATTGTAAAGAATTGATCTGGAATTAGAACAGGAATTATGCTACGAATTTTCTTCTTTTGATAGCAAAACTCAGAGCCAAATCTGCTGAATAATTCCTGAAATTCTACATTTCTTTCCAACAGTTATCAATATGAGATATTGATAATTAGGTATTCTAAATATTGAGCCTATACTTCAGCTGGGACAGTAGGTATCAGGATACAAAGTGGGATGTATGTATAATAGAAAAACATGTTCAGTAACAATAGCAACGTTGCTAGGTGGTGTTGTAATATGTTTCCTGTTATTGACTCTTAACTTCTTTGCCCTTAACAAATAAAAAATAAAAAGCAGATTCTGTCTCAGGGAAGAAGGTAACTGTGTTTTGGTTTTCAAGAAAATCCTATGCATGTCTCCTTCAGGTCCCTCTGAGTACATTAGGTCTTCCTCTCTGGTTAATGTATAGAATTTGGGTCATTTTCTTAATGTAGCTTTAATAGATCTGATCTACAAGATATAGAAATGAATTAACATCAACAAATTAAACCTATTCTAGGCTTTATTTCCACTTTTTAAGCTTAATTTTATGTGAATATGAATTTAATTTAGTTGGATCATTTAGTTGGGTTAAGAAAAAAGTGATTTAGTATTTTAATTTGTTTTTCAAACCAATGTTACAGTATTTTAAGCTTTTAAAAATGAAATACAGGAATAAATTGGTCAGCTGCAGTAATGACTGTAAGTATATTTAAATCAAATATGTTTACACAAGCTTTTCTTTATTTGTTTCCTATTTGTTATATCTGCTATTCAGGAACTTCAGGTAAGATAATGCTATTTGAACTCATGTGCTAGTAAACGTAATGCATTGTTTGTATCCTATAGTATTTACTGAACTGCTCTTTCAGTATGTGTATGTTTGTTTACATGTATGAAAGTTTTATACTTACACACAGGTTTAGAAATGTTTTAGAATTCAAAGAAAAGTGTTTCAAGATTTCTATAATATCCACAGTAAGACCACAATTCTCATCCATTGTGAAGTTTACAAATCATGAGTTTGACAAGATCAAATTTAACCTACTTATTTGTACATTCTGGTTGTGGTTTAAATATGACAGGATATTTGTAAAATAATAAATTATGTATAGCTTAATTCTTGCATAATTATTATGAGAGGCGGTAGGAAATGTAGTGTTTGCATTTTCCAGAACTGTCTTAGCACTTCAGGTATCCTTCAGAGTTTTGCACAATTGCCTAGGAGATCCTGTCAAATTCTATTCTTGTGATAGCAATTGTGAGAATAGGAAAAGAAGCAATATATTTTTTGATATATTGTCTTGACAGATGACAGTAGGAAATATTTGTGGCAGGAAAATATTTATAGCAATAAGCTGTCTAAATATAACATTTTTATTTTTATTTTATTATTGTAATAAATGCTGTAAAAAATTCCACACTGTTAGATTAGCACACTTTAAAATCTTATAAAATGTTCATTTTTAATAGGGGCTCCCAAAAGTAAACTTTCAATTCGCTTGCACAAATAATGAGATTATGTGCCATCAAGTTGTTTTTGACTCCTAGTGACCATAGATAGATAAATAATAAGAGCAGTCTGTTAATGTTAGACTGTGCCACAAATAGAAAAAAGTGCAAGGAGAATTGGAGTACATGCTATTAATCAAATTCATTCATGTTTTAAGATAACTGTACAGATCTTCAGTGTTTTCAGTGATAAAGACCCAAGTTTGCTTACTTCATTTTTAGAAGTAAGCAAACCTGTCAACACATCAATGACTGAAAAAAAAAATCTATTAGAAGTTCAGCCAAATTAAATCCTTTAAGACTTGTTTCTATGGAAGCAAGTGTAAGATTGCACTATACAATGTTAACTAGATTTAAAATGTAAACACAGAACATATTTTTTTAAAAAAAGTAAACTATTATTAAATAAGAAATGCTCATCTGTTTTTTTACACATAAAACAATTTTAGGTTTATTTTTAGAAAATCAGGATTAAAAATAAGGGCTCTTTTATTGTGGAATCTTGCATTATGCATGTTAAATTGAGTGTTCCATTTTATTTTAATTTTGCTCTTCAACATTGTAGATAAATAGATAGATAGATAGACAGACAGACAGACAAGTTCTTTTGGGATTTGGTATTGTTATTTTGGGATTTGATATTGTTTCTGTTATTGTTATTGTTATTGGTATTTTGGGATTTGATATTGTTTCTGTTATTGAAAAAATACTTTTTTCAACTGCATGAACAAATAATTTCATATGTGTAGAAATTCCTCATAATAGACATTACTACTAAATGTGTACAGTGAAAGGATGTCTCATAATTTTAAAATTTTAGTCTTCATTGTCAGACATGAAAATAAATAGAATTTCATCATTCAAACATTCTGAAAATTAAAGCTCTGAAAATAGAATAATTTTTAGAGGAGACGATCATAATATTATTAAGCTTCCCTCTGTAAAAAGCTATGGTTTTATATTTCTGGATTTAAAATATATACTAAAGGATATATATATCCTTGAAATGCACAAACTTATAAATGTTTTTTAAATGTCAGGTAGGAAGAATTTGTTGTATAGTGGCAGAGAAAATAAAGCACTGCTATGATTGCAGGGTGAAAGCATGGACAATTTCAACTGGGGAGTTCGTAGGCGTTCTCTTGACAGTCTGGACAAGTGTGATATGCAGCTTTTGGAAGAAAGCCAGCTTTCAGGAAGTATTCCCAGCCTAAACAAAATCAACCATGAAGACTCTGATGAATCATCGGAAGAGGAGGACCTTACAACAAGTCAAATCTTGGAACAATCCGAACTTGTAAGTACTTAAAGTTAAGCTGCTAGAAACTAAACTGCATTTAAAAATGAGGAAAGATTGATATTTGAATTCACTTCAAATGAAATTGGATGCCATAAGCTTTAAGTGAGTAAATATGTTCTGAATTGCTTCACCTTTTGAGAGTCAACAAATATGAAAAAAATGCAGAGTTTTCAAAAGTTGCCAGATACTCTCATATCAGATACTCTCATATCACTCTTTTTAGTAGAATGTTTTTTTTAAAAAAAAATCTTCACAAGGAGTCAGCATTTATTTTTAAAGATATGGTTATGAAACTAATACATATATTCATTGTATTATTTTCACCAAAAGAAAATCATAAATAGTTTCAGGAAAATGATGTCAGCTCTGTCTCACATATTCAGACTTGTATGGGACAGATAAAGGAGGAATCTTTGGGCAGTTCTCATTCAGTGCTTTGGCCTGCGCAGAAGCATCTCTCAGAGGAATGTGCCCTTTCCCTCTTTTTTAACAGATCATGACACTTTCCCCTTCTGAGGACACAAATCACATTGATGCCCTTTCCACACCATGTGAGGCAGCAGCATCAGGTCCGCCTCCTTTCAGTTCAAGAACGTCTAGCTTTAACACGTCTTTGCCAGAAATGAATAATCTCCAGGTCTCTGAAGATTCAAAGGTGAATGATTTTAAAATTTCAAGAAACAGTGGCCGGGATTTGGGGGGGGGGGCTTAGGAATACATATTTGCTAGAGTTTTAGGTCTGCAAAATAACACTTTACAATTTTGCATAACAAAGTCAGATGTTTTTGGGCACCAAATTAAATATATAAGCTTCTCAAGTTACCCTGGAAAATGTTGGCGTTACACTTTTACAGCTTTAATAGAGCAGTGGTCTGTGGGAGTTAATATGAATTCTATTCCGTCCCCTAAATGTGGGAGTACTATTGTGCTACTGACTGTAATGGATTCAATTTTTGCTTGTTTGAGCTACTTTGAGAATGCTGATTACAATGTGCAGAGTTTTGTAAGTCTCACATGCCTGAAACAAAGCTTATCGTGGACACAACTATCAAAAGTTAGTAAAAGTTAATAAGGGCTTAGTAGATTTGCCTTGGTTGTGCTTGTGATTTTTGTTTTCTTCCCTTGGAAATATTTTCTTTTAAAAATGTTCAATAAATTTTCTGACTCAAAAATAGAATTTTTTTTTTTCAGTTGAAAAAAATTGTATTTTCTTCTCTTCCATAATCCTGTTTTTTTCTTCCTTCCTCTGCTCTAAGTAAAAAGAATTAATTCATCATAGTAACTTTATGGTTTGATTGCCCATGTTTTGAATTTTCATGCAAATGAATAATTTTAGCTCCATGCAGCTATATAACAAATACTATATCATATCATATGATCATATTTGCTAAATGAACTTTTATTTATTTATTTATTTATTTATTTATTTATTTATTTATTTATTTATTTATTTATTTATTTATTTATTTATTTATTTATTTATTGGTTCGATTTATATGCCGTCCTTTTCCGGAGATTCAGGGTGGCTTACAATGCATTAAGCAATAGCCTTCATACTTTTGTATATACCTGCTTAGTAGGGCTTTCACCCCCCCCCCCAAGCGGTGTTCTTTTTTATACAAAGTCAGCTTATTGCCCCCACAAACCGGGTCCTCATTTTACCTACCTCGAAAGGATGGAAGGCTGAGTCATCCTTGAGCCTGGTGAGATTTGAACTTGCAGTAATTGCAGACAGCTGGTGTTACTTAACAGTGCTTTAGTCTGCTGCGCCACCAAGGCTCTTGGCTGTATCAATATTATTTGACTTTATAAGCATCCCTAAGTGACTTTGTCTTGGCTTGGAAGTAATAGTTTTCACTACCAAGAGTTGTAGGCTAGATTCAGAAATTTAAAAGTAAAATTGTTCTGGAACAAACAAGGAGCAATCCACTGTATTGTTTCTAGCAGTAGCATGGGGACACATTCATTAAGTTATTTGAAACAAATTTGAGTTCAAATTGTAATATTAATTGCTCTACTTATAATTATAATTGATTCCTTTAGGTGGAAGGTGCCCAAGAAGAAGAAGATACCTCAGTTCAGGAAGATGATCTATCTGGATCTACCAATGAACTCCCAGCAGCATTTGAATACAGTGATAGTTTTAGTCTAGATATGACTGAAGCTGAAGAAAAAGGTGACCGACTGCTAGACCAATATGCACTTACCAGGTGAGTTGGTCCCTCCCTCCCTCCCTCCCTTCCTTCTTTCCTTGGAGTTCAACGCAATATACATAGCACCAGGGGTGGGTTGTACTTACCTTTACTACTGGTTCGCAACGGGATCGTGCATGCGTGCTCGCTTTGCTCACGCACACACCTTGCTTCTGTGCATGCGCAGATCACTTCACATGACATCAGGGTCAGTGGGCGGAGCCTCCTGCCGGTTTTACTACCGGTTCTATAGAACCGGTCCGAACCGGGGGTAACCCACCATTGCATAGCACTCTCTTCTGTTGTTCCCAACAACAACCTCACTCTTTGGCTGTGAGTGTGAGTGACCCATAGTTGCCCAGTGAAATTCTGTGGTCATCAAGTGGAACTGAATCCAGCCTTCTTGCTCTTAGTCCAGCACCTTTGTTGCTGCTCCAAACCAGTTGTGTTTTATCCCAAACTTTAGATTAGTTCTTTCCATATGCATATATATATATATATATATATATATATATATATATATATATATATATATATATATATATATATATATATATATATATATATATTTTCTTCATACAGTATTTACTTGAAAGGAAAATGTCTTTTTAGATACAGACATAGTGGTGTCTGTGTTTTTGTTGTCATCTTGTTGTTTTATTTATTTTTATTTATTTATTTTATTAAATTTCTATACTGCCCTTCTCCCGAAGGACTCAGGGCAGTGAACAGCCACGAGATAAAACATATAAATACAAAAATTTAAAATGAATTAAAAACGAATTAAATAATTTGGCTGAATTTAAAATACACCATAATTTAAAACAAATTAAAATTTACATTTAAAAAGGGGAGAAGATTTAGGCCAGGCCAGCTTGATGGAATAAGAAAGTCTTAAGCGCGCGACGGAAGGTGCGCAGATCCGGGATCCTCCGTATCTCCGGGGGGGAGCTTGTTCCAGATCGTAGGTGCCCCCACAGAGAAGGCTCTCCCCCTAGGGGCCGCCAGTCGACATTGTTTGGCCGACGGCACCCGGAGGAGCCCCACTCTATGTGAGCGTACTGGCCGGTGGGAGGCTATTGGTGGTAGCAGGCGGTCCTGTAGATAACCAGGTCCTAAGGCATGGAGCGCTTTAAAGGTGATAACCAGAACCTTGAAGCGCACTCGGAAGACCACCGGGAGCCAGTGCAGCTCACGCAGGAGAGGTGTTACATGGGAACTCCACGTTGCTCCCATAACCACCCGCGCAGCCGCACTCTGCACCAGTTGGAGCCTCCGAGTGCACCTCAAGGGGAGCCCCATGTAGAGAGCATTACAATAGTCCAGACGAGAGGTTTTCTTTTGAGGCAGCAGTCATACAATCAAGGTTGTGTTTCTTTATACATATATTTATGTATGAGAGCAGTTTAATCTGTATTTCTTTTTAGTAAACTAAAAGTGCACACAAAAAAATTCACAGCATAGCAAAACATAGTAAAATGGTTCAAATAAATGAAAACTATTTCTTAAAATTAAACTAAAAGGAAATGTTTAAAAATGCAACATAAACTCCCAAGAGGCAGAGGTTTACTCATAGGTATGCCAGGGTGAATTGAAAAATGCACACATGACAGAGTTTAAGAAATGGTTCATGTCAAATCATTAAACTCATTAAGATTGTACATGTATGAAAACCAAGACGTTTTAGACACATTATCTATCCTTATCTAACATTTTGAGATTTTCTTTGTTACAGTTTTGGTGAAGGTGACCGCACTGCTTCACCCCCACCTTCCCCATTCTTTTCTGCTATCCTGGCTGCATTTCAACCTACTGCCTGTGATGCCGCAGAAGAAGCTTGGCGTAGTCATATCAACCAGCTAATGTGTGACTCAGATGGCTCTTGTGCTGTTTATACCTTCCATGTGTTTTCTTCCTTGTTTAAGGTAAGGAAATGGTTCTAGAATCCTATATGATCAATCCTGGGTAAATATTGAAGTGGACCACCCCACCCTGCCAAGTCCCTACAGCCGCTCATTCACCCAAGGGAGATCAGGCCAGCTGTAGCATCCAGCTTGATCTCTCCTTGCTTGCACACTCCAGCAAGCCTGATTTCCCCCAGGTCGCTGGATGGAAAGGAAGCTGAAAGGCTATGAGGAGCCCAAGGAGTGAGAAGCAGAGTATGGGATGCCTCAGGGTGGAGGAAGCCTTGGGAAGCTTAGGGAAGACAAGCCTGAGCCTGCAGTGGGCCTCTCAGGGCTTCCCTCACCCCTGAGGAACCCTGTACCAGTTTAAAAACCCATATGTTTGTTTCAACAACTGCATTAGGGAGAGCAGAGGATGGGTGTCGTCACCACTTGCAACCTTAATGGTCAAACTCCATTACGGTCGTAACACAAGACCTGTCTATGAAACTAAAAGATGCATTCTACAACAAATATAATTCTGCTTTACAGAATATTCAGAAAAGATTCTGCTTTCTAACTTGTGATGCTGCCAGCTATCTTGGTGACAATCTGCGAGGAATTGGCTCAAAGTTTGTGAGCTCATCCCAGATGCTGACTTCATGTTCAGAGTGTCCTACCCTTTTTGTAGATGCTGAAACCGTGAGTATATTTACATAAGCAATCACACAAAAGCAGCATGTTTTTAGAATTTATTAGAATTACGTGGATGTGTAATTTCATCATCTCTTTTCATGATCAGCATCTCAGTTCTCCTGAATATTTGTTCCCTGGATAATTAAAGATACGTTGCATATTATGGAGCATACAATACAGCCTTTAATGCATAATTATATTTTATTTTTATTTATTTATTTATTTGCATCCCATCTTTATTATTATTTTTACAATTAACTGAAGATGGCAAACATATCCAACACACCTTTCTTCTCCATTTTCCCCACAACAACAAACCTGTGAGGTCAGTTGAATTGAGAGTGAGTAACTGGCCCAAAGTCACCCAACTGACTTTCATGCCTAATGCATGAAAGGCCAGATGCCTTAATCACCAAAATCTGTTTTTATACGAATTACCATGTCAGACTATAAATGGAAACTTATATTACCAAAGTGCTACCATTCAAATCCCAAACCATGTTCTTCATGAAGTAGGCTAACCGTCTGAAGATCACAGCACCTGGATTTATTTTCTTGTTTTCTTGTACATTTTGATGGTCACCCAAGCAGCTTCATCAGTCAGAGCAAGTTAGTCAGGCAAAGAGTCCTTGGAATGTACCAACTCCTCCCACATCAACCCCAGGCATTTTTTCCCCAAAGTGCGTTGTCAGTGCAGATTCTCAGTCATCCAGGTAAAGTTATCTGAAGATTGAATCATGACAACTGGACTTCTTCTCTTGATTTTTGAGATGTTTCACTGCTCATCCAAGCATCTTCGCCAATTGGAGCAAGTTAGTTAGGAGGAGAGGTTGGTGCAGGAGGAGTTGGTACATTCCAACGATTCTCTGGCTAAATAACTGGCTCTGACTGATGAAACTGCTTGTATGAGCAGTGAAACATTTCAAACCAACGAGAAAATAAGTCTAGTTTCCATGACTCAGCCATAAGATAACTTTATCAGGATGACTGAGAATCATCAGCTAGACCAGAGAGTTTCTCTGCAACATCTGATCTCACATGAATGACAAAGCCATTATGCATGACCATTCTAGAGTTTAATTCTTATAGGATTGTCCCTACTGATTTGTCCCTACAATCTTATAGGATTGTCCCTACTGATTTTCATTACTCAATGAGAGCAATTTTTACCAATCTTTGAAAGAAACAATGTTCACTGAAGCATCTTTATTTTTTTCCAGCTTCTCTCTTGTGGGCTTCTAGAGAAATTAAAGTTTAGTGTCTTAGAACTACAAGAATACTTGGATACATATAATAACAGAAAAGAAGCGACACTTTCTGTAAGCATGATCGTTATGTTTTGTCTTATGTTGATTTTGTCTTACTTTTAAGTATAAAATCTGGAAGGAGATTAGTTCATCAGTAAACTATTTTTTGGAGAACATAGAGCTAGTTAACCCTGATGTATATTCATTACTCTCAGAATATACTGTATGTTAAAGATTTTAATTTTAAAAACTTAAACATTTTAGGAAGTAAACAAGATTTTAGGGATTGGAGTTGTCATAATGTGATTAAATTTGACTTAAGTTACAATGTAGTATCTACATTGTACATTGTATCTACATTTTCATTCAAGAATTTGATATTCAGCACAGTAATGCATCCTTTCTTAGATTTATTCCAGAAAATATTTAGAAATTCAGTAAAATGTATATTATCTCAAAAGTATGATTTTTGAAAAATTGAAAGTTTATGTGTTCTGTGCTAATGCCTATATAAATATGTGTGGGTGTGTATGTGTATGTATGTATGTACACACATATATACATATATATTGTTTTTTATAAACAGTGGCTGGCAAACTGCAAGGCAACTTTTTCAGGGGGTTCAAGAGATGGGGTTATCACTTGTCAGCCAGGAGATTCAGAAGAAAAGGTAATAAAAATTCTGGTTATATGGTGATGTTTCTGGAGGAAGATTTTGTGTGCCTTGTGTTGCTTTCAATTTCAGTCTAATACCATAGCAACTATGAAACTTAATATAAGCAGATTCTGAATTATTCTCATACATGCTGAAGAGAAGTTTATACTCCCATGTTTGTTTGAACATTGAAAAATCCCTTCTTCCTTCAAATCCCCATCAGTAAGTCAATGTGTACTTGACCTAGTGTACATGTACATACCTAAAAATCATGGAGATTTATTAATTTAATTGCTTCTGGCTGCCCATCTCAATCAAATGCCATTAATGGAAAAAGAAACAGGCATTTCTATGGAGATTCTCAGTCATCCACGTCATGGTTGTCCCAAAGGTGCTTTTTCAAGAGGCAACAGGACTTTCTGGTTTTTCTTTGAAGACATTTCGCTTCTCATCTTGGAGAAGCGAAACGTCTTCAAAGAAAAACCAGAAAGTCCAGTTGCCTCTTGAAAAAGCACCTTTGGGACAAGCAGGCATTTCCTTTTCTAGGATTGCCAGCTTCTCTCTGGGGAGAATGCCTCTGATGAGTCTGTGCAAGGATTGGAAGGGAATCTGCAAATGGGCCAGCCTCATCCGCCAGAAGGAGGTTGTCTTCCAACGGCCATCCTCCAGCTGCTTCAAACGCTTTTTCAGGTTGTTCATGTACATATACAGTACAGAGATTAGCAACAAAAGGTCTATGCCTGCTCCTGCACTCAGAGGTGACACAGGAAAGCCCATTCAACAGATATAGCTGCTCAACTTCAATGTCTTTGCAAACAACCCCTTGAATATTTTGCACATCATTACTATCTAATCAGAAAGTCAATATGTATTAGTGATAGAGTTGTGTCACACTTTGGACCAGAAGGCAAAAGAGGGATTTGAAGTGAATGTAGTAGCATTAGTCCATTAGTCCTTAAAGCAGGAGCAAGAAAATTCCTTTTCCAGGATCATTCATTTACTGCAAAAGCATCTTTTTGCCTTCAACTCAAAAGCACTCTTTGAAAAAGCATGAAAGGGATTCCCCCAGTAATCTAGAACCTTGGTTTACATTCTCTTTGGGAAAGAGATTTGTGTAAGTACATATATATTATGTTTCAGGGCTTATAGGCCAGTCTGTCAATTCTGCACACAGTTTAATCCCCTAGCTGGTATTAAAATCATACTATTAGTTTGAAAATAACCACATAAACTTAAAAAGAAATGTTCAGATCATTTAAGTACCATACCATAAAAATAGGGAGTACTACTTTGATCATGGCTGCTGACTTATCATATAAGTAGATGTGAATAATAAAGGATTTCATCATTCCTGTCATACCTAGTGTACAAAGATCCTGTCCAACCTTGTGATTCTTTGACTTGTTCTGCTTGGAATAGGACATAACATCGTCTTCTCTTCTGGCCTATAAATATGTTCCTGTTTAAGAAGCTCAAGGAATAAATCAGCATTGAAGACATATTGTAATGTTAATGGACTGTTAATTCTAATGTCTTGGTGTGAATCCAGTGCTGATTAATACACTGGCCATACCATGTTCAGAGTCAAGGGCTGAACAATATATTCTGCATTTATGTATTTCTTTACAATGTGTGGAAAGCAAATCAGTACTTATGGCCTATTGCACTCCTGGTCAACAACGAACAGTTTCTTTGCAAAAGGCTTGGAAATGAATTTCACTTCAGCTTCTTTGAAACAATAGAATCAGGAAGAATTATGAATGAAAGCTGTCAGGGTTCCAAGTAACACCCCCAATGAAAGAAAACGCCGAGGCTTGAGTTTCCTCAAATTCCCATTTTATTAGAGATGGCATATTGGCACATTTGGGAAAACCCGAATCTGAGAGCTTCCAGGTTTTCTCCACCCAAAGGAAAGTTCAAGTCCCTGCCCAACACCCACATGTCCATCACATGGTCCAATCCAAGCACCATTGCAACTGGAGATGCCTCCCAGTTCCAGTTGTCCAGGTGCAGGGCAAGATGTCCTTGACTTTCTGAGAAAGGAATGTTATTATCACTCTATATTGCTCTGGCTTCACACAATCCCCCCTCCCAGTTTCACACAGTAGTAAATGTGGCAGGCCTGAAAATCCAACGAAAAAGATGGTCTGACAAAAGCAGTATATCTGCCATAACTGAAAAAAAATAGCTTATTCCCAGGATCTGGAGATTGCAGATAATATTACAAATAACAACATGTAGTTTGAATGGATTTTTTTCCCTGTAAAGTTTTGAAGATTGTGAAAGCTTTTGCTTTCTGGATTTATTTGCATATTACTCTTTCAACTTCCCTTCTGTCATAATGTAACTGTGTTATTGGTTTAGTCAGTGCTAAAAATATTTGTTTTTAATTTCCCACATAATCAGTTTTCTCTCTTTGCACTGGGTCTCCTCCAAGTTTTTGGCCATATGCATAAAATAATAACAAGAGAAAGTAAACCTTTGTCCTTATTTTTGTATGTGGAATTAGAGAATGTTCAGCTTTAACTTTCCATCAGCATATCTATCTTTCTGGGATAATGAGGTTTGTAGTTTCCAATCCTTATAGGATTTAACCAGTGATAATTATTTTAGTGAAAAAGCATTTATTAATGATCTATTGGTTTGTCCTGGCATGCCATAAGCTTTATATAGCCTGGCAGTGACGAAGTACATTTGCCACAAATTAGGGGTTTTTCGAAACTAAGCAAATCTATCTAATGTAATTAAAACTGAATTTCTCCTGCCTTTTCCCATCCAAATGACAATATATTTTAATTCACAGACCAAAGCAACATTCCAGGGCCATATTTTGTGTTCCCTCTGGACACAAGATTACATTATTAAAATATGCTCATTCATTTACATTGACTAATTCAAAGATTATATGTTGCCTGATTACTCTTTTTATATTAGTTGAATTAAGTATTCAGAGGGTACCTCAAGTCATGCAGAAAGTTGAGATATTGGCTATAAGACAAACTCTGACAAAAATCTGTCAGATCTCATATCCCTTTCTATCTGACTTCATATTTAGATCATCAAACCGGACAGAACTAGTTAAATGGCATTTTACAGGAAAAACTTCTGTATGTATCAACTAAAGCAATAAATGCTTAAAACTGCAGTGTTTCCTATATTAAGTAAGTTAGGATTAATTCACCAATAACTGTCTGTAGTGGATTACAGCTAACAACTTCGTCTGATTCTTAGCTGTGCCTTTATATAATATTGTACAGCAAGGCAACTTTCAGTCAAATATGCAGCATTAGGACATTTCAGGATATTGCTGAGTAATTTAAAAATCAATGTTATTATTTTATTCATTTTCTCATGCTGTACAGCAAACAATATTGGTTTCATTCTGGCTAGGTAAACAGGGTGGCCATAAAGAAAAAGCTAAGTAAGAAAAAATATTGAAGGCATGAGATTTTACACAAATTTGTACAGGTAGTCCTTGACTTACAACCACAATTGAGCCCAAAAATTTCCATTGCTAAGCAAATAGTTGTTAATTGAGTTTTGACCCATTTTACAAACTATAGTTGTTAAGTGAATCACTGCAGTTGTTAAGTTGCATGGTCATTAAATGAATCTGGTTTTCCCATTGACTTTGCTTGTCAGAAGATGCAAAGGTGATCAGATGACCTCAGGACACTACAACCGCCCTAAATACATGTGAGTTGCCAAGCGTCTGAATTTTGATCACATGACCAAGGCATACTGAAACAGCTGTAATTGTGAAAAATGGTCATAAGTCACTTTTTTCAGTGCCATTGTAACTTCAAATGGCTGCTAAATTAATGGTTGTAAATCAAGGGTTACCCATATGTGGTGCAACTGGAGATACTGCTAAGACAAACCTTTTAAATGCCAAAAATTCATTGTTTTTATCCAATGAAGGATGTAGGCAGTGGTAGAATTATATATTTGTAATGCAACATATTTAAAAAATGGTGTACTAATGTCTAAGTCAGTGTTTCTCAACCTTGGTAGCTTGAAGATGGGTGGACTTCAACTCCCAGAATCCCCCAGCCAGCAGCGCTGGCTGGGGGATTCTGGGAGTTGAAGTCCACCCATCTTCAAGCTTCCAAGGTTGAGAAACACTGGTCTAAGTGAAAAATAACAGTTTTTGACTAGTTCTGGAGGTTCAACTGTCATCATAATTTAGTATAATATTAGTAAACATAACAGCTAGCTATTATAGTCATAATAATTAGGTAAGTTCATTGCCTTAGTCATACATGAAAAAGTGAGATAAAAGTCTAATAATAAAAATGACATTTTAATGTTATTTGTAATGTTTTTGTACTTCTGGGTATATAAACTCACACATTTTGGGATTTGTGTCCTATTGTCATAGTCAATATCATCAAAATATATCCAAATACTTCAGTTTTAGCTAGATTGCATAGGTGTAAATGCTGCATTTCTTAACATTACTTTCCATGGCAAATTAATTATGATTTTTTTCCCAAAAATGAAGTGAATATATAGCAAGAGAAAATCACTGAAGCAGGAGATCATTGGAAGAGCAATCATCTTTCATTTCCTTAGTTTCATTTCCTCAGAAATGTTTCCCTGGTAGGGCACTCTCTTTCTCCTTTTCTTACAGTGATAGAGCACCAGTCCTCTATGATGGTCAATATGGCTTTGGAGATTAGAGTCACTGATCTAGGAAAGATGGTTCCAGAGTAGATTGTTCCCACATACTGTATTCCTTATTGACAGCTGAACAGATGTTTGAGAAAGAGCTTTCTTGAAATAGGTGACTGGTGGTATTTTTATTAGGAAAAAGAAATATTATATAGGCTCATGATTCACAGAACCATAATCTTTCGTATTCGGGTTGGATATAACATGTTCTAGTGCAAATATAGATGGTTTTGTCAGCAGTTTGAATGCTATGGGCAATTTAATTTGTCAGCTATCCTAAGAAAATATTCCTATACATTATCTTATGCTATATTTTAAAGATATCAATACACTAAAAATGATAGCTTAATTTACAAATGGCTTTCAGAAATAGGTTAACTATAGTTAACATCTACAGTACATGAGGCTTTTTATCAGAATCAGCAACTACAAAATTGTACATAAACTTTAGAGATTCACAGAACCTTTTAAGCACAATACAGATGAGGTTGAGGTGGGGGCAGTATTTTTAAAAAATGAATCATATTATTTGTTTTTATTTTCTTTTTAGAAAGGTATGCTGCATATTCTGTCATTGCTCCAAACGGATTACAACATACAGAAAACCTATTTTAAAAAATCATAATCACCATCTTTTTTAAAAAAAAATTCTAAAAACACTAGGGAGCTTTAAATCTCCTCCTAAACTGTAATAAGTAGGTAGCAGAGCATGCTGTTAAAAATATGACAGTGAATATCCTGCAAATAACTTGGACCTGACCTTCTACTTAAAAAAAATGGGACAATCCTGCTTACCTTATATGTTTGCTTACCTCAACCCGCCTAAATATTGTTTGAAACCTGCATGATACTAAAAGAGCCTAATCAATTTGCATCCACAGCTTTTTAAAATTTCTTAAAATGGAAATTTTAAAATTATGAAAACATAGACTTCATAATTCCCACATTATGTTCTGTTTTTGTAACCTTTTCCTTCCAGTCTGTTGCATCTTGCTGGTGAAGATTTTGGAAATCACAAGCTAGTATATATTATTTGGCCAGTTCTAATACATACTATCTTATTATGGGATTTGATTTTTTTCTTTCAGATCACTCTGGTCTATAAGAGAATTGCAACTATTGATTTTACAATGATGATTAAGATTTCTGAGCCATGCATGTTGTGTACTTGATACATCCTGAATCACTTTAGCAACTCAAAATAAACTCTGCTAATTGTAGTAAGAGACTAGTAGGAATGGCTGTGCTTTTCCAGTTGCATGCATTACACTGACACTTTACTTTCTTTCCTTTCCTTTTTCCTGTGCCATGCTTGCTGTGTAGCAAATGGAATCTCTTGCAGTAAGTTAAACATTCTTTTCATATTCTTTGTCCATTAAAATATGGACTAATACACTGTTTTAACTCTTAGCATGTTTCTCCCTTTTCACTTTCTTATTTATTCAGTGTACAATCATTGTTATTAAATTATTTGTTTTTATTTTATTTTACTATACAGTTTCCCAAGTTCCTTGAATGGAGCTTTCTTTGTTTATAAATTCTGACCATGTAACATTTAACTCCAATTATTATATGAATTTTATTTGAAAGTATATTAGCCTTCTTTAATTATCAGGGCACTCAGTTGCTTCTCTTCTGAATAAATCAAACTAATAGAATACTTTATTAAAGAAATGACTTGTTTCCTGATCTCATCAGCCATCACTGCAGCAAACTAGCTACATTATTATTTCATATGAGACGGCTGTTATTTGTAGCCTTAATTGGTCATTTCTCTTGAGGACCAGATACCTAGTTATCAATTACAAATTCACTACATATATTCATTATGCAAGAAGGAGTTCAACTGCTTTTAAGTGGCTACTGTATAATGACTTACCTTGTAACAAACGATAATCTACAACCACATGGATTGATATGACATTAAGTAACTGACTTTCAGAATTTACAGTAGTCATTTGCAGTCACATACAAAAGTTATTGGGCAATAATTCTGAATCTGTAGTCTGCAGATAAATCTATTATTTTAACCATTAAGGTAGTATAAATTGTGAATGCTCCAACACTGGAAATTTTAAAGAAGATGTTGGATAACCATTTGTCTGAAGTGATGTAGGGTTTCCTGCCTGGGCAGAGGATTGGACTAGAAGACCTCCAAGGTCCCTTCCAACTCTGTTATTCTGTTCTATTCTAAGTGCTTCTTCGAGTGGACACCAAAATAAAATGGGGTCCAGATCATACAATAGCATCAAATTCTCACAAGAGTTTGGCTTTTTTACACCAAGTCCGTAAGATTTCAAGAGGGAATGTTAATAAAACAAAAACAGTAATAATTCTAATATAACATTACAGTTCCACAGTTTAATGTTTTTGGCTTATGTGGTGATCCTGAAGGCTTTCAATGAAAATAAAATCTTCTAGATAAATGAAAAGTTTAAAGAACAGCTGCTATAATTTTTAAAGTTAGGGAATCACCATGAACATAAATAAACCATGAAACAAATATAGTTTAGAGTAAATCTTTTAATTTTAATTTATCTGGCTCAATTTAAGCAAGAGTTCCCATAAAAATTATTTATCTATTCTCAATATCTGAGTCCATTATTTATTTATTTATTCAAAGGGTCAGTCATTCCATGAAATTACAATCCCAGAATCCATTGTGCCATTTCACAATGAGCCATGTGTTTTGCAATGAAATCAACTATGAGCTCTGCCACTAGGAAACTTAATATTGTAACAATTATAATATGTAACAATTATATCTAAACTATATTTTTTCATAATAATTTTTATAATAAACTAGTTTCATAACCCATGTTTTGAAATTCTGTTGTTTTAACAAAACATAGATAAGATTAGCCACAATATTTTGATAGAAGACAAAACAGTAAAATAAAATTAATAAAAATGGAAGAGAAGGCTTTGAAGTTTCTTCTCATGGTCATATAGGAGAAGAAAAGGGAGAATATAGAGGCATTAATCTGTTTCCTATCACAATAAATTACAGTTTACGATCCCAGAATGTAGTTTGATACTACTTGAAGTAAAAGCACAACTTGCTGGTTCTTACATTTCATGTCACAATTAATTTGTAAAAGTAATGCACATTGCATTGAGAGATAAAATAGATGACATGTTAAAGTCATTCTGGTAACGTTAGCTTAATAAAAAGAAATGATGTAAGAAGAGATTCTGCATCATAAAGTTTAATAAGACTCAGCATTTCAAGTCCTACAAGATAGATCATCATTATTAACTCCATATTGCTTGAGAGTAAGAAAGAATGGCTTGCAACTGTGTTCATGGCAGTGGAAAAAATTGTATCAGGGATAACTGATATAGAGGCTTATATTTTAGCAGCTCTGCTGTTCTAATTCATCATCAGCCTAAAGAAACATTAAACAAATGATGTAGAAATAGCATAAAATACTCATAATAGTTTCATATTGTTTTGTAACTCCTGAATCTTAGTTTCTGTTGCAAAGCACATTATGGAAAAATCCAAGCTGTCACCTTTTAATAGTAACTCTCTCTTCTACTATTGTTTTTTTTTTTTTTTTAGCAATTGGAACTGTGTCAGAGATTATATAAGCTGCACTTCCAGTTATTGTTACTTTTTCAGTCATACTGTAAACTCATCGGACAAGTGCATGAAGTTAGTACAATGCCAGAGGTATGTAGCAAGAAAAGAAAAGACGAGAAGCATCTTTTCCTGGAGTAATTGCTGTAGTCTTCTGATTAATGTTTATTTCTTTCACCAGATCAGGTGAATTTTAAGTGATCGGTAATGAACATTTAAATTTTGGTGGACAAGAATCATAATGGAAGGAATAATTATGAAAAGTGAATAGGAGTGGAATTAAGTACTCTTTTTTCCTCTGTCCACCCCCACCCCATCCCCAGTTTTTTAACTGTGTAATGCCTATACTAGAAGTTATCCCCACAATTCCTATTACAGAATCATGGGGAAACTCTGGTGCCAATCACACTCTTATATTTTTATTGGGCCCTGAACACATTGTGGTCTGAAGATTGTCTATTAAGCACTCTCTTTTAAAATTATAAATGTAGAAAACTTTAGAGCATTTGGTAGATTTTATGAAAATGTCTCATTTTAAGAAAACATTTCGATATTTTTACATATACATTTTGCTTCTCCTTTATACAGAGAGAGAGAGCTAAAGTTGGCATGTCATTCTCTACACTCCATTTTTTCCCACAGGAATGTTGAATAAAATATTGGCAAAAAGTGACTAATGTAATATCCGTCAGTTGAATTTCATGGCTGAGAAAAGACTTCCCTACCCTAATTTTAATACTGAAACTATAGTATTACAGTAAGCTGCATGTAGCATATAGTGGGCTACTCTTAAATAGGCTTGTGGAATGGTTTTTAAAAAGCATAGTTCATCTAAATGCTATATATTTATTCTTTAAGTTATAATCCAACACTAATCATGGAATTATGAAATGGTATTTCATGATAGAATAGTAGTATAATGTTCCTTGGAATTAGTATTCTTGCCCTATTTTTGTCCAAAATGAAGCAGAACCTAACCACCTAGAAGTATAAAATGTAACCTCCAGGTAAGAATTGCTGATGAGTTGCCTTGACTTCAAACATCAAGGAATTGATGTTTAAATTGAAATCAATACAACCTTTTAAATTTAATAGTACTGGTAGTATATCATTACAGCCATAAGCTTCAGTCTACAATAACGTATTGTTAATTATTGGCTTTCATGCAGTGTCCCACCTGATTCTAAAAAGAAGGGAAATAAGTTTGATGTCCTTTAACAACCTCATTTTATGAGATCTTTCAGATTTTTAAAAATTATTGATACAGTTTTCCCCACCTCAATTTATAGAGAGTAGGCTGAATAAAGGAGGTTAAAAATACAAGGATAACAATCAGTGGTGAAATCCAAATTTTTTTTACCACCAGTTCTGTGGGCGTGGCTTGATGGGCGTGGCAGGGGAAGGAGACTGCAAAATCCCTATTCCCTCCCCACTCCAGGGGAAGGATATTGCAAAATCTCCATTCCCATCCCACTCTGGGGCCAGCCAGAGGTGATATTTGCTGATTCTCCGAACTACTCAAAATTTCCGCTACTGGTTCTCTGAACTGCTCAAAATTTCCTCTACCGGTTCTCCAGAACCTGTCAGAATCTTCTGGATTTCACCCCTGGTAACAATACTGTGTTATCTGAGATTCATGATCCAGAAGTCATGGAGTTAAGCAGAATCCACCCCTTGAAACCACTCCCAAAAGTAGAAACAGAACCATTGAAAAAGAGTGCCTTTTACTTTGATTTTAGGTAGTCAGTTGAGAGGGATACCATGTTTAATGTGATTCACAACCCATTTATTCCAGTCTCACAAAATACAAACATGCAGTTGAAAAGCAGTGTGGTTTAGTGGTTAAGATGTTAGACTAGAATCAAGGAGCTGCAGGTTCTAATTCTTTCTCAGGCATGCAAACCAATTGGATAAGCTTGAGTTAGTCATTTTCTCACAGCCCCCAAACAATAACATAACACAGTGTAAGGGTCTGCAACAAATCAGCTGAAGAACAAAACCCTTGTCATGCATTGATCTTGAAAACTGGGCAAATATAACACAAAAGAAGTAGACTCTGTAGCCAACTGGACAGGCTAAAAAGAAATAATAAGATAGCATGAAGTAGTGTGGAAGATATAAATCTTATTTTAGAACAGTGGGGTTGAAATGTATGATTAAATGCTTAGAGCATTTTATTTTGGTTAAAAAATATTCTTAATAAATCCATAAAGTTGGGTTAATGTACAATGATTTGATTGAGTTTAATACAGTAAATAACATTTTATTTTAATTAATATCTGTTACATTTTTTAAAAAGCAAGAATCAGTTTATGATATTCTTTAACTTGTAAAACACCCTATATTCCTCCCCTGGTTTTAAAATCAGGACAAGATGTACCAAATATATTGTATATTCTTAAATTAATTTTCATATGGATATTGTTCCTCCTAATTTAAATAATTCATCTGTCCTTGAATTTTGCATCTTTTATATGAGAGAAAAATGTATGTTGGTGAAAATGATTATTTTTTTCCCTTTCACAGCTGCTAAATATGTCACGAGAACTGAGTGAGTTAAAGAAAAACCTTAAGGAAGCTAGTGCTGCCATTGCACTTGATCCATCGATTATAGAAAGTGATACCTCTGAACCCATGTTCACTTCTACAGAAATAGCTATTCAATTTATGCTAGAGTGTCTGAAAAACAATGAACTTGGAAAAGCTCTTCATCAAATAAGAGAATGCAGGTACATTGGAATAGATGACTAATGTATTGTATTTTCCTATTTTTTCTGAAGAGCAGCTATCAAATACTGTATGTTTTATGCGGTATAGAAATAAAATTATTCTTATTCTTATGTTTTTACTGAATAATACTGAATATTATTGCTGAATTTATATAGATAGATCCAGATTAAAGGGACTCATTTCAATCTAATAAATGAGAAATAATTAAACATTCATCAGGTATCTCTATACATTTTTTTAAAATGTTATATTTTTGGAACACAGTCTATTATCAGTTTCCCTTGCTTAGAGAAATGAAGGTTTGGTATTGAAATTTTTAAAAAACCTGTCTTGATCACAAATTAAGTTTTGTATGTTGAAAGAAACAAAGTTCTAGTATGTTATGCCAATTTAGTGAACATACTGGTTTTGTCCACTAAACTATCTATGGATTGTTTTCAAGCTTCTTTTGCATGGAATATATACATGAGATAGTACCAAAAGCAAAAAAACAAAAACAAAAAAACAACTGATCATATCTGTTTGCTTTGTCAGAAGCATTATCTTGTAAAACCCAATGGATTCAAACAAATAAAAAAGAGAACCTGCTTTATACAAAAAGCCAGGAGTTTTAAAGTTACTTTACTAGCTAATAATGAAGCTTCCTTCCCTTCCTTCAAAAGAGAAACAAACCTTGAAGAGGAATCTTCTTAAATGCATTGCAGTGCATATTGCAATTAATATCTTTGCACTTGAAGGTTTTTTCCCTTCATTTTGTGATATCCATAACACTGGGATGTTTTTTTTGTTGTTGTTTTTTATCTTTTTATATGTGTAGCCACAGAATTAAAGAAATGAGATTTCATTTGCATTAAACACCATTTTAGTAGCATATACTGTATTTTTGTTTCATTGCAGGAATTTATGGCCAAATGACATTTTTGGAAGCAGTTCGGATGATGAAGTCCAGACTCTACTGAATATTTACTTCCGGCACCAAACACTAGGGCAATCTGGCACTTATGCATTGGTAGGCTCTAACCAAAGCCTGACCGAAATCTGTACGAAGCTGATGGAGCTGAACACAGAAATCCGGGACATGATCCGGCGAGCTCAAAGCTACCGAGTGATCAATTCTTTTCTTCCAGATTCCAGTGTTTCTGGCACGAGTCTCTGACAAAAGTCTGGTGCCCCCTACCTCTTTCAGGCTGGGATTGCTTCCATGCTGGGATGAGATGGTTCAGTGCATTTTCAGCTTTAGAAAGAGTTGGTCAAGTCATACTCAATGTTGTTACTTTTACAATATTTTCCAAGAAAAGTTGGGCAGTGTTTTCAGAGTGCAGTCATAATATAAGGACAAAGGTAGCGTCAAATCCTTTGTTCTGAACTACACACCCAAATGACTTTCACAGGGCAACTGCAATTCACTACTGAAGAAGTGACTTCCTTACATACCAAAGACTACTACACTGAGCAAGACTTCCTTTCTAGAAAATAGTTTTAGATATCAAAAGTGCAATCTCTCCTTCACTTGAGGATTTTTTTTTTAGTTTTGTACATTTATTCCTTTGACCAAGTTATTAAAAACAGGCAGAATGAAGCTAGCAACAGGATATTGAAAGACTGTCACTGCGAAAGCTGAGAGCCTCTGCATATGAAAGTTGTTGTAAAGGACTACAAATGTGCACTGTATTTAAAAATGATTACTGTATCTTCTAAATAGAGAAAAAATAAGCTGCTATGAAGTACATTTGTTGATGTTGCTAGGCTACTGTCTTGGAAGGTACTAGATCCTATTTCAAGAGGTCTGTTATTAAGACCCAAGTACCTATGAATGGACGAAGATTTTTTTAAAAAAAGATTTTGGCTGCTTTTTACTAGAGAGTTGCTTTTATGTATATTTATATTAAGAATGCTGGCCTGGCATAAGTTGTCATTTTGTAGAAAAATATCACGTCTAATTTAAGTTCTTTTGAACTGGTACATGCATCTTTTAATTTTAATGTACATTTGGATTTTAACACTGAAATTATTGAGTACAGATCAGATTTACTTTCTATTTTCAAGTGGGGGGTTGCTTATTAGTAATATATGTTCCTGTTTTCTGGCAATATTTTTTTGCACTTACTGCTGTAAAGAGTTAAAATAAGTGCATGTAAGTTATTTGCACATTTGAGACACTTTTATTCCAACATTGTGTGTGTCGCTTATTCACCCTGTAAATACATTTAAAGGTTTTTGTGAATTTTCTTTTAATATTTTGATCATTACAGATCTCAAGTATAAAAGACTATATATGTGTATGTCTACATACATGCAAACATCTATATACATACACATTAGCGTGTAAATGTACTAAATTGTAATGAGTTTATGGTATAATATATATGGAAACAATTCTATAAGAATATTTTGAAATCAGGTTCTTTTATAGTTGGGCTTGAATCAACATGTAAATTAGTCCAACTTTTATGTGCTCACTATGCATCCAAACATTAACCTGCACAAATTGATATAAATTGAACAAAGTCCCTTAAATTTAATGTATTCTTGCTCAACCCGTTCTCTCTAGCTAAGCTTTGTCAATCTGGCGTCTTCCAGAGATGTTGGGACCACTAATACCAGAATTTCTAACTAGAGAATATACTGGAATTCTGGGACTTACAGTCCAAACAAGTGGGAAAGGAACCAGGCTGAAAGGGCTTCTGCGAATATATGAAAATCGATAGACTTCTCTGTTCTCCCTTCCTCAAAACACTAATTTGAGCATATTTAAGAGAAGCAAGTATTAGTTTGAATTGTAATGGAAAAATCAAGCTGTAAGAAATATATTATGTTATGCAAAATGTAAGTGTACTTATTCTGTAACACCACGATTGAGCAGATGGGCTCTAGAGGTGTGAACCTCCTCCTGTTGGATTGTGCCGCCTTTATTATAGAAGCCAATTTAAAATTTTGTTTCCTAAAAATGATTCAAACAGGGATTCAAAGAGTGTATCTCACATTCAGACTATAAAATCAACATGTCATTTGCTAGGTATATATCTTGGTTTCTTTTTCCCTATTGAGTTGGAAGAGAGACTAGCTTTATGCTTAGTGATTAAGGCCTACTACCATAATCATATGAATTTGAGGAGTATTAATGGGATATAAAGTTATTTTTATTGCTTATAATCTTGTGTGGCAAGTCCGTGTCAGCTAACCCTCATGAAAGCTAACATGAAGTGCCTCTTTCACTGTGTGACTCAAGTGCTGCCCCAGTCACTTAGTTACTATTCTCTTTAGAGGAATGCTTTGTAAGAGATTAACAGATGTTTCTGAGTGTTAGTAAACCTAATATAATTGAACGAATGAAGTTCATGTTTCTTCTTCATTGTGCTACTTACCAGCTCTTGTATAGCACAGGCTTAAATCATTTTCTGAAATGAAATATCAACCTACGCACATGTACATATCTCTACGAACTATCATAATCATGCTTAATTGAACTGTGTTTGCAACTTCAGAACATGTGTTGTTTTCAATATAATTTTGCTACTACTTTTATCATCCAAAAACCACTGAAAATAAGATGGAAGCTTCATTTAACCATCAATTTCCACATCTCCTTGCTAAAATCCAACAGAAATGGGGGCAAACTCATTACACGTGCAACTACTCAGGTTACTTTTTTTTTTATCAGTGTATGAAATAGATATGAAAATCTCAGTTGCTCATGAAGAGTGACCAAATCTTATCACATTCTTCCTGTTTTTACATTGGCTTGAAATTGCATATTTAATCTATAGTGCTATGAAACTCAGTATGCATCTCTTTTAATATAGGCCTAATCAGTCAATTTTGCAAGTTAGTTTTGAGAGTAATGTCCCTCCTAGGACAAAAGTGCTAACATGTTAATAGTTTAACATGTGCCACAAAATTCAAAGTAGCAGTACATCAGCAATCTGATGTTGTCTTATATTATTAATACCAAATACCGAAGTAAACTTAAATATTAATATGTTCAGGTATTTTTTCAACAAAACAGACAGGCCATCTGTTGATTCAGGAAGACTACTGTTACCCCTATCATATAAATCTATTACATATTCTATTTTCCTTCAGTGATTTAAGACTTACTTTCATGTGTCTTTATAGAATACCATAGTAGATATGAAAGTATACTGCTCAATCTTTATCAAACTTCAATATGTTCAATTATATTCAGAATCCTGATACTGTATCACTGTTTCTACAAAAAGATTGCAGGAATATAGTATTGTTTGCAAGATTTAATCTAGCATGTAATTTCCCTCTAAGCTTTCCACTTTTTTCTAGTTAAGCGTGTCAGCTCTCCCATCTCTTTTTAATGCTCATCAAGGGAAATACAATTAGAATTAATTAGAATTTAAGTTTTATTAATTAGGCAGTACAGTGATAAATTACAAATATATCTTAGCATTACAAACATCTTTAGTCCATTATCCATTGCCAGGTCAGAATCCTAAAGTCAAATCCATATTATGAAACAAAGTGCATAGCTAAATGCAACCTCAGCACACAAACTGCACAGATCAAACAATGTATTTGAAGCTGTAGGTGTTGTCACAAGATAATCTTTTGCCTTTACAGCGGCCACATAGCTCTTGCCGGTGGGGTCTCTTGAGGTCAATGTGCCTTTTTTTCTGGGGACAGGAGCAACGAGTCTTTGAACAGATCTTAGGATAACAAACTTGAATTAGTAGAAGAAATCAAAACCTATTCCAAAGTTTATTTTTCTTTTGATTATACTTAGTGATCTTCTAGAAACTTTTGAACTATAAAAGATTTAAAATATTATATTAACTAAGATACAAGTTAATCCTATTGCATAAATGTGCCACAGATGCCAAGTAACATTAACCAAAGATACGCTTTCATAAGGATAAGCACCCTACACCCATGTTGAACCAAATTTAAGGAAAGTTTTAAAAATGGCCATATCCTATATTTTTAATAGTGTAGTAACAACCATGCTCTGAAGTTCTCTATCCTTCAGGTTAGTTTTGGTTATTAAGAACCGGGGTGTCAAACTCACAGCCCATGGGCCAGATGTGTCATGCGCTGGCCATGCCCACCTGTTTTAGCAAAGGGGGGAAGTCACGATGTCACATGACATGAGTTTGACACCACTGAAGAACAAGGAAATGAAGTATCTGAATTATCCATACTTATTGGTGAACAGCAGATACTTAAGTCTTCCCAAATATCTATTAAGTCCAAAAGTATAATTTGACAAAAAGTTATTACATATGAATGATATAATTTACCATAAATGTAAGTGCCTTATAGTTCAGATGCACCAAACTTCCAATTTCCATGGGCAGTCTGAGCTAACACTCTGCCTATTGTATCCAAAATCTGCGAAATGATAGCCTTTCTATGAGAAGTTTTAAAGTTCCACATTTATTGCCGCAATTTGTCTGAGAACTGTATTGCATATTACAATATTATGATTCAAATAGTTCTTTAATACACTGCAATTTTAAGCCAGAAAAAAAAAAGCCCCATTTTTTTTTGATACTTTTTAAAATGTGCTAATAGAAATTGCTGAATATCGAGTGTTACTTACATGGCATTGAATTGCTTCTACTTTATAGGGATTAAAGCTCTTTTGACACTTGCGACAAAGCTGCTTAAAGTATACCTAAAAATGAAAGTGGTACATTTGAGAGGGGAGTGTCTCAGAATCTTTAAAATGTAGCATCAAAAAATTATACATTGAAGCACAACTGAACCAAAACTCATTGTGCCAAACAGACATTAAAAGTTCTTAGTCAGCTCATTTTATGATTTCCTATTAACATGGCACCGTTTAACCCAAAGCAAAAAAAAAAAAAAAAAGTTTGTGTAGCAAAATGTAACTATAACTGATGTTAAGAAAAAGTGAAGAATATCATGAACTGTGAACCAACAACATGCTGCCTTCCAGCATTTGCAGTTGGTCACCACTATAGTTAACAGGTAAGCATTGCAACAAAAGCATCACTTTAAATTTGCACCTCTCATTCAATTAAAACTGCCTAAAAAGATTCTGCAAGTTTGAGACAATTACATTTTCTAATGGGCAGTCCAGACATTGAATCCTTTTCTGAAATTTACACCTTAAACAGTAGAAGCATTTTTTTCCAATGTTCCCTTAAACATACCTTATTGGTTCCAGAAATGCACCATACATAGGCACTTTCCCATCTGGTCTTACAGTCATTGCAATGGAAATAGCCATATTTCTGTTCTAAGAACTGCAACGGAAAGATGTTCATGAACAGTAAATACTAAATTTGCTTTGCAAGATTATTCTTAAATCATAAACATTTACTTTAATTAACTAAAATAACATTTAAAGCAGTTTTTAAATTCAGAAATTTGAGGAAAATAATAACTTTGTCATTGTACGTGTATACAGTTTACCCATACAACGAAATTCACTTAACACCCAAAGACCAAGTCCAACACACATTCCCATTCCATTGACCATATATTTTACCTTGTTCTGCAAGCATGAAAAAAAGCATTCTCCAAATATTAAGATTCAATTATTTCTGGCCAAATACAGATTTGTTCTACTCCCACAGCCAAATATATCCATTCTATTTAGACACCTTCAAGGACTTTATACCCATTTCTCATTCAGAGGTGAAGTTACCCCACACACAGGGGTGAAATCCAGCAGATTCAGGAGAACCGGTAGTGGAACTTTTGAGCTGTTCGGAGAGCCTTGGTGGCGCAGCAGACTAAGTGCTGTTAAGTAACACTAGCTGTCTGCAATTACTGGAAGCTCGAATCTCACCAGGCGCAAGGTTGACTCAGTCTTCCATCCTTTCGAGGTAGGTAAAACGAGGACCCGGATTGTGGGGGCAATAAACTGACTTTGTATAAAAAAGACCACCACTGGGGGGGAGCCAAAAGCCCTACTAAGCAGGTATATACAAAAGTATGAAGGCTATTGCTTAACGCATTGTAAGCCGTCCTGAGTCTCCGGAGAAGGGCGCCATATAAATTGAACCAATAAATAAATAAAACCGGTAGCAGAAATTTTGAGTAGTTCAGAGAACCAGCAAATACCATCTCTGGCTGGCCCCAGAGTGGGGTGGAAATGGAGATTTTGCAATATCCATCTCCTGGAGTGGGATGGGAATGGAGATTTTGCAGTATCCTTCCCCTGCCATGCCCACTAAGCCACACCAAGCCCACCAAGCCATGCCCACAGAACCGGTAGTAAAAAAATTTGGATTTCACCACTGCCCATACAACAATTACAGTACTACCCCAGAGAGAAAAGCTACTAAACAGAAGCCTAAATACTAAACTCAAAAAAGGGAAGCCAGAACCATGGGAGTATAAAAAAAGAGTCTGTATTTAACCAGATTCTATACAATTCTTAATCCCAACCCCTCGTGCGAATATACTGTTAAACTCCTTGCCTGTGTTTGGGGTGGAGGTAGGGCGTCAGAAACGTGACAAAGGAACATAACACCCTGGCTGTATTCGCACGTTCGCCATACACGTTGCCTGGTTTGTTCAAATGTCAGGCCTTGTGGGCTAGTGCAGCGTTTCTCAACCTCCGTTACTTTAACTCACATAATTCAGTTCCCAACCGGCTGGGGAATTCTGCGAGTTGAAGTAAACACATCCTAAAGCCGCTAAAGAGGTTGGGCTAAGCCAGGCAAGCCAAGGCTCCAGCTAACACCACGTTTCTTCCAAGGCGTTTTGAAAAACTCCCGCCTTCTGCGCCTTCCATCATCAAAGCGCGGCCGCCAGAGGCCGCGGAGGGCTTTCCAACCGAGCGCAGCGTCTGAGGGAAACCACCGCGCCGCTCACCTGGAAGGTGGTTCTTCTGCCCTCTTCGTCGAGGCGACTCCCGCCTTCCTCAGCCTCGCCTCCTTTTCCGACCTCTTGCTGCTGCTGCTGCTGGGCAGAGTATCCGACGGCGTGCCCCGGCAGCTCGTCCTCAGCTCCCGCCTTCTCATCGGCACCGCCGTCCCCTTTCTCTACGGACGTTCCCTTTTCCTCGGATTCCTGGTTGAACTGAAACGAAGCCGGCCCTTCAGGGTGCGCCTTCGGTTTCTCCGCCGCTTCGGGCAAAGTGAAGAGGCGGCGACCGAGCACGGGCGAGTAGAAACCTGGGAGCGGTGGCTCCCGGTTGATCCGGCCCGAGGGGCTTTGAGGTCGGACGGCCTGGAGCGGCCGGGATCCGAGCGAGCATTGCACCGCGGCGTCCGCCCGCGGGTTCACCTGGACGCCCACTTCTTTGGTGTTGGCTTTACGGAGCCGCGGGGTGAGGCCCGGGCTGACGTGCGACAGCAGCGCCTTTAGCTGCGCTCGCTTGTAAGTGTCCAAATAATCCGGCGAAGTCACCGGAGGAGTCGCGGAAGGGGCCGTGAGCACCCCTCGGTAGGGATTGGAGATGCCGCTGCATTTGCTTTGCTTCCAGCTCGGCTGCTTCTGCTTGGGCGGTAGCCTCGAGGCCACGTTGTGGCTTGGAGTAAAGCTGGTTCCATAACTTTGATAAACGCTGTAAGGCGGATAAACGAAGCGGTCCATGCCGGGACAGGGAGCCTGGTTTAAGGGGAGCCTTCCTGCCTCCCTCGCTTTTATCGGCCCCAGGAGTACCGGTTGCAATTAGTGCTCATTAACTAGTGGCGAAAACCAATAAACCCTCTTAATGAAGGAACAGTTGCACTGACTACGTCGCTCGTAAAGTACGCTGGAAATTTACGCACCGGAGTTGTGGGGAGTTAACAGATTTTGGACCCGCTAACGACCATGCGCGTTCGCTTTATAAAGCGCTTCCACTAAATGTTTGCAACCAAGAACCAAGGTTTTGGATTGAGTTGGTTGTAACCGGAAAGATGAAACTACAAGAGGATTCAGCAGATCTTTTGAAGATAAAGGGTTACTTTACCGAAAATTAAGTCGTACCAAAATATCAGGGAGTGAAAACATTTACTCCAAGGTAGTACATTGATATCAACTGACTTTTGGAGATGCAATCCAGTAAACATCTAACATTGGCCCAGTTGCAATACAACACTCTTGTTCTTTACAAACCTAGTTATCCAAACAGCACTGGTTCTCATAGTCAAAATGTGATTTAGTATGCTCTGGAAATCCAAACAATAAAGTTAAATTATTTAATATGCTCTGTAAATCCCGGCAATTTGACTCAATGCAGTAAAACCAAGGTCCTGTGTTTGTCTGAATACAACTAATCTCCCATTTGTCAAAAAGCAACCTGGCTAGATTGTTCAGCACTAACCTCTCTGGATGGTTCTGTTAGTCTTTTAAACAAGTGAAGCATAATTCAAGTAGCATTGGTTTGTTTTCTTTCATGTGTATTTTTATTTTTAACACTTTTTGTGGGATATATGCATTTTCTAAAAGGCTTTGTGGAATTTTATGATCAACATATTGCTTAGTAATATGTTAACTTTATATTTAACTGTTTAAATTAAAACAAGCTTTAAAAACATACAATGATGAGGCATATTGTGGAGGCCATCACATTGAAGATACAGGTCCCAACTCCTGATTTTACTGAAGAAATCACAATTACTATGTTAATATAGTGTAGTAACCCAGAATAAACCACTTAATGGCTCATTGTTCATGCAATACACTAACTCTTAATGTGATGTTTGGTTTCAGCTTAAATATTGAAATTTGTTAACTAGGTTTATGGTGCAGAATGTGTAATGGCTTCAGACTCTACACAATATGTAAAATAAAATCATACTGGGGCTTAGCATAATCTGTATGAATCCAATTTCTGTCACATGAACATAAAAATGTGTGTGTGTTTATATGCAAACTCATCCAGATTCAAGACCAAAAGCATACCAGTGACTTTGAACTAATCATGCACAGTACAACCAACTTCAGAGTGACTAGAGATTTTCAATCATCCAAGTCATGGTTGTTCCAAAGGTGCTTTTCCAAAAGGCAACTGGACTTTCTTGGGGGGTTTTTCCCTTGAAAACGTTTGGCTTCTCATCCAAGAAGCTTCTTCAGAACTGAAGCAAAACGCTTTTAAGAAAAAAAAGTCAAGAAAGTTCAATTGCCTTTTGGAAAAGCACCCTTCGGGAGAAACTGAAGAAGTGAGTGCTCTCTTATGTCTCCTTGAAGTCCTGGAAGAAAGGCAGAATATAAATAGCAAATCAGTTAATTGTGTAAAATGTAAACTTTTTTTCACAAGAGATTTGCAGGATCAGATTCTCATTGTTGTATTTAATGTGCAGTAACTAAAAGAAGTGAATATATTTTTTAAAAATAGTATTTATTGAATTTTCCAACATTTAAAACACAAAACACATACTGATTTGTGAGTAGATATTATTATAATTTAAATAAGGATATAACATAGGATGGTGATGTATATAAATAGAATTTTTGTAAATATGATTGTTATGAAAGATATTGATACCGATATGGAAAAGCTGTTATAAGTGTAAAATATGTGTTTTGAGAAGTGGAATATATTTCAATGGGATAATTTGCAGCTTTTTGAATAAAAAAAAAGAATAAAAAAAGGGGGGAAGGATCTTAACAGCTCCTGAGAGAAAAATGAAAACGATGTGCCTGTCTCTGAACTATTAAAATTCCTTGGTTTGGGCATACTTTTTAAGTATTGCACATAAACCTAACTTAAACTCGTGAGCTAAAACGGACCAATTCTTTTTTGTATAAAAAGAAACTACAAGTTCCATGATCCTTTGAGTGCGGCAGGATTAAACCATTACAGTCTACCCTCTGGCTCTTCTCTTAGTTTCGGGCCTTCACGCCATTGCCAGTGAAAAAACGGAGGCAAGAGCTTGGCTCCACCGTTCCCAACGGGAGACCAATTTCATTTCCGTTCGTAGGCCGGATCGGTATGTACGGAAAAACCTCCGGATTATGAGACTGGATCAGCTGTGAGGAAATGATTGCTTTTTTCCCCCCCTTCTGAAACTGCGCATGCGTTGGCTAGGTTTTGGCGCCTTCTTTTGTCTTTCTGAGGAAGTTGTTGCTGAGGTGAACTTGGAGCCCGGCGGTACCGGGGGCGCGTCGCTTCTTCTTCGCTTGGCCTCGAGAAACCCTTCCTTTCATCCATTGATTTATTTTTATTTTTTGCTCTCGACTACATTTCCGCAGGGCTGCTCTTCTGAGGTTCTTCTCGGCTCAGGAGAAACTCGCTGTCCCATGAAGAGAGGCACTGAGGTGAAACCGTGTGTGAGTGGAAGACAGGTTGGGTTTTCTTAAAGGGCTTGAGATCTGGGTGTGAGGGAAAGGCACGCTGACGGTGCATCCCGTTGGATAATTTATTCGGTCGTTACGAGATCTGACGTATGATGAGCATAAAACAGAGGTCTTCAAACTTGGCAGCTTTAAGACTTGTGGACTTCAACTCCCAGAATTCTCCAGCCAGCTGGCTGGAGAATTCTGGGAGTTGAAGTCCACAAGTCTTAAAGTTGCCAAGCTTGAAGACCTCTGGCATAAAGATTTCTGTGCCTCCTAGTCAGTTTTTTGTTTGTTTTTTTACTCCTGTCGACTGTCTGGACAAGTCCCTGCAGTTTTCTTGGCAAGATTGTTCAAAAGTGATAGGCTGTTGCCTGCTTTCTAGGACTGAAGCAGTTTAAGGTCACCCAGCTGGCTTCATGCTCAAGGCAGGACTGAAACTTGCAGGTTTCTGGTTTCTAGCTTGATGCCATAAACACTAGACCAAACTAGCTCCAAAGATGATTATGATTATATTTTTATTTCCCCTATACTGGATAGTTAAGGTGGTGAACATACCTAATACTTCTTCCTGCTACTCAGAGTACCTTAAATTAGTATATGAATTAAATATTCCCAACTAAGTGTAGAAATAGAAAATATTGGATCATAGCTTTGCTGTAGGTCAAATACAATACATCTGTGGCTATATAGTAAAATTAGTCATACAGTAAAATTAGTGCTTAGTGTGTTATGCTAGCACAGCTGACTGGGGTATTTCATCAAAGGGGGGGGGCAGGTAGTCCTGCAAAATACGTAGCCGTGGCAAGTCTCATTGGATATTTTTCACTTGTAGTTATTATGTAAACAGAAGGGTTTAACTTCCAGATAAGTATATCAGGATGGCAGCTTAACAATGATAGGATTGATGAACTAAATAGTCATTCAAGTTTAATTTCCTGCTTTGTGAAGAAATGCATATTAAAGCAGCAAAAACAGAGGCAAAGGCTGTTGAGTAGGCTTGCAAATTTGTCCAATTGGATTCAGCCCTCCTGTTTTGTACAGGCTTATGTTCTTAGAACCCAGTTAGCAGATGTGGAGATGGGAGAGGGATAGATTTGCTGTCTAAGCTTCATTCTCCATAATAGTTTTGTGGAGGGAATGATGAAATACAGTGATGGAACATTGATTCTGATTTCAGAAAATGCAAAGCTTCCATAGAATGGGATTTTTGTAATCTTGGTTGGAATACAAGTATCAGCAAATATACGATATATCAAAAACATTTTGATATTCGAAACATTTTTCCAACTTCCTTTTTTTTTTTTTTTTTTTTTTGGCAATTGCCATTTTTTTTTACACTTTGTAAATTTCAGTGGCTATGTAGCTAGTACCGATCCTTCCATCACAATGTAATTGGACATTAAATTTGATCATTTTAATGTCCTTTTTCTGGTTTTCTTTTAGCTACACCATTTCCACCAGTTACAAGTCACAGCCAAGTTATTTCCCATAAATAGTTATTTTTAGAGTTTGTCTTAATCTGCTGGTCTGGGATTTACAGCGATTCCTAAATTTATGAATCCTTTTGAATTTTCAGTGTTTCTGCATAAATATAAATATAAAACATGACAAAATTCCAGACCTACATATATGTATATGTGTATATATGTGTAAAAATGTAAACCTTTGCATTTAGTAACTTATGGGTTGTCTTTGGGCAGCAGTAACCAATTAAACATTACCAGTAACTGTTGATCAAGCAATTTTCAGCCCATTCCTCCTCAGAGAACAGGTTTAACTCAGGGATGTTGGTGGGCTTCCCCTCACAAACTGCTTGCTTAGATATTTTAACATTTTTCTAACTTAATGTCAAGATCTTGACTTGGCTATTCCGAAAACTTTTTTTGTTGTTGAGCTTCAGTTCCTAGACATATACGCTGACATTTTATTGTAGAATTTGCTACTGGTAGTAGAATTCAGAATTCATTATTCCATCTAAGATAGTAAGCTCTCGTGATCAGAGGCCTAAACCATATTACAGGTAGACCTCAATTTACAACCACAATTGAGCCCAAAATTTCCATTGCTAAGTGAGTTTATTATCTTTCCACAGTTTATTTATTTATTTATTGTTTATATTTATATACCACCCTTCTCCCGAAGGACTCGGGGCGGTGAACAGCCAACAGATAAAACACAAGAAATACAAAATTTAAAAACAGTATTAAAATCCAATTAAATTAATTTGGCCCACAATTAAAAACACCCCTGTATTAAGACCCATAATTAAACAATTTAAAAATTAAAACAATTTAAAAGAGTTAGGCCAGCCCGGCTTGCTGGAATAAAAACATCTTTAGGGAACGGCGAAAGGTGCGAAGATCTGGGATCCGCCGTATCTCCTGGGGCAGCTCATTCCAGAGGGTAGGTGCCCCCACAGAGAAGGCTCTCCCCAGGGGGCCGCCAGTCAACATTATTTGGCCAACGGAGCCCCTCTCTGGGAGCGTAGTGGTTGGTGAGAGGCTATCGGTGGCAGAAGGCGGTCTCGTAAATACCTGGATCCTAAGCCATGGAGCGCTCTAATGGTGGTAACCAATACCTTGAAGTTGTTAAGTGAATCATAGTAGTTGTTAAATTAGTCAAAATGTTGTTAAGTGAATCTGACTTTCCCATTGACTTTGCTTGTCAGAATATAGCAAAGGGGATCACAGGACCCTGGGACATTGCAACCCTCACAATTATGAGTCAATTGCCAAGTGTATGATCACATGACCAAGGAGATGCTACAACAGCCGTGTGAAAACTGGTCATAAGTCAGTTTTTTTAGTGCCATTTTAACTTTGAACAATACTACCTGTACTGTTACGCTGTTTCACACATGTGATAAAGTTTTATGTTGGAATGCAGTGTTGCCTTTCACCAAACATCTTTTTATTTAAGCCAAAAGTTCTCTTTTAGTCTCGTCCATCTACAGAACTTTCTTCTAATAACCTTTTGGCTTATGCAGATGGTAATTCACAAACTCTAGATGGGCAGCAATTTTTTTTTTTTTTTTAGATTAGTGACTTTCTTCTTGCAGCCCTACCATGCGTACCGTTGTTGTTCAGTATTTTCCTAATGGTGGTCTCACCAATTCAATATTTTCCTAATGGTGACATTCACCAATTCAAGATAGGCTTTTGGTTTCTTAGACTTTATCTTGAGGTTCTCCCAGAGCATTCTCCCAGAGCATCTTGAGGTTCTCCCAGAGCATTGCCCTTAGTATGCCTTTGGTATGCTGATCACTTCTGGGGAAAATAACAGTGAGGTTAAATTGTCTCCATTTGTACACAATCTTCCTGGCATCTGACTGATTAAAACTATTTAGAAATAGTTTGTAACCCTTTTCCAACCTGGTATGCTTCAATTAACTGTTTTTCAAAGGTCATCAGAAGTCTCATTTGTTCAAGCCATGACACACTTCTTCCATGCTTGTGTTGCAAAGATCCTACATTTTCAGTCTTTAAATAAGAAAGGACCTCCCACATTCATACCTGGTTATCATCCCACTAATTGAAACACCTGATGATGCTAGTTTCCCTTCAAATGAACTGATAATCCCAATTCTATCTTGTCACATAGAAATATGTAGCTTTGGATCATTTTCCTCAATAAATGAACAAGAATAATGTTTTTGACACATTTCTCTAATGGATTTGTTATCTAATTTTAGGACTTGTTTAGACAACAGTTCACATTTTAGCTCATATTTATGCAGAAATATTAAAAATTCAAGAGAGTTCACAAGGTTTTAAGCATATGTTAAATCCTGGTTATTTGTTACTAGTTTAATGAATATGAGGAAGTCTTTTTGGATCTCTATTCCATCTATATTCATTTAATTTGCCAGTCTGATGGCACCTTTTTAACAAACACATTTTATTAAAAGCTTTTCTGAGCAACAACTCATTTCTGCAGAGTTGATAAATTGGAATTGGATTTATATTGGAAGGAGATGAGTGGAGGGAATGGAATGGAAGATAGGTTGCTTAGCCAGATGCAGGTTACATGTAGGAAAGATTTATAAGCACCTTTATCAATTAACAATTGTATTGACAATATATGTTTGTTTGAGCCCTTTTGTGAGAGCCTGGTTATAATGTATCCAGGTTCAGGAATCTTTTGCTCAATTTTGCATTGTTTTGTTCTAAAATAAGATTTTTAAAAATTTTTTTAAAAATCTGGAAGTGTGAACTGATATTAAACTTGTTACCTTTAATTCTTTTACAAAAAATTTGTACCATTTGACTTGACAGAATCCAGAGGGGGTGGGATCATTGCTAGTAGATGACAGCATATATCCCATTAGAGGAAAAGCCTATGAATGCTCTTCAAACTTTTAAAATATACTATTGGGGCCTTTATTGGAGCTGTTGATTTAGATGTAGGTACAATCTGGGAATAGGGACGCGGTGGCTCACTGGCTAAGACGCTGAGCTTGTCGATCAAAAGGTCGGCAGTTCTGCGGTTCGAATACCTAGTACCGCGTAACAGGGTGAGCCCCTGTTACTTGTCCCAGCTTCTGCCAACCTAGCAGTTCGAAAGCACATAAAAAATACAAATAGAAAAATAGGGACCACCTTTGGTGGGAAGGTAATAGCATTCCATGTGCCTTTGACGTTTAGTCATGCCGGCCACATGACCACGGAGACTTCTTTGGACAGCACTGGCTCTTTAGCTTTAAAACGAAGATGAGTGCTGCCCCCTAGAGCTGGAAACGACTAGCACATATGTGCGAGGGGAACCTTTACCTTTACCTTACAATCTGGGAATGTTGCAGGAGTTGGTTTCCACGTTAGCATCATTGTCTAGATTTTTTGTTGCTTGTGAGAATCTACTTCAGATTTATTGACTGTATACAAATATGGACCTATCATTCAGTCTCTGAAAAATTACAGTATTATTGTCCAGTGTAGGATGTAGCTTATTCCCATAATATCATTACTTTCAGGCAGTTTGTTTCTATAAAACACTTGCAGTTGTAGGATTTTTGTTCTATATTTTTGGATTTGTTGTGGCAGTACTTATTTATAGAAGTTGCATACTTAAAAACATGTTACAATTTTGCATAGGAATAATGAGTCTTATAAACTGACCATTTTGAAACAACATACCAATTTAAATGAAAAATCTGGCCTAATTTTCCTTAAAGATCAATACTATAGTCATTACACAACAAAGACTGCCAGCAGTTTTCATTGATTATATTTTGTCTTGGCTTTCTTGCCAAACAATTAAGGGAATTAGTCAGAAATTAAAAAATCCTATAGTCTGTTTTTAGTCTTTTGATTCTATTAAAGAGATTCCTAGATCTATGTTTGAATCAGTCCTCATAATTTGTCAAAATAAATTTATCTGGTATTTTCATATAAGCTATAAATTATACAGTTTTATTTTATAAATTTATTGGTTCATTCATGATGTTAATGCTGTGACCATAAATATTTGCATTTCTTGTGGGGAGGGTATATAATGTGTAAGCAGTCTAGAAGAAAAAGAAACAGAATTTCTGTCAAATATGATAAATTACCAATATAATTTTAAGAACACTTTATTTTGCAGATTTTCTTAATTGTATTAACAGTGCAATGGAAAAGAAAAATGTTGATATATCTGCGAAGAAACCATCTTTGTTTGAAATATTCAAAACACAATACAGTGAATCAGGTACTATTTCAATTCAAGCTGCTTTTAGTGTGTGTGTCTCTATTCCTTTCTACTTGCTCTGGAGACAAGATTGGAATTATTTTGAAATTCCTTGGTCTGAGGGGGATAGTTGCTTCCCCAGTTTCAGATTGACAAATCAGAAAAAGAATTTAAAGAAAACTTAAGCAGATTGTTATACAATTAAGATGAAAATTGTAGCTACTGTCAGGTTCTCAAGTTTTTTCACCTTTTTCTTTTATTGTCTGTTGTTATAAATAATATAATTAATGTGTGATGAACCATAATTATATTATTATAAATCATTAGCAAGATATATTAAGAAGGATTACAATAGCCTCAACAATTGAGCTGTTTCCCAATTGGAGCCAACATATACCTTAGCCTAGAGACTTTGTTTCTCTTTCTTAAACCTTCCAGTGATTTGGCATGGAGGTGAATCTTTTTGCTGATAACAGAGAAGATTGCAGTTAGTTGTTTACAAAAGAGTCACCTGATAAAGAATCTTTAGCTTGTAAGCAAATCTTGGTCACATGCCTAATAGGCATGCATGTTCTCCAAACAAGGCAGAGCCAGATATTATTATTAAAATTTATTTCCACCCATCAAGGCGACTGTTCTGTCCCTCTCCCTCACACAGGCAAACGCAATACCAAACACGCCTGTCAATAGTTTCTTATATAACAGACCTGAATCCCTGGCAGACGAGGGTTTTGGCAGCTAACTGCAAAATGCCTGCCAAGTCCATTTGCACTCCCAGAAAACAGGAGAAGGCTTATCTTCAGTCCATTCCAGGAGCAACAAATTATCCGCAAGACAAGAGTTTAGTCAATGTTCAGTCCAAAATATATTCAAACCGAAGTTCAGGAATAATGATGTGACTATCAGAGTGTGAACTTTGTCCGTCATAAAGCCTGAAGAGCAATCCCACCCACTTTTATCCCTTGTGGGGTGTGGCTCAGTGACTCAGCTCAATCTCTGGCCCTCCCACGCCTTTTCCTTTGCTGCGCACCCTCTCCCTCCGACGCTGCCTGGGATCAAACCAGGATTCATCATCATCTCTCCCTATCAATGGGTGCTCCAAAATGCCTTCCTCCTGGCCCATCCCCAGCTGTTCCTCCTGGCCTTCGGATGGAACCTGAGGCATTGCCAAAAAGGAGGGTCCTGAAGAGGGAGGCCTTGTCAGTTCCTCCCTATCATCTTCTGAGTCCTCTTCCTCTGTGAGGACAGGCTCGGGAGTCGGGGTCACAACAGGGACTCTGAGCGGCTGATATGGGAAAAGACCTACAGAAAGAATTTCAGAGTAGTTTTGAACTCTGCCTTTAAAGTAAGTGGGAGGAGATATTCTCCATAGCATCCCCTACTATTAGAAAAACATTTTATAGTAATAGTAGTAATATTTGATGATAGTTCATATTTATTTAAAAATCTAGTATTACATAATATATTTAGAAAGCCAACCTACATCAGTACTTGTGTAAAAGAATAATCTTATGAATGAAGATGAATATACCTGTCCCAGGATGATGTTGCAGGATCCAATCTGGGTCAGTCACCAGGATCAGAGGTTTTATCTTCTAAGTTTTCAGACTCATGCTGAAGCCCATCCTCAGGGTATTTCTCTCTCAGGATGGGCTTCAGCATGAGTCCGAAGGCTCAGAAGACAACACCTCTGGTCCTGGTGACTGACCCAGATTAGATCCTGCAAAATAATCTTACTTCTAAGGTTACTATTTTCTGATGACATTAATATATAGTAATTTAGTGGAACCAATTATTAATTTGTAGTAATCATTAAATCATAACTTGAAACATACATTAAATAATGTATTGACTGCTTTTCTTAGACCTAGGACCAATAAGTCTCAATTGGTTTGAAGAACTCAGTTCAGAAGCTCCACCTTATGATGTGAAAAAAACAGAAGACCCCTTACACAAAACTATGGATCAAAATACTTTCAAAACCCCAAAAGGGAAGTTGTCTAGAAATAAGTTATCAACGCCCATGATTTTTAAAGACCGAAATAAAAATGTAAAAACATTTACTTCTCCTATAGAAAAATCAGCTCAGTCCAGTGAAGAAACAGGTAAGGTAAGAAATAATATAAGAACCAAAATTGTAAACATTTTTGTATGTATAGCATTTACAAAATGGATGTAGTATGAAAATGAAATATTACAATGCAGATGCATCTTTTGTGAAAATTTTACTTTTCTGGCTACATAAAGGTCCACAACTAGAAAAGTGACTAATTTTGGAGATATTAGGTGTCAGCTCAAACATTGTGGTTTGTATAAAACAGGAATGTTGGGTTGATGATTATGGTATAAAATAACAGCTTTTGCCCCATTTCCATAAAAACATGAAACAATAGAAGACAATTTCAGCCACTTCTGGGTTTCTAGTGTATAGACCAGATTTCATCTTGGATATATATTGTCTAGTATGTACTTGGCAATCTATATTTCAACTTTTGCTTGCATCTTGAAGGCAAAATTCATTGTTCTAGGAACAGAGCATTTTGTTTCCTTCAAAACCTTTCTCTTTCTACAGTAGTTGATCATTTCAAAAATTCTTTGAACTAGGAAACATTGAGGTATTTCAGGGGTAGTCTGGCCATGAAGCACAATAGTGATAGGGATCATCCAGATCCTCGAATACATCTGGAACATTGGTTCAACAGACTTCTGTAAATTGCAATTGTGCTTGGAATGGCATATTCAGGAGAATATGGAATTCTCTGAAATTCATTTCTTAATCACTAAATATTCCATATCCCGAATTAGTACTCAAATTTACAAAAATATTGTAATGTTTTGTTAAAATAATATTTATCTTTAGAATATTCTTGGTATTTCATATATTTTATTAATCATTACTATTTACTCGGGGCACAATAGCTCAGTTAAAGACACTGAGCTTGTCATCTGGAAAGCTGACAGCCTGGGTTAACCCAAGCGCCACACAACAAGGTGAGCTCCCATTCCTGCCCCAGCTCCTGCCCATCTAACAGTTCGAAAGCATGCAAATGCAAATAGATTAATAGGTACCACTTCAGTGAGAAGGTAACAGTGTTCCATGCGCCCACTGACTATTGGGGGCGAGTCATTGGCCCCCACAGAGAGGGCTCGCAATCTGGGAGTCCTCCTGGATATGCAGCTGTCCTTGGAGGAACATCTGACGGCTGTAACCAGGGGGACCTTTTGTCAGGTTCGCCTGATTCGCCAGTTGCGGCCCTTTCTTGATCGGGATTCCCTGTGCACAGTCACTCATGCCCTCGTCACCTCTCGCCTTGACTACTGCAACGCTCTCTACATGGGGCTCCCCTTGAGGAGCACCCGGAGGCTCCAGCTGGTCCAGAACGCAGCAGCGCGGGTAGTGACGGGAGCAGCATGGCGCTCCCATGTAACACCGCTCCTGCGCGAGCTGCACTGGCTCCCAGTTGTCTTCCGGGTGCGCTTCAAGGTGTTGGTTATCACCTTTAAAGCGCTCCATGGCATAGGGCCTAGCTATCTGCGAGACCGCCTGCTGCTACCGACGACCTCCCAGCGACCCGTGCGCTCCCACAGAGAGGGCCTCCTCGGGGTGCCATCAGCCAAACAATGCAGGCTGGTGACCCCCAGGGGGAGGGCCTTCTCTGTGGGGCACCTACCCTCTGGAATCAGCTCCCCCCAGAGATAAGGAGAATCCAAGACCTCAGTGCCTTCCGTCGCGCCCTTAAAACCCATTTATTTAAACAAGCCGGGCTGGCTTAAGATGAAATTTTTAACTGTTTTTAAATGTTTTAAACGTTTTTAATTGGTAAATGAGTTTTAATTGGGCCAAATTTATATATCTTTTAATTGTTTTTAATATTTGTTCTGCATGTTTTTTTAATCTGGCTGTACACCGCCCTGAGTCCTTAGGGAGAAGGGCGGTATAGAAATCCAATATAAAATAAAATAAATAAAAAATAAATGGCATATACGTAGCCATGCTGGCCACATAATCACAGAATATGTCTTAGGACAAAGCTGGCTCCCTCAGCCAAGAAACATGAGCATCGTGCCCTAGCATCAAACACAACTGATAGGAAAATGTTTACCTTTTTCTTTTATATTCACTCACTTTATTTTTTATATATATATATATAGAGAGAGAGAGAGAGAGAGAGAGAGAGATTGCAAAATCTCTGTAAATCATGTTTCATAGATTTAATGTCTTATGTTCTCTGAATTCTTTAAGTTGCCAAAAATGGTATTGCCCACCGATAAGAAGAAATTGACAGCAAATTCAGAGTAACCAAGCCAATGTGCGACTAATGACTGGTATTGACTGAGTAGTCCCATATTTAAATCCCATTCCCTTTGTGGAATTCACTAGCTCATTCAATTACTATTCCTCAAGTGAACCTAACCCATAAGAGTGGGGTTTGGAGGATAAATAAAAAGAATAGAGATCCTAGTGTTTCCTATTTTGAGACCTTAAAGGAAAAACAGAATTTAGATGGAGGTAAGATGGGTGGCCTATACATTTTATAAATAATGAATAAATAAATATATCTAGTAATTATTACTATCAAATATTTAACTTCAGTACTTTTTCTCATAGATTTGTAAGTTTTAGTTAACCAAATGGGTTTTGCTATTTCTGGTAAAAAATTATTTAATTTTATGGTCAAAGACTAAAAAAAATTATCGCATAGACATATTTGTGACAAGATCTCATTTCTATAAGCAGTTTTAATTCTCAAGAATGCCATAAATTTACGTAGCTAAAATCCCAAAAGCGCTTAAGGGGAAGAAATAACTCTTCTTTTTTGGCTGAATTGGATTCTGGATTACTAGATCCTGTACCACACTAAACGGATTTAACTATTAAAAGGGGGAAAGTGAGCATAAGCAGAGAGGGCAATGGAATTGTGAGGCTAGAAATGGTTTAAATGGTTAAAAAATGAATAAGCAAACTTACTTCCTGTAACATTCAAGATTTAATTAGACAAATGTAGAAGAAGAAAAAAGAACTACCTAGTAGTGAAAGGTTTTTTGCTTACATTTCTTTGATACAGGTAAAACTTTCAGTGAAATGCCTAGACTGAGAACACAAGTGGATGAATCAAATGAAGGAATGAATCTTTCTAATTCCTGTGTTATTGCAAGGTGCATCTTATTTATTTATCTATCGATGCTGATGTAGATATAGATCTTTCTATAGCAACACAATAAAGAATTCCATTGTTACAGCTAAATTTGTCTTTTAAATCAAGGTAACATCACAATGCTTGGGCATATCCATGATGATTTCTTGGAATCATTTATTGCCTTTTAGGGCTGACTGACTAAAATCACTCAGCTTGCATCTGAGGAAAGACTAGTCTTTTGGTTTCTAGCCTGATGCATTTAACCAACCAAACTAGCAAATTGGCTCACTGCTACACCTGATTGACTCAACATGTCAACAAGTGCCTCAGACTTTAGCTGTTTAATTATTTGGTATATTGAAATGAGGGTAGTGACATTGATGTGGATACATTTTCTGGAGGCATAAGAAATAGCCAAGCAAATTAGGGCACAATGTGTAAAAAACAACATAGCTATATCTAGTTAACATCTGTTTCTTTCAGTATTTCTGTCTCTACCTTTTTGCTGTTGCAAAACATCCTTGCACACTGACACTTTCATGCAGTACTTTTTTTCTCCATTTCTAAGAATCTTACCAACTCCAAACACAATTTTCTGCTTTTTCCTCTTCACCCAACAAAAAGGGCAGAAACATATTCTTATTTTCCACTATTTAGTTTCACCCAAAATAATTTCAGTACTTTTATTTTTAATAGTTTTCATTCTGCTGGAAGATATTGTTTAGTGTTTTTCTCTTATTAAAAATGTTTCCAGCAAAATCATTCTGCATTTTTTCTGCTTATTTTAAATTTAATTTTATCTCATCTTCTTTAAATATATATTTTCCTGATTATCTAATTCTCTTCATATAACGTATTTCCTAATTGTTTTAGCAGTCATCTTCCTATATGAACCTATTTTGCAGCTTTCACTTCGTTATTCTACCAAGCATCTTTTTGCATACTCTCCCTTAGCATTACTCTGTAGCACTTTTTTAAATTTTAAACATAATATTTTCCAAGCAGATATTCAAAGATACATAAATTATTATTTTCATTAATTTTTGGATCTCTGAATGGTCCAGAAACTTTCTCTTTATCTTCCATGTTCCTATCTGCCCTATTCTATCTGTATTTCATTCACGTTAGCAAACAGAGGTTTTCGTTCAGAATGATCCACAATTGTTCCCAAACTCATCCCTGCTCATTTTTAATCACAATGTGTTGAACAGTAACAGCTATCACTGAATTTCTACTTTCATACACATCAACAACAGTCTAGATGACATGAATTCATACCTTGTGACATACATTTTAGCTTTTTCATTTATAGTTAAATTTGCATCTCCATTTACTCAACATATATATATCTTAACTCTACAAGTTCAGATCAGCTCACCTTCATTCAGGTCATCCTATTTCAACCTATGAACCCCTTATACATACATGTTCTGTCCCCTCCCACGAGTGGCCTTGCAGAAGCTCAAATAGCCCGGCAATAACAAACACAGGCTAGAGAGATTGAAGCTGGCCGTTAATAAACAGTTCTCTTTCAAAAGTATATCAGTTCAGTAGTTACCGGCAATGTTCCAAAGGTATATCAGTTCAGTAATTACCGGGCAATGTTCCAGAGGTCTTGGCAGACGGCCAGCAGGCTAATGCAGGAATGCAGACTCCTTCTCAAAACTCAAAACTAGCAGTTCTAAACTCCAAAATGCCAACAAATTGTTCACCACGCCTTTCTGGCCCAGCCACACCCCTTTTATACTTTGTAGGGTATGGCCGTACGTCTCCTGACCACACCTCTTGGGACGTTGCAATAGCTGTTCTCTACGACGTCTCCTACATCTCTCTCTTGCATCCAATAGGGGCTCCCTCTCCTCGTTACCGGCCTCTGTTTCCTCCTCAATTTGGCTGGGGTCCAGAGGCACGTCAGCAACTGTTAGTTCTTGTTAACTCACCAGTGAAGACGGCCCCTCTGGCACATAGCTCGTGCCAGCTTCCTTCATATCATCCTCCGACTCAGCATGCGAAGATAAATCAGCCTCCGGGGCTGGAGTCACAACAATACATTTTTCTTTATATGTTATGTCTGTCAGCACATGGACTCGTGTATTCTAGATCATAGATTTGAACAATTGAGGCTACCAGTTTGGTAGAATGGGAAAGAATTACACTAGGTGACTAATTTTAATCACGGCCATGTCACATTCACCATATCAAGAACAGTATTAATCAGTTTGGGCATGTTCTGATCAAAATAAGTGCAATCAAACCAGGGGTGAAATGCTCCCGGTTTGGACTGGATCGTAGCGATGGCGGCGGTGGTTCGAAGAACTGGTAGCAAAAATCCCTGTGCCCCCGCCCCCCACCATGCCCAGCTGAGCTGCACGATCATCAGAGGCTTTTTTTTTTTTTTTTTACTTTTAAAAGCATTTTTTCTACAACCTCTTCCGACGAAAAAAATGCTTTTAAAAGTAAAAAAAAAAAAAGCCTCTGATGATCGCGCAGCTCAGCTGGGATCGTCAGAGGCTTTTCAAAGCATTTTTTTCTGCAACCTCTTGACTGAAGAGGTGGTAAAAAAATGCTTTGAAAAGTCCCTGACGATCCCAGCTGAGTTGCCTGATCGGCAGAGAAGCTTTTCAAAGCATTTTTTAACAAGCTTCTCTGACGATCCCAGCTGAGTTGCCTGATTGGCAGAAGCTTTTCAAAGCATTAGAAAAAATGTTTTGAAAAGTTAAAAAAAAAAAGTTGGCCACGCCCACCCAGTCACATTACACCCCCCCCCACCAAGCCACTCCCACAGAACCGGTAGTAACAAATTTTACATTTCACCCCTGAATCAAACCTAATATTACCTCGCTGTTACTCTAGTGCAGGTGCTCCAGAGACTCCTTTGCAAGCCTATTGCCCACATCCCACCAACTAAGAAGTATATATGGTGCATAACATACCCCTGTGATATGTAAATTTTCCTAAAGATAAACTCTGATAGGTAAATATATTTCTGCAGAGAGATAAGAAAATACTTACCTTCAAACTATGATATAAAATATCATTATATAATCGTTATTGTTGCCTTTTGGAAAAATTAAAGTGACTAATCTTAGCTTCATTAGTGCTATAGAATCAGGAGCTCTCAGATTATCCATATTGACTTTAAAAAGATACACCTTATTTAGATGAGCAGGATATATAAACATTGTTCATTATATTTTATGAAGTTATAGAAATTAAAATTGTGTTTAAGGATGCTTTTGATTTAAATAACTATTTTTTCTTTATATTTCAGTCCGGTCGTACAAGAAAAACAAAATAATAAATATGGTAAATATTAATGTCTTTATCTATTGCACTGAAAGTTGTATTAGTTTATAAATATATGCTCATTCTAAGAATACTTTCTTTCATATTTTCAGTACTAAGTGAAAGTTTATTACAAACACCCAAGATTTTTGAGGTAATTTTATTCTAAAATATTTTAATTATGATAATGCCATATGTGTGTTTGTGTGTCTGTGTCTGTGTCTGTGATTAAACAGTTCATTATATTTTAGATTCAGACACAGAAATGCATTTCTGAGAGCTTGGGAGCAGAAGCAGATCCTGATATGTCTTGGACAAGTTCATTAGCAACGCCTCCTACACTTTCTCCAACTGTCATAATAGGTAATGAAGGTAACACGGTTATGACTGAAACGTGAGGATAAAGAACAGTAAATACAGAGTAGCTACAAGAGAAAGACATTTTGCAATTGTAATTAATATACATGTGAAACTTGAAAAATTAGAATATCATGCAAAAGTTCATTTATTTCAGTAATGCAACTTAAAAGGTGAAACTAATATATGAGATAGACTCATTACATGCAAAGCGAGATGGTTCAAGCCTTGATTTGTCATAATTTTGATGATTATGGCTTACAACTCATGAAAACCCCAAATTCACAATCTCAGAAAATTAGAATATTACATGAAATCAATAAAACAAGGATTGTACATAGAACAATATCGGACCTCTGAAAAGTATAAGCATGCATATGCATGTACTCAGTACTTGGTTGGGGCTCCTTTTGCATCAATTACTGCCTCAATGCAGCGTGGCATGGATGCTATCAGCCTGTGGCACTGCTGAGGTGTTATGGAAGACCGGGATGCTTCAATAGCGGCCTTCAGCTCTTCTGCATTGTTCGGTCTCGTGTCTCATCTTTCTCTTGGCAATGCCTCATAGATTCTCTATGGGGTTCAGGTCAGGCGAGTTTGCTGGCCAATCAAGCACAGTAATCCCATGGTCATTGAACCAGGTTTTGGTACTTTTGGCAGTTTGGGCAGGTGCCAAGTCCTGGAAAATAAAGTCGGCATCCCCATAAAGCTCGTCTGCAGAAGGAAGCATGAAGTGGTCCAAAATCTCCTGGTAGACCGCTGCGTTGGCCCTGGACTTAATGAAGCACAGTGGACCAACACCAGCAGATGAGATGGCTCCCCAAATCAACACAGACTGTGGAAACTTCACACTGGACTTCAAGCATCTTGCAGTGTGTGCCTCTCCATTCTTCCTCCAGACTCTGGGTCCTTGGTTTCCAAATGAGATGCAAAAGTTGCTCTCATCAGAAAAGAGGACTTTGGACCACTGAGCAACAGACCAGTTCTTTTTTTCTTCAGCCCAGGTAAGAAGCTTCTGATGTTGTTTGTTGTTCAGGAGCGGCTTGACGAAGAATATGACATTTGAAGCTCATGTCCAGGATCTGTCTGTGTGTGGTGGCTCTTGATGCACTGACTCCAGCCTCAGTCCACTCCTTGTGAATGTCCCCAACACTTTTGAATGGTCTTTTCCTGACAATCCTCTCCAGGCTGCGGTCATCCCTGCTGCTTGTGCACCTTTTTCTTCCACACTTTTCCCTTCCACATAACTTTCTATTAATGTGCTTTGATACAGCACTTTGGGAACATCCAACTTCTTTTGCAATTACCTTTTAAGGCTTTCCCTCCTTATGGAGGATGTCAATGACGGTTTTCTGCCAGGTTAGCAGTCTTTCCCATGATTGTGATTCCTACTGAACCAGACTGAGAGACCATTTAAAGGCTCAGGAATCCTTTGCAGGTGTTACGGCGTAATTAGCTGATTAGAGTGGGACACTTTGAGCCTAGAATATGGAACCTTTTCACAATATTCTAATTTTCTGAGATTGTGAATTTGGGGTTTTCATGAGCTGTAAGCCATAATCATCAAAAGTATGACAAATCAAGGCTTGAACTATCTCACTTTGCATGTAATGAGTCTATCTCATATATTAGTTTCACCTTTTAAGTTGCATTACTGAAATAAATGAACTTTTGCACAATATTCTAATTTTTTGAGTTTCACCTGTAATATATAGACTGTTATTAAAATTACTGTTCTTTTGAAATCAGCTGATAATTATTAGCCATATAATGTTTCATTTTCAATATGATTAAAGAAGTAGAAATAGAATTAGTGTGGCATACTGGTTACTGTAATGGACTAGTGGAAAAATGCAATTTGACTATATCATCAGCCACTGCTTACTGGATAACTTGGAGCTAACTACTATCTCTCAGTTCAGCCTACTTAACAAAGCTATGTGGAAAGAAATAGGAGGAACTACAGTGATTTGAGTTCCTAAATGAAAGGCTGAGTAGAGATAAATATGAAATCAAATGTATTCTTAAAAGTTCGGTTAAGTTGAATAATTACAGGACTACTACAAGTAGTCCTTGACTTATGACTATAATTGAGCCCAGAATTGCAAACATAAATCACTGTGGTCATTGGTTGGTACCATGTGATCAGGTTTTTTCAGTATTTTTTGCAGATGGCTATGCAAAATATGCAGTACGCCACACTAATGCTATTGCTAGAAACAAGAATTAAATACTGTAAAACTGGCAAAAAAATAATCAAAAAATTGTAGTCATGTGACTGTGCGATGCTGCAAATAATCTGTGGTGAGCCATTTGCCAAGTACTCAAAATGCAATTATGTGGCTGGTTATGTGGGGGTTTGTCATAAATTCAAACAGTCACTAAATGACCAATCATAATTCAAGGAGCATCTGAAGGAAGATAAGTAAAAGAGATAAATATGTTGGATCCATATAATTAATTCATTGCAACCATTACAAGTGGTTGCATTGTTCAACCTTAATATAAGTGCCAATAGTTTCATTAGAGTATTTCATTGTTCAGTTTATTTCATTAAATATGTTCTGTATTTTGGAATAAAATTCTCAGAAAGCTTCATTAAATACAAGTTGGACATAAAACATTGATTTCCATCAATGAGTCATAAAATAACTACAAATAATATATATTGTTGTTTGAATTGTAGAAAGAAGAAAAGATACAGTTTCTGGAACAACGATCCCTAATGAAATAATTGATGCTGTAAGTAAAGAATGTGCATTTTTGGTATTAGAAATTTCAGCTGATATGTAAGTTTATAAATTAATTGTTATTGCTTTGGATTTTAGATCATGTATGGTTTTTTTTCCAAAAACGAGAAAAGTCTCAAGAGCAATAATAGACAATCTTCATCAGGAATTGAAATTTCATGTGCAGAAATGGACAGCAAAATCCACAGTGAGCATTTGTCCTTTATTAGTTTATAACTCTTAGATTGCTTCTTTTTCTTTAAGATATTTATTTATTAAACAAATATTTGCCACTATTGCAAATATTAGAATATTTAAGATACAGTATTTATTTGTTTATTTTTTCCAAGTAATTAAATTAACCATAATTGATAATATTTTGGATAGTGTTGGCCTTACTAGGTAGACCAGACAGACAACATGACCAGATGAACTAATTCTGTTTTGTTGTAAAGTTACATTAACAAACTCTTGCAAATCTGAAAGTACTTCTGAACCTCTTGCACATTCCTGCTGCAGAATAATTTATTTTCCTGTTCCCTTGGCTGTGTCTTGTTGCCCTGTTTCCCATGATTATTCCCACATATCATTACAGATAGTTAGTTTCAAATGGAACATTGGATTTTCATGTACAAATAACTACATTAATATTTCCTAGGCCTTTACCTAGATTTTATAACTGAATTCTCATATAATTTTTGTTACCAAATTTCTTTAGTGGGATTTTATTTCTGATGCTATTGTTTTACAATTATTTACAGATCTTGAAAGTTTTTTAAATGAATCTTTTGATAAGAATGCATTTCCTGTTGAGCTACATGGATACCAAAAGCCATCAAATATACCAAAGGATGAAAATAATCATGGTGGAACAAATGACTTTTCTCTGAACATTGCCAGCAGCAGAGTTTTTCTAAAAAAAATTAACTCAGTTGAGGAGAATAAAAAAGCTATTTTTTATGAAAAGAATCATGATGAACTTGAAGGATATCATGAAATGATTAAGGCTTCTCATGAAAGACAATGTGAAAAAAAGTTAAAATCTTCTAAATGTAACCTGAATACAAATGTCCCCAAAATACAGAATGCAGTGAACAGAAAGGAGAATATGCCATCATCTTTGCTTTGTCCATGGTCTCAGTTGGACTTGTCTGGTCTTGAAATAACGCAACTTGAAAAAAAATTCATGAAGAGCATTAGTTCATCTTCTACCTTACAGGTCAAGAAAACTTATCCGGATAGTCCATCATCTATTGAAAAAGAATGCAGTAGTCCTAAAATATTAAAATCATATATGTTAAACACACCATGTCTAATACAAAGTAGAAAGATGAGTTCTCCAGAAAAGTTATCCGTTTCTGAAAACTCACCTTTATTGATTAAGAATGATTCAGTGTCATTGAAACATGCTGAGAATGAGGAGTTTTCTTTTGTAAATTTTTCAGAGAATAATTATTTCTTAAAGAGCAGAACTTTAACAGAATCCTCAGAAGTCCAAAATATTCGCTCTGATTTCTCAAGGAAGGATAAAAGTTCTTCAGGCTATCTAGGTAATATTTCAAATCAAGCTTCTAGTGATGCTAGACAACACACAAAATCAAGCTTGAAAAATATTAGCTCACTTTCCAGTTTGAAAAGGCGGCCCAAAAAATTCATTTATGCTCTAAACAATTCTCTAATTCAGCGGGAAGAAGGAACCACCCAGAGAGATGGATCTCTTACTTGTTTTGTGCCAATATGTACAAATTTAGAAACTGGTATCTCTGAACTTTCTGAAATCCAAATCAAGAGTGAAGGTACAATATTTATATTCCTTTGTGTATTAACTTTTAAAACTTAAGTTTTAAAATTCCATACATGTCTCAGTTCATTGTTGTGACTTCTGTTTACTGCATTGAAAAAGTCTAAAATATACTATATATATGTTAGTAAAATGTTGCTGAAGTCATTTTCAGATAGATAAAATAAGTATGGTTAATTATAAAAACAAAAATACTGGAATTTCAGATACTGACTACGAGGAGGCCTGCTTTGTTCTATTTGAGACTTATCAGGTATACACAGCCCACCGAGCTTTGTATGGGGTCTTAGTAATTGACAAATTGACAATTGACAAATTTCAGATAAAATGAAACTGGTCATATACTGCCTCCTGCTGGTCATTATAAGTAAAAATAACATTAAAAATAAAGGAATTCCTCCTTTCCCCCATCTCTTGATGGAGAAAGGTTTCTCTAAGAGCTAATGAAGAGGAAGGCGGACTGAATATACCATTCCAAAAGTAGATTGTAATTTCAAATATTTCTAGAAAAAAGTACTTGATTTTGCTAAGAATATATTACTGAAACCCAATTATTTATTGTGTGTTGAAAAGGTATAAATTTTATTTTTTAAAAAATCAACTGGTATGTTCTGTTGGGGTGGTTTTGAGGAAAATCAGAATAAAAAATATGTATTTTGTTCATATAGGTATGCCTGAAAAAGATTTAAATATCTCAGAAAAAGCTGTTTCTTTGATAAAGACAAACTTGTTCTGTTTAACTATAAATAAAAAAGCATACAAATGCTTTAATATCTGATGGTTTTTCAGATATAGAATAAAAATCTACAATTGAGATATAAAGCAAAAGTTGTGGTTTCTCAGTTGACATCCTGAAAAAAATACTTTAGTACAATATACTACAGAGGTTTAGGATATGTTTATATTGGTATCATTTTAACTCACATCCCTGTTGTAATTCAACTTCTTACAGGACAAATTGAAACTGCTGATAATCTTTCCACAAAAGAAAGAAAGCAAATAGATTCTGAAAAATGCTATACATCTACTAACATGTTATATGAAACTACAGGTAGTAAAAAGTCAAATATTCAACATAACACTACTGATAGTTCAACACTACTTCTAAAAAATAATACAAAGAAAGAAGCTATAATGTTTTCCAGAGATATTGCTGCTAATTATCAAACAGAGGTAACTGAAAAAGGATTCCATGAAATCTGTCACAGCAATACTTGTGTGGATAGAAAGACTGATTTCACAAATTATAGTTCATCACAAGAAGCACAAAAATGTACATTGCCGATGCAAGTATCAGAAACAGAAAATAAGCAAGTAAACTTGGAATTAACTGCACAATTTTTGGACAGTGGTATTCATTCAATGAAAGCATCAAAATCTAAAACTATGGTATTGGAGAAAGAAATTGATACAAAACTGTCTCCATTACTAAGTTTAAAAGAAGGTGCGCCTGATGATAAGCAGAGAGAGTTAGGATGTCTTTGTAATAGGAAAATCCAGGAATGCAAAGGTTTTAAGACTGCATCTGATAAACAGATAGTGCTATCTGCTGATGAAATCAGAAAAGGCAAATTACTGTTCAAGGATATAGAAGATCAACTTCTTGTAGACTTTCAGAATGAAGAAAAAGGTGCTATTTCAAGTCAAAATAAACAGGAAAATACTGAGAATTTTTCAGTTGGACAAAATGAACTAAATTTACATGTTTCTGATTCTGTGGTTCACTCAGATGATGTGAAAATTAGTTTTCCTGAATATGGCAATAAGTCTGTTCAAAATGTACTTAAAAATCAGCACTCTGAAGAAAAACACAATTTAACAGCAAGCCAAGTAGCTGAAATTACTGAACTTTCTAACATATTGGAAGAAACAGACAGTCAATTTGAATTTACCCAGTTTAGAAAACACAAGATTATGATGGACAATAACACTAATGAAACTAAAAGTTTTGATAAAAAAAAATTAAATTCTAAGAATTGGAAAGATATGGGATTTGTGGACGATCCAGGTAATAATCAGTCCTCTTTTAAGCATACAGATACTGGGGAATGTAATACTGACAGACAAAGCAACGAGCAGGTTATATTGCTGAAATCAAATAGAAAAGAAAAATGTTTTGTTCCAGTTATTTCAGATCCCTTACAATCTGATCTGGGAAATCATAATTCAGTTAAAAACAAAGATGAGATTGCAAGAGGTACAGAATTAGCCAGCAATATGAATGGAATGGATGAAATATTGAACTCCTATAAAATAAAAACGGATAGTTCAAACAAATGCAGTAGTTGGCACATGCCTATGAAAGAAATAGATATTGATTGGCCTCAGAAGGCCAAAAAAGGAAATGCTAAATATATAATACAAGGTACCACAAAAGATACAACAATTGCTTTTGTAAAAGAAGATACAGAAAATAAGTTAAAAGATGTGGACTGCCATAAAGATAGTGTTGTCCAGATTACTAGCACCACAGAAGTAAACTTGAAAATTATTCAAAAATATTCTGTACATGTATCAGAAAACGAATTGTTATCCACTAAAAATCAAAATGCTTTACCTGTACATCATTTTCTAAATTGTGGGAAAACTTGCTGTAACAATAATTACCCAGAAACTTTGTCTGATCTAACATGCTTAGTTGAAGTTGCTAAAACTGAAAAAAATAATACTTGGAATGATGCAGGTGCAAAAGAAAGTTTTATTTCAGAACAAGAAGAAAAAGTAAGTAAGCCAGAAAAACAATATTTTCTACAGAGCATTCACACTGTTACTGACAGGGACACATTTGCAGAAAAAAGTAAGAGACTTAATTTGTTGACAGGCTCTGATATACAGGAAGAGATAAATAATATGTCATATTACAAAAGGAAGACAAATGCTAGACATAAAGAAGTTATCCCTTCTATGAAAGAGAGTACAGAATTAAATCAGACTGAAATCTTTTTTGGGTGCAACCATAAGAATGTCTCTGAAAACAGGGAAAAGCAGACTGGTGGTTTTCATACGGCTAGTGGTAAGCAAATTACATTTACTGACAAATCTTTACTTAAAGCAAGGCATCTTCTTTCAGAAGAAGCTCTCTTTTTTGGAAATATGAACAATACTGGTAATCTTATAAAACCTAGTGTTGAAGATTCAGTTAAAAATAATTTTAAATTTGGAGAAGGAGCTGAAAAATGTAGAGAAATTGGACATTCTAAAGATAATTTTGAAGATTCTTTGGACGTGCTGTCAAACACGGTTAAACAGGGTTTCAAGAGTGGATTGATCTTTAAAGGACTGACCTTGAATATAAATACATCTGAATCATATTTTAATGGAGGAAAAAAAATCAGTATTTTGAAAGAAGCATATAAAAATCAAGATTGGATGACATCAAAATGTGATTTACCTTTACTGGATACTGGCACCTTACAGAAATACTCAACTAATGAAGAAAAAACCTCAACTTCAAAACAATTAAAAGTTAGGCCACCTGCATTCAGTTTCAAAACGGCAAGTGGTAAAACTGTTAAAGTTTCTCCACAAGCATTAAAAAATGCCCAACAATTTCTTCATAAAAACTACAGTAACTTGGAATCTCAATCTGAAACAAAAAAATGTAATATGTTAGGAAGTTCTTTGGATGCTTTTGGCAGTAAAAACTGCATTACTTCTGGTTACTTGAATGTAGAGAAGATGCCAATGGGATATTTGAATATATCCCAGTTTCCTACAACCAAAGAATTATGTAGAACTGCCCAAACATTACCGTGTGCTATGCCCATATTAGTAGACACTGTCTCTGAAACAAATCATGAAACTTCAGATGAAAGTTTTGAAATGGGCAAGTGTTTTAATACCTGGGTTTCCACCAAAGGGAACTGCATATCAGATTTTTCTTCTGATAAATGTATGTTTTTTAGCACAGCAAGTGGCAAACCTGTTCAGTTATCTAAAGAATCGCTGAATAAAGCAAGACAACTTTTTTCTGAAATTGAACCTAATTTATCAGATCATCAGAATTTTGTTTCAGATGACAATTTCAGCTGTAATGAGATACATTCAGTGAAGAATGTGAATGCATCTGAGTCAGATGTTAATGAAGGAACTAATGTCAACATATCTGGAGAAATCTATAAAAATGAAAATTGGATGACACCAAAGTGTAGCTTGCATTTCTTGGATGTTAGTACGTTAGAGAAATCCACAACTAATGGAGAAAAAGACTACCCTTCAAAACAGTTGAAAGCTAGACCAGCTGCATTCAGTTTCAGTACAGCAAGTGGTAAAACTGTTAATGTTTCTCAGGAAGGATTAAAAAATGCCCAACACGTTCTTCATAAAAACCTCAATAACTTAGAATCTCAGTCTGAAGCAAATAAAGGTAACACCTTTGGAAGTTCTTCTGATGTTTTTGGTAGCAGGGACTATATTGGTTCTAGCTATTTGAGTGTAGAGAAGATTCCAACAGAATATTCAGGCCTGTCCCAGGTTCCTGTAACCAAAAAGTTATGTGAAAGCACCCAAACATTATCATGTGTTGCACCCAAATCAGTGGAAACTGCGCCTGAATTAAATTGTAAAGCTTCAGATGACTTTATTGAAATGCATATGTGTTCTGATACCCGAACTTCCAACAAAAAGAAATGCAAATCAGACTTTTCTACTGACAACTGTGGGTTTTTTAGCACAGCAAGTGGTAAGCCTGTTCAGTTATCTAAAGAATCACTAAAAAAAGCAAGCCTACTTTTTTCTGAAATTGAATCTGATTCATCTGGTTATCAGAATTTTGACTCAGATTGCAATTATGAATATAACACAGTGAATTCTATCAGAAAAAAAATATTTCCCAGAGAAAATAGATTAGATATATCCCAAAGGGAAAAAAATCCAAATGTAGAGGAGCATTCAGGCATTCCATGTGATTTTAATACAGCATGTGGAGAACAGGTACGGATTTCTCACAAGGCTTTTCAAAATGTTATGGGACTTTTAAAAGAATTTGATGATATCGGTGCAAGTGATTTCTTTGTTGATGAAAGTTTAAAGCAAACTCATAATTCTCCAATAAAAACTCCCATTACAAAAGTTAAACAGGAGCATGAAGCTAATTCATCATCTAAACCGAAGGAGAAATGCAAAACCAGAGAGAATCAGAATAAAAATGAAACTTCTAAATCCTTGCTAAATATTGAAATACCTACGTGCATCACTTCTACTGAGAAATACAAGCAACCAGCAGAATTCAAAAGAAGGTTTTCATGTTCAAAAGAAGTAACTGAACCTTTGAAGATAATACAATCATGCCAAAGCAGAGTCAGTACTAAATATGCAACAGAAGGGAATCCGGATTGTTTTTGTCCTGCTTATTCCCAAACTCCAGATAATTATTCAGATGTAGAAGCTTCAGAAAGTGCAAAAGCTTTCATAAAAGATGACGATTTCACTGATTCAGAAGTACAAAGAAATATTCAAAAATCTATCTTGACAGCTAATAATTCTCTGTTACATACAAGAAGTGGGAAAAGACATCTGGAAAAAGAAAACACATTTGGTAAGTACTTTTTTGCTTTCTTGAACCTTAAAATTCATTTAAGATACTGAACATTGCACACTGCCAGTAACTCAGATTGGTGTTCTACACAATTATTTATTTCAGTGAAGAAAAATCTTATTTAAAAAAATACAAAGTATCAAATTTATATTGTCAAAGGATTGGCAGTGTAGCTTTCACATGAGTTTTAGTGAACATTGATGGAAGAGTAGAGTAATAGCAATAATAGCTGTTTGTATAAATATTCTACAGCTTTTATTCTATTAGCAGGACTCACATTGAGAGAAAAAAATATGCTGAAAAAAATTGGCAGCTGTCCCCTACAAATAACTCGACCCTTTTTCTTTAGCCATTCTACATTTTTCTTGAATAATGAGAAATGTTTATATGAAGAATTGTGAACGTGTGGTGTGAAGTTCTTACATTCTTCCATGATTCAGATTCTGGTGACTACATCTGCCATTTTTAACAATTGTATGGATTTTTTTTTTTTACCTCTATTGCTTCCTGGTTTTTTGACTTTTTAGTCTGGAATTTCTGATAGCAAATGTCAAGATTGTAGGCCAGGCTGGGAAACTGAAAAACATTTTTTTAAAACACAGTGGCAAATCACTGCTGTATGACTGGGAAAAAACATGGAAGGTTGTATCTCTGTAATTATCGGGAGCCAAGTTAATTAGAACTTGGATTTATTTGTAAATATTTTATTTACAAATATTTCAAAAAGTAATATTTATCTGTCTAGTTTAGAGATACATATCAATCCAAAATGTGAATACAATAAGCCTCATGTTTTCAAAAGAAAGCCCTGCTATCTACATAAAACATGATTTAATAAATCAGTTAAATAAATATTCCATAGTAATTTGTATTTATTGAATATGCATTTTTGAAATGTTCAGTGATATACCTTTTTCAGGACAACCTCCTATTAAAAGAAAGCTGCTGCCTGAATTTGATCAATCCGAAAAATTCACTAGATCATCTTTCAAATCTTCAAGAAGTTCTCCATATGGTAATTTTTGTTTTTCAGTCTATGTAAGTCATCTCAAAGATGCATACATTTTGTCTTCATTGGCACTTCATTTCTTTTCTTGCTTATTATTTTATAGTGCCTGCATATTTTTCTTGTTTTGAGATTGACATGTGAGGGACTACAGTGTAAAAAGTGAGAGGATTGATCCATGGTTGTTGTTACCTGTTCATTCCAAGTGATGACTAAAGCCTTAATTGAACTTTCCATTTTAATCTTAAACCCCAAACATGCTCTGAAAACCAACAGCCCATCAGGCATATGGGCAGACTATTCAGCGGTCCCAGCTCCCTATGGGAGAGCGAACACTACCAGAAAACTGCAGGCCAAGTTGAGAGTAATCTTACTATAGCAGGTGACAGATGTTAATATCCTTCAGATAACATAATAAATGCCCTAAGATTAAAAAAAAACATATTCATTGTGTGACCTCTATGGAATGAATCAGACCAAGGATTACAGTTGTCATGGTAGCTGTGAAATCCCAAACCACCTCATAATTTGAGCAATAACAAGTTGAAGTCTCCCAATTACATAAGTCTGAGAAAACATCATCAGTTTGTCCACAGGCCTGGTTAGGGAACCTGCTATGGAGAAGAGAAGTTAGTATAATTGCAGCAGTCACAACTATTTCCCAAAGCCCAACTTCAGAAGCAGGATCTTATTTCTGGTTAACAGAGGAGAACTAAAGGCTGTTAGAGTTTCCCCCATAACTCACCACTCCACCTCCCAAGACTTGGAGTTGTTGCTTGATCATATGTTCTGTAATCTGCAGTAATAAATGCAATGTAGTTAACAGAACATTTGATCAGTAATATTTAAAAATAAATTATTTTGAATCACTTATTTCTTATTTCATTAGGAATTTCAATGTTGGTGGGATTGTGGTTTCCCAGAGAGAAATATTATGCAATCTGAGGGTCTGCTGCTTGAAGAGCAGATATAATACATGGCCAAGAGGAATTTGTCTAGTTTTGGCTGGTATAGTTTGTGACCTTTTCTGGCACAGGATATTGTTGTGACCGAGGCCCAAGTAGTGATTACCAAACACAATTCAGTCCTGACCAAACTTATTTTATTAAAACAGCTGAGAATTAATTCATTCTCAGCTTAGTCCAAAACTAATTCTTCATAACCAGTCTGTCAGCCTTATCACCAACCTTTGATGTCTTTGGCAACCTGCCAAAGGCTTTTCTTGGCAAAAACCCCACAAAGTTCAAGAGACGTTGACAAGAAGTACTGGAATCAGCGTTGCTTTTCTACAAAGAACCCAATGGCTCGTTGCTGCTCTTTTAAGCCTTATGGGAGTGGCCTTACTCCCGAGTCGTCCTTTTTGCTTCAGCTGCTCTTGCCTTCTGGCAGCTCTTCGCATGCATGCACTAGAACAGGCTCCTCCTATTGCTCTTTCTCTCTGCTGTCCGCCTCTGGAGGCTCCGGAGTCTGCGCATCGCTCCCAGATGGCCCTGGCCCCATCTCTGCCTCCGGCGCGAAGCCCTCGTCCGGTCCTTCCCCTAACTCCAGGACTGGCCCATTGTCCTCCCCAGCCTCCTCACTGTCTGACTCCGCTACCAGGTCCGCAGGCTGCTGGCGGACCACAACAGATATACTGATATAGACATTTATGATTTTGTCACTTACCAGCTTTATTATTGTAATTTACTTTGCGTGAGACAGCATTTGAAATCCATTCAGAAACTTTGACTGATTCAAAATTGAGTGATCTTTGTAGTGGTAATAGTATTTCCATATTATTACTGTCAGGTTTCGAGGTCGTCTCAAATAAATTGCATTTCAAACAAAGTCTTTGATGAAAAACTCCCGTTTATTAAGCACAACATTCTAACTCCGACTCTATTGTAGCCAACACTGACTTCCTGACCCAAAACCCTCTCTTTCCTTTCCCCACTCTTCTGCACTCATTGGCCATCTTCCAAGTCACTCTACCCCTAATCTACTGCTCCAGCTCAAAGGAATTTCCCCCCTCCCATCCCATCTCCTAGGGGATATTATCTCCAGGGAAAATAAGTAGGTGAAAAGTCAAACGTCCCTTTCCAGACACCTCCGCTTCTCCTTCTTATGTCAGCACTAGAGTAAATGCAGGTTGAATTGCTGACAATTACACTATCACAGAGCTTTGGCAGATGAACATTTTTCATGTATAGACAAGAGAGAAGGTATTTTCTTTTCTTTGGTGATCAAATATATCTTTTGCATTTAAGAATGGGCTATATTCCAGAACTCTGAGAAAAGCCATATTCCAATAGCAGTAAATCTTTAATATAGATATGTGAGCAGTAATTCAGATTAATGTTAAAATTGTGCCAGAGAGGGCATAATAAAAAAATTACAACCATGTTCCAAAGTCTGCTTGCTTTTTCAGTCGTCTAAAAGTGACAGTTTTTTTCAATTATGTCAGGCATAGGGTAACATATCTTAGGGACCCCAAGGATCTTGCTATTGCTTGTAGAATAATATCCCATAATTGTTTTCTATCTATTCTTACCTATCTATTCTCAATAAATGGAAGCTCATGGAGAGCAATTCTACATCCAAATACCAATTATTCTACATCCAGTTATTTGCAGCAGGCATAGTGGTGATTAAGTTATACAATACTTGACAAATGTTATTCAAATTAGTACAACCTTAACTAATTCTCCCAAAAATGTTCATGAGATAATTTTTTAAAACTCAGCTAAAATTGATATTTTATCATAAACATAGAAATCCATATTCTTTTAAATGTCATTTGATTCATAGAACTTATTTTTATTTAGGTATAATAAATGACAGGAAAAAAATATCCAACAAGATCTCTTTAAAACCAGTCATCTGTGGCTCATTTAGGTAAGAGTAGTCTGTCATTTCATTTTAGGTTTAATTTTTCCTTAAAAATTATTTATACTTTCATATACTGTCATATGACAGCCATGGCCAGGGGGGCTTTTTGTCAGGTTCGCCTGATACGCCAGTTGCGCCCCTTTCTGGACCAGGACTCCCTACGCACGGTCACTCAAGCACTCGTCACTTCTCGTCTGGACTATTGTAACGCTCTCTACATGGGGCTCCCCTTGGGGTGCACCCGGAGGCTCCAACTGGTGCAGAATGCGGCTGCGCGGGGGATTATGGGAGCGACGGGGCGCTCCCATGTGACTCCTCTCCTGCGCGAGCTGCATTGGCTTCCGGTGGACTTCCGGGTGCGCTTCAAGGTGTTGGTGATCACCTTTAAAGCGCTCCATGGCTTAGGGCCAGGGTACTTACGGGACCACCTTCTGCCACCAATAGCCTCCCACCGGCCGGTTCGCTCCCACAGAGAGGGCCTCCTCAGGGTGCCGTCGGCCAGACAATGCCGGCTGACGACCCCCAGGAGGAGAGCCTTCTCTGTGGTGGCACCTACCCTATGGAACAATCTACCCCCAGAGATACAAGTGATCTCCGGATTTTTCGTCGGGCCCTAAAAACTTATTTTTTTCAGCTAGCCGGTCTGTCCTGATTTTAGGGTTAGTTTTAAAATTTTAATATTTATTTTAATTGACAAGTTTTAAATTATGGGCCAAATTTATAAATTATTTTAACTTTATTTTTTAACTGTGATGTTTGTATAGATGTTTTTTATCTGGCTGTTCACCACCCTGAGTCCGAAAGGAGAAGGGCGGTATAGAAATTCGAATAAATGAAATGAAATACTTTGTCCAAAACTTTGCCCAAAGGTCTAAAGCAGTAGTTGTGAGTTTTGGAAAAATCTTAGCTGACTAGATTGAATTTCCTAGATCATAGTAGCAAAATCAGTGTAGAAAAAGTGATTCAAGGAGGCATAGTTCTATTTGATTTACTGAATTTTATTTTAATTATATAAAATGTAATTTGTAAACCATCAAAAGGTTATAATGAAATCACAAAAATATAAATAAGGTAGCAAATATCTCTGGTTTTTATTTCATTTAATAATCATGTAGCCACTCATCTCAACTAAGGAAATTGGGCAATGCACAGCAGTAGGTATTATTTTTAAAAATGCATTGGATAATCTTTGTAACATTATTCTGGAAAGTACTAAATTATTATTCAGTATTAATATAAGTAAATTACCAGTAAATTAAATGTGTGTGCAATACATGGCGACTTAACTGTGTGACTTTCCTAAAGGGAACATAAAAAGATTTATTGTTAGTCTTCCATTCAGATTCTTATAAAAATGTTTTTATTTCTTCAGTTCCACAAATGAACAACAAGAAATACTGAATCCAAATTTTAGTATTCAAAAACAAGTTATGAAAGGATCTAAATCTGGTGGTTTTTCAGAGCGGTCTTCAATTAGGTCATTGGCTCAGTTTGGAATGATCGTAAGTGAGGAAAACAAAACACATAATCATTATTCAGGGAAAAAACCTACCAAGATCTTTGTGCCTCCTTTTAAAATAAAATCAAGAACTTCAGAAGGTGGAATAAGTAATGTCAAAGACCATCTCTCATTCAGTTGCAAAAGTATCAACAGAATGGAAGAATATAACACAAAAATTAACAAAACCTTCATTGACTCAGAAAAAGATAATTGTGCACGAATATCAGCTTTGGATTCAGGATATAGTAAAATAGTTCAAGGTACATTGGATATCTCATTCTTGTTTTTATTTTGGCATGTATGTAATGTTTATTATGATCATAACAATTTCTATAAAAATTCAATATACAATTGAACATATTTTATGTTGCAGACCTTTGAAAATTAGATATGAGATCTGTTTTATCGCCACTTAATACCTTTAACATCAAGTACTTTAATTTTTTTTTAAAAATCAATGTTTAACCTGAACAATTTCATTTTTTCCTACTTATTAATTATTGCTAGGTCCAGAGATATTGTCTAAAACTCTTATTATAACAAAAAATACCATTTAAGAAGCAAATATAGAAATAAGGCTGACAATATTCTAATTGGATAACTTCCATATACAAAATAACAATTAGATTTCTAGTTATGGAAATACACAAAAGTTATAGATAGCAAATTCACAAATGTTATGATTTGTTATGACTTGTTAATTTTATAATTTCTTTTCCTAATTTTTATATAATGCCATCTCTAGACTAGGGAATTTCAGTTATATACAATTATATGTACTCTTTGAAAATTTATAATACTAGTCAAGGATATCTCTCCTATTAATTAAGGATCTTTTTACATGGATTTTTTAAAAACACATGCATTGTTACAAAAGTAACTCAGATATGTAAAAATTACAGAAATAGCTTATTCACTAACAATACTGGTTTTGTTGCTGCACTAATGCTGAAATAAGGGCAATATGTCTCTTATAAATTTTTCATAGATAGTCCATATGTGATCTGCACTAATTAGAATTCAGTGTTGCTATCTTAGGCAAGTTGGAACTTTCTGATTTAAATTAAAATTAAAATAGCTATGATTTCATTAATACTTTGGCAGACATAACAAAAATGACAACATATCTTCAGTATGCCAGAAATCTACAACAAATGAGAATTACAAAGAAACAAGATCAAATAATTCGTCCACAACCAGGCAGCCTGTACCTTGTAAAAAGATCTTCTGGTCTTTGCAGAATTCCCTTAAAAGCTGCAGTCAAAGAGAAATTGCCTGACTTTTATTCCAGTGAACAGGTAAGCACAGTATCTTTTAAGAGGCTTATTATTAAAAATTATCTTGTATGTGCATATACAACCTCTTTGGAATCTTAAGAAATTGAGTCTATAAACTAAAGTTTTCCATTTCATCCAGGGGTGAAATCTAAAAATTTTTGCTACCGGTTCTGTGGGCGGGGCTTAATTAGTGGGCGGGGCTTGGTGGTAAGGGGACTGGGAGGGCGTGGCTTGTTGGTCAGGTGGGCGGGGCCAAGTCAATGTCACTTCTTTGCCCTTTTTTAACCTACAAAACACAACACAACACAACTGGCTCACCCACAATATAAAAGCAGCTGTGCTAGACCCAAAATGGCCCCTGCAAGAAGCAGGAATCTCACACAGCCACAAAAAGTCCAAAAAACCAACTTTCACACTTTACACACACAAAATTCCACGTACAGCTTTGTGAGATTTTGTGTGTTTGTGTAGTTAGAGTGAAACACTACAGAAACACACTAAATCTCAGAAAGCTGCACAAATATTATTTTATTTTTATTTATTTTTATTTTTATATAAAAGCAGCTAAATTTAAAACTTCCTAAACTTTAAATGGCTAGGTCTAAAAAAAGAACAACTAAAAAAACCCCCAATTAACTATTTTTTTAAAGCTCCCAAAGGGGAAAAAAACTTACCCAATAAAACAGGGCTCTCCAACCTTGGCAACTTTAAGACTTGTAGACTTCAATTCCCAGAATTCCTCAGCCAGCTTTGCTTTGCTGGCTGAGGAATTCTGGGAGTTAAAGTCCACAACTCCCTGCCTGCTTGATTGCAGGCAGGGAGATTCAGTTGCTTGCTGATGCAATGGATTGCAGCGATTACAGCAAGGCATTGCGACCAGCAGCTAAGGTAAGCAAGCTGAGGGGAGGGGGGAGGGATTTTTGCTACCGATTAGCAGGCAACTCAGCTGAGATCGTCAGAGTTTGGATCGTCAGAGCCATTTAAAAGAAAAAAAAGGCTCTGAAGATTGCGCGGCTCAGCTGGGCATGGGGGGCAGGGGCAGGGATTTTTGCTACCGGTTCTCCGAACTGCCCGCCACCATCGCTACCTACTCGCCTGAGCTGGTCCGAACCGGGAGCATTTCACCCCTGATTTCATCCTGTCTGGAAACTCTGGTAACTTGTTTTAGAAAATACAAGTTTTTTCATGGTTTGAAGGGGGTATATTATAATAAGTTATTGTGTGCTGAAGCTGAAAAACAAAACTTTCTCATTTTGTCCAGTCCAGTTGATAGGGGACTTTATAGATTGGTTGTTTGCACAAAAAGCAAGAATACAATTATTCACATAATACTTATTATAGCCACTGATCAATAACTGCCATAGATGTTACTGTGTTTCCTGAAAATAATACACTGCCTTATATTTTTTTGAACCTGGGAATAAGCACTTGGCCTTATTGCCATGCACTCAAAAGCCCGATTGGGTTTATTATCAGGGGATGTCTTATTTTGGGGGAAACAGGGTAGCTACAGATTAATTTCTAATGACTGTGGGTATATTTCCCATTCTTTGTAAGCAAAGATACTAATTTTAGTGATGGTGGTAGACAGGGGGATTTGATTTAAATCGAGTTGATTTAAATCACTAGTAAAAAGGCTTGATTTAAATCAACTCGATTTAAATCATAATTTTTAAAGAGCAACTGTCATCTCTGCTACTCCTTTGACCCACTGTTGACTCACTGATAGTCCCAGTGTTGCAGAATATACAGCCTCATGCTACATAACTAAACTCCATTTCATGCTGAATAAACTAAATTATTTATGTATCTTAAATAGAAAACTATGTTACGATAGATTTTTACTCCAAAAGTTTTTTATTAAAATAAATTCGATAAAAATCAAAAAAATCCAATTTAAATCAAAAAAATCCAATTTAAATCAAAAAAATCCAATTTAAATCAAAAAAATAAAATGATTTTTTAAAAAAATCATTGATTTTTATCCACCCTGGTAGTAGATCAAAATTAAAATAGAACAGATTTAGTGACAATACAAAGACACCGTAGTACAGATTTCTTTGGCTTTTTATTGTTTCTTTATAAGTGCTCCTCACAGAAGCTAAATTAGTGCACCATGTGCTTTGCACTTGAATTGTAATTACAATTGAAATTAAGCAGCAATGTGTAACAAAACTATAAACAGCTTATGTGTCTTCAAAATTTCAAGTCTTTATACAACTAGAAATATTTTAGAATTATATGTCCTGTTCCAACAACAGTTGGTTATTGTTTTTTTTATCAGTTTTAACTTTTTTTTTGGTACATTATGCTATCTTCAGCACCATTTTTTACATAGAATGGTATATATATTTCCATTATTTTCTCCCTTAATTCTGATTGATATCTTTCTATTTTTTATTTTTAATATGTTTTTGAAACATAAGACTTACAGTATATACAGTATGTACTGAATGTAACCAATTTCCCCATCTCCATTTTTTCTCTTTTTCCCTCTTCATTTTCTTTGAAGAGGAAAATAATACTAACATTCCTAATCCATTCAGTGGCATATTGATCTGGTTTTGATATATTAACAACTATAGAATGTTACATACCCAAGTTTCAGATGTATGTTTGTTACTCTTTCTTTTTTTCATCCGCAGTCCTGAGGAGATCACTTTTTGCTTTTAATTTTGATTAATCTGGATTAATTATTATTAGTGACAATATGATTATTGTATATTTTGTTCTGAACTTGGATAATTTCAAGTAATATTAACTCTCTTTTTGTCCACAATCCTGAGGATATTATTTTTTGCTTCTAATTCTGATTAATCTGTTAATATTGTTAATGACAATATGTGGTCATCATATATTTTGTTCTAAACTTGGAAATTTCAAGTAATATTATCTAAAATATTTTGTCTGCCTTTTATCCTTGCAGTTGTATGCTTTTGGTGTTTCCAAGCAATGCATAAAAATTAATAGCACAAATGCAGAAGATTTTCAATTTCTCATCCAGGATTTTTTCAGTAGAAAATATTTTCTAGAAGACCATGGAATACAGTTGGCTGATGGAGGATATATTATTCCTAATGATGAAGGAAAGGTCGGAAAAGAAGAATTCTTTTGGTATGATGTTTAAGAAATGTGTCTATGAGGATATAATACGTTATTAAGTGTTAGAATTACTAATGTTTTTAATGCCAGAAAGGTTTATATTTCTCAGTACCAGGGCAATGCAGAAACTATTTGTTTAAAATTAAAAAGTTAGTTTTTATTGTTCTCTCTGAAAAACTAAGATTAAGACACTGTTTACATTTTAATACTAAATCCAGAATCAAAAGCCATTTAACATTTCTACAGAAAGTCCTGGTTTCTTTCTTTCTTCTTTATTTGATTTATTTGGTTGAAAGCAAAGATATTTTTCAGCCATGTGAAAGAGGTAACTCCAGGAACCTCATATACTTAAAAGAGAATATTTCAAAATATATTCACACCTGCATGAAAAGCCTGTTTAGAAATGACTCTAACATTTCTAGATGGCATTCTGTGGTTCTCATGACACATATAACACTTCTGATTATCTCAGGGATTGACCAGGTCACTAATGGTGAAAGCTAAGAAGTTGTTTAGGGCCTTATAGGTCATAAGCAAAATCTTGACCCCACTTGGGCTCTGAATGGCAGCTACCAGTTGAAAAGTTTATTCAGCTGTTGAGCTACTGTACTATCAATATTTTGGCACAGTATAAAGTAGGTTCTTATACTTGCTTGCTTACTTATTATTAGATTCTATTCTATTCTGCCTTTGTTTTATACAGTTCAAGCCTGGATGCATAATGTTCTGTCCTATTTTCCCCACAACAAGCTTTGCTAAGAGAGAGGGCTGGTCCAAAATCACCCAGCTAGCTTTCATCTTTAAGGGAAGACTAGAACTCTCTCTTTTTTGGGGGGGGGGATGGGAAACTAATATCCAAATAAATGCTCCTTTTTGTTTATTAATTTAAATAGATCATTAATATTACTAGAATCAATTACAAGTATTGCTGCAGGCTTTTCCTTCTTACTAAAATAATTTATAAAACTTATTTTTTCATTGAAATGTATGATCTCTAGGTTCATGTACAAGAAAATAATAAGCACACTTCTTGATCATGCTTTATCACATGCATAATCCTTTTTTCCCTAGCATATATGCATACACGCACACGCACGCACGCACACACACACACACATAAAATCCATTAATCTTTTTGAAATATATTTCCAGCATGGGTTCTGTCATTCATAGAATTTGCAACATACATCCAAACCTGACATCTGCTTTCTTCCATGTCCCCTACTCCACTTGACAGAGTTCTCTCAAGTACCTTGTCGAGAGCCCTGGACACATCGGCGAATATCAGCGATCCTGACCTCGATCTCTGGATCCGCAGCCGGGCTCGTGCACTCTCCAGCGGCACAACGGGGGGGGCCGTGGGCGGCATTGTATAGTCACGGGGGTGAAGGAGGGTGTTAATTCAGACACACAGGCAGCCGGTCACCCCTGCGGCCGGGATAGGGATGTAACTTTAAAACGCTCCGCTCCTGCGGAGCTGTGGCGCATGCGCCTTAGCCACCCAACCCGGAAGGGCGTTTACTTTGACGGCACGAATGTTTAAATTGCGTTGGGAGGCAGCCGCTCCCAACGCCGACTTTTCTGTCACACCCCCCGTTCGCTGTTTTACCCAAAAGGAAACGACGACTCGGATACCAGTTCTTGTGTGCATGTAGTCTTTAATCCGATCAGGTCACGCGGGAGCGAACCTTCCTTCCAGGGTTGGAGGGAGAGGCGCTGGCTGGAGGAGGATGAGGCAGAAAGAAGCCATTCTACAGGACTGGGGGCTTCTACTTTGGATGTACTTCATGAGAAGTTTGGCGAGGGGAGCTTTAGGGACGCCCATTCGTGGCGGCCATGGGTGCCTGCACAGGACACCTGGCAGGGGAGGGGGGAGTCTCGAAGTAACGCTGACTCCCGCTTCCGTCTAGCCAGCCCAAAGCTTAGACTCGATAGTAGAGGACCGTCATTGCCTAGTTCAGAGTCTTCACAAGGGGGGGACCAGTTAGCTCCTCGGCGTCGGGGTCAGGCCCAGACGGAACTCCCTGGTCAGCCAGGACAATATCAGGGGGGAGTCGCCTCTAGAGCAGACCAAGACACTTGATCTGGGGCCCCGGCTCCTATTTGGGCACCCGCAGTAGGCCAAACCCACCAACGATTTTGGGGCCCTCCTCCTCTACAAGCGGCCTTTGATGGAAGCGCGGACAGAGTGTCCCTGTTCCTGAGCCAGGTCCTAAGTTATATAGATTTATATGGCCATTTATACCCATCACAATGGGCCATTGTAGTTGCTATTACCTCCGTCTTAATGGGTGAAGCAGCGGATTGGGTCGCTGATCTTCACAGCGACCACGCCAACAAGTTGGCGGATGTAGGGCTTTTCCTGGAAGCGTTGTGCTCGCGTTTTGAGGACCAGTCGAGAACACAGTTGTTGGAAGGGGAGCTAGTGGCTTTACGTCAGGGTGGACGGCCTGCAAGACAGTACGTCAAGGAATTCCGCATTGTGGCTGGTCATCTAAGGGCTTGGCCTGAACGGTTATTAGTGCATCAATTCCGCCTGGGTCTAGATAGAGACCTCAGGCAAGCTTGTGTGTATAGGGGATTGGGTCCCAAGCTATCGGACTGGTTCCATGCAGCAGTGGATTTAGATGTCGGGTTGAGAGAGTTCGGACCCGTGGGGTGGCCAATTATCCCCCACCAGCACGGCGTAGTGCGGACAAGCCGCTAGGTCCTCCGGCAGTCGGGGTGTCAGCTCCTCGCTCTCTAGTACCTGTGGGACGGGGTTCGATTAGGTGTTTTCGCTGTAACCGATTAGGCCATCAGGCAGCCGAATGCCCTTTACCAGCAATACCATCTACCAAAAGTACACCAGCGGTAGCCAGAGGACGGGAACGAGCTCGTTCTTCGTCAGACTGGTCTAGAGCTACAACACCAAGCACAACCCGAGGGCCTCGAATGGAAGCGGAGAAGTCCCATGAGCAGGTTGCCGTCCCGGAGGTCTCTGACAGCAGCGATGAAGACGCTCCTGTGGACTCTATGGTGAGTGGTCCAATACAACCGTTTGTTATCCCTATTACACTCAAACATCCCCACACCCGAAAGACAGTCCAACAGGGCGCTCTAATAGACTCCAGGTGTAGTCGGTGCCTTATTCGGGAGGCCGTAGCCAAGGAACTGGGTCTCCGTATACTAAAACTGCCCAACCCCATTCGCTTTGAGCAAATGGACGGCTCTTTATTAGGTGGGAAACCAGCAACCCGAATTACTGAATTAGTCACACTAGGCATTGGAGAACATTGGGAGACCATTCGGTTTATAGTAGTGGATACTATAGTAGAACCCGTAATATTAGGTCTCGCGTGGTTGGATAAATGGAGGCCTACTATATGGTGGGAAGGGGGGTTTCGGCGAATTTGATTGAGTGTAGGACCAAAGCCAGAGCCAGAGGCACCAGTGGGCCAGAGAAAACTACAGGTGGGGGGATTAGTCAGTGCGACGCCACCGGCATACCCGGATGAGTATAAAGATCTGGAGGCAGTGTTTAAGGAAGAAGAGTGCGAAGTGTTACCACCCCATAGACCTACTGACTGCGCTATAGAGTTAAAACCAGGGGTTACCCTTCCTAAACCACGGATGTATGCCATGACGAGACCTGAATTAGAAGAGTTAAGACGTTACATTGATAAAAATCTGGCAAGAGGCTTTATTCAGCCCAGCCGTTCCCACTTGGCTGCGCCGGTGTTATTCCGGGAAAAGAAGGACGGGGGGCTCCGCCTGTGTGTGGACTTCCGGGGCCTAAACGCTGTTTGTGTCGAGCATCTATACCCCCTTCCATTGATGAAGGATCTGTTAGCTACTCTGTCAACGGGGAAGATATTTACAAAACTAGATCTTCTTGAGGCCTATTATAGAGTATGAATAAGGCCTGGCGATGAGTGGAAAACAACATTCAACTGCCCGTTAGGGAGTTATAAGTTTCGCGTTATGCCTTTTGGTTTACAAGGGGCCCCAGCTGTGTTTATGCAGGTCATAAATGAGGTGTTGCATGAGCATTTATATCGGGGGGTCCTTGTTTACCTCGACGATATCCTGATATACACCAAAACAATGGAGGAACACGTTGCATTGGTGCGCCAGGTGTTATCAAAACTGCTTCGAGCCAAATTGTTTGTTAAGCTGTCAAAGTGCGAATTTCACCGGAGAAAACTCGACTATCTGGGATATCGCATCTCCGAGACTGGGGTGGAGATGGACCCAAAGAAGGTGAGCACGGTTCTGGAGTGGCAAGCACCTACGACAAGAAAACAGTTACAGAGTTTCCTTGGGTTCGCTAATTTTTATCGGCAGTTCATCCCTGCCTTTGCGCACATCGCTCTTCCATTGACCGACCTGTTGCGGACAAAAGAATCGGGAGTGAAGGCGAGGCCGGGCCAAGTGCTCTCTTGGACTCCAGATTGTCAGAGGGCGTTTGAGGCGTTGAAAACATTATTCGCACAGGCGCCTATATTGCGGCATCCAGACCCCACTTTACCATTCGTCGTGCAAGCAGACGCGAGTGACGTGGCAGTGGGCGCGGTTCTTTTACAAAAAACCCCAGAAGGGGAGTTGCATCCATGCGCCTATACGTCACGCAAGTTTTCCGTTACTGAAAGACGTTGGGTGATCTGGGAGAAAGAGGCTTTTGTGGTGCGTTGGGCATTACTTACGTGGCGACATTTGTTAGAAGGTAGTGGTATTACATTCGAAGTATGGACGGACCATAAAAATCTAGAGGCCTTGCAAAATCCCAGACGACTGTCTCCGAAACAAGTTCGGTGGGCACAATATTTTCAACGTTTTGACTTCCGGTTACGGTACCTTCCGGGAGGACGGAACTTTCTGGCAGACGCTCTATCCCGTCTGCCACAATATGACAGTAAACGAGAGGAAGTGGTACAGGCGATGTTACCAGACAAACAACGAGCATGCCAAACATTCTATACTGGGTTAGATTCCACCTGGAAGGAGGAGCTGCAAAAGCAGCTAACCACGGATGCTTGGTGTAGGGACAACCAACAAAAGTTAACCCAACGGGATGGACTTGTTTGGGTGGGGAATAGACTATATGTTCCCGAGGCTCTGCGACAATCCGTTTTATACAGGTGTCATGATACTAAAGTAGCTGGTCACTTTGGCTTTCAAAAAACGTTACATCTGGTGCGCCGCCAATTCTGGTGGCCACGTTTTATGAGGGACGTTGAACAGTATGTAAGAAGCTGTAAGACGTGTGCTGTCACCAAACCCCGCACAGGAAAACCTCTCGGCCTCCTACAACCTGTAGCTGAGCCCACACGACCCTGGGATGAGATCGCAATGGATTTCATTGTCGACCTCCCAGAAAGTAATGGTAACACAGTAATATGGACCGTTGTGGACCTTTTCTCGAAGCAGGCCCACTTCATTCCGTGTTCCGGACTGCCGTCTGCTCGCAAGTTAGCTAGAATGTTTATATGGCACATCTATCGATTACACGGGCCTCCTCAACGTATTATATCGGATAGGGGTGTTCAATTCACTTCAAAATTTTGGCGTATGTTTGTAAAATTGATAGGGTCATCACAAGGATTGAGTTCAGGGTTCCATCCATGTACCAATGGAGCAGCTGAAAGGGCCAATGTGCTAGTAGAACGATACCTACGCTGTTACGTGTCCCATCAACAATCTAACTGGTCCGAGTTGCTCCCCTTTGCTGAAATAGCTTACAATAATGCTGTTCACGGAAGCACTGGGTATACCCCTTTCCAAATAGTGTCAGGGAAAGAGTTTCCCGCAATACCTGAGTTAGAGGTCCAGAACCAGAACCAGCTACCACCAGATAGGTGGGCTACCCACATCTGGAAACAATGGCCACATATACAAGCAGCTCTAAATAAAGCAACAGAAATGTACAAACGTCAAGCAGATAAAAAAAGGGCCGGTCACAAACCATTTGTAGTAGGGGAGCAAGTCTTCTTGTCTACAAAGTACCTCAAACCGCGTACACCTAGCAAAAAACTGGGCCCGAAATACCTAGGCCCGTTTCCCATAGTACGGGTCATCAACCCTGTTACCGTAGAACTAAAACTACCACCATTACTGGGTAAGGTCCACCCGGTCTTTCATAGTAGCCTTTTAAAACCGCTTGATGCTATCCGGGACAATCTACCCAGACCTGGACCAGTAGATGGAAACCGCTACGAAATAGAAGAACTCCTGGACTCCCAACATAGGGGGGGCACGATACAGTATTTAGTTAAATGGAAGGGGTACCCATTCGAGGATGCCTCATGGGTCAAGGCTGATAACGTGCAGGCCAACCGTCTGATTAAACAATTCCATACGCACTATCCACATAAACCCAGGCCGTAGGGGGAGGGTATCGGTATCTCAGTACTTTTATTAATACTTCCATTTCTATGTTCCAGGAGCAGCCCTGGTAGGGGGAGCCGCCTGTCGAGAGCCCTGGACACATCGGCGAATATCAGCGATCCTGACCTCGATCTCTGGATCCGCAGCCGGGCTCGTGCACTCTCCAGCGGCACAACGGGGGGGGCCGTGGGCGGCGTTGTATAGTCACGGGGGTGAAGGAGGGTGTTAATTCAGGCACACAGGCGGCCGGTCACCCCTGCGGGTGCTCAGCGCACTATTGTCGCCTGCCGTTGCCGTTGTGACCTGATCGGATTAAAGACTACATGCACACAAGAACTGGTATCCGAGTCGTCGTTTCCTTTTGGGTAAAACAGCGAACGGGGGGTGTGACATACCTCTCATTTATGTTCATAGTCTTCTACATCCTAACTCTAGCATTTTCCTTTATCTTATCACATCCAATTCTTTCTCAAATTATTTTTCATTGTGTTTTGACTAAAATATAGAATTTTATAACATAAATATGTGTAGTTGCCTGTAGTGATTTAGAGCTTAAATGTGAAAAGTTTTAATGCAGGAGATAACACAAAGAAACTCCATAGGACATTTCTTAGCTTCTATACTAGTGGGAGTCTAGGCTGTGTTTTTATTTATCACTCTTTTCAAAACATGCATTTAAAAAGTTGAATTGTGATTGTTATTGTCTTTTCTATATTGAAACTCAGGATTTATCTTCTAATAGTTTGATAAATTTTCTAATATTTTTGTGCAGGGCTTTATGTGATACGCCTGATGTAGATCCCAATCTAATTTCCAAAGCCTGGGTGTCTAACCATTATAAGTGGATTGTATGGAAACTGGCAGCTATGGAGGTTGCATTTCCACAAACTTTTGCCAGTAAATGTTTGACACCAGAAGGAGTATTACTTCAGTTAAAGTACAGGTAATGTAAAGATTAAGATTTAGGGAAATGACTCTTCTGAATTTTACCTTGTGTCTGTATAGCTGTTGTGACTCCGACCCCCAAGCCCGTCTTATCAGGGGGAGAAGACTCTGAAAGTGAAGGAGAGGAGTTGGCAAGGCCTCCCTCTCCAGGACCCTCCTCTCTGGCAATGCCTCAGGTGTCCTCCGAAGGCCAAGAGATGGGCCAGGAGCCAGGCACTTCTGAGCAGCCGCAGTTAGACAGTGACAGAGATAAGTCTTGGCTGGATCCCCAACAGCGTCGGAGAGACAAGTGCACGCAGCAGAGAAGGAGGCATGCCAGAGATTAAGCTGAGTCACTGGACCACACCCCACAGGGGATAAAAGGGGGTGTGGTGGCCATTCAGGCCTTGTGACAGATAAAACTGAAAAGCTAGCAAGTCATACTGCGTTTCTGGAACTTCGTTATATGCCCTCCTTGGATTTATTATGGACTGGACTTGACAATTCTTTGGCTTTGTGGACTTATTTTGGTTTATCGGACGGAGGAGAAAAACCTCCCTTTGTGAGTAAAGTTTTTGGCAGGCAGCTACTGGGTTGCTGCCAATTCTGTTATCTCAAAGAAATTCCTGACTGCTGGTTTTATTAACTCCTGGCTGACTGTGTGCGTGTGTAAGACAGGGACAGAACAATAGCCTTAATTACTGCTCTGCTTTCAAATGAGACTGTTGTTGTTTACTCCTTAAATTAAGTGCTATTACTTAGCAAGAGAATTGCTTCTCAAAAACATCCAAATTCAGTTTGAAATATTTGTTCAATTTTTTTTTAAGGTATGATATAGAAGTGGATAAAAGTCAACGATCAGCCATCAAAAGAATAACAGAAAGAGATGATGTTGCTGGAAAAACAATCATACTGTGCATCTCTAAAATTATATCATTTAGCACAAACATGCCTCACACTGCTGATGGCAAAAGCATCAATGAGGACAATAAAAAAGAAGTGGCAATCATTGAAGTTACAGATGGTTGGTATGGAATTAGGGCAGTCTTGGATCCTCCTCTTCAGTCACTGTTATCTAGGCAGAAGCTTACAGTTGGCCAGAAAATTGTTGTACATGGAGCAGAGCTTGTGGGATCTCAGGATGCAAGCACTCCTTTAGAAGCACCAGAAACTCTGATGTTAAAGGTACATTTATAACCTATGATTGTACTTCAAGATGACTTTTATATATTGTAGGAATGGGCAGCGATAAACATTTCTGCATAGTTGTCTCTTCTTTTTGTATTTTCCTTTCAGAGTTGTAGGTCTCCAAGTCAGGTATCTCCCCGCCCCTCTTAAAGTGAACATATATGTGTCTATAATTTGAGTTGCTTACAAATCCTTTTATTATCTACAGTATTTATAGGGCATTGAACTCAAAAATTTGAACTGCAGAATGAAAACAATCAAGTGGGGGGGATGATATAGTGTTAAAAAACAACCCAATATATAAAATATAAAATGTCAACCAAAGATGATAAATCACCAACCACAGATAACTCATTTGACTAGATCCAAATGCTTAGGGGAGAAACAAATATTACAGTAAAATAGCAATAGCAATTAGACTTATATACCACTTCATAGTGTTTTACAGCCGTCCCTAACCGGTTTACAGAGTCAACGTATTGCCCCCAACAATCTGGGTCCCCATTTTACCGACCTTGGAAGGATATGGTTGATATATGGAAGACTCCTGACACATCAAGGAGGGCCAGAATGAATGCACTACCCCATCCTAAATTTGACTAGATCATTGACCAGCACAATAAAAGCCATCTCTGTACTTAACCCACTTCTAAACCCTCAAAGAATCCAGATAATCTACTTCCTCCAGAGTTCTCTGAAACTGGAAGCTGAACACCACCTTAGCAACCTTCTCTGAAAGTTGGAGACTGATGAAAGCTGTCCAGATTGATTGGGCCCATGAATGGTCTCTTGAATAGCAGGTGCTCCTCCATCTTTCAGAATTTGAAAAATCACATCGCTCTTAAGGAGACATTTTTATCACCACTTGATATCCACCTACATGCACCCTCTCTGGAAGCATTAACAAATCAAGAGGCCTTGATTTAATTATGTAAGAAAATCCTGGGGAAAAAACTAAACTCTCTCTGAAACCAAATAAAGTCCTATAGGTACCTGGACCAGGTTGATCCAACAAGGCACTTCCTTGCAAAGGTGGTTCCAGGGTCACTCTGTCCATTACAAGGGACAGGCCAACATCCCATGTCCAGATCACATAGCCACCTTCCTGAGACCAAATATAGTACCTTCAGCAAAATCAGAGTCACTGGTCAGAAGGGCAACTATAGAAATCAAGTAAATAAATAAAATGTACACAATTTGAAAATGAGTAGTATAGACTACTTTTATTGCACTTACAATTGACAGATCTAATTTATTCCCTTTCTCTGAAATTTAACATTTGCTCTATAATTAGATGTGCTATATGTTTAAAAATCTACATGGCTATCAGGCTACAACAATGTGTTCTGAAATAAGTACTTGTTTTGTTTTAGATTACAGCTAACAGTACTCGACGTGCTCGATGGTATGCCAAATTAGGATATTATCGTGATCCTCGGCCATTCTCTTTGCCTTTATCCTCATTGTTTAGTGATGGTGGGACTGTTGGTTGCATTGATGTCATTGTTCAAAGGATTTATCCTATACAGGTAATTTAGTATATTAGTCAGCCTTCAATACATACATAATTACTGGTATTTGAAAAGCAAATCTTAATTCAAATGTGTGACCTAATTTTCAACCAATATTTATTTCAGTGGATGGAAAAACCATCAATAGGGTCCTGTGTGTTTCGTAACAATCGAGCAGAACAAAGAGAAGCTGCAAAATTTGCTGAAAATCGACAGAAAACATTAGAAGCATTGTTGGCAAAAATACAAGCAAAATTCGAAGAGAGTGATGGTAAAATATACATCTATATTTTTAATTTTTTAGAATGTTATTTTGCATGTAATAAAAGAAAAATGTCTATATAGAGAGAAATATGAAAGCTGTTATACAACCTATCTGTTCTGTTTAACCTTTGTGTGTCAGAACTGTTTAGAAAACTGTACTATCTCTTTTCTTCTCAATTATATTTGATTCCAGCCCCTATAAACAGAATTAAGTTACTGAAACGTTTAGACTTTGAAAAAATTGCATTTCTTAAGTATAGAAATATATCCCACATATAGTATATGCCTGAATATTATAAAGTAATATTACTGATTCAATAATGTTTAAATGGTATTAACAGTTAAAGAAGTATCAGATTTTAAGAAAGTAATTGTTCCAGTTACTTAAACAGAATGAATGTTAAAGTTTCTCTTTTAGAAATGATTTCCTCTGAGTACTTCTCACTCCAAAATAATAATTCTGTCCTAACTATAAACCAGATTTACAATTCATTGCATTAAGTAATTTATGCCTAGTTTAGAACATTGACAGATCACACCCTATATACCCGATTGTTTAAATAAAAATCACCCCCATACATTTAATAAATGATTTGCAGGTTGCCTTTTCTATGATAAAATATAAAGCAATAGCAGAAGGAATCATTTTCTATTTAAGCCTATTAAAGCACACATCTTTGTGTCTGCTGTATGCAGTGTTCAAACCAAGCTTCCATAGATAGGGTTTACTGCTTTGCTTGATTGGATTTACTACTGTGTTTATGAACACAGTAATCTGCCACCATCATGATGTTATTACTTCAAATTAGATTGAAAACTGTATGTTACTGAAGTTGTAAATCGATTTTGATGCAGAAATATGTTATCAGTCTCCTGATGAGTTAAAGTACTAAATAACACAGGTTTATGGAATACAAATTAGGTGGTCAGAGTTTCTGTTTTTTCAGGGAGAAAATGTTAGCCACAGGTGGAGCAAACACTTGAGTTTGGACTGTGCTGTCTGACTTCTTATTTAAGCAGTAGCCACCTGCCAAAAAAAGATAGCTTGTTATTTTGACTGAACTGCTATCAAGAGTTACTGACAATGGTTATGGACAGCTAATGGAAGATCTAAAAGATAGTGGAGAGAATGTTCTCGGTTGTGTTGCAATATTCAAAATTGGAACGCCTGCTGCCAATTCTTGATATTTTAATAGTATTTTTAAAAATAGGGTGATTCTGTTTGGTTCTTGTTTGGGTGTGTTTTTAAATGATGTTATAAATATAAGACATTAAATATATTTGTATTGTTTTTAGAAAAAACAATGTTATTTGGAATGGTAAGTTTAAATTAATTGCTGGCGCTTCCTTTGTAATCTATCATGATTTGTTACAATTTCCTTTCAAAAGCTTAACAGTCACCTTAAGTTCAGTTCTATTTGATTACTGTTAACTGGGAATTCACAGCAGTAGATATTTAAGACATATTAATTTTATGTCTCATTAATTTTTAAAACAGATAAAGGCAAAAGAATACTGCGATCCCATGCTCTAACAAGGCAACAGATACGTGGTCTACAAGATGGTGCAGAGCTTTATGAAGCAATTATTAATTCTGCTGATCCATCTTATATGGAGGTAAGGTTTTTTTAAAAAAACAATGCTAGAAATAGTCATTCTACAATTTTTTACCTTTTTGCCAGAGAGTTCCAGTTAAAAAACAAACACAATGAGTAAAGAGGATAAAGCAAAAGGAGGCACAGGTGGGGGAAAGCAGGAAGACAGAATGACACCCCCCCCCAAAAAAAGAGATGGTGAAAATTGAGAGAAATTTCACTTAATATTTTAAAAGAGCTACATTTCAACCATTGTTACAAATATTGGGAAATTTAAAAGGACAGGTGTATAACTAAATTCATTTGCTACACAAAAATGTTTGGGGGCTTAGATTCTTTGTTTGAAGTAGTCATTTAAGTTCAACCCCCTGCTTAGTGCAGGAATCCACACTAAAACATATCCTATCTATTGATGTCAGACTGATTGGTCTGTTTGTGCTTTCAATATCCCCTTTAGGAACTCCCATCTTGAACTCTTCCCAAGAGATCCCATTTTCCTTGAAAATCAAGAACTCTATTATTACACTTCCCCCCTAAACCTTTGCTATTATTGATTTGTATTCTTTGAATCCTAACATAGTTTATGAACCATGATTTATGGGTTGAATGTCACAACTGAACCCAAGTATAGTAGATTGTTCAGTAACAATTAAAATGAATATAAAAGGGTTCATATTAACCCTTTTATATGAGAGATCTAGCATTTGGCTTCAATAGTACTTTGAATTTTAACATGAAAAGAGAAAAAAGAAAAGGTAGGATTCATTGTATTGCTTATTGCAATGAATGTATGAGCTTGATTGTATAAATTCAATGCCCATGACAAATTTAGATCTTGTAGCCGTGATTGGATAGAATATTAGTACTTGATTTAAAAGTAAGATTCATTAAATTCAGTACAAACTATATTGGTATTATCTTTAAACTTTCGTAGGCTTTGGATTACATATCACAGTGATTTGGACTTGATTCTTCTCTATAGCTACTCTAGGATTTAGAGTGAGAGTTTTACTGAGTTAATTTATCTCTTCGTTAGGCTTTATTAAACTAATTATATATTAGTTTAATAAGCAAGTGATACAGTAGCAACAATAGTTTTTGGAAGTCATTCCATTTGTGTAAATCAGTCATACTTCAAGAGTAGACCAAAGAGCATATCTGGCAAAGAGCCAAAGACCATATCTGGCTCTTTGCCTGTCCCCCTCTGGTCTGTTCAAGAATATAGGGCTGGTAGACAAAGCAGAATTTAAAATGTGCTGTTTGTCAGATTTTATAACATTTTCTACAAAAAAAGTTCAAAATTCCTATATAAACATTATAAAATAAAAAAATTAACAAGAATTTATGACCACTTTACTCTTTGATTGATGCTTTTAAAAACAGATTAACATGAATTGGTTAAACAAAAGGCAAGTTAATTGGAAAAGAAGTCTAAAAACAGTCCTTTTTCCACATCATTTGAAAAACTATTTGAAAAGTTTTTAATTATGAGAATAGAAAACACTTATTGGACATTTTAGTGTTGCCCATGCACAATAACAGTGAGAGTAATAGTGATTATTACTCCCAAGGATACTTTAATTTGAATTCTTTCATTGAATAGGAAATTGAAACTGATGGGTGAATAGCTATTTTTGATTCGGATTCTACCTATATCTAAATAGATATGTATAGGATTTAACTGGGAAAAAATTACATTTGATAACCAAACATGTTCATATATTTAATATTCCATGTTATAATGAAAATGGGGCTTATTTTATGTTTTCCTTTTGTAAAATCTATATACAGTAGCTGTTTCAGTTTTACCATTGTTTATTGCAGGGTTTTTTCAATGAAGAGCAATTAAAAGCCTTGAATAGTCACAGACAGATGGTCAATGATAAAAGGCAAGCCCAGATAGAGGCAGAATTCAGGAAAGCTGTGGAAGCTGCTGAGCAAGAGAAAAACAGCTCCTGCAGAAGGGATGTATCCAACATAATCAAACTACGAATTGTAGATTATGGGACAAAAGAAAACTCAAAAGGTAAATATGATCTTAATCTGATCTGAAAGGCATACTGACTGTAAATATATGTAATAATATAGTATCTAAGTAACGCTATATTCATATAACCTGTTTATTTGAATTCATTGTATGTCACATTGGATGCATTGTTAAACTGTAGCACTATGCAAATAGTAACATTTCTAAAAGTAAATTTAATTAAGTTCTTCTGTGGCACAGATATGAATGGATATTATGTGTAGTTTTTGTTTATTAAGAATAAAATACAGGGAGGTCTCAACTTGGTGACCTCAACTGGGGCCAGAACGTCCATTACTACACAGGACATACTTGATTTTATGACTTTTTTGCCAGTGTTTAATGAATTGCATGGTCATTGAGCAAATCTGGCTTTTCACAATGATTTTGCTTGTTGGAAGCCAGCTAAGGTCACAAATGGATTGTGTGGCTGGGATTCTGCAGCTGGCATGCCAGTTGCCAAGCACTCAAATTTTGATCATGTGACCATGAAGAAACTGATAAACTAGTCATAAATAACTTTTTTTCAGTGCCATTGTAACTTTGAACGGTTACTAAACAAATGGTTTTAAGTTAAGGACTACGTGTATGGTCAATGACCAACAAGAGTATTTTTTTAAAGATGCACCATATTGTTGTCAAAATACAATCTGTATTTTTAATTTTAAATCTTAGAAGTTATACTGAACATCTGGCGTCCACCCTCACATGTTTGTAGCCTCTTAAAGGAAGGAGGACGATACAGAATTTTACAGTTATCTGCATCTCACTCCAAAGGCAAGTTGAAAACCAACAATATACAGTTAACAGCTACCAAGAAAACCCAGTATCTACAACTGCCAGTAAGTGTTCTTTAAGACTTAAATTGAACTACTTAAATTACAGGTTTTATGCAATTTTCATAATGTTATTATCCATAATGCTATTAGGTTTCTCAAGAAAATCTATTAGAAGTTTACAGACCAAGGGAATGTCTGGTATATGGTAAACTGATGGAGCCCTCCTTCCGACCAGCTTGTTCTGAAGTGGATTTGGTGGGATATATAGTTTGCGTGACAAAAAGAGCAGGTATGTTACATATTGTAATCACACTTATTACATATATGTAAGTCATTATGTATGTTCCAAATTTGTATCTTTAAAGTCATTTTTTTCCTCCCAAACTGAAATGTAGAAGCTGTAAAATTTCTCTGAAGTTTTACGTAAGTGATGAAATAACCCACCCCATCACCTGAGAAAAATGGATACCTTCTGCCTTTGTTTGTTTGTGTAATATATGGTGAAAAATCACTGGGCTTTTAGTTTTAATTAATTGCAATATTGCAAATTTAAATTGTCTAGATCTAGTTATGAACAGAAATCATAGAGGCACCATATAAACCAATCAACGTTAATATGATCGTGGATCTGCATCAATATAAACCAAGGATTTCCATCTACAAATCCTATATTTTAATGGTGTATCAGGAAAGTTTTTTAATATTTTTAATATTTTCCCTTCTTTCACTGTACCAAGCTCCATCTAACAAATGTGTGATATTCTATGGACCTGTGTTTACTTTCTTTAAATTGGGTTTCATAACAGCTGAAAATTTAAGCCACAATAGTTTTATGCATAAAAAAAGAGTGGGTTACTTTTTAGATTTCTGGTGTTTGTTATTGTGTTGCTTTTCACAATTGTGTTTGTTTAAATTATTCGCTTTTCTTTAGTGGGAGTTGTGGGAGCTTTCAATTTTGTAGAAATTAAAAAATACTAATTTGATGGATTTTGGGGTAACAGTCAGAAGCAATTTGCTTCTTCAGTCCATTTCTAAAAAAACAAGGTGATCCTTAATGAACAGCTGAGTTAAAGAGCAGATCAGTAGGATTACTGGGTAGTGATGGCAGAATGCAGTATAGGGGAAAGGGAAGAGTTGGCATCACAGGACTTGTTGATTATTCTTTTTTTCCCTTGCATTCCTGCTGCAAATAGATTATAATTTTCTATCAGCGGTAGCTGCGAGTAGAGGATTTTTTTATTTTGAATTTCAACTGGCCAACATGTAAACTTTAATATTAAATCCAACAAGTTGTATATTTCATTTTTACATAGGTTTTTCTACATTGGTATATTTGTCAGATGAACATCATACTATAATAGCAATTCAGATTTGTACAGATCTCAAGCAGTTTGCTATTGAAGATATAATCATTCCATCTGCATTGATCTCTGCAACCAATCTTCAGTGGCGACCTGAATTCAAATCAGATATTCCCACCCTATTTGCTGGAGAGCTGTCTGCATTTTCTTCAAACCCAAAGGAAAACCATCTCCAAGAAATATTCAAAGAATTTAAAAATACCATTGAGGTAAAGTTACTTATTTCTAAAGAACATTTAAGTACACTCAGTGCATGCAGTGCACACATTACTTTTTTTGTGATACATATTAAAACACAGCATTCTACAATTGATTCAGTAAGTATCTACATCATTTTTTTTTCTATAACCTTCCACATTTCAAAACCCCTTTGTGGAAATGAATCTAAATGCTGCAGTCCTACAGATAGTCTTCATTTAACAACCACTTGTTCAGCAACTATTTAAACGTACGACAGTGCAGAACAAGTAGTAGTTATGACTGACCCTTGTATTTGTTGGTTGCAGTGTGCTTGTCATATCTAGGTACTTGATGCCCACAATATCAGTGCTGCAGTGTCCCATAGTAACCCAATCACCAATTACAACCTTCTTGCCAGTTTCTCACAAGTAAAAACTATGTGAAAGCCAGGAGGAGTTCACAAATGGTGACCATGTGAGGTCGTCACTTAAAAGACCATGTTGATTTGTTTAATAGCATCTCTTAAATGCTGGAAATTGTGTCACTAAACAATGAGATCACGTGCCTTAAAGCCATGACATTTAGCAACAAATTCCAGTCCCAATTGCCATTATTCAGTGAGGACTACCCATATATATTTTGTTACAAAAATCATATGTTCTTTTGGTAATTCCTAACATTTAAAAATAAGGTATTAGTTGCATACTTAAAAATAATTTCATAAAACATGTATTGATACTACAGCTGAAATACAGTATGTGTTATTTCAGTTTTTGTTGTTTTGTTTTTAAGTTGCTGTTCATTCCCCAGAGTTGTATGTCAAATGGATGGTCATATAGAATTAAATAATAATATCTATATTTTACCAGAATGCAGTTATAATACAAAAATATTGTTTTTGTGTTGTAGAACAATGGCTGCTTTAGCAAAGAGGCACAATACAAAGTCATGAATTTTTTAAAATCAGATCCCTTGCAATTACTTAGTTTTTCCAAAGAGTGTGGCTTGGATCCTCCCTGGAAATCTGATGCAGGAAATAAACAAGAAGTAAGTTTATCAAAAGAACAATATTATAAATGCTGTTCAAAAGTAAATTATTCTATGTTCATTGGACTTCCTATCAAGAATTTCAACTAAAATATTTAAAATATTTTGTAATCTTATATAGTCATTGCTGAGAATTCTAGGAGTTTAGACACATCTCCAGGGCGTGTAGGCCAGGATTGCTGTCTTATACTGATCATTTAAATATCTGGTAGAGACATTTCCTAAGATTGCTTTGAAGGAAGTTATTTTAAAAGGATACATATCTAAAGAGAAAGACATTATTTAATTCAAATTTTTTTTGTGAATAAAAATAACAAACAACTCCTATTTTTGTTGTCTTTTAAAGATTACAATTCCCAACAGTGAACGAAGACATCAGAGTCCTTTGACTATTGGAAAGTCAGATATAAAACCATCCTTTTCTCTTGGATCTGCAAAAGTGACACCAGATTTTCAAGAAACTCCAAAGAACTATAAGAAACGAAAGGCAATGGATCTGCTCAGTCAAGTCCCTTCCCCTCCACCTGTGAAGCCAATCTGCACATTTATTTCACCACCTCTAAAAAAAGCATTTCAGCCCCCTAGAAGCACTTGTGCCCAGAGCAAAACTTCAGTTAAAAAAACTGAATGTAAGAATAACAAACATCCGCTTCTAAAGTTAAATGGGACTGATTTTGCTCCTGAAAACAATTTTGTTGCTGATGAAGAACTTGCAATGATAAATACTCAAGCCCTCTTAAGTAATTTTTCAGCAGAGCAAGGAATTGTATCTATGGGTGACACTGCACATGTGATATCCAGTACATGATGCTACAGTTTTTCGCAGGCTGATCATTCTGTCCAGCCTACCAATAAAAAAAAAGACATGCATCCGGGAAATACCAAAAAAAAATAATTCCTATACAGGAAAACAGAGTTCATTATTGTATAGGAAATGTTACAGAGGCAAAGAAAATGTCACTGTTAATATAGTTTATATTTAATGTGTGAATTACCTTTTAAAACTCTGAACGTTGTAAATGTTTGTTTAGATTTGTTTATTATACGTTTTAGCTCAAAACAAACATTTTAAGACACTTCAGTAAGAACTTGCAAATTCCTGATATGTAAGCTACAGGTACATTTCTGGGTCAGAAGTTATTAGTTTCAAATTTTTATCTCAAATATTCAATGCATCTTACATCAAAGTTAGCTTTTGAACAAATGGCTTAACAGAAGAATACATAAAAAGGTTGCACAAAAGGATTTTTCTCGTTTTTCTTTCCTAAAGATGCTGTATAAACGGCTATTCTAAACAGTGTTATATGTATCAGAGGTTGTCAAAGGGACTAGTGCCCAAAATTATATGAACGTATTGTTTTATCAAATGTGAATATTAAAGTAGCATCAAATTATCCTCTTCCCTAAAAAGAACAAAGAAAATGATCCCTCATCCTTTAATATTTACAATTGAGAATATCACCTGATCTATATCTTATTACACTGGGGAAATTAATATAAATTATTTATTGCCAGTAAACAAATTCTGCAAAAAGATACAATATTATATTATATGATCTCTAAATCATAATGAAAAATATGTCCCTGAACACTACTCTATCTTTATAAACCAGTAGCAGTTTTTAAATATGAATAAAATGATCATTATCTGTGTTTGGATAAAATAGCCAAAATTTCATAATAAATCTATATAATATCCATGATAAAGAATTCCTGGCATATTTAATTATATCTTAATTGTTTGATATACTTCACGAATTTCATTGGACTCGGGGTACCTAAAATTGGAACCTGTTGTTAGATTAGTCTCCCTAAAATAGAATAAACATTTTTTTTTAAAAAATAGAATGTTCTGGCTAATTTTTAAAGAATAAATAGAAACCAGATCAAGAGAAAAAGAATCCAGTTTTTGTTACAAAGTGAAAAAGTTTTACGTTTTTTCTTCTGAAAAGTTTATTCTTTCAATATTAATAGCAGCTGTAGTAATTTCAATATTTTTGTTTTAGTCAGTATCTAGTTCTTTATGCTGGCTTCTGACTCATCTAAGTATTTATTACTTAATAGGAAAGTTGAGATGCATCTTGCTTGTTTCACAAAACCCAATTCTACAAAATTTCCATTTTTGTAGAGTAAAAATAAAAAATTGAGGCTGTGCTTTTGCTCTGTACTATTTTATGTTAGCAAATTACTACCAGATATATAAAATCCATCAGAACCAGGATTTCAAAAATAGGTATCTAATGAAGCACCTCATCTCTTTGAACAATACACTGAACAGGTTTTTCAGTTTTTTATACAATGTTTTTTGGGGTTTTTTTAAAATCAAAAATCAGAAAAGTAAAAGCCACATACTATGGCTACATATTTTAAAAACATAGAATCTAGAACATAGAAACTATAGGACTTAAGAAACAAGATCTTATGTTAAATACTACTTAACCACCATTACAATTTATCTGTACAAGTTCTGAGGATTTCACAAATCTATACTGGTTTTGGGAGCAGTTTCAGGTTTACTTATCCTGCAGCTCAAAAGCTTCGCCCACACCCATTCCTAAAATGCTTGGTTCTGGTTCTTTTGAAAGCTCAAGGCTTCTAATACACTGAACATAGACTTAGACACTGGTAAAGGCACAAATAGAAAAGGTTTCTGCCATTGGATTGGAGTCCTATTTTTGGTCTTAGTGACAAAACAAACATATTTACGACTACTGCTACCACAGAACTGCTCTTCTTAATATATGAGGATTTGGGAAATGATATCTCATATATCATAGTTAGAATTTTAATGCCAACAGTCAACAAGGTATTTGGCTGACATGTAGACCTAAATAGGTGCCACCCTGTAATTTTTTGTGAATATAAAGCCTAGTATGAAAATGGTTGCAGAAAAGAATAAATTAAAAATGTGAAAACGCAACAATGAGATTATGGTTTATGTTTAAATTATTTCTTCTATAATTTTCTTTAAAATCTGCAAGAATTGTGGAACATCAAGACCTACTTTAGTTCAATAGAAAAATAGAAAATTGCTAAGAATCTAAAACAATATACAAATTGATAAAATCTATAAAATCCCACTAAAATCTCCCACTAGGTTTCCCATTAAAATCCTTCAATTTCATGATCTATTCATTCTGTTGTTGGAAAAATAACGTCCAGAATTGCGGTATCTGGCTGGTTCTTCAGAATGAAGCACTGAATGGAAGGTAACATTATGCTCATATTCATCTTTCATCCATCGTATTTTCTCAAATGAAACACCGTGATGATTACGTCTATAAAAAAAAATGTAAAAATAGGTCAAGGAAAGCATGAGAATATTAATTGCCCCTGATCCATGCATTAGTTTTCCTTGTATGATTTTGAACCTGTATGAAACTGATCCATACAGATTCCTATATGTAATCAGGAATTAGTCCATTAAATGCATATATGGATTTGGTTGAGATATGATTATATACTGATTAAGAGACCAATAGATTCACTTTCTCTAATATTGAACTCAACTACATCCAACACCTATGTGATCAAACTGACCACTGAGAAGGGTCCTTTTCAGCAAAGTAATCCCCAGATTCTCCCAATGGACTGTGGAATGGTCCAGAAGTGGGTTGATACAGTGCAATGTGCCCAGAGACTGAGTCAATTTTGCTGGCCACACCCCCACTTGTGTCTGTTGGGCCCAGTTTTTGACTCAGTCGTCTGACAGAGACATCTTTTTCTGTTGCTCCTGTTTCATCCACTTCTGGACAATTCTGGACAGTACCTTACTAGATCAGGGTTTTTTTTCTCCCTCAGTAGCTGTTCCCTTGCTTGAGATTTGTGCTGGCAAGTTCAGTGTGACTGATAGCGCCACCAAATGCCTGGAGTGGCTCGGGCTGCCTCCTACGGCCACGGCCGTCTGGTCATTTGTAAAGGGTCAATTCTCCTCTGTGGGCCCGATTCTTGCTCCCCTCCGATCCTTGCGACCACGTCGGATATCGACGCCGTTTAAATTGCTTGGGCTTCGGCGCCGCAGATTATCACAGAAGAAAGAAAAAGGCTCCAAGTTAGATTCAATTTTATTTTTAGTAACTATCGGATACTGACTAGAGGGAAGGAAAAGAACCAGTCGTTACAGCAAGCCTCTAGTCCCGTGATGGTGAACCTATGGCACATGTTATGTTATGTTAATTTTATTTATATACTGCCCTTCTCCCGAAGGACTTGGGGCGGTGTACAGCCAATTTAAAAACAAATATACAGACATCATCATTAAAAAGTAATTAAAATCAATTAAACAGTTTCGGCTAAAATTTAAAACCCCAAGTTAAAACTCCAATTTAAAACCACTTAAATAGGCAGCCCCGCCTGTCGGAACAGTAGGGTCTTGAGGGCACAGCAAAAAACCCGGAGGTCAGAGATTGTACGTATTTCTGGGGGCAGTTCGTTCCAAAGGGCAGGAGCTCCCACAGAGAAGGCTCTCCTCCTGGGTGTCGCCAGCCGGCATAATTTGGCCGACGGTACCCTGAGGAGTCCCCCTCTCTGGGAGCGAACTAGTCGGTGGGAGGCTATCAATGGCAGAAGGCGGTCCCGTAAATACCCTGGTCCTATGCCATGGAGCGCTTTAAAACTGGTAACCAACACCTTGAATTGCACCCGGAAGACCACTGGGAGCCAGTGCAGCTCGCGCAGGAAGGGTGTTACATGGGCACAACAAGTTGCGCCCATAACCACCCGCGCAGCTGCATTCTGGATCAGTTGGAGCCTCCGAGTGCTCTTCAAGGGGAGCTCCATGTAGAGAGCATTACAGTAGTCCAGCCAGGAAGTGACAATGGCGTGACCGACCGTGCGTAGGGCGTCCCGGTCTAGAAAGGGACGCAACTGGTGGATCTGGCGAACCTGATAAAAAGCCCCCATGGCCACGGCCGTCATGTGCTCTTCTAAAGACAGCCGTGCATCCAGGAGGACACCCAGATTGTGAGCCCTCTCTGTGGAGGGCAAAGATTCACCCCCAAAAGTCAGCGATGGCACCAGCTGACTATACTGGGACGCCGGAAGCCACAGCCACTCGGTCTTAGAAGGGTTGAGTCTGAGCCTGTTTCTCCCGATCCAGACCCGCACGGCCTCCAGGCAGCAGGACATCACATTAAGGGCATCATTGGGATGGTCTGTACCACAGGTGGCACGCAGCGCCCTCTGGGCACCTGAGCCATTGCCCCAGTTCAGCTCCATCACGCATCTGTGCACACCTCCCACCGGCCAGCTGGTTGCGCATGCACGGAGGGCGGGGCACATGCACGGGAGGCGCACATCATTGCATTTTGGGGGTTCAGGCGCACATTCACACACGTTCGCACATACTTTGGGCATTCCGTCCGGAAAAGGCTAACCATCACCACCCTAGACAATTTAATATGTTCAGTACAAGCAGAAAAAAAATTGATCTACTGAAGAAAGGTAGAGAGTTATCAGACTATCTGTATGAACTTTAACACTGGATTTCAGAACATTTTTGTTATTCTAATTAAAAAAAACATGAACACATCAGTGATGATTGGCTATAGGAAAGAACCTGAAATAAAAACATGTTACAGAAAAATAGACCCATTCTTGATCATTTTATAGAACACCACATGGGTGTCAAACTCGCGGCGTCACACTGCCATGTGACATTTCGCGATGTTTTTCCCCTTCACGGAGCTGGAGTGGGCATGGCCTCTGTGTGATACATCCAGCCCACAAGCCGCCAGTTTGATATCCCTGGGATAGAAGATAAATAATGGGTTTAAATTATACAAAGGCTATTTCAGATGAATCTTGCGCAAAAAATCTGGGTAGTAAGAATTATTCAGCAATGGAACCAATTGCCAAGAGACGTGATGTGATTTGCTTCACCAGGTAGGAACCATCAGATTGTAATGTTTTAATTAAGATTCCTGCCCTGAGCAGAGGGTTGAACTCAGTGGTCTAAAGAGTCCCTTCCAAATCTATGAATATAAAGCTCCTGATATGCTTTGTGTGAGGTAACTTTGGACACAAAAGAAATAAAATTCATGCTTTCTCAATGGAAGCTTTTGGTCCTAACTTTCTCACTTTTAGGAGATTAATACAAAGATTAACATTAACAAGAAGATCATACTTCTTCAGAAATCATGCCAAATAATTATCAATTTAAAAATAACATTTAATTTTTCCCAGATTTTTTATTTTCCAAATCTCATGTTTTTAATTATTACTGCAAGTTTATCTTTAAATACCAATGTTTGCTATTTGCAAATTGCTGTATTTACAAGATATTTTCAAATACTGAAAATTATGTTTAAAATGGGATATATACTCCATTTCTGATTCATGAGATATAGTACTGACATGGCAATCTGTCTTCATCGTAGTTTCAAGGTCACAATTTTTGCAATATATCCAAGAAACTACACTACTATATACATAAGCAGGATGAATATTTAGCTATCTCCAACTAGACTAGTAGAAACCAACTTTCCTACATGCTGTTTCTCAGGACAAGCCTCTTGCCTAAATCAGGATTCAGATCAATCAATGATTACAACAATGGTCTGCCTCATTTTTCTACATTTGGTTGTAAAATGTACCTAGCTAATTCCCGAACATGGAACTTCCAACGTGTATCTGGCTCCCGAAATATAACTTCATATCTGTTTTCAAGTGCCTGGAAAACAACAACAACAAATTGTTATAATGCTACAATTTTAGAAAATACTATCATGTTTTAATCTATTAAGCAGTGTTTTCCATATTTTTCTCTACCATGAGGGAGAAAAAAATACCAAAGATTTGAGTTGCACAACCTGATTACTGAATAAACCCAATACACTGATTAATAAACTGCATACCACACACCAATCCACCAAAAAATAAAAGTTAAAAGCAGCATGTTGTGAGAATGTAGCTCATACAGCTGCAGCAGACTTGGTTAAGTAGGTTGTACTTTCTTCTCAAGCATGTTAATCTTCACTATCCACATTTTATGAGTGCCTAAAAAGAGTGTTTTTTATTTGACATGAATCCACAGCATACAGAAAGGCCCTCCTAATTCCTTTTCTTGGAATGACTAATTCAAGTTCCCCCAGCACTTCCTGAAAGGACTATCCATGAAATAATCATTTAGAGAGTACTGTACTGAGTTCTAAATGAAATGGACATTCTCACAAAAGTTGTTAGTCGTAAGAGGCATTGCCTCATGCATTTTAACTGTTTTAAGCATAGAAACTAGATCTTGGTGGTTTATACATCAGGATTTATTTCCAGGCTAGTAAAGTCAGCAGATTTACTAATCTAGTCATATACCTACTGCTATTGGCTTTGACTGGATGGATTGACATTAGAAGTGCCGGATCAAGTCTGCTGTTATCTAAGCACATTGTTCAGGATTGCAGACCCATGGCGAACTCTGTTGCAGGACAAAGCACATTACAGCCGATTAACTTCTAATGTTGCGAGCATAGGCTGCAAATACAGAGATCACTATGAATGCCAGAGTGGGAATTCTGGCGTATGTTTGAATGGACTTCAATGGATATGGATATTCCGTGCGTCCTTTTGAGTGAGATTTGATTGGATTGAATTGAGTTGAGCTTCAGGATACAATTATGTGCAGATGTTATTAAATTTTTGTTGTTTATTTTCCCATGTTGTTACTGTTCATGCAAGAGTTAATTAAGCAGCAGCATTTTTTGCAGCAAGGTAACAGAGACAGTTCATCCTGAATGGATGACTGACTTTAAAAAAATCATTTTTGCTTTAATTTGCCTAACAGTGCAATGGTAATCTATAAAAAATAACTACAAGGAATAATTCTTTCCATGACCTCCTGAGACTTATTTTTAACGATTTGAAAATAAAATAATCTGCCCAATTCTTTTGTAAATTGGGTTTTTCTTTTTGAGTAGCATCCCATCCAACCTTGTATTCCTGGGATGAAAAGCAAGAGAAGTTCCCACTGTTTTCAATGACTGGAATACTTGAAATGTTTTATTAAAGTACAGCAAATTATATTCTGCCAAACAAAGCAGGATTGTTTTGTTGGAAGCTTAAGCAAAATATGTTTTGTAATCCACATAGAACACATCTTCTATTATTTACTGTATTTCTCAGAATTATTTATTCAAGCATGACTATACTATACTATTCATACTTTTCCTAATTTTTTGTCAGTAAATTTCAGTATGATTTTTCATGATTTTTCTAACTACTCACCATTAATTATGTAAGACTTTTCATCATCAATGCATTATGAATAAGACAGCAAACAAAAAAAATCCAACATTGCTATTGAGTTATCTCAAGGACTTTAAAATATTGCTTCTCAAGAAAAGAAGCAAAGCTGGTTAGACATGCAGTAATCTTTAAATTGCTCTCAAAACAGACGATTGTGAGCTAGGAATATTGAAACAATTACCTGTTGATACTGTAGGTGCTGTCAAAACTATATTAAAAAAAATGATTGGAAATTTGAATTAGCAGATTACATTCATAAGTGATTTTTATTACTAAGAGGGACAGAGATTCTATTTAACTGGTGTGCCAAGCAGCATCTAAAGGAACATTGGCAGATATCTGGTTGGCCAGTGAGTGAAATGCAAGACTAAGAGGAGCTTAGACTATGCTTATGTCCTTAAGCACGTTCAGCTGGTATTTCACTCAAATTATTTGAATGCTAAGTTAGCACCAATGGTAACACAACGGAAGGAAAACATAGCATTTCTTACAACTTGCTTTAAACTGAAAGATAGTCTGTAGCACTATCAAAAAGACACTTTTGCCTCCATAAAGTCCTTAGTATCTCCCTTAAAAGAGCTTAGAGTGCCAGAAAGATCTGTATTTTAAAAGAACAGCTACCAATCAGAAAGTATCTGATACGCTAAAGATTTGGCTCAATATAAGATAATTTCATATTTTAATTTAAAAAGTGATTGCATTGATTGCAAGATTTATACTGGCCTAGAAACAAATATTCCACAAAAGCTGGAACTATGCTTTCAGTGTCTCCGTAAAGCAACATTCCTTTCAACTGTGCATGATTCCCGAGAATGTTCTCAATTTTAAGAAAAAGAGCTAAATGTAACCTAAAAAAGAAGGCTGGATTTATATTGGATGGTGTACCGATCTATTGCCTTCCAAATGCCCATAAATCCCATCCAATTTATTATGGTTGCAATATTGCCAAGTTGGAGAATGCAGTTCAAGGAATTGGACAACGTGTTGAACAAGAATTCAAGCAGAAAAAAAATGGTATTTGAAAACATTATGGACATTACAGATTCTTCAAATTTCCTCCCTAATTTGATAACGATAAAGTTACAGGTTTCTTTTTAGCCCGAATTACAAAGAAGTCACAATATTACATACCATTATCGCATATGGCTTCATTTCCCAAGCGTGGATGTTGGTATTATCAATTATAACTGGGGATTTCCCTTTCTTCATAGCTTTACGTGCTGTGATATAATAAGGTATAGGTTTTTATTAGGTGAAATTAGTTAACGTTTATCTAGATAATTATATTAAATCCTTCAGATAATAAAAGAACTTGAGATTTCCAGGGCCTGTAGCACAGCTGCAAATCACTAAGCTAGGATTGTTTGGGGGATTGTCTGCAACAGAAATATTGGTTATTTACATTACAAATAAGTATGATATATAATTAGCAAAGGACTTTCAAAAAACAGGGCTTTATTCCTTTCATATTTTTTGGCATTATATGTTCAGCTTATTTCCCATATGCCATATATATAATACTACAAAATTGAAACAGAAAAGGAAGAACACATTAAAACTGGAAATAATAATATTACTGTAGTACAGAAAAGCTAAATTGAGCTTTCTTAATAGAAGAAAAGTCAACTACTGTCATAATGAATAATAGTAAATAAATCTCACTAGTTATTCTACAGAGAGCTGCAGGGATAGGAACTATATTTGCAACTCAAAGATTCCCAACCTCTGAATGTTGCCATATGATATTAGACAAAAGTAGAAGGCCAACCTAATAAGTCAGCCTCCAGACATTTAGCAACAGACCTGACTTTTAACATACATGGCAAAGTGGGGTCACTAGGGCCCATTATACTAGTGCTGCTACTGAGCAGTGATATTTTTAAATTATGAGACCTCTTCAGGGAAATATAATTGGCACTGTTTTTTCCTATTCTGATCTACATTATACTTCTATTTGTCCATTTGGTCTGGTAGCACCAGATAGTGCCAGATAGGCACTATCTAGATCCGTGCCAGTTGGGCTTCAGAGCGGGTTACAGCACGGAAACGGCATTGATCGCATTGGCTGATGATCTCTGGAGGGCCCGGGACAGGGGTTGCTCCTCTGTCCTGGTCCTCCTAGATCTCTCAGCGGCTTTTGATACCATCGATCATGGTATCATGCTGCATCGGCTAGAGGGGGTGAGAGTGGGGGGCCCCGTGTTACGGTTGTTCTCCTCCTTCCTCTCTGACCGTACGCAGTCTGTGTTGACAGGGGGGCAGAGGTCAACCCCGAGGTTCCTCACTTGTGGGGTGCCACAAGGGTCAGTCCTCTCGCCCCTCCTGTTCAACATTTATGTGAAGCCGCTGGGCGAGATCATCTGTGGCTTTGGGGTGAAGTGTCAACTGTATGCTGATGACATACAGTTGTACATTTCAACCCCAGCCCACCCCAATGATGCCCTTGACGTGATGTCCCCTTGCCTGGAGGCCGTGCGAATCTGGATGGGGAGGAACAGACTCAGACTCAACTCCTCCAAGACTGACTGGCTATGGTTTCCGACGTCCCGATATAGCCAGCTAACACCATCGTTGGCTATTGGGGATGAGATCTTACCCCCCTCAGAGAGGGCTCGCAACTTGGGTGTCCTCCTGGATTCACGGCTGTCTTTAGACGATCATATGACGGCCGTGGCCAGGGGGGCTTTTTATCAGGTTCGCCTGATTTCCCAGTTGCGTCCCTTTCTGGATCGGGACGCCTTGAGCACAGTCACTCACACCCTCATCATTTCCCGTCTGGACTATTGTAATGCTCTCTACATGGGGCTCCCTTTGAGAAGCAACCGGAGGTTCCAACTGGTTCAGAATGTGGCCGCGCGAGTGATAATGGGGGTGACCCGTCGCTCCCATGTAACACCCCTCTTTCGTGAGCTGCACTGGCTCCCGGTAGTCTTCCGGGTGCGCTTCAAGGTGTTGGTTACCACCTTTAAAGCGCTCCATGGCTTAGGACCTGGTTACCTACAGGACCACATTCTGCCACTGTTTTCCTCCCACCGACCGACACGCTCCCACAGAGTGGGCTTCCTCAGGGTGCCGTCGGCCAACCAATGTCGACTGGCGACCCCCAGGGGGAGAACCTTCTTTGTGGGGGCTCCTGCCCTATGGAATGAATTGCCCCCGGACATACGAAGGATCCCCGACCTCTGCGCCTTCCGTCGAGCTCTGAAGACCCTATTATTTCAGCAAGCCGGTCTGACGGGATAAATGATTTTAAATTGGGTTTTAAAAGTGGTTTAAAATGGTTTTAATTGGAAGTTTTAATTTTGGCCAAAGATTGAATTGTTTTAATATGTTTTTTAAATTTTGTCTTGTATGTTGTTTTATCATGGCTGTTCACCGCCCTGAGTCCTTTGGGAGAAGGGCGGTTTACAAATATAATAAAAACTAAAACTAAACTAAAACCAGGCTAGAAACTGTGACTTCATGTCCTGCCTTAGAGACAAAAGCCAGATGGGTGACCTTGGGCTACTCACTCTCTCTGAATGAATTCACCTCACAAACTTGTTGTTATGGGGAAAATAGAAGGAAAAAGCGACATTAGATATGTTCACTGCCTTGAGTTGTTTATAAAAATAACAAAAGTGGGCTGTAAATTATATCTATAGCTCTATCTCTGTCTGTCTGTCTGTCTATCTGTCTATCTAATTTTGAAACTTAAGATGTTGGTGACTTTGATCTCCACTAATATCAGACTTTTTACTATAATTAATAATTTTTATTTTTCTATCTGTTGTAATTTTATGATATTAGTTTTAATGCTAAGCATATTGACTTGGAAACTCTTATGGACGAAAGACCAGTTAAATTATTGCTTTAAAAAATGTAAATGTGCTTGATCATAATGCTTCCATATCCTAATCAAGACATGCAATAGAAATATGCCATGTACAAAAATGATAAAAGTAAATATACTCTTCATACATTTTTCTTCAGCTAAGAAGTGATTAAATTTAAACTATATATCTATGTAACTAAATAGTTATAGACATAATGCTAGATTTTTCATTAGTTTATGAAAAATCTAGCATTATGTCTATATTTTTTAAATCCTCACATTGCTCCTATTTTCCTCACTTTTCAGCTTGCTGGAATTATCCAGAAGCTTTTTCATCATCTGCAATTTCTAATTCTAGAAAACAATTGTCATTGCATTTAAAATCAGCAAGTACATTAATTACTGATATAAGAATTCAGTTACTTCCTGTTCTGGCAAACTTCATGTTTAGGGTATAATACAGATAGGCAGTTTTTTTGTAGATGGGGTAGGCATGTATTAGACAAATTTTGATCAGGTAAGAGTTTATGATACCAAAATAATGTTACATCTTTTTGCATGTTTTTTTCACTTCAACATGTGGAATCTAAATTTCACTGCAATCTAGATAAATGGTTCTGCAAAAATAGGTCTAAGAAGCTGTTTGATTCCATACAGATCACAATTGCTTTCCCAGGATGTAGCAGGAAATGTTTGTATTGTTAAGTGTAAAGTACCTGGATTAATTGCATTATATTGAAAATAGTGCAAAGATAATGTATACTGGGAGTCAAAGTAGAAATGGAATGAACTTAAAAAAATTAAGTTCAAAGCAGATTTTTAAACCCAGATAACTCTTCAAACCCTAGTATATTTTTTGCCTCTGTTCTAGGCTCATGTTTCCAGATGGCCATTTCTGTCCTACAATTTATGAAAAATTGTAAGGGTCCAGGTTATTTTTCATCTACTTCTACCCATTTTTCAATATCATCCTAGAAGTCAATTGGAAGTTATCATAGACTTGGCAGAAGAAATCAATTTCTCACAGCCATACCAAACATAATGCAGTATAATGTTTAGCTTCCATATCAGAAAGTCTTTAAACAGTAAGCATATCAGCTTTCACTTCAGAATTAGGCTTATTCTGTTCTTAATTCTATTTGTTCTAATCAACTTTTAGAAAGCCACTTTGATGGAGTAGATAAAGAGGAATGTTGAGGAGAACCAGTCATACATGCCTCTTTCCTGGTTCCACTTATGTGCGTCTCCCAAACAATCAGGATTAAACTCATAGGTGCCATCTTCCATGATGAAATACTCGTCAGTACTAAAAATGACTGCATTAGGAAATTCACGTTTCAGTTGCCTGACAAGCAAAGAAAAAAGAACAAAGTGCTGATTGGTTATCATCATTGGATACAACAATGTGATGTCACAAGAGAAAAACTTCTACCACTTTGAAAATGCCATTTGGTGCAACTGTCAAATGCAATACTTTGATTTTTGCAAATTACTTGAGCAAACAAATGCATTTTTATAATTAACTACAGCTACATTATAGCAAAAGAAGAAGGGATAACAGAATGAGGTGGCTGGATGGAGTCACTGAAGTAGTAGGTGTGAGCTTAAATGGACTCTTCTGCCCCAGCTATGGACCCCAAAGAACGCAGAACACACAAAGTCTGTTCAAACCTTAGTTTACTAAATAAACCAGTTTTTTACAACGGCTGTTAATTAACTGCATTAACAGCCGCCAAGAATTCAAAGAATAATACTGAAAGCTTACTGTGGTTGGCAGAATGCCTAGACGCAATTTGCAGGAAGCTGATAAGATAAGCAAGACAAAACACGAAGGTATGTGAACTAAGTTGTTCCCTGCAAATTGTTTCAGTCGGTGTTCCTCCTTAAATAGGCTAAGGGAGTGGCCAATTAGCCCCAAGCCTTACTCCCAAGGAGACCTCCTCCTGAGGAGCCACTCCTGCCTTTTGGCAACTCTGCGCGCCCGTGCATCGAGAAAAGGCTCCTCCTCTTCGTCCTCTTCACTTAAGGGAGCTTCTGGAGGTTCTGAAGGCCCTGGCTGAATCCCCACCTCTAGCGCCACATCTTCTCCAGCCTCCTCATTGTCCGACTCGAGTGCCAGCTGCACAGACTGCTGGCTCAGCACCACATCAGCCTCCTCGCTGTCTGAATCAGCTACTAGCTGCACAGGCCGCATACGGGCCACAACAACTCCAGAGGATGGTAGAAGACAGGAAGGCCTGGAGGAACGTTGTCCATGGGGTCTCGATGGGTCGGACACGACTTCACAACTAACAACAACAACACATTATAGCAGGGCAGAGGTGTACAATCTAAAGCTCCTCTCCTCTGTTGCCATCAGAGGTCGTCCAATTTGCTGCCTGGTTATTACTGTGGAAAAAATGCAGAAATCATTCAAGTGGGTGTGTTCTGGAAAAAGCTGAAGATGGAGCTTTTCAGCCCTGATGCCATGAATTATTTGGGTGTTTTAATCATCTTATGTTTTTGTATTGTTATGAAGTGTGTTCATTTTTGTGAGGCACTGAGAGTCCTTAGAATTGTGGTGGGATATATAGTGGATTTGATGCATAAATAAATTTCTGAAACACTGTGTTTGTATTTGTTCTGTGCACAATAAGAGTAAAAATAACTTCTTAACTTGGATGATTATGATCTAAAATACACAGCATTTTAAATGTAGTTCTTATCACTGATTTTTGTTCATAAAAGTCAGCAGCCTATCTCTGAGCAGCAAGAGTTCCAAATTAAACAAGGGAAGTAACTTCCTTCACATATAAAGCAACAAAGACAAATTCCCTGTGTGTCTAATCACACTTGGCCAATAAAGAATTCTATTCTGTTCTGTTCTGTACAGAAACTGAGTACATTGGATATATATCACATAAGGGTATAATGTTGCCATAATTCCTGGCATATACAGAAACAATGGAAAGGAAAATACAGTATATTTGCAAACTAAGCTGACAAAAGCAGATGGTCCCTCATTTCAGGACAAATGTACAATCAAAAGAACTTCCGTATTTTTCGGAGTATAAGACACACTTTTCCCCCCATAAAAGAAGCTGAAAATTTAGGTGCGTCTTATACTCCGAAAGTAGCTTTTTCGAAGCTTTTTTTTCAGCCCTAACGAGGCGCTAGCAAGTGAAGCAATCTCCCCCTGCTTTGCCTGTTTTTCTCATTGCTTCTCTCTCCAAAGATCAGTTGTGCTTTAGAAGCTATTTTTTATCCCCAAGCAGGGGATAAAAAGCATGCGTGCGTGCTCAAAACCAGCAAACTAATGTGCTGAACCTGACCAGACTAAGAACGTTAGCCAGATGAATACCTGGTAGGCAGATTTTTTTTTTCCTATTTTCCTTCCCAAAAACTAAGCTGTGTCTTATACTCTGGTATGTCTTATACTCCCCAAAAATATGGTATACTTCGTATGCAATTCCTTTCTACAACTCCAAAAAGCTATGCAATGTAATCTTTACATGTCTACCCAGAAGCAGAATTGAAATCAAACCCTTCTGAGAAGCATCAAGTTGGAAGACTGAAATCTCACAATTCCTAAATCACAATACTAGAACAAATAATCAGCATGGAGAGTTTACTTGGGGAGAAGAAAATAGCACCACATAGACAGTATTAGGAATACCAACACATATCTGTTGAGTTAAAGTGTTATCTGTTCTGGGCATATCTTTGTGAACCCAGATAACTGCAGTATGGTTAATAAATGATTCTTAAACAATGGTTTAGTACACTTAGATCATTCTGCTGGATTTCTGGGGCAAGTTTCACTCTGTATTTGAAGGATACAATGCCAGTTGAATTTTTCTCCTATTCAAAAGGTCTTGAAAGAGTGGTATATTGTCTCCATCTATGACACAGCAGATAAAGCACTAACTAATCTTGGCTGAAATCAAAAAAGCTAGGTTAGTGTAAGGTCTTGCCTCTCCAATCTTCCCAAGAAAACAGGACTCTTGAAATTGCAGTTGTTCCAAAAGGAGCTTTTATTGAAAGGTTTGTGATAACAAGAGATCTAGGCAGAAACTGAAGCTTCTCACTTGTCCTTCCCTCATGTGCTTTGGAGAATGGGTTGAACCCAGGGGTGAAATGCTCCCAGTTCAGACCGGATCACTCAATCCGGTAGCGATGGTGGCGGGTGGTTCGGAGAACTGGTAGCAAAAATCCCTGCCCCCCCATGCCCAGCTGAGCTGCGCAATCATCAGAGGCTTTTTTTTTACTTTTAAAAGCATTTTTTCTACAACCTCTTCAGCCGAAAAAATGCTTTTCAACGTTTTTAAAAAAAGCCTCTGATGATCATGCGGCTCAGCTGGGATCATCAGAGGCTTTTGATGGCCGTGACCGGGAGGATTTTTCGTCAGGTTCGCCTGATTCGCCAGTTGCGTCCCTTTCTGGATCGGGACTCCTTACGCACGGTCACTCATGCCTTCGTCACCTCCCGCCTGGACTATTGTTAACACTCTTTACATGGGGCTCCCCTTGAGGAGCACCCGGAGGCTCCAACTGGCGCAGAGTGCGGCCGCGCTGGTGGTAATGGGAGCGACATGGCGCTCCCATGTAACACCCCTCCTGCGCGAGCTGCACTGGCTCCCAGTGGTCTTCCGGGTGCACTTCAAGGTTTTGGTTACCACCTTTAAAGCTCTCCCTGGCTCAGGACCTGGGTACTTGCGGGACCGCCTACTACCACCAATAGCCTCCCACCGGCCGGTACGCTCTCATAGAGAGGGGCTCCTCCAGGTGCCGTTGGCCAAACAATGTCGACTGGCGGCCCCCAGGGGGAGAGTCTTCTCTGTGGGGGCACCTACTATCTGGAACGAGCTCCCCCCGGAGATACAGAGGATCCCGGATCTGTGCGCCTTCTGCCGCGCTCTAAAGACCTTTTTATTTCACCAGGCGGGCCTGGCCTAACTTTCTCCCTCTTTTTTAAACAATTTTAATTTTAATATTTTAATATTTTTAATATTTTTAATACTCAAAGTTTAAATTTGTTTTAAATTGATTGGGGTTTTAATCTGTCTGGGCCAAACTATTTAATTCAATTTTATTTCTGCTTTTTAAATTTTGTATGTATGTATTTTATTGTTGGCTGTTCACCACCCTGAGTCCTTTGGGAGTAGGGCGGTATACAAATCAAATAAAAGTAAAAAGTAAAGTAAAAGCATTTTTTTCTGCAACCCCACCACCAAGCCACGCCCACAGAATCAGTAGTAACAAATTTTACATTTCACCACTGGTTGAATCCCTGTTCTGTGTGAATACTGGAACACAGCTATCATGTCAACCCAGTCCTTTTCTTTAAACTAGACGTATCCAGCCCTCTAATCATCTTTGCTGTTCTTTGCACTCTTGAGTCTCGACATCTTTTTTCTATCATGGTGATCAAAACTGGACGCAGTATTCCAAGTGTGGTCTTACCAAAACAGTATAAAATAGTACTAACACTTCACATGATCTTTATATTATCCCTCTGTTAATGCAGTAAAAGGCTGTGTTGGCTTTTTTGGCAGCTGCAGCACATTGCTGGTTCTTACTTAAGTGGCTGTCCACTAGAGTTCTGAAATTACTCAACAATTAGTGCTGTTTAGCCAGATACTACCTATTCTATACCTGTGCCTTTGGTTTTTGTTAGCCAAGTATAAAAATTCCTTTCTTAAACTCGTAATACATATTTTATAAAGATAGCACAGCTTTCTTTTCATGATGCATTAAGGTTTGGCTTTTCTTCAATGCCCTTTTCCATTTAGGGATTTGAGATAGAGGCCCCCAATACTTATCCCTATATTCAATTATCCACATGCCTTGATTCTCTCTTTTCAGGAATATGTTTCCAAAATGCATTCCATTTTGGCATAGAACAGAAAATGAAAATTAAATTTAGGACCTGTTCTGTCTTTATAACTACTAAACAGAACCTTCTGCTAAACAGAACAGGCCTTCTTTTACATTAAAATCCTGAAGATTAGTACACCTGAATTGTGAAATATAGATCAAATATAATGAAATATACGGTCAAAGGGAAAATAGCAGTACTTTCAATTTGTCAAATTTTATGGAATTACTCTTATGCTGTGCATTTCCTGGCATTTTATTCTCCACTCTCCCTTTTATTTATTTCAATTCATCACATATATGGATACCTTTATACTATTACTATTAGTTGTTGATTTAGGTTGATTTGTGAATATTTGCATAATTTTGAAAGATCAGTTTGGCATGTTTTGTTTTATTATCAAAATTATAGATTTTGTTCAGCCAGTAAAGCAAAATAATTTTTGAAGACTGTTTTTTCTTAAATAGAGTCAGTATTAAGATAAACCACAAATTACAATTCTACGACTAGACTAGATTTTTTTATTGGCCAAGTGTGATTGGACACACAAGGAATTTGTCTTGGTGCATATGCTCTCAGTGTACATAAAAGAAAAGATACGTTCATCAAGAATCATAAGAGACAACACTTAATGATAGTCATAGGGTACAAATAAGCAATCAAGAACAATAACAATATAAATCGTAAAGATACAAGCAACGAAGTTACAATCATACAGTCATAAGTGGGAGGAGGTAGGTGATAGGAACGATGAGAAGATTAATAGCATAAATATAAATAGATGCAGCTATTTATCATACTCCTATTGCTCATCTTTTAAATCTGCTTCTTGTTATGCTCCTTCAGTTTAGTAAATAAGAATTAAAACTGTCAATTATGGAACTTTTGCAGAAACCATTAGAACAGAAGTGAAGGAAGTGAATTAAAAAATAAACAAACTGGCATTATTAGCACATGACAAAATGTACACTTCCTCGTATACAAACAGTGACCTTTTGATATGCATGCAGAATAAAACATTTATGACAAAATAGCTGCTACCTGCAGAGAAACAGTGGCTCTGACAGGATTCAGCTGCCAATCTAAAATTTAAATAACATGCAGAAAATATATTAACTAATTTCACTGGACTCAATACTAAAGTATTGTATTCAGTGGAAAGAATAAATATTCCATTTTCACAGTGCATTTTCGCAATCACTTCTCCAAACAGGTATCATTTCTAACAGGTGGGTGGGAATTGCCCCTTCTGATAGTTGCATAGTCCGAGGGGAAAAGTCACACATCACCTTAGGGCAGTGTTTCTAACCTTGATAGCTTGAAGTCCACCCATCTTCAAGCTACCAAGGTTGAGAAACACTGCCCTAGGGCAACCCAAACACAGCAGTGCGACTTTGCCAAACAAGTTCCAGAGTTTGAAGAATGGATGGCACACAAATTTCAGCTATAAAAATGGGCGTTCTCATCGACCCACCTAACTAAGGCTGCTTCCTTATATTTACTAGTTCCTCATCACGTCTAGGCTTTCTGTTGGTGCTTATCACTGTAGTGCAGACCTAAGATGGCCCCTTGAGGGCAAAGTACCCTTCCCATCACCCACTCTCCCTATTATTCTCTGCTTTCCCTGACTGGCTCCGACTTCTCTCCTGGCCACCATTAATGGTATTTCCCCACCCCCAGCATTGCTGTTCCTTTAAGTTTAAGATAATACACTCCAACAGATTTATGAGAGGGTGGGGGAAAACCCCAAAAGCGGAACTACGGCTCCTATCTGGTCGTACCACGCCCAGCGACTTAACCGCCTGCCTCGTTATCAACTCGGGCCAGGCGGTTTCGGCTGCGGCGGCGCTTCCCGTCTACAACCCCTCCAGGCGTCGAATAACTCCTGGAGACCCTCGAAAGTTGCCCTTCGCGCCGCTCGGCGCCCCTCCGCTGACCCCCCCCCCGCACTAAGTTTCTTTTTTTCCCCTCCCCCAACCTGAACCCGGCGCGACCTCCCGAAGGGCTGCACCTGGGACAGGCTTACCTGGCCAGAGTACTTTTGCCTGAGCCGGGCAGGCCGCGGAGCAAATAGAGGCTTTTGCTGAAGCGGCGAGCGTGGGGGCTGCCTTGGGAGCGGCGGGGCTGCTGGAGGCTGAGGCCCCCGAAGGCGCGAACCAGACTATCTTCCATAACGGCAGCACGGCGGCGGCAGCAGCTGCAGCCTCTTCATCTCCGGCGGCGGCTGAGCCTTTCGGAGTCACCTGGTGGTGTTTACAATGCCCATCGGCCGCGTGACTTGAGATGGGCAGCGCCGCCCCGCTCTGCTCCGCCCTCGTTTCCCCGGAGCAGAGTGAGGGCCGCGCCAAAGAAGCCGGCCGAAAGCGAAGATGATGCATTGGACGCCCCTCCTCCTCCCCCTCCGAGGACGGCTCTTTGGAGGGAAGGCCGGCCTGTGGCACTTTTGCCGGAAGACTATAGAGTCGGTCCCGGCTAACTAACGTGTAAAACCCCTCGCTGAGGAGGGCCCTCGGTCAGGAAAAGTCCAATCCGATGGAGGCTCCCGCGAAGTCAGCTCGGTCACGGTCCGTGGGATCAAGCAGTTGAATGGGCTTGGCGCTTCCCCCCAAGCTATCTATCCAGTAACTAGGCAGCGCTTGGCTTACCATATATTGAGCAAAGCAGCTGTTTGGGATTGCAGGCTCCGATAGTGGGACGTTGGAGCCCCCAGCTCTGGCTGCAGAAATCCGGGCAACCATTAGGTGGCGAAGAGTGTTTTGTTTCTGGGGAGTGAAGTCCCGCTCCGGAGACTGGGTGAGCTCTATTAAGGAGCCACCGCACAGCATAGCCATACTGGCAAGCGCTGAATAATTTGCCTAAATTGCGCACGGTACCTATTTGTCACATTCTCTGCCATCGGACAGCGGCTGATACCTTTCGTAACTTAATTTAGTTTTGAATGTGTTATTGGGAGTTATTATAAAAAGTCACCCGGATCGTTTCTCTATATACTGTACATTTCAGCTTGCACAACTACTCTGTATGCAGTTTATCATTTAATCCTAGCGTTTATTTTTTTCCCATGCCAATCAGTCTGTTATCTGTTTATAGTTACTGTTTATTATACTGTAACAAAAATGTTACAGTATGTAAATACAATATTTTAAAATATCCACTGGTTATTTTGCAATTGATGAGCTTATCTCTTTACTTATTTACTTATCTCTATCAATAAGTTACTTACTTATCTCTATCTGGAATTGGATCATTTTGAGTGAGTGGATGGAAAAACAAACAAAGGGTTTCCTATTACAACTAGTAAAAGTATTTAAAACATTTTGTTATATTTGTTAAAGTAGATAAAAGTAGTTGGTGCTGTAACATAATACCGTACTCATTTAGTCAGAATTGGTAATTTCTTCTAAATATTTTGGAGATGAAAATTCTTTAAAATATTACTATCCGACTTCCAAATGATAAATATGTTTTAGATAGTAATTATATGTTCTCATATTGGCTCTTTTCTTGACAGTAGAATATTTTAGATACTAGGGTTTATTGTATTTTGCTTCATATTTATTAATAGAACTAGTTGATTATGAAGTTACAATGTATGAACAGAGAATATAAATTATTTTTAAACAGATTCATCAACAATTTTTTGTATTTATTTATAGAATTGTTTCGTTTGCCAATCTTTTTTAATTTTTCTATACTATATTGGTTATTTTATTTTTCTTTTCCAGCCATTAAATATTACTGGTTATCCAGTATTATTTAACTACTACAGCTACTTCTACCTCTTCCCCTTCTCCCCCTTCCCTCTCCTTCTCCTTGTTCCCTTAGAGTTCTATTTATTGTTCTTATAATGAAGTAGCCAGTTATCTCTTTATGTACTTGAATTGTACCAGAACAATATACTATGTACTATTTAACCTGAAAGTAAACTACTGCACAACTAAATGCCCATCAAGTTGCAATTCTATTTGTGTACAAAGGTCTTGTGTTTTATTGTAGGAGTTGGAATTTACCACTTGTACTCATAGATTAAATTAATGAAAATATAATTTAGAAATAATAGAAATAAATAATTCAGCTCTGTACTACCTTTGGCATGGTGTCCAGTTCTGTGTGTATACCACATTTTAAGGAGGATTCGGAGAAAAAAAGTGATAGAAAGAAAAGCAATAAGGATAATCTTGGGATTAGAAACTAAAATATATGAGGACATGTCTATCTAGCATTGTAAAATGCTTATTGAAGGCATAGGATAGCGTCCTCCTAGCTAGCACCAAAGAGGTATCACACAGAAGACAAGTATAACTTGTTTTCTTGTTCCAGTATGCAGGACATAAAATAATGATCTTACTATAATGGCAAGCGGATGCCAGTTAAATGTTAACAAATTTTCTAATGGTTTGAAGAGTTACACACAGTAATTCATAGGGAGGAATTCCTCTCACTGGATATGTTCAAGAAGAAGCCGGATAGACCTTAGGCCAGATATGACGTTCATCTGGAGGATGGATTTGAGGGCCTGCATGACCTTTCCAAATCTATGATATTATATCCCTTAATTTTTTTTTGGTGGGGAGGGTCATATATACATGATTTAAACAGTTGAAGCCACATTATTTCACTTTGTCCTTTTAACAATGACAATCACTCTTCACAATTTTATTTGAAAATGAAATTCAAAAGCAGCAGGTGACTCGGATAGGGATTCAAAAAGTTTGATGCTTTGTACTTTTGCTGATTCTTGAAGTTTACTTTTATTCTAGATGGTCCACCGGAGGGAAAGCCAAAAAGCAAGCACATTCTGTAATAGAATAATAATAAAAAAAATCTAGTGAAAGATCAGCCCTAAGTATAACAGTCTTATAACTGTCTCATCCACCCAAACTAAAATTCATATATTAACAATTGCAATTAAATAACATTGACAGCTCATTTTATTGGGGCTTATGTGTAGTTTCAGTTGCAAATAAAATTTTAGATATTTTTAACTTACTAATTAATGCATTTCTCCACATTATAATGGTACTTTTGTTAAATAATCTTTCCCTCTGGATAATTACCTTTCTTGCATCTGCTTTGCACAAAATAGCTTAATTTATAACCAAATGTTATGCTCTGATCATAAATAAAAATATTTATATAATGTTATTAAGACATTTTAAAGTTATGCAAGAACTTACAATTTAAAATTCAACACAAAACAGGTATCATCATGGCAGTATTCCAAGAAGTTCCAAACATAGGATAACAACAACAAAAAAAAGGATCTGAGGGTCTTAACAATGGAGGATAGTGGATAGGGATGCAACCAGATACAGATAGTCCTCAACTATCCTGGGAGGACAAGCCGAGACAGAATTACAGTAGTAAATTGTGCCAATTATTATGACCGACCCAATTTTATGACATTCTTGTAGTATCACAATGGGGTTTTTTTTGCCAGAAACTGCAAGTAAACACCAGTTTCTTGCAAAAACATGATAGTTTGTGGTCACATGACTGACCATGGGATGCCATAAAAGTGGGCCAGGTTTCAAGTGCAAAAAATGCAACCATGTGCCTGGAGTGGGTGACTCTTAGAACTTGAATCTGGGTTTTTAGTACCATTTGATGGGGGTGGGGAGGGTCTCATAAATTTGAATGGTCATGAAGTGACCAGTCGTTAAGTAAGCACTACCTGTATAAGTAAAAAGATAAAAAAGGATGGTCATGGAAGAATATGAAGGTAAGGAAAGACATCTTTGTGAGATCTTGAAGGACGGTAAAAATTATTGCAGTTGTTTTAGGAGGACATATTGGGATCAAAAAACCAGAAAGAGAACCAATTATCTCAGCAAAACTTTGGATAAATATGAAGAATCCATATTAAACCAAGAATCAGAAGAAAAAAATTTGAAGGAGATAGCAGAAACAGTTCTTTTTGTTCAGGAGATAATTAAGAATTACTGCATGTTTGTACAGGACTTCAGGCCCCACATTGCATATGATCCTTGAAAGCTTTGGGGTATGACTGCCTAAACCTTTCTAGTTTGGGACAATTTAAATTTTTGTTTTGGGTAGTTTTAAAAACCTGCATTTTTAAAATGGGATGGAAGAGGAAAATTAAATACATGGGGAATAATATTAACTGAATATAATTAATTTAAATTACAATAAAATAAAAATTAAATTAATCCAATTTAGATTCCATCCCAGATTCACCTACTCTTTTTCATACTAACTACTTTTCACATACAGCCTCTGTTATGCCACTGATAAGTTAGTGCCCTTGGCCTGGAAAAGATTGCACACTGGTGTTGTAAAGGGAGTTATGGCACAATTTGGTTAGAAATAGTCTACAGAGAACAAATGGGACGGAGGAATCAAAAACTAAAGTAATACAATGTCCTCTTTAACAGAGTGGTAAGATGCTAGGGAATTTTCACACTGAACTATGGGTAACCAACAATACTAAATAATACACATTTTCAGCAATTATGGTTTTAAAAAATATATGAGCCTACTATTGCCACAGTAATATTGATCTTCTCTTGGTAAAGCCATTTTTTACTCTTGGTAATATTCAAAACAAACCAATCAATTCCTTTTTTCTTTATCCCGTCATTTTTTCTACAATGCAAAATTCACCTCAACAATTGAGACTAGCAAAACCAGAAGCAAACATGTTGACTCTGTGGAGCTCCAGTCTATGAATTTCATATTCAGAATGGGTCAAAGCTTAGAGCTAACAGAATCAAAATATTGGAAGAAATTACCTTTCTCCAAAAAAAAGGTTGATTGTTTTTAAATAAAATTTCAGAGAAGCTAGCATTATTGCTTGGATTATGTAGCTTGAAACAATTTTTTCAGAGCAATGATGATTCTCCAAAAGACATTTCTGGTTTTATCTCTGAAGATTTTCTTTCTTGACCATCCTTATTTGAACCCTGGAGAGCAGCTGCAGCAACTACAGATAGAGAGACAGTATAAAACAGTGTAAGGATTTTACATGCCTTTGTTTCTGTGCTGGTCAGGATCTTTCACCAGAAGGAACAGGACAGGATTCCCAGTTCCCAGCATCAATCTGTGGTCACTTGCTTACCTGGCTCTATACATTGATGCAGTATTGCCACTTTAATCTTACTACAATGTTGTATTATGACAAATATTTTGTGCTGGTTATAAATCAGCAAGTCACAAAAAGTCATAAAAACTCACAAAATTGTACTCACCGAGCAAGGAATTCTCTTTCAGTAGGTTATTTTCCTGTTTCTTCTGCAATAAAATATAAAGGAAAATGCTATATGTACCTTATATTTCTTCTGTCCACAGGAAAAAAAACATCCTTTAGCAAAGCAGGACCTGACAAAAGGAACAAGCAATGCTTGTTCCATCATCACATCCATTTTGTTGTGAGCTGTGGTGGCAGAGTGGTTAGAATGCAGTATTGCAGGCTAACTTTGCTCATATTGTCAGGACTTTGATTCCTTTGATCCTGACCGGCTCAAGGCTGATTCAGCCTTCCATCATTCCGAGGTGGGTAAAATGAGGACCCAGATTGTTGGCAATATGCTGACTCTGTAAACCACTTAGAGAGGGCTGTAAAGCACTATGAAGTGGTATATAAGTTTAAGTGCTATTGCTATTGTCTAATAATTGCTGTGTATCATTGCATAAATTACTAGGTATAATTTAACATGACTAACATCGGGGTGAAATCTAAAATTTTTCCCTACCAGTTCTGTGGGCATGGCTTGGTGGGGGGGTGTCCTGTGACTGAGTGGGCGTGGCCAACTCAATGTCACTCACAACCATGCCCACTCAGTCACAAGACCCCCTCCCACCAAGCCACACCCACAGAACCCGGTAGGAAAACTTTTTAAATTTCTATTCTGCCACCCACTCGTCACCCGCTCTCTCTTCGCTTTGGGTCGGGGGCCAAGGCTCAGGGATGCGCCATTCCCTGGGGCCCTGGAGCCACCCCCTGCTCATTGCCTGCCTCAACCAAGTCGGGGAATGCACCATTCCCCAATACCAGCCTTGCCCTGGAGCCACTGCCCGCTCTCTCATCACCAAGCGGCGTGTCCTTACCTTTCTCCCGCAGCTGGCTGTCAGGGAAGGCAAGCACCCGAAAGTTACCGGAGTCGCTCAGTTTCCTTCTTGAATGAGCTGCCACCATCGCCGCCCTGGTCCATGCGCCAGCTGCGCAAGCACACACCCAATCTGCCACTGATGAGTAAATTAAATAAATGGTGCGCTTGTGCAGCTGGCGCATGGACCAGAATGGTGATTGTGGAGGCTCATTCAAGAAGGAGAGTGAGCGACTCCAGTAACTTTTGGGTGCTTGCCTTCCCTGACAGCCAGCCGCGGGAGAAAGGTGAGCAGTAGGATACACCGCGTTGCGAAGGGTGAGCAGGCAGCGGCTCTGCGGCAAGGCCGGAGTTGGGGAATAGTACTTCCCCAACTCTGGAGAATGGGGCGGGTGGGCGGAGCCTCCAGCTGCCATTGCTATCGGTTCTCGGAACTACCAGCCATCATTGCTACCGGATCGGCCGATCCGGTCCGATCTGGTAGCATTTCATCCCTGACTAACATCCATCAATTATTTTGTATAATATATAGGTGAGTAATGGCCATACCTCCACAGATGTCTTCCATTGTAAATAGATCTCCTTTGATATTTCCCAGTCAAGAGGAACTACATAATCATCTGGCGATAAAATATCTACAAAACAAGATCACACAAAGTGTTTTTAATCTACTCATAGGTTTGAAAGTTTACATTAAATAGGTGTGACAGTCATTTTATTGTAAATCAAGCCCAAGAGCACATTGGTTATTTAATTATGATGTTACAATTAATGGCATAGCATTGAATTTGCAAGATAACTGGGCTATTAAACTTGATTCACTCTTACACATATCACTTTTTTACTTAAGGCTTATCAACTTAAAATTGGGTCTTGTGCTGAATGAAATGAAAACTATAAAGTTTTTTTTAAATTATTTGAGATATTATAGTGGGAGCAATGAAAATAAAATATGCAGTGTGACTTCATTTATTGTTTATTGAAATTGTCATTGTTTTATATACCTGATGCTTTGGAACTGCATAAATGAAGGTATGTAATCCAGGATAGAAAATGTTTGTTATAATTGCAGCAGTCAAATATGAAATACAGGTAGTCCTCAATTTACAACAGTTCATTTTGTGACCATTCTAAGTTACAACGTCACTGAAAAATGTGACTTATCCCCTTTTTTCATAGTTACAACCTTTGCAGCATCCCCATGATCATGTGATCAAAATTCAGATGTTTGTCAACTGGTTCATATTTATGACAATTGCAATGTCCTGGGGTCACGTGATCACCTTTTGCAATCTTCTGACAAGCAAAGCCAATGGGGAAGCCAGATTCACTTAACTCAAAACAGACTGAATCCAGTCTCTGAACTATGGTTTGTCCTTTACCACAACATCACCACATACTACATTTACTGCAACAGATATAGTGCAGTAAGGAGGTATAAAGAAAAAAAATTAGAAAAAATATGAACAATTGGGGAACCATAATATCTGAATGGATTTTACAAAACAATAATGGAAAGACAACTTGGATGAGTAAGGTAGATATAAATTTAACAACCAGTTATTGATAGATTTAGGCAAGGAGAGGGTGCTTTCCACACTTAGACTGGGAATATCAGCTGGCCAACTGTGTGTGTGATTTTTTTTTATGTTTTGATTTTTTTGGAAGCCACCAGAACCATTTGGAAGTGGGCAGCATATTCCGTTCTAAAACAAACAATTGGAATTCTTCTGGCAGTTTCCTTTGGACAGAGATAATTGGTTTTTAAGGCTCTATGAGCCCTTCCATCTTAGGTAATGGATTGGAAAGAGCAATCAACCCCAATTCACCTCAATAGCAAGAATAGTGTTGCATTAATGGTGATCATGATCTTGGCTCAGTTGCTTTTAGAGACCACTTGCTGCTACTGCCATTCCACTTTGGATGAAATGATGAACTCATCATTTCATCCAAATTGGGAACTGTTTCTTAAGATTTAAAATGGGGATCATTGGCAGAGAGAATGACCAACAGCTAGACTAGAGCTCAGCTGTGATTTTGAAGGTTGCTGCTCGCTGGATCAAGAAAGTTGATTTAGGCAACTGTAAGATGGCATCTCAGTGGTAGTAAAACCAGTAGGTGTTTTCACCCTCATCAATTATTCACTCTCTCTTTTCAGCCAAGGAACAGTTGATCCAGTTGTAGTAAATTGAATTTTAAAGTAGAAGCCAAAGATTCATTCAATACAATTGGTTAGCTTTCAGTCTATATGTTGAAGCAACATGACATAAGGTGAGTCATAGTATTTATATTTTGTTATAAAATGATTAATAAGCTAGAGATGATATTGTGTAGTATCCTTTGTAAAGCTACATGGGGAAAAATCTAGAGAGTTTCATTTAAAAGTTCTAGTATTACTAACTGGCAAAATTAAACTATTGTCAGTGTGGTGACCAACTGAATAGTATGATCATGTGACCAGAATAAGAAATATCAACAAGACTGTGAAAATTATTTGTTGTAGTGATGTTGACATTGGTCCTATAAGCAAAACACTCCCAGAATAGTTTGAACAGTACTACCGTTATCTATAAAACATTCTCAAAGAGAAAAGGCATCAAGGGCTGGAATATTTTTAAAATATCAATCTTCTCACTTGAACTAAATATTTGAAAACCTAAAACTATGGCATTGCTTAAGCAAATGTGGAACTGATGTGCCCATTTACGGGACATGATTAAGAAACATGTAAAATAATTAAATACACAGAAAATAATTTAAATTGAAAATTGGCAAGCCTGAAATCTAAACATTAATCACAGGATTTTTATGAGGTTACTCTTAGTTCACGAAGGTATACCCTAATCATTAACATTAAAATGGGATTTTCAGTTTTTTTAACCTGGCATTTTTAACCCCCAAAGTAAGCAATAACATTAACTTCTGTATAAAAAGGCAATGAATGCTAAAAATGTGTGCTAAAGTTTAACCTACTAAATTATTTTTTAAAATTCAACTATATGAAATTCTACATTTTCCTCAACTTTATTTTAGCTAATAATTACCTAATGGAACTCCTGGAGAACCGAAAAGTTCTACTAGTTGAAGTGCAAATCTTAGTGATAAAGGAAGCTCCATATTACTGGATTTTGTATATGCGGAATCTTGAACATCTTTGATCTGAGAATTTACTTTTTGTTCACGTTCATTAATAACTTCCATATTTTCAAAAGGTTCAGCCATAGTGTTTGTAAGGCATTCAGTAATTAGTTTAACTGAATGCAAAATATCTGGCTGAGTAGTTGAAATATCTGGAGATATCTTTTCCTTTTCTTTAATTTCTATTGTTACATCACATTCAAACAATTCTTGCTCACTTGGTGAGGAAGCTTTACACGAAACAAAAGTACATTCATGAATTGGAGTATCAGATTCTTTTGTTGAAATATTCACAGATTCGTCTGCAAGTTGATTGGAACCATTGTGTAAGGGAAGTTCCACATCAAAATCAGAAAATTCAACTACTGCATTGTAATTGGATGCTTGAAGTTCACAGCATTGTTTGTTCTTTTCTAGAATGTCTTTATTTGAAATGCCTTCTTTCTCTGTTACTGTATCTATATTGTTTAGCACTTTCTGATTCTTTTTAGGAGGAATATGCCGTGGTAAATCAAAGTTTGGGGCCAATTTGAAGATTCTTTTATATTTCTCTTTTTTCTTTGGTAAAGCTAATATACATTCATCAGTTGTGAAACTGGCTTTCTTTCCACTTCCTCTGACAAATTCACTAGCATTATCACATATCTTATTTTCCATTAGCAATAATGACAAAGGCCTATTTGTTGTATTGTTACTTTCATGCAGAAGTTTTCCACTGTTTTCCTTCACTAATTCTTTACTAGAATTATAATCAGTTATTTCTGTTGTTGCATCTGAAAGCATCTTCTTAGGCCTTTTGACCTTTTTTGGTCTTTGCTGAAACATTTTAGATACATCCTCAGGCCAAATCAAACAGGATTCATTTTTCTCTGTCTTGGTCTGAAATTGTTCATCAACCAAATCAAAGGAAAAGAAAGCCCAGGAATTCATTTCATTACTTTTTGAAGTTCCATGTGGATGTGGAAGAGTTGTTTCCTCTTCATTGCTTAACTTTTGGTTTCCCTGGACCAAGTTTTCAACAGATGTATTTTTGTTTTCTTTTTCAGTCAATACAGTATTTTTTCTTGCATCATTTTGATCTGATTGTTGAAATGAATGTTGACTATGATCTAAAGTGTTGTTGTCACTTTCTGCAAGCGATATGCTTTTGATCCCATTTGATAAATGACAATTGGATAATTGGCCACCTATATTTTCATTAAGAGTAATTGATAGTGATACATCTTCAGTAATATCTGCGTTTAGTGACTTCTTTAAAGACATTGAATTCACCACGACAGAATGAAGGAATTCCTTTTTTTGCAATTCAGAAAGCTGTAAATAATTATACTTCATTGAGTCATTCTCACTGTCAAATTTAGCTTCATCTGGATGGCCAGTCACTAATTCTGATTGTCCATTGTCTTCTGAATTTTCTTGCTCACTGTGTGATAAATCCCCATCACTTGGAATTAAATGTCCATCTGATTTTATGTCCACGGATGTAATAACAGCATTTTTTATTTTTCTGTTCCTCCTTCGTTTCTTTTTTTGTTTTATCTTGTGTAATCTGTGTTTCCTCTTTACAATCAGTTCCCTAAATAGAATAAAGAACTAAATATGAACAAATTATTATGAATGCTCTTAGTGCAGGCATACACATCATGACTAATTATATAACTCATGGAGCATCCCCTTAAGACAGCTATGGAGTGATCCAACTTTAATCACATCAACAGATTCATAACATTTTTTTAAATATTCAAAAGTTCCACAGAAAATATTTTGTACTTAAATCTTAGATAATAAAACAGAATGTACTTAGCAAGCTTAAAAACAGAACAGGATGTTGTGCTGGCATGATATATTAACCAGCATGAAACATTCATATATATACATATATATATATATATACATACATACATACATATATATATATATATAAAATTTTTAAAAATTATTTTTAAAAACGTAAACATAAAATACATCTTTTCAAAACGAAGCATTGATTGCGTCATAAATTGGTACAAATCACTAACAAATCTTAATTTTCAATTAACACAACTTAATATTTTACTCAATTATTTCCCTAAATTCTGTGTATTTAACAATGCCATTATCCCAAAAACCCGTTACTTAGAAACATTCCTATATATTTTTGTTGTTACATGAGAAGGCATTTCTAACCAGAAAATACTAGTACAAAAGATCTATTCAAGTTGTAATATAGAATTCATTACTTTTTTCTAGTTAGTTATGGAAGACATAAGAAAAAAATCCTCTCTGATTATGGTTTCATCATGGAACTGTTACAAGATGCCTGTAGTGTGTTTGATGGATATTTTTAAAATAGGTATCAAAGACCAAACTGCTCCAATCTGCTTTTAACTGAAATTTGGAATTCATCCATATCTTTAAGTTCTAGTAAAATTCATAGAATATCATTTACATTAAAGTGGATTTCTGTCTGGAGAAAAAAATGTTAATTTACATTGTTTACTTCATTTCATAGTTTTACTCATGTGCAATTTTGAAATGATGTTTTGCCCTGAAAAGATACATAACATACATAAATTATTACTGGGAGGATGTTGGTTTTAAAATTGAAAGAGTGGTTACCATTTTCAGCCTCTAACATGCCATAATATTTTTATTAATACAGTATTATTTGACCTCACCTCATCTTATTCTCAAATTGTTTATGGATAATCCCTAAATGAAGAACAAAGCACATAAAATATGTTAGCTGACATCAACTGGCTAATTTATGCATCCATTCATATAGAATTCCATAATTGAATTTATGCATGGACACTATGGAACAGAAATGTTGAAACAGACTGGCATTAGGTCTCACCTAGCATGGTTCTTCTTTCCTTCAGTCAATTAAGTATAAATTCTGTATTTATTCTCACTTTCATTTCTCTACTTGATTTCCTGAGAGATTTTTGATTGCAAATTTGTCAGAGTAGGAAATTCTTGTACACTGTAAAAAGCTACAGTATATATGCTAAACTATCATACATACAGTGTTTATGGTTGTGTCTGTCTCTCCCTCTGTGTATAGTCTCTATAGGGAAAAGCAAAATCAAGATTCTAATCAGCTGTTCACTCCTTCATATGAATAGTAGCCACAAGTCTATTTGCAGTCATATGTCAACATATACCAAGGAGATAGATTCAAACTTGCAACAGAAGAGGGTAAAAGTTATGTATTACTAAAACTGTCTATCATGACTTTAAACTACCGTAGATGAAAGAGTGTATCATAGAGCAACAATTTTTGAACCAAGAGACCTCAAATGGACTAATTTGAGGAATGTGTCCGAAATCTGAGATCCAAGACTGCTGAAGGAATGAAATTTTAAAAAGTTGTAGCTGCTTCAGTGCTACTGGCTCCTGTTGCACTGCTGGGCTGCTGCTATGGTTACATGATCTTCGTTTTCAACATTCTATCTTGCAATCACCCACTGTCCCACCAAACTATAGCCACTTACCTGCTTGTTGAGTAGGGTAGGATAGGAAAGGGAAGATCTCTGATGCTTCCTGCCAGATTCCCTCAAGGAAACTCAATGAGGAAGCCAGCAGGAAGTCGCTCCTGATCCTATTGCTTCTTTGCCAACCCTTGGTCATTCTGTTTCTCTCTTTAAATATCTCTGAAATGATGACCCAGTGGGGCATGAGGTGGAAATAAATTTAGAACTGTTCTTCCTTATCTACCATTTTTCTCTTTGTGTGCAGGGAGTAATTCAAAACTAGCATTTTCTGTTTATGATCTTCATGGTAGCAGGAAGAGGGGTGATTCTTAGCACCTTATTTTGCCACGTTAATTGCATTTTCTGTCACTGTGCTCAAAATCCAAAACATTGTATCACACACATAGTTGGTATTGGCAATAATAAGGCCTAATATTTATACTGTAAATTTATGGATAAATTAACCTCCTCTTAATGAATACCATGGGATTTAGTTCTGAATGAACATGTATAGGACTGCATTATTAATCACTGTTAATAATAATCATACTTACCTGGCGGGGGACATACCTTGATCATATTAATCACTGTTATCTACAATCACTTAGGTTTGTTTTATTTACTGTCATATGTACATACACAGGTCATAATATATATAAATTCAAAAGAAAAATCTTAAATTAAAATTTATTTTGTTCCCTTCTATGTAACATTAATAGGTAATTTAATATTAATATTTATTATTTTAGTGTTTTATCTTGTTTTTACATGGTTGTACGCTGCCTACGGTCACCTCTTAATGAGATGGCTGGCATACAAATTTAATAAATAAATTCATACATGAATATAAGAGATGCAATGTCTGGTTCAAAGAAAAGACAGCAGAAATTTCTGAAAGCTACATTGAAAAATGTTTGTGATATTTGAAAAGACAAATGTATTCAACACCTTTAAACTTATCTATTTAGTTATTCTTAACTCCCATCCTGATTGTGTTCCTAAGAGCCTTACAAGACCTTGCTGTTCTCCTAGGCAGCTTAATTTTAAATTCTTAACAAACCAATGCAAAAATCAAGTACATGGTCTAGGGCCGTGTTGGTGAACCTATGGAACGTGTGCCAGAAGCAGCACGCAGAACCATCCCACGAGGGATGCGCGGCCTCATTGGCTCCTTGTCCACGTTCCTGTGCACACACGTGCGCCAGTCAGCTGGCCTTCGCACGAGCGGGACTGGCGAATCCCGGAAGAGCAGCATTCCATCACGCATGCATGAGCCGGCACCCGAACTTCCAGGTTTACATTGCGCGCATGCGTGATGGCCAGCTGTTCATCGGGCACGCATCCGTGCTGGAAACAGGAAGTTTGGGTGCTGGCTCGCGCATGCGTGACGGAACGCTCTTCTGGGTTTTGCCACTTCCGTGCGTGCAAAGGCCAGAAAGGCCACACAGTCCAAGTGGGATGGTTTTGCGTGCCATTTTTGGCATGCAGACTGGCACATGGTGACATAAAAGGTTAGCCATCACTGGACTAGTGCAAAATCCCCAAAATTCAAATCTTGACTATGGCTGATTGAAATGTGTCCCATCACTATTTGATTATTTTACCATGATTTACTGAATAGGAATCCAAACTAAACCATCCACATCCACAACCCTGGGCAGCTTACAAAACAGTAAAAACAACCCCTCCAACCCAAATAATCAGAACTAAACAAAAACTGAGTAAAACTCACAATGACCTTGGACAACTCTCCCCTGCACAATCTTGCTGGGATCCAACCTCATGCTACCCCAATGCTCTTGAAAAGAATCAGCTCTTCAAGGCTATTTAGAGGGTAGATGAAAAGTAGTCTCACAAATAACCTGGTCCCATGCCATTTAGGGTTTTAAAGGTGGCAACCAACACCTTGCACTGTAACCAGAAAATAGAAGCTAGCGCTGCTCACACAGTGGTGTAATATGAACATACCATACAGCAACCAGAACTGCATGTGCTGCCAATTCTGAACTAGTTATAAGTTCCAGATGGTCTTCAAAGGCAGCCATCTGTAATCATGGAAATCCACTAGGAAGTCACCAGTGAGCAAGGACTCCTGACCCATGAATGGTGCAACTGGCACACAAAATGGATCTGTGCAAAAGCCCTCCGAGCCATGGTTGCTATCTACTCCTCAAGCAGGAGCCACAAGCTAGGAGGATCCCAAAGTTGTGGACCAGCTCTGTTCAGGTGAAGGCTACCCCATCAAGTGTCAAAGAGGACCAAAAACAGAAGAGTCTCTTGCTAGGGGTGAGGCAAACTCAAGTCCTCCTGATTCAAATCCTTACAGCCTCCAGGTATTGGACCAACACTGGATAATGTTATTTGGCCAATTGGGTGGAAATATATAGCTGGATATCACCAGTATATTGATACCGCATCCTGTGCCACTGGATAATCTCTCCCCATCTCATATAAGGAGGGGTGAGACTTAAGCACTGAGGTTCTCCTTATTACAGGGTACTAGCATTTAACCTATCCTGTCCCACCAACACTGACAGGAACTGGTTACAGAGGAAAGAGAACCACATCCAAACAGTGCCTCCCACTCCCAGCTCCAGGAACCAGCACAGAAGGATACCATAGTCAATAGTATCAAAAGCTGGTAAGAGGTACAGGAAAATCAGAATGGATGTACCATCCCTTCCCAAGCTCTTCACAGGTCATACACCAGTGCCACCAACACCTTCTCTATGTCTTATCAATGCTGTAACAGTCTGAACCCTGATTGAAAAAGATCCAGTTCCAGATCACTTAATCCAGGGTACTTTGAAACTGAGTGCCTAACTTTCCGTAAAAACAAAGGTTGGATGGAAGTTATTTAACATTGTTTCTTAAAGTGTGGTACTCAGAACTGGGTGTATACTCAAGCAGGGTCTGACTAAAACAGAATAAACTGGAATTATCATTCCTGTGATTTGGAAACTATTTTCTTAAAATTATATTTGTCCTTTTGCAGTCATATTTCACTGTTCTCTGATAATCAGTCTGTAATAATCTTTTATTCCAATATATTTTTCACAGGTATTATTACTAAGCTGCATGCTAAGCCTTTGCATTTGATTTCTGCTTCCAAAATGGGTACTGTAACTTGGCATTGTCTATTTTTCAGATCATCAGGACCACCCCCAACAACTATTGCCTAGAAGCCGATTTTTACAAAAAAGACAAAGTGCTCCCTCCAACAAAATGAATAAACAAATAAAAATTAAACGTGACTTTTTCCTGCCTTAGGAGATCTGCCACAATTCCACGTTTTTAAAAAGATGTATTGATTCTTGTACAATTTGTTACTTTATCTATTGCTCCATTTTATTTCCTTTTTAATGTTTCATTTTTAAAGTTTCTACACTACTCAATTTCTAAATTACAGGTAGTCCTTGAATTATGACCAGTCACTTAACTGTTGTGAAGTTGATCTTTTAGGCAAAACTCACCACTCCCAATATCTTTGCTAGAAACATTAGTGTGCATCTGCTTTTACAAGAAGTGTAATTGAATGCACCCCCTCAATTTACAAATAGCTTGTCTGTGCAGGAAGCCAAACAGAAGCTACTCATATTTCCTCCTCGTCACCTTTCCTCCCATCCTTTTTGTGCACCTCAATTTTCCCAATGCACATTCGGGACTCCCTTTTTTCTTATTCATAGAAGTCACCAACTTCATACATGTCATCCCTCCTCCTTTGCTGCTGGGACACAAGATGGTATTGGAAATACTGGCCATCTGATTCATCTTGTGCAAGTTTATGGAGAGGGGGAAGAGGAGGGTCCTTTGAAGTTTTCACTTAGGCACCTTCTTCTCCGCTTAAGCCCAACAGGGACCTGGTGGGACTAGGAAAAGGCCTATGGGGACCCAATGAGTGGGAAGCAGCACATGGAGTGTCTCATGGGGTAGGGTGACCTTTGGAGAGCTGGCCTATGCCTGTGTTAGTCCACCCAGGACTTCTAAGGCATCCCGTGCTTCACTTAATGAGCCACACATTTGTTTAATAAGTCACTGGGGGGAGCAGGGATGGGAGGATTGATGCTTCTCTTAAGGCCATCATCACATGAAAACATAATGGCCAAGCTCCATTATTTCAAGGATTACCTGTATACATCATATTTTACAAAGGCAAGATTGAAATAAAGTTAAGTTTAACTTTAAAATACATTAAATCTTAATAGCATTACATAAAGTATTTCAATTTTCAAAAATATATATTATTGTTACCTGTAGGATTAGGGTATAAATACTGGAAATAAATTAAGTACATAGTATTAAAAATATGTATATACTGTTTTTCCATACTGTGACTCTTAAAAGCAGTTTACAATAAAATGATTAGGATTCCATAATACAGCCACTAAAACAATATAAAAATAACATTAATTATAAATAAGAAGGAAAACAAAAATAACCATTAATACAACACTCAGTCAGTGAAATATTGTAAAAAAAGCCAAATTATCAACAGGTATAAAAAAGATGTAACAGTAGGTCCTCACAAATTTGCAGGGAAGGGCCACCTGTAAAATAACTGCAAGAGAATGTTTGCTTTTAGCACATGCAGGAAGATCTTCCTTGACTACGTCCATCAGATATGTGCTTTCAAATAGTTTATGTCAAAAGCAAAACTATCTCAGTAACTAATTGGAGGGTACTGTAAATTCTTTAGGGTATCCCACTGAATAAATTAGTGGTTACTTCTGGAATAAAATCAGTGATAGTGCCATACATAGAACATTGCAGTAATCCACCAGATGTGAACAATTAAGGTCAAACTAACCTATGCTGGAAAGGGAGCAGGAGCTGATATACAACTAAAATTACAAGCACCCCAGATGACAGGTTATTGTGCCATAACTGATGACCATGACCCTAGAAAGACTTCCAAGCTATGTGCTTCTTAAATGAGGGCAATATGTAAGTTCTTAATTCCCATATCTGGTAATTCCCCACAAGGTCTTGCAAGATTCAACCTCAATTTATTGGCCCTCCTCTATTTCCTAAATGCACTAGTTTCAAATCATAACTCACTTTCTTCTGTTTCTGATGTTATAGAGAAGAACTCAAATGTCATTAGCATAATGATGATACTCAGACCCCAAACACCTAACAACCACAGTAGAATTGTTAAGTAGTATTGAGAACCAAAATGTGCCTTGCGAGTTTCCCCAACCCAACTCCCTCATATGCACAGGGATATACACATTTGTTTTCCTACTGATTTTTTTTTTTTTAAGCTGGAACCCAATCCGTTCAAACTGACATAAAGGTGAAGACTTGCCTTGCTTGCTCACATGCTTGTTTCACTTTTGTGGCAACAAGATGATGATTAATACAAAAGTAGAAAAAGTGGAGCTTGTTGTATGCTATAAGCAAAAGTACAAAATTGGGGACAAATAATGTCTACTTCTGAAAGGAAAAGTCACCTCCATATCATATGAGGCTTTTCTGGTAGACCAGATCAGAAAAAACAGTAATACTAGAGCTGCATTTTATTCAGATAGACTATAACAACAGAATCTTGCAAGTTTGATAGAGTTTCTCTTTCCCTTGTTCCCCAGTGAGTCAGGAAAGAGCCAACCCAGGTTCCTTCTTAATGTTACCTCTTTTTTAGCCTTAAGGAATGCTTTTGTCTTTTTTGTTTAGGTAATGGTTCCTGAATCTTTGCCTCAAAGTTATCTCCCTAGTTTTCTGCATATCATGATCAGCTAGATAATTATGCTGAGATGAACAAAGGCAATATTCTTATTACTAATGACAAAATATGTAGTATTAACTTGCAAAATACTGGTGCACCGATTAATAGTTATAAGCACACATTGTTAAATGCAAAGTTTAATATATTAAACTTAACTTAATTTTTACAAGAACCTCTTCTACTTAAAAAAAGGAAATGGCAATGGAGCAAACAAATTAAGCAGTAAATTATCCAAAATATTTTTTAATTATTTCTATTTAGTATATTTACATGCATATTTTTCAATACATTAAAGATTAGGACACACAAAAATTAATAACTATCCAGAATTCAATCTGGTGTTCGAGTCTCATTTGCATGATTCTTCAATCCTCTATGTGTTTATCTTTTAAAAGAAAAAGAAACACAAGAAACAGAAAGTCATGTTTGTATGTTTGTATAGTTATAATAAATAATAAAAAAGTAGAAAAAGTAGAGTTGTAGAGAAAAATAATTGATCAAAACTGCACTTCAGTAGATACTATTGCCAGATATTACCATGTAGTTAAAGAGATTTGGGGTTTTCAAATATGACTGTTGAAAAAAAATCACTTAACTACAGTATTCTGACTAGTAAATATTCCATCCACTTTACGAGGTAACTTTCATGAACCTGGGTGCCTTAGAGATGTATTGATTTCATTTCCCTTCCCAGCCAACATGGTCCTTAGTGAACATTTGGAAGTTGTAGGTGTAGAATGATCTACATATCCTACATTTGAATTCACTGTCAAAGGGCAAAGTGTAATGGAACCTTTATTCCATCATGTGGATATCCTGGTGAAGGCTGAAGGTTTCATACAAAATCATACAATATAAGTAAAAGTTTTCTGTAAGGTTGAGTCAGTAGAACAACATGTCAGCCTAGACATGAGAGATAAAGTGAATATTTCCATTAATAATTTGATTATCTAGAAATATTATGGAAGAGTATGTTTAAATTGTATTTCAGGCTGCTGCTTTAATAAATGTCTTTACTTTTTCAGATTTCATCCCTGAGCATGGGTATTAGGCCCTGCATAAATTTATTTCTTTTAAAATATAGTCATGAGGGCCAAATTATTTCTACTAATAGTTCTTAATAATTTATAGGAACTTTTTATACAGGGCATGCTACTCTTTAACTTCCAAAGGTTCCCATGGAGAAATGGAGCCTGGTGTAAAACTCAATTCCATTGAGACTGGATTGCTGAAACAGTAGTACAAAACCATGCAAAAAGAAGAGGGATTCAATTTATTACATGGCATTAGCACGAAGACCTTTTGTGAATTCAGCCACAAACGTATCATGAACTGGATACTGTATATATCATATCCTAAACAAATGTAATATGGTGTAACTAATGTCAGTTTCACTTTTTCAACATATTTGATTGTATTAAATTTTTTGTAAGAAAACTAAGTACCCATATCAAAAGGCACAACATTTAACATACCATAATAGCGTGGATTTAGAATTTGATAAAAAAGTTCTATGTGAGAACTGATTTATAAGAATACAAATCCCATGCTGCATGCTGATATTCAAAGTCACAGATTTTAACTGCAGAATCTTGCTACCACTTTTGCAACTTACAACTTGCACAGATAAAATTCTGTACAGATCAGAAAATGGAAACGTAAGAACTTCAGCTGAATGTCAATGTTTGATTGATAAGCTTCATAATAACATAACTGTTATCAATAGATATGGAGAACTTGAAATGCTACTAAAAGAAGAAAAAAGAATTGTTCAAATGTAATTCCTATATTAAGTGTTACCCTATTGTTATTTGTTTATTAAAAATCCATGATATTCTATTGAGAAAAAAAAACTGCTCAGCAGTTTGTGGTATAAGTGAAATGTTGCACTAAAAATTAGCGATTATCGCAAGTTTCAATAAAATCAAGATTAGTACAAATATAAAATGTGAAAGTATTTTACATTTTAATATTAAACATTTACATTTTTATAAATAATTCCAAGATATTTAATCTGCATTAAACCTATTTTAGTCACAAAAGAAATTAACTGCATATTTAAAAATGATCAAGGAATTAAAGTCTTTTCAATAGATTGTGTAATTGTGTACTCTAATTGTGTATAAATGGCAAGCTATTACTGATAAAGAAAATGGACCTTAAATGTATCCTTGCTTATGTGATACATTACAAGTATTCCAAGAGACTGAACAGTCTCCCCACCTCTGTCTTCTTTGTAAATATGGTCTTTGTGAAGTTTTATGAAAAGGAAGCACTGAATTCATGACAATGGGTATCGAAATTTGATATTCATATCTTTCCAGCATTTGCACAATCTTCTCACGACTGACCCCATGTTTATTCCTCCTATAAAAGAAAATAATTTAAAGAGATAAAAATCCGATCATCTTGGAATACCACTTAGAATGCCTTCAGTTTGTGTTCTTCAAAAAAAATTGCAAGGACCAATATATATTTAAGTGGAAAAACATCAATTGAGCAGTGATTTTGAATGTAAAAGATGTTCAAAAAAGTAGCAGCAGCATGAAATATTTCTTCATTTCCTTTGTTTAACTGCTGCCAAGTATCCTGGCACAGGGTACCACTGATATATTGGATTTGTAATACCTGAATGGACCTCTGGGGCAAGTCAATAATAGGACTTGTATGTAGCCTGCAAGCCCTAGGGAATTTGTGGATCAATTGAATAACAAAAGGAGATTGTGAATGAAACTCTATGAGCATAAAAGGAAACTGTAGTTATAAGATGTATACCAAGAAGTTGGTGTTGACTCTTAGAGATCACATAGATAAATTTCCTCTACCATGATCTGTTCCTAACCTCCAAAGGTGCACCCATTGCTGTAACTGTACAGCAATTCTGCTGTCACTGTAACTGAACTATCCACCTTACTTAATTACAAGCATCAGCATAATTAAAAATTAATAAAATATCCAAGTGAAAGCACAGTGTGTCATTCTATTTCACAAAGCCTAGAAAAGAAATTAGTCTTGGAGCAGGGAAAAAAGATAATTTCAAGTTTATACAAAAGTTTTCAAAAGTTTCAAGTTGCATATTTCTCAAGTCTCATACATTTTTTTTTCAAATGAGTAAAGTATAATTTAAGTCTTACTTTTCTAGTTCTTCAGGATTAAACTTCCACCATGTATCAGGTTCATGGAATTCCACATGGTAGCCTTTTTCTAGAGCCTAAGCAAACAAGAATTACAATTATAAAAGGAATCAAATAATAAGTTTTTCTGATCTTGTCTGCAATCCTTATATACCAAATTGGAAATAAGTCCTATTATGTATAATGGGATTTCTTTTAAGACGACATGTATAAGATTGTATTTCAATTTCAGCATATTTAACATATTTTTATTCCAGTAAAAGTTTTAAGTTTTATTGAGATTTTTAACACATGATGAAATGTATGACAAAAATGATTAATACATTTACAGAAATTTGATTTATATAATTAATTTATAAAAGTGAATCTCCATTAAAAGTGGCTACTTTATTTACCGCTTTCACATAAGGCTTCATTTCCCAGGCTTGCGTATTTGTGTTGTCTATAATAATTGGGGATCTTCCTAGATCCATTGCTTCTTTTGCTGCAATACATAAGAATTCAATTAAATAAATGGCAGCTAAAATAATTTAGCAAAAATAATTTTGAAAACCTCCTGACAGAATAAAAGTTGAAGAGGCCTATCATCTCCCTGTTCCTGTTTGAATATATCCGGTTGACTAAGCACTGGCACAGAATGATAGACTAGACTAGACTAGTCACTGCTTGATTTAGCTCTTCTTAAATTCTGAAGACTATACTTAATATCATAAACATTTTCTAATTTCATAAGATCTAGCAAAATGTTTTGATAGCCTTTACATCTTCTGTACAGTTATTATCTACATTGCCTCACCCTTCCCATTAAATATTCAAAGATGCCCCAAATCTGCATTTATATATGAATGGTCAAGTGATTGTTCATATAGAAAATTATTGATCATGTTGAAAAGTACAATTTGCAAGAAAAAGTACTAAGCTTAACTTGGTTTGCCTTTACCCTTAACATTTTAGATTTGTCTGCACTTATAGAGAAGATAGGCACAAGACAGTTTCCATTTACCAAAACTTCCCATAAAAGAAAAAAATAGTAAGGAACCATGCTATAAATTCAAATTCCCTACTGTTTATGGGGATATTATTGCATATACCAATGAATCTGTTACAAATTCTCATATTTATAATACCAATTTAAGTGCATATTTCATTGTACATGTTTCTACATTAACATATCTTAATATTTTCACACCTCGATTTTGATTCCACTCATGAGCAGCACCAAGCTGAGAAACATTATAGCTCCAACATCCATTGATCTGATGGAAGTAATCATCAGTACTGAATACAATGCCACTACAGCTCTGACCAAGAAGAATACTGTCAAAGAATAAAAAGAAAGTCTATTACCACATAGCCAACTGTTGATTTGGAAAAACAGAAAATCTTATATTGAAATTTAGTAAAACATTTCCAATACATTTTTGACAGACATCTTGGGACTACAACAGTTCCCAAAACTAATTTTTTATCCTTTTATCCATCCATCCATTTTTTTAAAAAAAAAACTAGACTGCATAGATAACCAATAAACAGCCAATGTACATTTATAGTTTAAATTCAGGTAAATACAGGTCTCATGCAGACTAAGCTGAAAATTATTAATATAAACATTTCTAACAAGTCCTCAAAAATGGTCTTTCTAAAACACTTAGAAACCAGTCCACTTGTTCTAGCTCAGTTACTTATATTTCAACAAAAATACTTTGACCCATTTCCCTAAACATACATTAAAAGAATGTATGCTATTTACATTAAAACTTATTTATAGCGATCTTAATTCAAATTATTTCCCAAATTTTACAGAATATTCTAATTAATGAAAGAAATAATCATTGAAATGTAATCTAATAATAAGAAAACATGATTTACAGATAACATTCAGAAAGGCCTTTTGAGGAATCCAGTCACTGTATGTTCATAGGCCCATTTTCTTGGCTGGAAGTTAAAAGTTATATAAACCTAATACTAACACCAGTTATCTAAAAACTCTATAATTTCAACAACTTTAAATTTTGCTTTGTTGAAGGGGAATTACTCAGTCTTTATCTTTTAATTTTTTGCACATCTATTTGCTCATACTCCCATATACTTTTTTCATTTTAAACAAAAAAAGAAATACAGATGAACTAGCTGATCTGAAATTGTCCAAAGCTCACAATCTTCAAATAGCTAAAACAAGGTGTTTTTATTTCTAAAATGTTAATACTTGGGTTGATATTTGAACTTAAACAATAAGTTAAAGAGTACATTTTGATGCATAATTTAAGACCATTGGCCAACCACTGAAAAAATCTGACTTCGATCTAGAGATAGAGGGAATAAGTAGAGGGGGAAGAGTTTAAGAGGAAGGAGCAGTATAAAAAAGGAAATCCACAACATAAATTACTTGTATTTTATTCTTAAAATAAATTCATGGTTCACTTACTGAGTTAAGGTTGTCTTTCCAGAGCCTGGAAGTCCTCTTAATATTAAAAGCCGCTTGTTAAACTCATATAATTTGCCCTGAGGATGCTGTTGGGGAACATTATTTGAGTCCTCAAAATTGTGAGCTTTACTGTTTTTCCAATTTGCTTGAGTTTCACAGAAACCATTAAACATATATCCATCAGGTACACTACATTCATTTCTGATTGTATGCATACTATGAATATTAGAGTGATTACTATATGGATTACTTTGATCACATTCTGAACTGTTCGTGTTATTTTTTTTTAATTCTGTATTTGAAGAATTGAAGCCATCTGAACAAAGTGATAAGGAATTAGAGTTCTGAAAATTAAAGTGAGCAGTAAATGGATGTGGTGGGTTGTAAGGTATTACAAATGGATTAGTCTGCTGGCCAGTATGCCTAAACTGAGGTACAAAATCATTCCAGGATCTAAAATCTTGTTTATTACATGGTTGTTCGGTTTCCCATGCATCTCTTCCATGTTCACTTTGTTCCATGCCAGTTCTGTGACCATTTGGGTCATCACAAATGTCTTTGCCAGTTCTATAACTATTTGATTCATTATAAAAATATTGTTCCTCATTATCCTTAAGTAATGTCTTATGAGACCATTCTTGAGATTTTACATACTTTACTTGATTTGATTTACTACAGTCCAGAGGTGGATAAGGTGAATTTGCTTCTGTCTCCTGTAAATGAGTATCTGGACAACTTTCATTACTTTCAAGCTGATCAATTTCCTTGTAGAACTGTGACAATTCATCTTCTATTTTTGGCATATCACAGGAGATAGCTTGCACTATTTCTTTCTGAGACTTTCTACCAGTAATTGTATTTGATCTCTTTGGGCAGTTGTTTTCAATATACGTTTGCTTTTGTTTATGTTCACAATTACTTTCACTTTTATAAATGGGTCCAATAAATGCTTTGCTTGTGCTGTACAGTTCCATTTTTCCTTTATTCTTATGTTCACTAATGAAATTGTTATCTCCATTATGAGCTACATTGCTGTTATCAGTAAAAGAAGAATATTCATTTCCTTTAATTTTAGTTTTGTTTACTAAACTTGAAAGATCTGTTGAACTTGGTGTTTGACCAGGAGGTACTTGGTTAAATGAATTTAACACTTCTGCATTTTTCTCTCTCTCTCTTTCCTTCTTCTCCTCTTCACCATCATCATCAGATAGCGACAATGGAATAAAGCCAGAATGGGTTTTTTTTATATGTATTTCCTCATGAAGTCTTTGTAATTCATCATAGGATTTACCATAAGGCTCTTCTGCAGATTTCATCCTTTTAGAAGAGGGCTCAGCTACTGAGACATCTTGATTTTCAAAGTATCTTGACTTACACACAGCATGAAGCATCTTGAAAACAATAAAATATATTTAAAATATTATATAAAATATGTTCCATGTTTTGACCACACATTACTCATGCAATGATTGAAGCTAAACATGCTGAACTGAGGATACACCCATTGTAGCCAACCTATTTTTCTTCTATGTAAATGTACTTTCCAAATAATAAAATAATGTTATTATAAAATTAGTGAGAGATTGTGAAAGGATAAAATATATTCTTCAGTTTACAAAATGCTTTGGCATCAAGGTGTTTTTTTTATATATATATATTTCAATGACAGTATACACTATCACACATTTGCTACCTAGGTTAACTTTCAATTGCTTTGGAAAAAAAAATAAAAAGTTGTGAAGAAATTGAGCAACGAAATGGTCGCAGCTTATTTTGAAAACACACAACAGCCATCTTCAAAATAAAGTAAGCCCTTTCCACTTCAGAATTAAGATCCCAAGTCATATATAGTTTTAGCCTTGCCCCTTTTCTAAAAGGTCCCATGTGCTAGCTAAGACTCTCGATCCGGATTTTGGCAGGGCAGCCCCTCCAAATGATCTGCCCGTGTGACAGTTACGGCCACGCCATCTATGCTTCCCTTTGTTTTTATCACCAGGTGCTCCATTATCACGGGGGGGGGGAGGCATGTCAATCCTACATCTCCTCATGAGTCGAGTGACAGCTGAGGTACAAAAGCAGAGCCCCAATGAAGGGCTTGCCTCCACTTTCTCCTACTCGTAGGTTCTGGACTACAAGTCCCATCCCCCACGGCAAAGCCACTGCCCTTACAGCTAAGAGCAATGGGAGCCGTCGTCCAAGACTGGCCAAGGCGGGCGGATATATCCTCTCCGTAAACACGCGTCACACAGAAAACAAGCATCTGCCCACCACCCCAATTCTTCTCCCTCACGCTGTGCAATTCAGAGGCTTCCTCGCGGCCGTTGCCTCAGCGTCGCTCTACCCAAAGAAACTTTCTACCCGCATCTGCAGACTAACCTCAAAACAAATCGGCTACTCGCTCGCCAAGCATTCCGGTGGTCAAGCGGGGACGGCTACGCACCCCCACCAAAGCAAACCCGAGCCCAAACCTCAAATCGCCTCCGTTCAAAATGGTGGCTTCCTTAGTTTCCGCGCATGCGTTTTTGTAACTCTCAGGGCCTACAAAATACATTTCCCGACATTCCTAGAGCGTTAGTATGACATCATAGACGAAGAAAAGCAAAGAGCGGAACCTTTGGAAGAGCGGAGCACGAAAATGCTAGAAAGTTGCGGGGCAATTTTATTACAATAAGTGCAACAATAAAAAAAAAATTCTCGTATTTTATCCATCTTGGTATAGCAGGTATAATGGTCGTAAGTTCGAAAGATGTTTAAAATAAATCTGATTGCTATCCAGGACTCAGTAAATAAAGCCGTCCCCGGAAAATCCTTTGCGTGTGTTACCATACCACCTAGTGTTACTACCATTTATCACTTATTCGGATGATCTACAATTGGCAGCAACGGGATACAAAACCTGTATTTTTTTGTCCTAATTTTTGCAGCTCCGATGTCTTAGCCCTAAACGGCTTAATTCCCGGGCAGTTTCCGAACTCACTTTAGATAGGTTCCTCATACATAGGAGGTTACATAGAAGTAAATACTATAGAACTCAGTTGAACTTAATCCTAACAGGGTACGCTATACTATATGGGGTTTTCGTTGTGTCCCACATGAATTCGTTTATTTTACACGTATTATTTTTCCTGTGTTCCTAAAAGTGCCGTTGTTATTTCTATTATAGCCTTTTTGCCTACAGTTCCTTCCATATGCAACAAGTAGAAAATCTTTTCCCATTTTTGCATTTCCAAAATAGGCATAATTGAAAGCTGCCTTAAGCTTGAAAAATAAGCAGTCTTTTAATTTATTACATATAAATTCAAATCTGCATTATCCAGTCTGTTCCATTGCTTAAATTAATTACTGTGGTAAGGAAACTTATCATGATCCATGTATAAATTGTGATCTTACTTTGTTTAGTGAAGGATATTTACTTTCCTTTTAGGATCATATCTATTTGCTGCAATTAAATCAATCAAATACTTCAGACTATGGAGAGGATTACATTACAAGACAAATATTTTCACCATATCTATAATATATGCAGCACATATACTAGGAGGATTTGAAAAAATAGCAACTGAAATCAGAATTGGCAATCAATTGTAAGCAATGCTTTACTTTGTTAGCTACAAGTTTTTAAAAATGTAAAAAGTCCTTCATGGCATGGGACCTGGGTTATCTGAGGGATAGTTTCTCCCCTATTTTATGTAGTCATCCCATCAGATCCAACAGGAGAGGCAGACTATGGGCCTTCTCCATTCCAGAATGTCCTCTGGTGGGGTCCAGGAAGAGCCTTTCCTGTTTTGTCTGCCCTTTGGAGCATCATCATCCCAGAGATAAGACGGTTGGGAGTACAGCCATGCTGGCCTTTCATAAGACTTTGATGATGTGGCTGTATCATTGAGTATGAGAGTCAGAACATTGGCTAGAGTCCATGAGATGGTTCTGTTGATGTTCAATTTTGGATGTTTGTTTATGAGCCTTGGTGGCGCAGTGGTCAGAATGCAGTACTGCAAGCTACTTCTGCTGACTACCAGCTTCCTGCAATTTGGCAGATCGAATCTCACCAGGCTCAAGGTTGACTCACTCAGCCTTCCATCCTTTTGAGGTGGGTAAAATGAGGACCCAGATTGTTGGGGGCAATATGCTGACTCTGTAAAACTGCTTAGAGTAGGCTGTAAAAGCACTGTGAAGCGGTATATAAGTCTAAGTGCTATTGCTATTATGGTTTCATCTTAGCTGCTGCCTATGTATTTACAATACTTCTTTCCAATGGTGATTGGGACTGGGAAACTCAGTGTTAAGCAATATGGTTGTAAGGTGTAACAACACAATCGCACCGATTTACGATGGCTGTTCCTGCAATCCCTATTGCTGTTGCCAGCATTGAAGATTGCAAATACAGGTAGTCCTCAACTTACAATAGTTAGTTTAATGACCATTCAAAGTTATAACGGCACTGAAAAAAGTGACTTATGACCGTTTTTCACAGTTACAACCTTTGCAGCATCCCCATGGTCACGTGATCAAAATTCAGATGCTTGGCAACTGGTTCATATGTATGATGATAGCAGTGTCCCAGGGTCATGTGATCCCCTTTTGTGACCTTCTGACAAGCAAAGTCAATGGGGAAATCAGATTCACTTAACAGTCGGGTTACCAACTTATCAACTGCAGTGATTTGCTTAACAAATCTGGCAAGAAAGGTCATAAAATGGGGCAAAACTCACTTAACAAATGTCTCACTTAACAACAGAAATTTTGGGCTCAATTGTGGTCGTAAGTTGAGGACTACCTGTAAGGATGATGTAACTGTAGGATGCTGGCACATTGTAATTGTGAGCCAGTTGCCAACCTCCTGAATTGTGATCATGTGATCGTAGGGACGCTGCAATGGCTGCAACTACGAGGACTTGTAAGTACCCTAAATTAGCACCATGACTTTGAACTTTGAATGAGTGGATGTTAAATGAGAACTGCCTGTATTGTTTTCATTTATTTGTATCCCACCTTTTATTACTTTTATAACTCAAGGCAGAAAAGATATCTAACACACCTTCCTCCTCCTATTTTCCTGGGAGGTGAGTTGGGCTGAGAGATTAGTGACTAGACCAAGGTCACACATGGCTAAGGCAGGGCTTGAACTCATGGTCTCCTGCTTTCTAGGCTAGTGCAATTCAAGGGACTAGTTGTCACCTTTAAAGCCCTTCATGGCTTGCAGATTATCTGAGGGACCGTCTCTTGATAGTCACATTTACCCAACCCACTAGAGCAGGAAGGCAAGGAATGTTGCGGGTCCCATCCTGTAGGGAGAGACATCTGGCGGGACCCAGAAGAAAGGCCTTCTCCGTGGTGGCTCTCTCTGTCTGGAACATCGTTCCACCAGAGATTAAATTGGCCCCCACTCTAACATTCTTCCGGAAGGGGCTGAAGACATGGTTCTGCCAGCGGGCCTGGGGAACCCAGAGTGGGATGGAGCCCATTAAATGGCTTGTATGTACATGAGTTTTCTCCAGGATGGGGTTGGGTGAGTGGCTATTATTTTATTATGTTATTGTTTTTTATTATTGTTTTTTATTATTTTTATATGATGTTTTTATATAAGTGGCCTTGAGTCACCATGGGTGAGTAGGTGGCAATATAATTTTTTTAAAATAAATAAAATAAATTTTAAAAAGCTTTAATTAGCGACTTTTTTTAATTAGGAGGACTGAACTGTACTAGTGAAAGCTGACTTATTTTCATCCTCTAGAGTCTAGAGGTTAATTTTTGACAGAACAGGATGAATGCCTGTTTACTAAGTACTGAAGGTAAGAGGCATTGTAAATAGTATCACAATTGCTATACGGAAACATTCACTGAATGGCATATTATTCCACTGATGTCCATAACTTACTCATTTTTATACCAGTTTCTTTAATAATCTTTTAATGTCATTAAAATAGCTTTCTCCAACCTGGTATTCTCCAGATATGCTGGGACTGTAATTCCATGAATCCCTTTGAATTACAGTCCCTGTGAATTACAACAAAAAATGGTGCTTTCAGAAGGGAATACTATCCTACATCATTTTATGTACATCTATTGGGGAATGTGCCATAAAACTCAGTATATTTTATTTGGATTTAACTCACTTGGAAGCAGACAACAGTATTTTCAGGCATTAAAACCAAGTGCCTCTTGTAAGATGTCCTAAATCAAACTAATGTATTTTATGCATACCATCTTTCTTGGGAGCAAACATCCCCAAATTAACGGCTTTTTCCTCCCAAGAAAATATGTTTAGTATCTAAATTAGAATGAAATGCTAAGATGCTTGCAATCATAATTACATTACAAATATACCTGCAGAATAAAACTTACAACAAAGTTAGATATCCTGATTCTAAAGAAATGCAGTAGAATAAAATTTGTCTAACAGAAGATATACCCAAATCACATTTGTTCTAATCAAACCCTTATGCTTTATTTGCCTAACATAGCAATTACTTAAAATATGCACTAACCTTAATCTGGATTTTATGAATCCCATCCCATTTTTGGCATGGAATATTTTCCAAGCTACATGTGGGCCCTACCAATGTATACAATAAAGAGTTTGAATAAACAAGGAACGACTCTAGGACCTATGTGAAGCTTAGAAAACCCAGTGACCAAAATTTCAGAACTGAAAGTTAGTAGAAAATATTTTTCACAAATTGCTAAATAAAAATGTTAGAGATCACAGCTTTTCACAAATGGGTATGTTTACCACAAAACATGAAACATGTTGTTTCTGATGGATGTAAGCAATGTATTCTTATTTCAATCCCAAATGTTTTTAAAAGAGTTGAAATAGCAAATTGTCATCATGTATACTAAACCATTTTGAAATATGAACTGTATAACATAATAGTCCATTAATTTCAAAGTACAAATTTTCTTATTTTTATTATGTCTTTTCCTTATTATATCATTTTTTAAAAAGCTTAGTGTCCAGGATTTTGTTTTTTACATAATTGAATTCTTCTGTCTGACCCTCTGAAGATTAAGACATGATTACATACATTGAATTCTCATTTCATCATGCTTATGTTTCCCTGAAGTAGTGTGCCTGGAGTAATGGCACTTTGAAATTGAAAGCTTTTATTACTACCAATGTGAAAATCATGTAAAATCATGAAATACTTTTGTTCTGATAAAAAAAATGATGTGAAGAAAGCAGAGAAAAAGGAAAATGACAAAAAGTCTAGTATTTTAGACTCCTTGAAAATCTGTAAATAAGACAAAATCACCATCTGTCAGATATTCCCCATCTTCAAGCTGATATGCAACAGGTTGTCCTTGAGTTACAATAGCAATTGGAATTTCCTTTGCTAAACAAAAAATAGTTTTAAAACATGATATCAAGTGATTATATGTACAGTTCCTGTTGCCATCAATAAGCAAGGAAGATCATGGGTTGTTAAGTGAGTATCTCATCACAACTTCCTGCTAGCTTCCAACAACCAAAAACTGGGGAAACCGGCAGGAAGTTGCAAGTCCTGGCTGGTTCACAGTCAGGCTGCCAAGTAGATAAGTGGCTGCTGACTGGTGGGAGAGGAAACAATGGGGTACATGGATGGTCAGGGAGGTGCAGGGAGATGCAGGTAATGGGATGGCTGCTGCGAATGGGGAGGGTATGCGAATGGCCAGTGGAAAGGGACTGGGAGAGGGTGTGTAGATGGAGAAGACTTATCCAAGCAACTTGTGGTCTTCCCTGAAGGCTTACCCATTGATTTTGGTTGTGGGAATGTCACAAATTATGAACATGCGATTATGTGATGCTGCAACTATTGCAAACACGAGCCAGTTGACAAATGCCCCAAATTGCAATTTCATGACTGCAGGGCTGCTGAGATGGCCAGAACTTTGAGGACTGATCATAACCACCACTTGTTCAGTGCTGCCATAACATTGAACATTTGCTAAATGGGTGGGCATTAAATGAGGCTACCTGTACTCTGATAGAGTTATTAGGGCAGACCAGTGCTTCAGATTAAGTATTTCAAATGCACTCTAGAGTGTGAGAACAGGTAGTTCAGAGTTATGAGATTGGGACCAGAATTTTCATCATAAGTCAACCTAATCGGATCCAAACTTTTTAGTGTTTTATGGTAGTCATTAAAGGAATCATATAGTCATTAACCAAATTAATTACCTTGAATGGGTGTTTAGTCAAAACATTGTGAATATCGGTCATGTGACTGGGACCTGCAACCAGCCGTAAATACAGTACGTGGTTGTCAAGCACCCAAAATGCTGTCATGTGACCATAAGGGGTGGGGAAGGCGCAACATTTTACAATGGCTAGAAGTGCTTTATGGACAATAAAGCACCTTTCTGAGGCCATTGTAACTTCAAACAGTCATTAAACAACCGTTAGTAAGTCAAGGACTACCTGCATATCCCCTGAGGACAATCTCTTAAAAGCAGTGGCCTCTTTTTCCAAATTAGGCAGCTACTACTTTAATATGTTGCCAACAAATTTGACATTTCTTCTCTAGCATGCTCAAAAGCAGATTGTGTATGTCAAATCTGAAGTGCAGCACAGCTCTTGTAATGATACCTATATGGAAACAAATAGATTTTTTCCTGTCATTAATTTCTGAAAAGTAAATTGAAGTAGTTGAGTTTATTTGTGGGGTTTCCAGACAAACTCACAATGCACAATTGGCCTAACTCATATATTTATGTTAATTGTTTTTATCCTGATAGCTACGTATTCTATCTAGAAATGTATCACTACATAGCTATAGTGGAGGTAATAATAGAATGTCAAAGCATTTCCTTTGCATAATACAGTCTGTAATAAGACTAGATATCAAAACTTCATCTTACTCATCTCCTTTAAGTTGGGCTGTGCTCTTTTCAAGTGTTGTACCAGGCAAAAGGTACACTTGTACTTTTGAGGTCTAGGGATGTTTAAAATGTTCTATTACAGAACATTCCAGAAACCTCTGACAAGCTATTCTGACATCAGAAGACACTCAATTTCCAGAACACTCGAAATCACCTATGACTGAACATTTTATATATGTCAATTGAGCTTTTGCCATATGTGAAGATATTTGATGTTGGTTGCTGGCATCCCAAGGAGATGACTGAGATGCTGGGATTTGTTTTGGCTTTATGGTTTTTATAGTTCTGGATTGTTTTCCTTAACTGCCCAGAGAGTTGTGTTTTTAGATGGGCAGCTATACAAATATTTTAAATAAATTACCCTCTATTTAATCTTTTTCCAAGCCACATTAGGTCTTTAAGCACCTTGCAGGGATCTATATATGGTGGTTTTTAAGAATAGACAAATGTTGCTGTTTGATGATGTTAAAGGTATTGGAAGCTGTTCCTAGTAGTCCTTTGCAATTGACTGGCTGTGATTTTGTATTCAAGTGAAGCTCCAGATGTTTTGGGATTGCACCTGTTACTATTGGTGCCACCTTCCACTTGTATTTGCAGGTTGTTGTCGTTATTAATTAAATTTACATGCCTCCCAATTCCCAACAACTCAGGGTGGTTTACAAATATGTCACTTATATGAAATAAATTTAAACAATAGTTAAGGTGATTATTCAGCAAGTATTTACACTCCTCCTTAGAATGAGAGTCAAAGGACACCATGAAGCCTTTTGTCTAATCTACTCCTGCAAGAATTCAAATTAAAACATCTTTGACAGGTGCCTGCCTAGCCTCCATCTCAACTTCCACCTTCTTAGAAAGTTGGTTCCACTTATAAATTAACTTAAATCTATTATTTTGTGCCCTGCATTTTCGGAGTCGAGGAACAGGTTTTTTCCTTCCTCCGAGTGATATCTGTTCAGGTATTATATTAAACATTTTACTCCCAAGGAAACACGCCTATAGGGCTGCAATGTTATGCCTCAGGGAATAATCCGCATTGTAAGGAGCAAGATTGGTTTCCAAGTCAGATTACTGAGAACCGAATGATGTTACGGAACGTCCTAAAAGTCCGACACCCGGTTTCTTCTTCTTTGTCCACCCACACTTCCTATTAACTCTCGGATCCTGGGTCAACAATCCCAGTTCTAAAGTTTTCCACGCGCCACAAAGTACTATTGTGCAATGCTACCTTTGCAGCACTATTTACTCTCACTCGGAAGGAAGGAAAGAAAAACTCTCTCCCGCTATTTTATGGCAGGAGGCGGCGGCTCAGGGCAAGGAAGGGGTCGTGCGCATTCTTTCATCTCCGCGCTCTTTTTGCGCCTTTTAATTTTTTCCTCGGATCCTGCAGGGGTCGCTGCTACCTTACTTTGAGGCTGGCCTCTCCCCGCCGCTCGGTGGCGGGGTCTCGCGGAACGGAGGACTCGTTGCCGCCATTTTGAAGCTGACGGAAAAGGGGGGGACCGCGGTGAGCAGCGGAAGGCGATTGGCTGCGTTGGCGAGCGACGGCGGTAGCGGCGGCTGCTCCAGCCTAGCCTAGCCTAACGCGGCGGGCCGGAGAGGAGCGTAGGGGGCTCTCGCTCTGCCTCGTCTCCGCTGGTCGAAGAAGCAGAAACGGCGACGGCAGTCAGCCAGCCGCGGGAAGGTAAGGGGTGGAAGGGCGAAGAGGCTCTTCGGGCAGGAGCCCCCCTGCACGTCCCCGCCTCCCCCTTTTTTTTTGCTTCTCGGGTTGTTCAGGCATCCGGAAAGCGAGGCGGATTGTGGCCCGAGTGCTTTTTTTTCCTCCCCCCCCCACTCCCGATATTCCCCTCACGCCGTTTCTTTCTACACCGCCATCCCTGCCTCGCTCAACCGTAGTGAGCATGTTGAACTTGCCGCCCTTTCCTCCCGCGGTGCGATTGTGGGTGTTGTTTGTGTGCGGGCTCGTTTTCTGAGCGGCGGCGGGCGAGAAGTAACGGGGAGGGGGGGGTGACCTTGTCCGAAGCGCCTTCGGAGAATCCGGGGGGTCCCCACTCCGCCCTCGAGCGCTCTGTCTTGGTCCTCGGGGTGGGGTGGGGGGGTGTCTCAGTTTGAAGCCTCCTTAAAGGAAGACAGGCGGAGGTGGTGGAGGAGGTGGAGCAGCGGCCGCGACAGGAGGAGGAGGAGGCGGCGGCAGCAGCAGCAGCAGCAGCAACAGCAGACGCTTCCTTCCCTCAAATGTGGCGCTACTGCAATCGGCCTCCCTTCGTTCCACCCGCCCTCCCGCCCCTGGAGCCGCTTTTTCTGCAAAAAGACTTGAATGGCTCGGACAGCCCTGGAGCCTTGCCCGTCCCAGTTGGCCTAGTTCCTCGCGGGGGGACCCTGCCCCAGCTCAACCCCTTGCCCGCTGCCATTGGCTGTGGGGCCTGTGGGAGACGAGGGAGGAATAGGGGGCTCCCGATTTAGCCGCCTCCCCCCGGCCCCGCTTCACACTCTCAACTTGCCAAAGCGTCGGAGGCATCTCTTTTCTGTACTCGCGGAGGAAGCAGCACAAGCAACGGGGAAAGTGGTCGCCCCAACGTAACACACCCCAATCTTTCTCCTGGGTTTTTTTTTTTTTAATGTAGCAGTTTGGGAGCTGGCTCAATTATTAAACAAGGCCTTCCACACTTTTTTGGGTGGGGGTGGGGGGAGAAATCGGCATTTTAAGCATTGCGATAAAAGCCTTCTAGAGGACTTTTCTTTGAAAGAGGAAGGTTTTTTTGTTTTTTAAAAAAATCTGAATCTTTCAGGGTCCTTTTTCATTGTTTATGGAGAGAAGCAAATAGGTGGCTTATTAAGCCTCCGAAGTAAAACTAGTGATGCCAATTCCTGTAGGGGTGGGTCTGTTGTTAAAAACTAATGGAATTCACTTTGAAGAATTGGGAGCTTGGTGGGGATCTAGAAGTATTCTCACAGAGATTCCCTGGTTCACCTGATATGTTCAGCCTTTATTTCCTACTCCAGGATGCAGACCCCAATATAACTCTAAAGGTGGCATAATTTTTTGCTACAGTCGTGGCTGGAAAAAAACAGGAAAAGAGACGGGTAACCCCGACGGCAGAGGATCACCAGCATTGACAGTACAGATTGTATTTGAGGCAGTAGATGGTGTACTGTCCCACGATCTATCCATATTTGTAAAATATGCTCCCTTTCTTTGTCTATTTTAATTTGGTCTCTGACCGCAATAAAGCTTACTTACTTACTTCTAGAAGTATTCAGTGTGGTATAATATAGAGTCACAACTTGTTAACTCAAAGTTAGTGCATTTTACTGCGTACTTAGCGGTTCTATTAATGTGCTTAGATAGTTATTTTTTGAAACCATGTGTTCATTATATTTACAGTTGCATTATGAACCCATGCGGGTAGTTACCTACACGATGAATTGAATAGAGATTAAATGGGTTTTCTTTTCTTTTTTTTTTTGATTAGGTTAAATGGGTTTTCTCTGTCCATAGTATGTGTGAGCACACATTATTGAGGGACCTATGCAAGTAGTGCCACAATTCATTTAGTGACTGTTCTAAATTACAGTGGCACTTAAAAAAGTGACTTATGACTGTTTTTTACACTTAGGACTGTTGCAGCATTCATATGAACAAAATTCAGACTAATTTATATTTATGACAGTTGCAGTGTCCTGGGATCATATGATCACCTTTTGCGACCTTCTGACAAGCAAAATCAATGGAGAAGCTAGGTTCACTTAACAATGGCAGTGATTCACTTAACAATTGTGACAAAAAGATTGTAAAATGGAACAAAACTCACTTAACAAATTTCTTGCTTAGCAATAGAAATTTTGGGCTCAGTTGTGGTTGTAAATCAAGGACTTCCTGTATGTTGTGCATCTGAAGAAGAAATGTTATCTTTGGGGGGGTTTAATCCCCCTCTATTCAGTATAGCCTTTTATGCTAATTAGATAGTAATAATTTATAGTGAAAATTAAATTAATGCATGATTTCAAAATTCCTCAGAAGTTAGGATAATTAATGTTTTTTTTTTAATTTGGGAAGCTTACAAAATATTCTGAAATCTTTTAAGTTATGTAGAAATCTTTACAGAATGGACTGTACATACATCCTGTGTTTCTTTGATTACCTGTGAAGGAGAATATTGCTTCTTATGCTTTTCTTTCCTTTCTATTGTTAGTTGATACATATGTGAACAAATATGATTGTAATAAGAATTGTTGTATTAGCCTGGCAGAGAAAACACAACAGAATTGAAACTGTAGTTGTGGAGCTTGTGAATGGAGCTTTTCTCTCTCTTGTAACAAGAAAGAAGGCTTTTTAGTAGTGGTTGTATGGCATTCACTTTCCAAGACTTTCCATAAATCCTTGTTGTCCAAGAAATTGTAATGTTTTTTAAATTGCTGATAAGATTAGTTTTGAGTTGTCCAGTCTACCTTTTTGCTATTAACCTGTTATTTTATTGAAGTCTTATTATGTATTGTATTTTATTTTGAAAAAGAGAGGAAAAATCTTTAAGAAAATGTTTTTGCTAAAGCCTTGAAGTTACAATATAATAGTTTCCTTTTTTAATATTGAGGTATAGTCTGGTTGTTTATTGTTTTGTAATTATTTCTAACTATATTATTTATAAATGTACATGCTTATTTTTTCTCATAATGTTATTTGCTTGAACTGCACTAAAGAAATCTAACTGAATGACCATATTAAGTTTTTTTTCAGATATAAACTTTAATGATACTTTTTTTTCTGGTCAGATGCATTTGTTATGTCATTCCTTCCTGCTGTTGGAAGCATTCCAGGCAGTTAAAGTAATTTAAAGGCAGAACGTAAAAAAATAAAAACATAGATTAATACTAATTTTAAAAATAAAAACTAAAGTATTATAATTGAAAACCTGGTTAAAGAGATACATGTTTAGATCTTCTAAATCCTGAAAGAATGAAGACCAAATCTGAGAGTAGGAGCAAAGCATATCAGAAAAACAGACATCTGGCAATGGAGGTATTACCAAAAGAGCTCTCCTGGAGATCTTAATAAGCAAACAGATTTATAATAGGGGAAGTGTTCTGTAAAATAATCAATCTCTAAACAGTTTAGAGTGATAATTGTTAATTCCAATGACTTAAATTGTGTCTAGTAAACAATTATCAGCCTGTCTATTTGATCAGAACATTATCGGTACCTTGATTTGTATAGCTGCCCATCTGAATGACTGGGCGGTGAACAATCATAACAATTAAACCAATTAAAACACAATGCAAAAAAAAATTAAATACAAATAGCAGCCAAGAGATATTATACATTGTTAGTGTCAACATAACCAGAAAACTATGTTCTCAGTATCATCACTAATTGTGGATTAGTAAATTGTGGATTAGCTGCCACATTTTGTACCAACAGCAACATCCAAATACTTTTCAAGGGTAACTCCAAATGTAGCAAGTTCTACTAGTTGAGACAGATTGTAACTTAAACCTGGATAACTGTTGCCAAATCTAAGCAACTCAGGAAGAGATACAGCTAGCATACTAGATTTAATAGTGCAAAGTACTCATTGCCATAGCCAAAATCCTGTATTGACTTTTATGGCAACCACAGATAAAAGAGTGTTTTCAAACTTAAACATACTGCAAAGAAAATGTTTTAAAAAATGTATATTTGAAAACACTTTACATTTTAGTATACAGTACCAATTCTTGCCATTCTCATTTTCATTGCACTTCCTCTATACAACTTATGACCACAATTAGCCCAAAATTTCTGTTGCTAAACAAGACAGTTGTTAAGTGGGTTTTGCCCTATTTTATGACCTTTCTTGCCACAGTGGTTAAGTGAATCACTGTAGTTGTGAAGTTAGTAACACAGTTAAGTGAATCTGGCTTTCCTATTATCTTTGCTTGCCAGAAGGTTGCAAAAGGTGATCACATGACCCTGAGACACTGCAACTGTCATACACAGGAGTCAGTTGCTAAGCATCTGAATCCCTATGCAGCATGGGGATGCTGCATGGTCACCAGGATAATAAATGTGAAAAATGGTCATAAGTCACTTTTTAAAGCGCCATTATAACTCCAAAAGTCATTAAGGGAATTGTTGTAAGTCAAAAATCACCTGTATTGCTGTTAACGTATGGATTTTTCTTTTGGTAATTATTGCTTATTGACACTTAAAATAATACAGTATAGCCTTATGCTTGTTTGTTTTAAATTTATCTAATTATAAATGATAAAAAATATACAACAGAAGTGTTAGATTTGACTGTGACTTTATAACTTTTTTGATAATGAGTTCTTGTAATGATATGATATGAGCCTCAAAATGGAAGATCCATTTAATTATATTAAGATTAATTATAGGTTGCATTAATTATAGACTTATCTATGAAGATGTATAGCAGCATTATGAGATATATAAGATATGCTACTGAATTTAGTTAAAGAAACCCAATAGTCATGGTTGGGAAATCTATAGTTTTCTAGATGTTGTTCTCCAGTAACACTGGGACCTGGGATTCAGCAACATCTGAAGAATGGCAGATTCCCCAGACTTATTTCAGTTGAATTGGTCTTTGTGATGAAGTTTAGAAAAACATAATTACAATACAGTATTTTAAAAAAAGCCTCAAGGCAAGCATGCATGCATAGACACACACACAAAAATGCATTGGCTTCATAATGATGTGTTTGCCAGAAAGTGATGAGAAAGAAAAAAATGGTATTAAGAAATTAAAATGTTTTATAAAGTATCAACTATTCATTATGAATTTTAATGATACTTTGGACTTGAAATAAAAATATATATAAAGTAACTTGTAACTTGACTTGATGGAAATTATTAGAGTTGAAGACTATCCAGCTAGAAAGAAAATACATTTTTATTTTTTTATTTTTTGCTTTAATTTATATGCCGCCCTTCTCCGGAGACTCAGGGCAGCTTACAATGCGTTAAGCAATAGCCTTCATACTTTTGTACATTTATACAAAGTCAGTTTATTGCCCCCACAATCTGGGTCGTCATTTCACCTACCTTTGAAAGGATGGAAGGCTGAGTCAACCTTGAGCCTGGTGAGATTTGAACTTGCAGTAATTGCAAGCAGCAGATGTTAATAACAGTGTTTAGTCCACTGTACTACAGGCTCTTGTAGTATTTGAAGGGCATTAAATTTGCTTAGAATAAGATTAGATAAATAGAAGTAGCAGTTAGTTCTGAGAAACTGATAGCAAGTCTAAGATTGAGAAGCACAATGAATTTAGGATTCTATTCATATCTACTCAGAAGTTAGCCCCATTAATTTTATTTGGACTTAACCCTGGGGGTGTGTGTATGTTTGTGTGTGTAGATAGATAGATAGAGGGGGGGAGGAGAGAGAGAGATGCTATAGTCTAAAATCAAAATTACAAGGATACTTGTAATTTTGGAACCTCGAGAGATGGCATGCGTCAAAGAGGGGATTAAGGGGTTTTTTAAATGCATTGTTAACTAAAATTTTAAGGGGTTCAGGGATGACCAGGGTGGGAGTGGGGGAGAACCCATAAGGGTCATGGCCGGGTCCGGCAGAGGGCAGCGGCATTAGGGATGCAGGGTTGGACACCAGGGAGGGGGCTAGAGCTCGACCTTACGAGGGCCGTATGATCTGTACTGTGGGTGGGAGAGGCAGATATGGTGGAAGCAGGGGGCCATATCATGTTATGGGAGTGCGCTCTTGCTAGCTTCGTGCGATTGCACACTCCAGTCCCCAAGGCTTTACTCGTTCCCCAGGTAGCACAGACTCTCAGGGCCTGGGCCTTCGGCTGATGTTGTACAACACCAGATCCATGGTAAATAAGGCCCCCCTCATTTACGATCTTATTCAAAGGAACCTTGAAGAGCTCTATTCCTCCCTTCCTTTGAGAAGAGCTCAAACTGCTCATTTAATCCTACTATTTACTTTCTGTTTTTTAAATATTTACAGTAACGATCCATAAAAGGAAGGATCTCTTATTCCATAACTGTATACTCAGGAGGCTTTGATTCAAGGCTTTGGAATTGAATCAGTATTAGTTTTTAAAATCCAAATATACAATGTCAATAGGAGATTACTTTCACCTTTCCTCCTGTTGACCTGTAACAAATGTTTTTAGAAGGTTGTGAGAATCCATTATGATTTTTTTTTTCTTTTTGGTGAGGCCTGTTCTGTGTACCTCATTATTTTTTCTTTGATTACCATTTCTGCTTGGAACAGATGTTAAGCTGACTAACCTATAATTTCTTGGATCTCCCCTGTGTACTTTGTTAGGGGAAAAGGGGATGCCTTATAAAACATTTTAATGTATCTATTAATCATCAACAGTACTCTGAAGTACATTTTGCATCAGTCTTTTACAGTTTTTTTCCCTTAAGGCAGCCACAACTTTTGCAGCCAGTGCAAACACTGATGAGAGAATACTTCACAATTTTCCCTGTGATTGCCTGAAGGCAAGGAAGCATTAACCAATAATATAAAAATAATTTCTTTAAAATTCAGAACATACACTCAGCACAAGTGTTTATCTTAGTTTTGATCTGTAAGCATAAAAATGTATAACAGATTGTTTCGTAAAACAAATTTGGAACTTGATGTTAAGGTTCTAGTTTGAGAAACTAATCAGTGTTGAATTGATTCTGTCTAAGGAATTTAGAAATATTTGAAAGATAAGGTAAATTCTGGATTTTTTTTCTTCTTCCCTTTTGTGCTTCTGAGACATTGTCACAGCTTTTTCAGCTGTGGATAATTTAAATTTACTTCTGCAAGATCTGGAATACATGTTACCAAGCATGTTATTAAATAACTCCCACTTGTTCAACTTTCTTAAAGATTATAGGAATTGTAATTGACTTTTGAGAAGTTTAGGTTGCAAAAGGTAATTCTACAGAAACAAAACTATATAAATGTTTATAATCTTAAAATGTTTTATAATAAAGTATTGCACAACTACTCTCCGAAAAAGGATAAATGGGACAGGACATAGTGTTAACATGGTTTCTGTGGTTCGTTAAACAAAATGTATATGCCCATTGTATGTTATATAGATAGGTTGCAAATTGTGTGAATTTGAATAATGCAACACTCAATTTAAAAAAGGAGAGGCTTATTACATGGGAGGGAAAATTTGATATAATTGAATGACATGAACATGATCATAGCAATGTTAAAATAAGAGGAGTTGTTGGAATGCCTGAATCTACAGTAAATTTTTATGTTTTTCTTTTTATACTACTGTGTGACTTTATTAATCATAAATTTAAATTAAAATATTATGTTTATTCTTTGGTGTAATATTTCATTAATATACATATAAAATCATGTTTAATTCTTTTTCATTGTCTATTTCTATCAATCTGGAACCAATTCCTTATTTTCTATATAACTTTGAACAGTATGAATTTGGATTATGTTACCTTTTCGTGGGATTCATTCTGCACTGATCAAGTTGACCTACTTGTACCTGTATTGTGGCTGCTTCTGTCATCGTTTCAATAATGTGGTTTTCCCCATACTAGCAATGCTCCATTGTAGTATGTGTGTTTTAATTTGAGGGCCAAATTATATATATTTGTTTTAATTAGTTTTAAATTTTATAAATTCATGTGTTTTAATGTGTTTTAATGTGGCTGTACACTGCCCTGAGTCCCCTGGGAGAAGGGCGGTATAGAAATCGAATAAACTCTAAACTCCAGTTTTTACCAGTATGATTGAGTATTGTGACATGAACAAGGAATTATAATAATTCAGTGTTTGCCTTTTGCCAAACGTAATGCTTTTCATTCAAGTCAAAATATTCCCTTTTGGTCTACTCTAGTCCATACCAAAACATATTTCCAATAATCTCCTGGTTTATCCATGTAGTTTTTTTGTAAATTATGGATGGGCAGCAGTGTTTTTTTTGGATAATGTGGCTTTCTCTTTATAGCCCTGCCATGCACACCATGCTATTCTTTTGATGGTGGTCTTGTGAACTGACATTCATCAATTTAAGAGATACCTTTAGTTCCTTTGACATTACCCTAGGGTTCTTTGAGATCTCCTGAAATATTATACATCTTGCTCTCGGTGTGATATTGGTTAATTGACTATTCCTGGAAGGTTCAGTGGTGTTGAATAGCCTCTGGTTGTACATAATCTGCTTGACAGTGGACTCAAGGAGTCTAAGGCTCTTTGGAAATAGTTTTGTAACTTTTTCTTGCCTGGTAAACATCAAACTGTTGTTTTGGAGATCCTCGGAAATAATGTTTGTTTGAGCCATGATACCCTTTCACATGTCTGCGTGTGAAGATCAGACTTTGATAATACATACCCAGGATTCTGGTTTTTTAAATAAAAAAAAAACATTGCCGCATAGAAATATGTATCTTTGGATCATTTTCCCAAAAAATGAACAAATGTAATGTTTTGGACTGTTTAATTGGTCTCTCTTTTTCTACCTTTGAGACTAATATGTGGAGAGATCAGGTTTTAGGTCATATTTATGTAGAAATATTGAAAATTCCAAAAACTACTCACAAATTTTTAAGCACAACTATATATATGGTTGGCTGTATTTGAATAAGAAAAAGATAAAAATTGTTTTGTTCTTCACATATTTTCCACCTTAAATTTAATATAAATAAATGATAATAATTTGTTTTTCCCCATAGCTGTTTTTACTTTTAGAGCGATTAAAGTCAAGTGTTCATATCATTGAAATCTCACCAAATCGTGGGGACATTGTGATAGTTACAGCTTCACAGACTAGTTGTAAGTCCCCCTTATTCAGCACCATTGTAATTTTGAACAATCACTGAATGAGTGGTCATAACTCAAGGCTTCCCTATATCAAATCACTTGAGCTTCACTAACGTTTTGCTCTCCATTTCTTGGCAAATCCACATCTTCAGCACTTTCTGAAAGGCTAGCAGGGTGAGGGCCAAATGTAATTTCAGTGAGGTATTCCAAAAATGCAGATACCACAACTCAAAAGGGTTAGATGGCAAGATGCCATTCTTCAATTGATAAGATCCAAAATATGCCTCACCTTCTGAAACAAATAGGATGGATAGGGGTGGTTCTTAAAGTATCCCACCCTGATCATGAAGGCCCATATAGGTGACAACTAGCACTTTGAATTATATTTGAAACCCTATTGGAAATCAGTGAAGCTTGTTTACCAAAAATGTAACATAGATGAATTGAGAAATACTCATAATTGTCCACACTGCTGCATTCTGGAACAATTTCAGCTTTTGAATGTTCTTCAGTGGCAGCCTCATGTACAGCACATTGCAGTAGTCCATTGAAGAATTAACCAAACATGAATGGTCATATGCAGTGCCTTGTGTTCTAGGAAAGGGTGTACTTTCCTAGAACACAAAATGGTGTTGGATGAATGGTGAACAAAAATGTAACTGTTCAAAAGTCCCCCACCCACAGCTTTCACCTACTCTTCAAACAGGAACTGTGAGTCCAGCAGGAGCCCCCTGATATTTATATATACTGATATTATATGTATCAGCTTGGGCCAGTCACTTTCTTTCAACCCAAGCCACCTCACAGGTGTGGAGAGGAAGAAGGTACATTAGATATGTTCACTGCCTTGAGTTATTTGTAAAAATAATAAAGGCGGGATACAAATTAAGTAAACATTGGTTTGGTCTGGATGGTACAACCATACTTAGTTAATGATGAAACCTCAAAAGACCGGGATGGCCCCAAAACCCATAGATAATTAATCTTGCTAGGATTGAAGTAAAGACTCTTCCTCTCCAGCTAGTCCTCCATAGTCTTCTGGCATCAGGACAAGACCTCCATGGCATCACTTGGTCAGCCCAATGTAGAGATGTACAGCTGAGTATCATCTCCATGCTGATTATATCTCATCCTGGGTTGTCAAATTATCTTACTGACAACTTCATGTAGATCAGGGGTCCCCAAGCTGTGGGCCATGAGGGATTTGCAACTGGGCCATGGAAACGGCCGGTAAGCATATGCACCCACATCCTCATTTGCACGAGCAGTGGGCGAGCACGTGCATTCCATTTGTGTGAATGGCAAGTGCGCATGCACGCCGCTTGTGCAAATGGAGCTGCATGCACATGTGCACTTCCAGTCCACTTGCAAAAACCATCCCATCCTCCCCTCTGCTGGTCTGCAAAGCTGGAAATATTGGGGAGCTCTGATGTCGATGTTGAATAGAGCAGGGACAGTGTTGAAATTTTGGGAGATGAAATATTAGGAATGACTTTTCATGTGTAGACTATAATTTGTTACAGGTTGGATAAAAATCAATGATTTTTTTTAAAAAATAAAAAAAACAGTTTTTGATTTAAATCGGATTTTTTTAATTTAAATTGGATTTTTTTTATTTAAATCGGATTTTTTTTAAATAAAATGCTTTTTGAGGAAAATATATTACCATCCAAAGGTTATTCCATCATGAAATAAAGATTAGTTTTTTAATTATGTAGAATAAGGCTGTATATGTTTAATTTTTTTGGTAGATAAATTCCATTAATCCATTCACAATGTCATGCTCTTCCAGAGGTTTTTATAAGATTATTGGGCAGTTTCTCTGCCTACAAGATATTATCACAGATGCTCGGTTTACTTTTGCAGTTCTCAAAACTGAATTTGACTCAGCAGAGATCACATGCCTCTTCTTCACAGCAAAAATGTTATAACATGAACAGAGTCGAGAAAAAGACCTTAATCCTATTGTTCTACAACCTATGAATACAGAATCAACCCCTTCAGTGCTAAGTTTCAAGAAGTTCAGTGAATAGAATAGAAACAATATTTTTCTGATTGTTTGGAGTGGAATAGATCTGCACAAGAAGAAAGTGAAATTAAGTGTGAGGAGGAAGGGGCAAGCAGACAAGCAGTACAAAATGAAAGTGAAACTTTCTGAGCACAATACTGCACAGCCACAGACAGACAAGTCTTTGGATCTTTTTGTGTGTATGACCTGAGGTTTATCACATTCTTTCCTTGGAGGAAAAAACCTATAATAGCAGCAGGCCGTAAAAGAGACCCAGTTTGGCAATATTTTAATGAAGTTCCTTTACCTATCGGTAAGGCAGGCATGCGTGCAAACTGCAAACACTGCAACAAAGAAATGCAAGGCCTGGTGGCCCGAATGAGGCAACATGATGAGAAGTGCTGTGATGAAGATGACCAAAGAAACACATTTGAACAGGCAGGATCTTCAGGTTGGTAAACATTTTTATTGAATCATATTTCTAAAGACTGCCTTGAACAGTCTTGAATGTTTAAGCAAAATTATATTTCTTATTATTACTGCATGTTACTGTCATTTGGTACAGTTATGAAGAAAAGCAAATATTCCTTTTGGGGCAGTGCTGTGTACAATAAGCAGAAATTGTATAAACAATAAAATAACAGCATTGACTTTTTTGTTTAGGGGAATTCATGGATTCTGGAAACTATCCACCTTTAAGATCACCATCCTCCTGTTCTACAGTTTCAGAGTTATCCATCCAGGATAGTGCTTCATTAGCATCATCATCAGATACCCACAGCCACATATCACTATCACCTAAAAGAAAGAAAAAACTCTTCCCTCCTGGAAACCACCATAGATAAATTTGTGATAAAAACTAGCAGATTAGAAAAAAAGTTAATTGATGGAAAAATTGCCCAGTTTGTTTATGCAACGAACTCTTCTTTCCGTCTGACTGAGAACCCACATTTCATTAATATGGTTCAGTCACTGAGACCAGGATACAGTCCACCCAGCAGAGCAGATGTTGCAGGGAAACTGCTGGATAAAGTGTATGACAGAGAAATGGAGCTCTCGAGGGTAGAATTGTTAACCTAAGTATTGATGGGTGGAGTAATGTCCACAATGATCCTATTGTATGTGCTTTTGTAACAACAGAAGAAGGGAAAGTCTTCCTTGCACAAACAATTGATACGCCAGGAAATGCACACACAGCAGAATACTTACAAGAAGTGGCAGTAAAAGCTATAATAACATGTGAACAAAAATTCAAAAGTACGCAGTTTGGTCACAGACAATGCTGCAAATGTATCCAAGATGAGAAGAAATTTAGAAGAGCAGGAAGGGAATACAAAGCTAATAACATATGGTTGCAGTGCTCATTTGCTGCACCTCTTAGCCAAAGACTTACCGTATTTTCCGGTGTATAAGACGACTTTTTAACACATGAAAATCTTCTCAAAAGTCGGGGTCGTCTTATACGCTGGGTGTCGTTCTCCTGTAACCAGGCAGACCAGCCCGAAAGGCTCTGACGAGCCAAGCTCTGACCATCCCAGCTGAGTTGCCTGATAATCAGGCAACTCAGCTTGGATCGCCAGAGCCATGTAAAAGGAAAAGTTTTCCCCCTCCAGCTTGCTTACCTTAGCTGCTAGTCGCAACGCTTGCCTTGCTTCGCTTGCCTGAATCCATTCCATCAGCAAGCAACTCCCTGCCTGCAATCAAGCAGGCAGAGAGTTGTGGACTTCAACTCCCAGAATTCCTCAGCCAGGCTGAGGAATTCTGGGAGTTGAAGTCTACAAGTCTTAAAATTGCCAAGGTTGGAGACCCCTCTTCTATTGGGTAAGTTTTTTCCCCCTTTGGGAGCTTTTAAAAAAAAAAAGTTAATTGGGGTTTTTTTAGTTGTTCTTTTTTAGACCTAGCCATTTAAAGTTTAGGAAGTTTTAAATTTAGCTTTCATATAAAAATAAAAATAAAATAAAATAATATAATATTTGTGCAGCTTTTTGAGATTTAGTGTGTTTCTGTAGTGTTTCACTCTAACTACACAAACACACAAAATCTCACAAAGCTGTATAGCCCAAACCCTATATTTTAACAGGAAAAGTTGGGGGTCGTCTTATATGCCCAGTCATCTTATACGCCGGAAAATACAGTAAGCGTTCCAGAAATAAAGACTAATGTTGTTGAAATTGCTAAATACTTCCGTAACAATCATTTTGCTGCAGCAGCTCTGAAAAGGATGGGTGGAACCAAGCTAACGCTCCCACAAGATGTTAGATGGAACTCTGTGGTGGACTGTTTTGAGCAGTATATCAAGAACTGGCCTATTCTGATGACAGTTTGTGAAGAAAATCGAGATAAAATAGATGGCACTGTCACGACCAAAGTCCTCAACATTGGGCTTAAGAGAAATGTTGAACATATGCTGAGCATCCTGAAACCCATCTCTGAAGTTTAAACAAAATACAGAAAAATAGCTGTTTTATTGCTGATGCTGTTGAAATTTGGAAGGAACTGAGTGAACACTTAAAAACAGAACTACACATGGACAGAATTAAATCACAAGCATTAAAAAAACAAATGGGACAAGTACTGTCTCCAGCTCATTTTTTGGCAAATATTGTCAATATCCAGTATCGGTCAAAGTGCTGAGGAAGAGGAGTTAGCTATGACATGGGTATCCAGCAATCATCCATCTGTAATGCCAACTATAATAAACTTCAAAGCTAAGGGGGAACCATTCAAGAAATATATGTTTGCTGAAGATATTTTTAAAAAAGTCACACCAGTGAACTGGTAGAAGTCACTTAAGCACTTGGATTTAGAGACTGTTCAAGTAATGATTTCACTTTTAACAGCAGTAGCTTCTTCTGCAGGCATTGAAAGAATATTCTCTTCCTTTGGACTTATTCATTCTAAATTGAGAAATCGTTTGGGACCCGATAAAGCAGGAAAGCTTGCTTTTCTTTTCAAGATTATGAACAAAGAAGAAGATGAAGATGACGAGTGAGCTACAGAGGACAGTATTTAAGTTTTTCATGTGTAGGCTGGGCTGACAGTCTAAGTTTCTTAAAATATATATATTTTGTTTAGCCAAATTAGTTAACAAACATGGATGTTTGTTTAAGCAAATAACATATGCTGTAATGTTATTGTTTCAGTTGAATAAATCTATTTAAATTGTTATTATTAAGGTAATGATTATTTTTCTCCTTCCTAAGTCTAACAGAAAAGTTGTCCAAATATGAATGATTAACCTATTAAACTGGGGAGAAAAAAACTAATATGAAAAGTTGTTATTCTAAAAATCTTCATCTACTTGCATATTAAAGTTATACCAGCAAGAATTAGTCTTTATGTAGAAAACTATGATTTAAATCAAACCTTACTGACTAGTGATTTAAATTGTGATTTAAATTGTGATTTAAATCAGTTTGATTTAAATCAAATCCACCCTGATTTGTTATAGCATGTATGGAGATATATAGATATATATATAGATATATATATAGATATATATATAGATATATATATATATCTCCATACATGCAATACTTCATACTTCTGCTCCTGCTATTAGAAGGTTGAACTGCTGAAAGGAACTGTGTCTGTGTCACTGAAGAGAACTGGAATTGTAAGCAAACTATGTTTTTGTGTTGAACTGTGATTATTTCAAGAAGTGTTATCTTTGTTTTGAGAAGCCAAGTTTGTTTTTTTTACTACAAGTAAAGACTTTATTTTTCTATCAACGTTCAGAGTCTGTGAGTATCTGTGTGGTTTGCTTAGCAACGTATCTATTCGCTGTCTGGTCTGTTGCACCACTTTGCAGAGGGCAGTTTTACCTTCAACACTGGTTATGGGCCCAGTACCAGAGTATGCATACCAGTTACAGCAACAAGAGAGTTGCGACACACATTATTGCTCCAGACATTCTGATACGTATTTAATATCCTGGTGAGGATGGCCCAAGGTCAAGCTCCCAACTTATCACTGGTTACCCAGCTGGATGGCACCAACTACAAATCCTGGTCCACCAAGTGCCGTCTCCTGTTGCGGAAAGAAGGGCTATGGGATGTAGTGCAGAATCCACAAGATGTGACCTCCTGGAATGCTGAGGATGCCAGGAAGATAGCCGAGTTCCAGAGGAAGAATTAGTGTGCATTGTGTATTATTGGTTTGTCTCTAGACAATACCCAGCTTATTCACATCGAGGGTGAACAGTCTGCTGCAAGATGCTGGGGCAATTTGAAATGTCTTTATGTTTGTGACACTGTGGGGGTGCAAATTAACATTATACGAAGGTTGTTTCGCACATGACTCCTTAAGGGTCATAACGCACCTGAATTGCATAAAAAGCATTTTTCGAGAGCTTCATCAGAAGGAGGTGGTTTTTTCCGAGCAGCAACAGGTTAATATACTGTTATCATCACTAGATGAGCGCTACAACGACATAGTAACATCATTTGAAGTTCTCACACAGCAGGAACTAACTTTGGCCAATGTAACCTCGCGACTACTAGAAGAGGCCAGAAGGAAAGAAGAAAGAAAACAAGAGAAGAACCCGAGTCGATTAATGTAAATGTAAAGGCAAATAACCATGTATATGCTGTAAAACATTGTTTTAATTGTTGCAAGAAGGGTCATATAGCCAGGTTTTGCAGAAGGCTAAACAAAAAACCATAGTTAAAGATAAAAAACAATGTAATGTAGCTACTATGTCTGATAAGAAACCGGTTAATCACGATTCATGGGTTATTGATAGTGGGGCGTCACTATGCATTGTGAGAACACACAACTATTTTGTGAAAATGTTGCCTAGTAATAATAAGGTTTCTTTAGCAAATGGGTGGAAGCTAAAGGCATGTGGTAAGGGAACGGCAATATGTCCATATGTAAAAGAAAAAATGCATATGTTATATGTTCCAAATCTAAACATTAAATTTGATTTCGGTTAGAATATTGGTTAAGCTAGGATATACAGTAACGTTTAGAACCAATGATTGTTTAATTGAAAAAGGTGAAACCAAGATTATTGGAAACTGAAAGATGGTTTATATGAATTATCTAGTAACCATGTTACAAATGTTGTATACTCAAATGTCAAACCACATGATGAATGTGTTCACTTGCTTCACAGACGTATGGGGCATATCAGTTTTAAGATGTTATAGAAAACTAAAATTAGTTGATGGATTGAAGCTGAAACCATGTAACCAGTATTTAAATTGCAATATTGTAATCAGCAGAAAAGTAGAACAATCCCTGCTAATAGGTTTGACAGGTTTAAAACGAAGAGACCACTGGAAGTGGTATTTGCTGATTTAATAGGGCCAATGAAGGCTAGTTTAGGGGGTGCTTGCTATGTTCTCAGTATAGTTGACCATTATTCCAGGTATGGTTTTTGCTATTTATTGAAGACTAAGGTAGATACTTTTAGGTATTTTGTTCAATGGATTAAGTTTGTGGAGAGAAAAACAAATCAAAAAATAGTTACCATTGTAACTGACAATGGTACTGAGTTTGTAAACACAAGGTTTAAATCAATGTTAGATAATGCTGGTATAAAGCACAAATGTTCAGCTCCAAATAGACCACAACATAACTCATATGTTGGAAGGAGAGGACAAACCCTACAAGCAATGATGAGATCAATGTTAGCTGATGCAGGTTTACCGGCTAATTTATGCGGAGAAGCAATTATGTGTGCAAATACACTCTTAAACAACACCATAAATACAACCACTAACAAAATTCCATATACCGTATGGCATGGAAGGAAGCCGGATTTGAGCTACATACACACATTTGGGTCACCTGCATGGGTACATATTCCAGTGCAGTTAAGGCGTAAGGGCCAGAGTAGGGCACAACAATTAATATTTGTTGGTTATAATTCAATCCACGGGTCCTACAGATTTTGGGTAAAAGGAATAGCAACGGTAGTTAACAGTGCAAATGCCATGTTTATGGAGCATGTAAGGTGGAATAAATTAGGTACTGAAAATGAGGTAATAATTGAAACTCAGACTGAAGCTACCAATGAAATGCCAGAGATCCAGAGCGAAGAGGTAGAGAAAGACTTAGTGCAGGAAGAAGTAAAGGTGGAGAGGCAATCTGTAAGTCCTGAACTCCCAAGAAGGTCGAGTAGAGTAACAAGACCACCTGATAGGTATCAGGCAACTACAGTCTATCAAGTAAATAAAGTCCCTACTATATTTAATGAGTTGACCACGTTTCCACCTGAAGACCAGAAAGTGTGGAGAGGTGCAATGACTAAAGAACTACAATCTTTGCAGAATTTGAAAGTGTATGAGTCTGTAACAATTCCAAAAGGGAAAACTATACTTGGTAGTAAGTGGGTATATAAATTAAAGACTGGGATAGATGGGATACCAATATATAAAGCTAGGCTGGTAGCTCAAGAATTTAATCAGTCTCCTAATGATTATGATGAAGTATTCGCTCCAAGCTTAAAAGCCATTACATTAAGAGCAGCGTTGGTATGGGCAGCTAGAAATAAATATATAGTTAACCATTTAGATGTAGAGACCTCATATCTGCATGCACCATTACAGCATGAAATTTATTTAATGAAACCCTCAGGATTTGAGGAAAATGGGAAGGCTGACTGTTGGTTATTAAAGAAAAGTCTGTATGGGTTAAAACAGTCAGGTTATAAATGGAACCAGTGCATTGTAAAAACATTGAAGAATATCGGATTTAAAGCAGGATTAGCAGATCCATGTTTATTTAAAATGGAAAGGGATGGTATAGTATCATTATTACTTCTTTTTACGGACGATATAGCTCTGATTACAAAGAATGAGCAAGAGGCCAACAGGATTGTTGATGAATTAAAAGCTTATGTCAGGATTAAAAATCTAGGGGAGATACAATACCTAGGCGTAAGGATCGAAAAAACTAGGGGAGGATTTAAATTATCCCAAACTGATAAAATTAATAATCTATTAAAACAGTTCAGAATGGCGACAAATATAGCTGTAAAGACTAGAACAAAACATACAGATCTTCGGTATCTCAATGTAAGAGAATGTATAATGAACAAGATGATAGAACTTGTATATTGTGCATCAGAAGACAATGTGGCTGATCATTTCACAAAAGCACAGGGAAGTAGGAAACATATAGATACATGTGAACAGTATGGTTTAAGATTGTAAATATATTAGTCTACCCAAAGGGGTGAATGTTGGATGCTTATCCTACGGTTGGGTAGGTAATATATAGAAAACTATGTTCTGTAACTTTAACTGCTACAAGATGACTAATTGGCTGTGCTAAGCAGACATAAAAGAAGGCAGCAAGTTCATTCACTTCTGCTCCTGCTATTAGAAAGTTGAACTGCTGAAAGGAACTGTATCTGTGTTACTGAAGAGAACTGGAATTGTAAGCAAACTATGTTTTTGTGTTGAACCGTGATTATTTGAAGAAGTGTTATCTTTGTTTTGAGAAGCCAAGTTTGTTTTTTTTACTACATGTAAAGACTGTTTATTTTTCTATCAACGTTCAGAGTCTGTGAGTATTTGTGTGTTTTGCTAAGCAACGTATCTATTCGCTGTCTGTTCCGTTGCACCACTTTGCAGAGGGCAGTTTTACCCTCAACAGGAGGTGGAAAGGAGAGGGCAGGGATGATGGGAGTAGGGGGAAGAAAGGCCCCTCCCAATGGCTCCCTGTCAGACAAACGCTTCGACGTCTATAAATACCTGGGCAAAGATACAGCCTGTTGTGCCTTAAAATGGCTTCTACTGGACTGCCTTAAAATGGCTTCTACCAGCATAATTCTGGAATGCCTTGAGCAATTTCAACCAAACTTGGTACACAGATTACTTACTCCCTGAAAAGAAATACTGCGGGGGGTAAGAAACTCCTAACACCCCTCAGGGTGTGTGTTCTGTTAAGATACAGCCTGTTGTGCCTTAAAATGGATTCTACTGGATTGCCTTAAAATGGCTTCTACTGTACAGCAGAGTGAAGTTGCCATGGTAGCAGCGCACTCTCCTGGCTCCGCCACAGCCAGCCAGGGGTCGCGAGAGGAGAAGGGAGGAGGAGGGCCGCCGTGTCGTAATGGGCTCCAGGAGGAGGAGGGGACCCCATCCCCGTCCCATTGTGAAGTGCTCTAAAGTTCACTGTGATGTGCAAAGTGCTGCGAGAGTGCTTTGTGGCCTGCCCGACGCCTCATATCAGAATCAGAGGGGGAGGAGAGAGATACAGAGAGGGGGAGAGAGAGACTCTGGGGAATGGGGCGGGTGGGCGGAACCGCGTGGCGAAGGGCGAGCAGGCAGCAGCTCCACAGCAAGGCCAGAGTTGAGGAATGGTGCATTTTCCGATTCCCACTGCTCACCTTTCTCCCGCAGCTGGCTGTCAGGGAAGGCAAGCGCCCGAAAGGTACCGGAGTCGCTCACTCTCCTTGAATGAGCTGCTCTGGTCCACGCACCGGCTGCACAAGCGCACACCCAACCTGCCGCTGAATTAAATGGTGTGCGCTTGCGCAGCCAGCGCGTGGACCAGAGCGGCTCATTCAAGAAGGAGAGTGAGCGACTCTGGTACCTTTAGGGTGCTTGCCTTCCCTGACAGCCAGCTGCGGGAGAAAGGTGAGCAGTAGGAGTCCGGGGAATGGGGGGGGTGGGCGGAACCGCGGGAGAAAGAAATTTAAAAAGTTTTCCTACCGGGTTCTGTGGGCGTGGCTTGGTGGAAGAGGGTCTTCGGACTGAGTGGGCATGGCTGTGAGTGACATCGAGTTGGCCATGCCCACTCAGTCACAGGACACACACCCCACCAAGCCACACCCACAGAACCGGTAAGGAAAAATTTTAGATTTCACCCCTGGGGCAGAGAGAGACACACACACATAGAGGAGACACACACAGAGATACAGAGAGCGGGAAACATAGGGAGAGAGAGAGATACAGAGAGAGAGGGGGGACAGAGAAAGACACAGAGATACAGAGCGGGGAGAGAGAGACAGATACAGAGAGAGAGGAGAGAGAGAAGAGAGAGAAAAATACAGAGAAGGGAGAGCCGGTGATAAATTACTGAACAATTTCAGTAATTGTGCAGTTCTGCAAGTAGAGATATCATTTGACATATTTTGCAAAAAATCCCCCACATTTCTCTGAATTTGTTTTTGTTTCAAGTGTATGAAAGGTAAGCTTTTGCAGTCAATATTAGATTTTATATATGTTGAATTTTATGGAATCATTTACATACATAGTTTATAGAAAGAAAGGTAGAAATGTGATTCTACATTATAATGAAGACCATGATTTCAAGCTGTATACCCCTTGGATCAGTGGGTTTTTCCTTTTGAAGGACTGCTAGAAAAAGATTGGGAATTTCCATTTTTGTATCTGAACTCAAGAAATTACAGCTTCTGAACTCAAGAAATTAAAACCTTTTAAAAAACTTGAACCTTTTTTTTAATGGTAGTTCAAAACTCAAAATATGGGTAACAGTATTGAATAAAACTTCAAATTCAGTAAAGATGCTTCAGACAATACATGACTGTGAATTTAAACATCTGTCCTTAACTTTTTCAAGAATCTCTACTATGTCCTAAGAATGAGCACTTTCACAGCCATGAGAGATCATTTGTAATAGCTTCCTTGCTATTTTCAAGTGAAATTGTGCTCCTTTATTTCTGTAAATACAACTTAACTGTTTTCTTGGCATCTCGGAAATTATGGAAGCTAGTTCCCATTTATGTATGTATGTATGTATGTATGTATGTATGTATGTATGTATGTATGTAGGTCTTTGGTGGTTCAGGTTTTCTCCCGCGTAAAATTGGAAGTGTCTTGGCTAGACACTAGCCAAGACACTTCCAATTTTACGCGGGAGAAAACCTGAATAACCAAAGACCTACATGCAAACACCCGCGAAAAACTCAGAAAACATATTTATACAGTGTATGTATGTGTGTGTGTGTGTATATATACATATACATATATGTATATATATGTATATATGCAACTTTTGGTGTATCGGGTCTTTTCCCGTGTAAGATTGAGAGTATCTTGGCGACGTTTCGACGAGGTCCCACTTGTCATCTTCAGGTTGGTGTCTTCGGCTTCATGCCTGTGTGAGCAAAGCATGATCGGAGCTGCCGTCTCTCTATAAATACTGGTGGGGAGGTATGGGGTGTTGGCTTTGTTGCTGTGAGCAGGTTGGTTGCCTGTGTTGTTACATCTTGATGAGTTGATGTTTGCAGATTAGTCAGCTGTTTCGTAACATCCTGTGTAGGTGAGGTCCTTGATGTGTGCCCATTAGTCTTTTGTGTTTTAACGACCTGGGTAATGGGCTGTGTGTTAACATCCTGAGTTCTGGTGTTGTGATATCCTGATTTTTTGATGTAATGTCCTGAGCAGATGGCTGTGATGCCACATCCCGGGCTTTGGTTTGGCTCCGAGTTTGAGGTCTTACCATGTGTTCATGGCGTGTGTCAATTTGCTTTGTGTGGGGATCGGAGGGGGGTGCAGCAGTTGGTGATGCCGTGGTCTGGCTTCTGGATGGTGGTTGTATTTCGTCTATGGGATGGGTTTGGGTTTGAATCTGGTGAGGATGATTGGTGGTGGTGTCATGTGTTATCTTGGGTCCGGTGTTAATCTTCGTGGCTGGGACTCTTCTGTTGATTAGGGCTAGTTTCCAGATGTCCGGTAGGCGGCAGCTCCGATCATGCTTTGCTCGCACAGGCACGAAGCCAAAGACACCAGCCTGAAGATGACGAGTGGGACCTCGTTGAAAAAATCTTGCTGAGATGTAAACATCTTTTCCAAGAAAACCTTATTAAACAGATTAATTCAATAGAAAGTTGTCTAATGGGTATGTTGCAACTGTATTTAGGCTATGCGGTTAATCACAAAATTCCTGCACAATAATTTGCAAATAATTATTGGATTTATTTATTTAAAGTATTTCTATATGCCCAGATTAAACGCAATCCTGGTGGTTTATGTAAAATGCAAAGTCAACATAAAATCAACATAATATACTTCCAGCTATAGGAAGAGATAGATTTCCACATAATCAGCTGTCAGTATTTAATCCCAGAATACTTGCACAAATAAAACAGTCTTGAATATCTTGTCAAAAGCTAATAGGGAAATTGACAGATTAATCTCTTGCTCGAAGTGTTTTATAATATGGGGGCAATAACAAAAAAAGACTGCTTAAGGAATAGGGTCCCCTTGCATTTATGAAGATGTTGGATCCTAAACTTTGTATGCCTGCAAACGTATATAGACCGGTGGTGAAATGTAAAATTTGTTACTTCTTATACAGTTGCCTTGGTCTGTGTTTTGATATTTTGTGATCAATATCTAATTTTTTTTTCTTTACTAGGTTTAAAATAGCACTATGGCTCATTCAAAGACAAGAGCCAATGATGGAAAAATTACATACCCTCCAGGAGTTAAAGAAATATCTGACAAAATTTCAAAAGAAGAGATGGTACGAAGATTAAAAGTGAGTGGGTAGTTTATTATATATTGTGACATTTATTTGGACAGCCCAAAATTGGATGTATGTGAAACTGTTTATTTTCAAACAAAAAGGCTAAACATGTAAATAATAGTAAGTTGTTAAAGTTTTTCTGATGAATTAGTAGAACTAATTCAATGAAGCAAAATTCCTTACAAGCATCTCTTTAGTTGCTTGTTAAACTGAATTGTGATGATCATTTTCTGCCTAAAATAAGCAGAGCATGCCTTTTGTCTCCGACAACTTTTAAACTGTCTCATGCTCTCTATCTTAATGTTTATGTTTATTCAATATTTCTAAGTAAACATGTTTGATTCCTTGAACATTTTTAATTAGATAAGAGGAGAAATCTATTTTTCCTCTTACATTTTTTGTGGTAGTAGTATAGCAGTAAGCTGGTACTATATAGATCATTAAAGTAAGATTACTTAAATAAACACAAAATGTCATAGCTACAGTGGTTCTTGTGATAGAGAAGTCTTCTGTTGGAGAAGGGAAGGAATAGTATACTTTCCATCTGCTGCGTTGTTTTTTTTTTTTTTTTGAGGGGCGGTTATGCAATTTTGACAATTATAAAATATAATTCTAGGTAAGAACTAGGAAAACATTAGAACAATAATTGCAGATACTAGGAAAGTTATATGATTTAATGACATTTTATTTCTTGCACAATTGATAACGAAAATAATGGTTTGACATCAGGAAAAAACCATTTTAAAGTAGAGCTGTTTAGCAGTGAAACAGACTGTTTTAGGAAGTGTTTAAACAGAGGCTAAAGAGCCATTTATCAGGGATTTGTAGTAGTGGATTTCTGTATGAGGCAATGTGTGTGTGGATTTTTGTACTGTTGTGGAATTTTTTGATATAATAAAGTAGGCATTTTTGCTTAAAAAGAAGTCATTTCAAGTTACTTGTATCTCCTATTTTGTTTTTTGAAAACGAACTGAATATTTGCATGAACGTTGAGACATTCAGTAATTATATTTTTAAATATATAATAATATCCATAATATTCTAAGGAAATAGATTTGTCAGTGACATTGTTAATTATCAGGGCCATATTGGATGATATGTTGACTATGGACAACACTGGATTTTAATGTACTAAATATCTTTAGTACTATAGATATTAGTCTAGGACTGGAAGGACACCTCCAGCTTAAACCATTCAGAGTTATTGGTTGTTTGGAGGGGGTAGTTACTATTCTCAATCCAACCCCTATTACAGAGCTATTATGGGGGGGGAAACTGAAGGCAAGTATGCTATTTCTGCAATGCTAAGAGTGCTGTTTATTCCATGCTGAGTTTCTGGAGGAATATAAATCTTAAATAAAAGTACCACTTTTCTCAAATTGAATGTGACAGTATTTTGGATTCTTCCTGTACCCTCCTGATTAAAAGAATCTCCAAATTTGACAAAGAAGCAAACCAAAACATTAAAACCCTTTATTGAGTTTGTTTGATAGACATGGAAGTTTGGATTCCATCAAATTGGGTTGCTTTTTAAAATTTGGATTGAAACTGAATCTCATTGCTGTCTTTCACAGTTGTAGCAAGATGACCAACCTGGAGTTTTTTTTTTTTTTTTAATATGGGTGCTATCAGACTAAAGTGGAATACATTAATACCTTTCATACTATGCTAAGAAATATAATAAATATAAGTATTAAAAAGCAAATAATCTTCTGAAAACAAATCCTTATTAATACTTTCTGATGTATTTTAGTTTTTTTGTTACAATTTCAGTCTTTCAGCATGAGTTTATAGCATCTTAAAAAATAACAAACATAATTTTTTTACCACCAGTGCACTTCACCATTCACATTTATTTTAATCTTCAGGTCATAAACTATATTTCTATTGCAGATGTGTATATCAGTTACCTCTTAATAGAGAAATATAAAGTGATATATAACTAAAAAGTATTGAAGGCATTTTTGATGTTACAATTGAAAAAAGCAGATTTTTCTGAGTGTGTGTACGCACACACACACACACACACACACACACAGAGACACACACACAGAGTATTCTAATTAAAGAAGAACTGATGTCTTTGAACTATGATGCTGGTGTAAATTATTGCATATACCATGGACAGCCAGAGTAACTAACAGAGAAGTGTTAAAACGTATAAAACCAGATATATCACTAGAAGCCAAAATCACAAGACTATGTCTGATTTACTTTGGCCGTGTCATGCATGCAAATTCATTGGAGAAGGAAATGGTGCTAGGAAAGATTAGTTGAATAAGAAGAAGGGGCAAGCAAAGAACACTCTGATAAGACAACATGAAATCTGATACAAAGTGAACATCCAACAATTTGAAAGAAGCTGTGCTTGAGAGGGTAGCATGGAGAGTACTAGCCTATAAAGTCACCAAGAGTCAGACACAACTAAATGATTAAAACAATAGCAGCAGCAACAACATGTATGTATGTATGCATGCATGCATGTATGTATGATAGTCTATGAAATGTCCTGTTTATAATATATTGCTAACTTTTAAACATTATTTTTGCAGATGGTTGTAAAAACCTTTATGGATATGGACCAAGACTCCGAAGAGGAAAAAGAGTTGTATCTAAATCTTGCTTTACATCTTGCTTCTGATTTTTTTCTTAAGCATCCTGATAAAGATGTGCGCTTGCTTGTTGCATGTTGTCTTGCTGACATTTTTAGAATATATGCTCCTGAAGCACCATATACTTCACCCGATAAACTTAAGGTAAAGTTGTGTGATTTACTTAACTTCTTGGAATCTGGCTGTGTAACAATGCTATTTTATATTTATTTCTAAACAATTAAAAGCAAATTGCCTAATAGATCATAATTTTCAATTGCATATGAAATTCTGTATTATGTGTTTTATGATGTGTATTTTCAATTTGGTAGATTTTTGCATAGTATTTAGCATATCTGATAATCACTATGAGGAATGTAAAACTCAGTCCTCATTGCTTTCTTTATTATCTGATTTTATTTATATGCCACTTACGGCAAAATAGAATGCCAAATTCCTAATATTAATTTTCAGTAATGGGTGGTCAAATCCTCCCTCAGCAGGGAAACTATAAAATTAAAAATGATAATTAGAGTTCTGTCTTTTTGAATTTTAATTTAAGTCAAATCTTTTATGACAGAATACAAATGGGAACATTATACATTTATGTTTAGTTAGGAATTAGCAGAAATTCCTTTTCTTCATGTATTCCAAAAGCAATAATTCCAAGATGATGAAGAACTGAATTCTATTATATTAATAATGAAAATTCTGTCCTTTGCGCAGCATGATCATTATTCACCTCAACCTTTCTTTGATATTTGTCTCTGACTGTCTTAAAAAACTGGATCCTGTTTTTTGCTCCATTTTCCTAGTGACTTTAAATACTTTAAAGCTAGGTAACTATTAAGCAAATAAGTAATGTTTAATTAGATAATGTAAAACAATAAAGCGTTTTTAAAAACTGTAATAACATTTAAAGATATTCTTAGGTAGTAAATTGGCAGATTCTATTTATACGTATCAAATATGTAAGGTGAACATTATTAATTGCAGAATGCAAAATTCTCTTGAAATTTCTTTTATAACATTGCATTCACATCCTATCTATTTAGAAACAGTATGTACTTTTTAAAAATTGAAATACTACCTTTATCAAGTAATATAGAAAGCTTGCATTGCTTAATCAACTACTAATTAATAAATTAAATTTATTTGCAACTCTAGGTATAGTTTGTTTTAAAGACAAAAAATAAATTATATAGATGTATCTGTTTACACAATTTGGAAAACAGGCAGATGGATTTAAGAAGATCCTTTAAAAATAATTGATGACTTCTCAATGGGGAGGGGAGGTCATAGGTACATTGACAAGATTTTTATGTGTTTTATGTTCCATTCCCAGTTAATATGAATCAGCTGCTGTGTAGAACTGTAGAATTTTAAAATCAAGGCACCAGGCACATGCAACACCAACAGCTAAAAGTTCAGATAAAAGTTAGTACTACCAAACTAATATTTAACATGATAGAAAAGATAAACTGTATATGAAGTTAAGTATTTCAGTTGTATTCCAAATAAATTAAATTACTATCTGTTCTAGCCTTATTGTTTTCTCCTTCCTTTTGAAGGGCTGTTTTTGCATACTACTGAAAGGCTAATCATTATTCAATTCTGTTTTCCACTGTTTTTCCATAACTGATGGTCAGTTGGTAGTAAGTGAGCTTTGACCAACTTGATAGGATTCATTACAATAGGAGACAGAAGACTGAGATAATCAGATGATTATGAGTTAGTGAATATAGGGAGTCAACAGACAATTATATTTGATAGATATCAAATATCTATCAATTTCTATCTGATTTCTATAAATATTTTTGATAGAAAACTGACATAATTTATGAGCCACTTTGGAGACCCTTCTACATGTCATGCCATTAAGAAAAACTAGTTCCATAGGAATAAAGGGTAGCTTGATAGGGATAGGGAATAGTTTATCAACTGTACTCCTGAGGAAATTGAGCTCTTCTTTATTTGGATTTAAATTGGGCTCTTAATTTTTCTGGTGTTGTGTGTGTGTGTGTGTGTGTGAGAGAGAGAGAGAGAGAGAGAGAGAAAAACATTTGATTTTTCAAAAAAGGAGAAAGCAGCCAATGAAAGCTTAAGTTCTGACTTAGTACAGCCTATTTTAAATTGTTTCCCTTTTCCTTATAGAGTTTCACTGAAGGAGGAGGAAACAACCACATTTATTAATAGGGAGGTAGAGTGAAAAAGAAGGGAGAAGAAAGTATACTAGTAAGAGTTATTTAGCTGCACAATTAGTTTCATTTTTAAGCCATTGTTTCTTTTTGCCTCTTAACCAGGTGGGCAAGAAGAATGGATTGAGGAAACAAACTGTAAAGCTAATAACAATAAAAACGCAAACGTGACAAAATGTAGTTAGCACTAATTTAAATTTGCAAATATTTTTTATCCTGTTTAAAATTTTTGTAATTGATCATTATGAGTAAGTTCAGATATTCAAATAATTTTTAAAATTTTTTTAATTTAGTAGATAAAACAAAGATTTGCTACTACATTAAGACAATCTGATTAATGTTAGGCAATTATTGTTTTGTTTATTATTTGTTTTCCCACAACAGTTAGGATCTTACCAAGTTCTAAAGGTCGACCCCGAGGCGCCTTGTTTGTGGGGTGCCACAGGGGTCGGTCCTCTCACCCTCCTGTTCAACATTTATGTGAAGCCGCTGGGCGAGATCATCCGTGGTTTTGGGGTGGAGTTCCATCAGTACGCTGATGATACTCAGCTGTACATCTCCACCCCAGGCCATCCCAATGATGCCCTTGAAGTGATGTCCCGGTGCCTAGAGGCAGTGCGGGTCTGGATGGGGAGAAACAGGCTCTGACTCAACCCTTCCAAGACCGAGTGGCTGTGGCTTCTGGCATCCCGATATAGTCAGCTGGTGCCATCGCTGGCTATTGGGGATGAGTTACTGGCCCCCACAGAGAGGGCTTGCAACTTGGGCGTCCTCCTGGACGCACGGCTGTCTTTCGAAGAGCATATGATGGCTGTGGCCAGGGGGGCTTTTTATCAGGTCCGCTTGATTCACCAGTTGCGTCCCTTTCTGGATCAGGACTCCTTACGCACAGTCACTCAGGCACTCGTCACCTCCCGCCTGGACTACTGTAATGCGCTCTACATGAAGCTCCCCTTGAGGAGCACCCGGAGGCTCCAACTGGTGCAGAATGCGGCCGCGCGGGGGATTATGGGAGCGATGGGGTGCTCCCATGTGATGCCCCTCTTGTGCGAGCTGCACTGGCTCCCAGTGGTCTTCCAAGTGCGCTTCAAGGTGTTGGTTACCACCTTTAAAGCGCTCCATGACTTAGGGCCTGGGTACTTACGGGACCGCCTTCTGCCACTGATAGCCTCCCACTGGCCAGTACGCTCCCACAGAGAGGAACTCCTCAGGGTGCGGTCGGCCAGACAATGTCGGCTGGCGACCCCCAGGGGGAGGGCCTTCTCTATGGCAGCACCTGTCCTCTGGAACAACCTGCCCCCGGAGATATGTAGGATCCCAGATCTCTGTGCTTTTCGCCGTGCCCTTAAAACTTTTTTATTTCATCAAGCCGGGCTGGCTTAACTCCCCCCTTAGATATTTTTAATTGTTAATTGATTTTAGTTGGGGTGTTTTAAATTTATTGGGCCAAAATTTGTTTAATTCTTTTTTAAAAAAAATTTTTTTTTTAAATTTTTTTGTATGTGATGTTTTTATTCTTGGCTGTCCACCGCCCTGAATCCAGTGGCAGAAAGGCAGTATAAAAATCTAATAAAAGAAATAAAAGAAAGAAAGAAAGAAAGAAAGAAAGAAACTTTGCTGTGTTTGATTGAAACATTTTCTTTCACCTTCAACCCTTGATTCCCATTAGAAAAGATTTCTGCACATTCATGCATATTTGTAGAATTGGAAATATGGTTATTGGAATTACTGGAAACCTCAGAAGCCTTTTTTTTTAAGAAAAAGAGGAACAGAGAATTGATGTGCAAAGGAATTTCAAAAGAATGCTTCATATAATGTTCATCAAAATAGTGTACAATGTGTAGAATGATACCATGTCTATAGTATGAGTCTTTCATTTCTCATCTATATATTCATTTATTGTTCCATTCCATTTTCTTCTTAGTTCTTTCTTGTTCTTTATTCCCCTATTCCTGCTTTCTTCTCTTGAATTACAATACTGACTTGTATGGTATGCTTGGATGAACAAGGGTTTTGAAATAAAGCCGCCTAGTGGTTGTGTTCGGAAAATGTTGATTTAAGAAATTTTCTTGTGAATTAAAGAAATGTGATAATGGGTAATTTTATTATCATTTTGTTTTCTATAGATTTATAAATACAATATATTTTATGCATTTCTTCCATAAAATATTCCAATTATTCTTGTGCATATAATACAATGTCTGATTTGTCTAACTCAGGTTAATTGAATAGATCAGTGATTTTGATCTTTTTAGCTCTTTTTGTTGGCATTTTAAATTAGTATTTTATATGTAGGATTGTAGGAATAAAATTATATTAGTATTTACATTAGTATTAACAGTAGTATTATATGTTGTTTTCAACAAAACAAAAACAATGAATTTATACTTTGGTTACCTTTTTTATTTATTAGTATCATCAAGTAAAATACCTGATCATTGCTGCTTTCCATGATTATTTTTTCCATTTTACAAGTACATTATCATATGTCTACATATGCTTTCTCATTTGTATACATTTATTATATTATAAATTATTACACATTATTATTATAAAACTTTTTTTGTTCATTATAAAATATTTGATGCAGATGGTTTGTATTTAAATCGATGTAATGTAGAAGTCACACACCTGTACATTCTAAAAATGATTAATGAGCATAGTATATGTCAGAGGACTGGTTAGATGGTAACCAGTATACTGTAGTATTACTACTTTAGTAGCAATAATAATAGCTTTTGATTTTCTGAGAAATATGAATAAAAAAATTAAAATATGAGTAAAAAGAAATGTAACAAAGGTTATATATTTGTAAATTAATTGATATGCATAATATAGATAAATAAAGCTGAATATAGCTGTTGGTAACAAATTAATTGAATTTTTCAAAATTAAACCAAATGTATTAATGGATGATTCTTAAGGATAGTTGGCTGTGAATTTTCTTGGTTACTGATTACGTACTTTATCAGCTCAAGAATGATATGTCGAAACAAATACAAATGTATTTACATTGAACACAATTTTTGTTTGGAATATTTTGGGGAATTATTTGAAGAATTCCAGATACCTTAAACATGAACTAATTTTAGTAACCTGAGATTTATTCATATGGTTTTAATTGTATATTCTCCCCCTCTCCCATAGTTGAGGGAAGAAATGAAAGCTATGAGAGTTGCTCCCAAAGTCCCCCTTAAAGATTTCAACAAATCTTTCCAAAGTAACCATTGAATCATTTTCCAAGCTAGGTTTTTGGTTGAGCTGCAGTTTCTACTCTCTCAAACTGTGCTTTTTGTTGTAGTATTGGAACATATTGCAAACAGTGCTTATATGTCCACCTTGATTGTTTATAAAATCCATGAACAATGTTATATTATTAATATATCCAACATAAGGTCATATTAAATGCCTCATGTTTATATGATTGTTATTTGGAATGTGTTAATGGGATGGGGGGATGGCCAGGAGCTACTTTTATCAATATCCTCTGTAACAGACTTGGGAAATTCAAAAGATAATATTCTTCTAAAATAAAACCAACAAATGAGAGAGTGGAAATTGGTGCTGCAATATCCTGAATGATGTTCCTACTGGATTGGATTATAAGAGGAAATGGTTAATTAAAATATTTTAAATGCTCACTAGTGTAGTGACAATATTTTTTCAGTTGGACTGAATGATTATGCAAGAAATATTTACTTTAGCTGACAAACATATACAATCTTTTTCTCCCCAGGATATATTTATGTTCATCACAAGACAACTGAAAGGATTAGAAGATACAAAAAGCCCACAATTCAACAGATATTTTTATTTATTAGAGGTAAATGTAAACAATTGTCATTCATATTAATCTTGGTTTGATTAAAGTTTTAGTCAAATATCTATTCTGCATAAAATACAATAGCATTTTAAGTATATTTGAAACAGATCTGTATTTATGATGTAAAATTATTCAGTACTGACTTTACCAATTCTTTATTAAATTATACTTACTGTATCTTTTTCTCCTAAATAGAATATTGCATGGGTTAAATCTTACAACATATGCTTTGAACTAGAAGATAGCAATGAAATTTTTACGCAACTGTACAGAACGTTATTTTCTGTGATCAAGTGAGTATATCTTCAACAGCAATTTTGATACTTGATGGAAGTGACATATTGTTTTGATTGTTAGGAATAGGCTTAAAATCTGTAAGCATGGAGGTGAAAAAAGTTGCATGGATGAGTAACATTTTGCACGCGACAAAATATTTTCCTTGCAATCTTGACTAAGTGGGATTTTCTAGGGTACAAGTTCAGACCTCTTCTGGCCAAAATTTAAATACAGCTGAAATGACTGTTACTAGCAGCAAGGTAGAAATAATATCGTTAGGATTACTGGTGGACTTGCATGGGGTTAACTTGTGTTCTCAGTGACCTTGATGTTCATTGTGTTTGGGACAGACTATTGAAGGTTTGGTCAGAATGGAAAAGATGCCCTTTTCACCATGGTGGGTGGGGGGAACAGCAATGAAAAGAGAAGAATGACAAGTAGGAAACCTCTTGCATGCCAGATAAGAATTGTGGTTTTGCAGTCTCAAAGAAACAGTTCATTATCCAAATTCTAATTTAGGATGGGCCATAATAACTTACACTATATTGCTGAGCTGACACTATTCTCATTTTAGCAATGGTCATAACCAGAAGGTTCATATGCATATGGTAGATTTGATGAGTTCTATCATTTGTGAAGGTGATACAGTATCGCAAGAGCTTTTGGATACAGTTTTAGTTAATCTAGTCCCTGCACATAAGGTAAGAATTAATATTTTAATGTAAAAATATTGCAAATTGATACATAGTATGCTTGGCAAAATATACTGCAGCTACCTTTTTATTCATGAATTTATAACACAAAGAATAGATTGATTATTTGAAAGAGTGAAATTAGCCAATATTTATTCTATTTCTTAGAGAGTCTCTAAAGCATGAAATAAAAGATTATGTTGGTCTAAGTTTAATGAGGAGGATCATTAGATAAATTATATTTATATTTACATTCTTTCTCTTTTGCTGTTAAATAGTTGTTATTTTTATTACTATTAAATTTCGCCTTACTAAAATCTGAAATACATTGTCATTGCCATAGCAATGAGTGGGAGAGAAGTGAGAAGGCATGACAACAGTGAATCTGGAGACATTTTCATTAATTTGCATTATAGGTTTTATTTTAAGCCAAGTTAATCTAGAGATGCTTACTATAATTAAAATGAGAAAAATGACTGTCTGAATTGTGAATATACCATATGTATTTGTGTATAAAAATAAAATTGTAGAATATTGTCATTATCATTAGATACATGAAGTTTAACATGAATGAATTCAAATGATTACTCTGTTTCCCCAAAATAAGACATCCCCTGATAATAAGCCCAATTGGGCTTTTGAGCGCATGGCAATAAGGCCAAGTGCTTATTTCAGGATTCAAAAAAATATAAGACAGGGTCTTATTTTCAGGGAAACACGGTAGATTGTGAGATGGAAGGTAATAAAAATTTGGCCCTAGGATATAACAGAGGAGGAGGAGGAAGAATAAAAAGCAAACTGCATGATTGACAGTGGAATCTTGTACACCTTAATCAGATGTACCTCCAGCTGTCCTCTGGGGTATCCTGAAGAAATAGGTGACATGTGAGATATGAAGCCTGAATGCTTCTGTCTTAAAAGTTGTACACAACATTAACTGTAATGTACATTTGTATCTTATGTACTCAATCTATAGTGGTTGTAATGCTTATAGTTGTAATATATTTAACCAATGTTACCCATCCTGTCGTTTAAAATTTTGAAAAAAGCCAATTATGTTGATTTACTTAATATTGAGTATCAAATTTTAAGAATAAACCTATAATTTGGTGTCCAATATACTTTTCAGAATTTAAACAAACAAGCATATGACTTGGCAAAGGCTTTACTGAAGAGAACAGCCCAGGCTATTGAACCATACATTACTAATGTAAGTCATAATTTAAAATAACCATGTAGAAAAAAACTGAATAATATATCATTAGTGTTAATATATCTTTATATTGCGCATTGAATAGTTTAGGACTTTCCTACAATCAAATCATAGCTGACTGTATTCTTATTTAGAATTTGCATCATTCATAAATCAAAGTTAACAGTAGCTAATTACATCAGTTGTCAGATGCATTTAATATCTTATGTTTCTGTTGACTGTCCTTCTATAACATAGCTTTGAAGCATGAAACTAGATGTTCATTTATTGATAGTCAATATCCAATTAGTATTGAGAGCCAATTTGCTATAGTGGTTAAGGTACTGGCCTGGAAACCAGGAGACTGAGTTCTAGCCACCCATTGGAGTGCAAGCCAGCTAGGTGACTTTGAGCCAGTTATGCTCTCTCAGCCCAATGATAAAGCATGCAGACAAGACACACAATAAAATATAAAATAATAGCAATAATTAAGAAGTTAATAATAGAATACCATTGAGTTCATTGTCATCTGTTTGAATCTGCATACAGTTACAGTACTGTACATGATTATTTGAGAATAAAGTCCACTGAACTAAAGGAATGTTTTCAATTATATATAAGAAATATTCATCCAGTATATTTTTTCCACAAAAAATTTTTTTTTTCCACAAAAGCACTTACTTTTCAGCATCTGCTAGAAGATGTGATCTTATGGATGATAAAAGATGTATCTAGCAATCATCTCTATAGTTGCAGCTGAACTTTTCCAAGTAGTTCTAGTCACAAAAAATGCTAATTGTTTTTCATATTTTATTCTAATGTGAAATGTATACATGGAGATGATCTTTTGAAAGAGCTAGGCATTTTTGGAGATAGAATTTTCTCTTACTCGTTCTTTTTGCAGTTTGATTTGGAATTGGTCTAGGACAACTAAAGTATTTCAAAATAATTCATAAAATAGAACTGTGTTATGCTAAGTGGAGTACTGTCTAGTACCTAGTTGCCTTAAGAGACATTGCAGTTTACAAAGGCTTGCATGTTTTCTGAACTAAGGAAGTATTTATTTTAATAACATGAGTAATTTTTAAAGGATTGATTTTTCAAAATGTAATATGCATATAAGCTTTCAACATGAATAACTGACATTTATATTCTTGATCCATTAGCGATACAGAAATGTATTACATTTTATTTCAAATTGTATTTTAATTTTGATGATTCATTAACAGCTCACATTAAGAATATTTATACATTTATACAGTTATTTCTAGATATTTAAATGTCAGGTTCTTTGATGTAAATTGTGAATTTAAGTTCATACAGAATCCAGTTGACACTAGCTTTTTAAGTATGTATACCTATTACCCTTAATATTTTAATTTTCCTGTAATTAATTTAATTGCACAGCCAAAGTAGATGAAAAGTTAGCTTCCAATTTAATGAATGAAGTGTTATGGGGTTAAATATGATTGTGAAAATAACAATTTTTAATAGGGAATCTTGGTTTTGTTAGAAAATTAGAATTGTTCTGAAATAAATTAAAAAATTATGATTTCTATCCTGTTCATATTTTGATTTTTTTCACAGTTCTTTAATCAAGTGCTTATGCTAGGAAAAACATCCATCAGTGATCTCTCAGAGCATGTTTTTGATTTAATTTTGGAGCTATATAATATTGACAGCCATCTTTTACTCTCAGTTTTGCCACAGCTTGAGTTTAAACTTAAGGTAAGTCTGTCACAAGATAAAAGTATCACTGCTATTAATTGAAGATTTAAATCTGTGTAGTGGGCATGGATGATGCACCATTTTTCAATAAGAACTTTAATTCTGTAGGGAATGCCACTCTGTCAAAGTCCCTTTTTTGATGAACATCCCTCACTATACATTTCAGACATGTTTTAATATCACAGTATATATTAAAGCTCTTCTCTTTTCAACTATCACTGAATAACAAAAATATACACTTTTAATTCTCTAATTTCCAGTGTTAAGTAGCTGTCCTTCCTTGTAATTACCAGCAAACAGATACTAAAACAAAACAAACAAATTTATTTACAATCCAGATCTGGTAGCCCTAACTTAAATCAACAAAATGGTGCATTTCCATCACAGAGTTGCTTAGGGCAGAAGGACAAAATAGTACAGGAAAGCTATTGTAAATTTTTATTTGTTCATAAGTTGATCCCATATGATTTGCACATGGAATAAGTCATTCTGTTTACCCAAAGACTTCTGTTTACATCTGACAAAGGGTGTTTTTTTACAGGAAAATTTCTGTTCTATTGTGTGTGTATGTGTGTGTTTGTGTACACACACACATCTGTGATTTTAGTTGAGTTCTTTGTTATTTTCTTTCTTTTAGTATATGAAGAAACAGTTTTCTGAAGCTTATTTATGTAGATTTATATACTTTTTTAAAAAAATACTATTTTCTAGAGCAATGACAATGAGGAACGCCTCCAGGTTGTAAAACTTCTTGCAAAAATGTTTGGAGCAAAAGATTCAGAGCTGGCTGCTCAGAACAAACCCCTTTGGCAATGCTACTTGGGAAGGTATGTTTTGTTTTATTTTGTTTCTCACTAAATTGTAATTTAGTCTTAATGTATTGTAATTATTCAACATTTGATATATTTTGAAACATTAGTATTAGCCATAAATTTGAGTAGTAACTATTATCCTGCTTACTCTTAAGTATCCTAGGAAAGAATTAAGCTGCATTTGTACTTCCATAGACCATTAGGATCCAGCTTATTTATACTAGTTTTTAGACTGTAAACTTTGGGCTTCTACATTTTACTAAACTATCATGTGGTTTGCTTGGGTTTGGTTAATACAATAATTAATGAAGTCAGTGAAGAAATGGTTTATTTTAGCATAAATCATTTGTTTTCTTTTTGCATTTGTGACTTAGTGGGCTTTGTGGTTTCCTGATTTTTTAATGCTTTGAGGTACTGAGCATTCTTTTCTGGCCCAATGCTAGAAAAAGTAAGAAATGAACAAAATAATCAATGATTATTTAGTTCATTTACTGACTCTGTATTGTTATTGCCTATTCAGACAACTATCTTTGGTACAAAGGTGAAGTTCAGCAAAATATAACAAGTGTCTTTCAATGTATTGTGTTATATGGAATAAGGTAGATTTTTATCAATAGAATTACATATCAAAACATTGTATAATTCAGTTGATATATTGCATTTCATTAATATTAATATCCTTTTCAAAGATAACATTAGAAACTAACTAGAATTGCAAATAGGTTACAAATACATTTCACAATAAAAAACAATGCAAAGAAATACACATATACATGTCTCTTCCATTATATTTTTCTTTTGGTTAAAATGACAACTGGATTCATAGTTCACAATTTTTGGCTAAAAAGCACAGATTTTATTTTATTATTTATTATTTTTACACTGTCCAGCAATTTCACAAATTAAAAGCACAGAAAAATAATATCACAATAAGACAGGAACAGAATATAGCAAAAACTCAACACCAAGTTGAGCAGAGATTAACATCAAGAGTTTATTAGATGAACAATCAATAAGTAAACAATATCCCAATCAAGGAACTACAGTGCAGAGAAGTAAGCTAATAGTAAACAAAAACCTAATCAAGGAACCACCAAGACCACTCCCATCAACATTGACAGAGCAAGCCACTAGTTGTTGTGGCCCACCAGCGGCCTGCGCGGATTGAGGCTGATCCCGACGATGAGGAGGCTGGTGTGGTGTCACGCCAGCAGCCTGCGCAGCCGGCACTCGTGTCGGACAGCGAGGAGGCTGAAGAGGATGTGGTGCCAGAGGCAGAGACTCAGCCAGGGCCTTCAGAACCTCCAGAGGCTCCTTCAAGTGGAGAGAGCGAAGTGGAGGAGCCTCTTCTCAATGCTCGAGCACGCAGGTCTGCCAAAAGGCAGGAATGGCTACCCAGGAGGAAGAGGTCTCTTCAAGAGTAAGGCTTGAGGATAATTGGCTACTCCCTTAGTCTATTTAAGTCACACGCCGTTAGTAAGTTTCTTGCTAGAAACAACTTGTAATTATCATCAGAGCATTTTTGGAACAGTCTTATCGTATCTTGCTTTCTGGGCTGGTTGCCAACCTTTGCCAGACTTTGTTTTACTCTTGCTACTTAATAAATTTGATAAGGACCATTGGTGTGTGTCAATATCCTCGGGAATCCGGAGCTGGGGCAGAACACTAGTAAGAGAAAAACTTACTCCCTTCTAGCACTTATGATATTACCTAGTTTGGTAATGAAACACTTGCAAGAAAACAACAAAGTTCAGTGAGCACTAAGGATCCCATAATAGCAAAAACTACACAACAACAGAAAACATACCCACATTAACCTGAGTGAGATTAAACCACTCTAGTTGAAGGCCTGGATGAAGAATCAGGCCCTCTTGGCTGGTATTTTATCCATTCCTTGGATGAGAAAAAAATAAAATTCAATTAAGCAAAAGTAGTATCATAGTGTATTATGTATTCTCTTGCACAGAACTTAAGAGATAAGTATTCTCTGGATCCTTTTTTGCAAAGTTCTATCTAATGTTCAAATATTTTCTATATATGCATCTTTTGGTTGAGCTTTGTACACAATAGTTTGGTGAAAATTGAAATAAGATACAACATGGTTATTAAAATTTTTAATTTTTTAAAAACAGATTTAATGATATACATGTCCCTATCCGTCTTGAATGTGTGAAATTTGCCAGTCACTGCCTTATGAACCATCCGGATCTAGCGAAAGATCTAACAGGTATCAATACATTTCAGAGTAAAAGAAATTCTCTTCTGTTTTTAGTTATATGGTGAATACACTATACTTTTAAAATATAAAATACTTAAATATAATGGTATCTTTATAAAGAGTGTGCTTCAAGTCATACTGTTTAGTGTCCTCTGCAAGTTTTATTTCTCCCTATGAGTCTCTGTCCCTGAGGCCATCAGATGTTCAGGTTTGACACAGTTTTAATATGAGCATGTAAATACATTTTTTCTCTATCTCTGTCTGTCTATTGCCATCCATCCATCCTATAGATGTACAATTTTCTTACATAGATGTTACCCAGACTTGTTCTTCAAGAGTATTATTTGTTATTTTTTGAAACTAAAACATGCCAATTTATGACATAATACAGTTTAGCCCTTTAAGTAAAAACTTTAATAAATAAAATAAAAATAATTTAAATTTTTTTTATTAAAAATAAAACCAAAAGGAAATAAATTCAAAGGGCAGACTTAATGGACCACTAGGTGTTTTTCTGCTGTCAGTTTTCTGTGTTTCTAATAATCCAATTGATATGTATTAGGGAATATGACATCATTACTTTATAAATATATTTGCATTTTGCAAATAATAAATTGTCATAAATTTCTTTGAAAAATGAACCAGGTAATTTCTGTCTTCAGTTCAGTTATTTTATCCAGTCAAATTACAGTGAAAGTGTATACAGATAGCCCTTGGTTAACAATGGTAATTGGGACTAAGTGACGTCATAAAGATGTGACTATGCTGACTCACGATGGCAGTTTCAGTTGCAATCACTACGTGAGCCCTGTGTGGATGTTAAACCCAATGTTTTGTGATCACCATCTCCTGCCAGCTTCTCCTTTGACTTTGCTTGTCAGAAGCTGACGGTGAAGATCACAAATGATGACCATGTGACTGAAGAATATTGCAACGTAATTGCAAATTGCAAGTTGTTGCCAAGGGTCCAAATCATAACCGTATAATTATGGGGATGCTGCAGAAATTGCAATTTTGAAGGCAGATTGTAAATGTCCAGAGCAGTCATAACTTCAAACAGTTGCTGAATGAGTTGTCATTAACCAAGGACTGCCTGTAAAACAATTAAATACAATTTAAATACAATTAATGACAAAAACAAATGATGTTTAATTGGATGCAGTTTTAATTCATTTTGATTCTCTTAAAAGACATTATTTTGCCAAAATACTGCAATGCTCTCTACATGGGGTTCCCCTTGAGGAGCACTCGGAGGCTCCAGCTGGTCCAGAATGCGGCCACGCGGGTAATTATGGGAGCGACTTGGCGCTCCCATGTGACCCCTTGCCTGCGCGAGCTACACTGGATTCCGGTGGTCTTCCGGGTGCGCTTCAAGGTATTGGTTCACACCTTTAAAGCGCTCCATGGCTTAGGGCCCGGTTATTTGCGAGACCACCTTCTGCCACCGATAACCTCCCACCGGCCAATTCGGTCCCACAGAGAGGGCCTCCTTAGGGTGCCGTCGGTCAAGCAATGCCGACTGACGACCCCCAGGGGGAGAGCCTTCTCTGTGGGGGCACCCGTCCTCTGGAACGAGCTACCCCCAGGAATACGACTGATCCCGGACCTCCGGACCTTCCGTCGAGCTTTGAAGACCTTCCTATTCCAGCAAGCTGGGCTGGCTTAAAACTTTAAAGGGGTTATTTTAAGGGTAATGGGTTTTAAATATTTTGGGAAGCCAATTGGATTTAATTCTGTTTTAAATTATTTTAAATTTTGTATTGTATGTATTTTAATTTTGGCTGTGCACCGCCCTGAGTCCTTCGGGAGAAGGGCGGTATACAAATTTAAATAATAAATAAATAAATAAATAAATAAATAAATAAATAAAATAAATACTGCTGTCAGTGCCGTGACAAACTATTTTGTGCAAGAAAGAAAAATAATGTAATATTCAAATTATATTTTAGAACGGAGATAGATTGTTTCTGCCTAACTTGTTTAACAGAGAAACATATTTGGATTATTATATTCCTTTGAATCACAGAAACATAATTTGTTAGCATAAACTATCTTTATCAGTGTCATATCTAAATAAGCTGTTGATATTACATTGAGACATAAGCATGAATACCTTCCTGTACTTTGAAATCTTAGGTTCTGCAATACAAATACAGATGTTTCAAATTGCTGGTCTGAGAGAATTAAACAAATCTTAATCAGTAATAAGCAAGCAGAGTTTTCCCTGTTTGAAAAATGTAATAGGACAGGGGTCTGTGTGTGCGTGTGTGTATATGTGTGTGTGGTCCTTGTATTAAACACAGAGATCATAATATTACCATGATACATTTTTTTAAGCCCATGAAAGAACAAGTACCACATGTCTTAAGCTATAAATTGTGGAGCTATAAATTTAAACATTTATCAGAGAGAGGGGAAAGAAAGATTTAATATGGTGCTTTGCTTTATTAGTTTTCTTTGTGATGGAAATTACCACGCAACACAAATCCTTTAATAGGTTCTTGTTGTTATAATTGTTAGTGAGAGAATGAAAATTCCTTCCGAGTGGCTTAATTTATTTTTCCCATTAGTGACATTGTAGTTCATAATAATTCAACAACTAAGTTTCATTTTATTTAGAGAAAAAAGGAAATGGCTCTGATGGCATATTTTATAATATATGACTCTGTTTTTAGAGGAATTATATTCATAAGTGTATATTGCAGGTATTCAACTTAATGATATAACATTTCAGTTAATACGTATTTTATGTACAATATATATTTTATGTATTATATACAGAATATCTTAAAGTGAGATCTCATGACCCTGAAGAAGCTATTAGGCATGATGTTATTGTATCAATAGTTACTGCTGCTAAGAAAGATCTCCTACTTGTGAATGATCATCTGCTTAATTTTGTAAGAGAACGAACACTTGACAAACGGGTAAGTTTGTTGGTTAATTACAGACTGCTAATCCAAGGGTAATCAGTTTGTTAAATTTGTTTTTTAAAAATCCTTTATTGTTAAGGCCTTCAATAGCATGTTCATATACTTTGATTTTCTACTCTTCATGCACACTTTTTGTACAGTCAGTCCTAGACTTATGAGCCCAAAATTTTTGTTGCTAAGCAAGACAGTTGTGACCTTGAAATGAAGAATTATGAGTGAATGAACTTTGAAACTGGCCATTTTGCATGGTTCTTTTTATGCATATAGTAAAAATATTGCTGTATGTTTTCAATGTTTATAGTAGCCTTTTTAATAAATGTTGTGGGGGGGGCTCTCATTATGTATTATTATTTTAGTGGAGGGTGAGAAAAGAAGCTATGATGGGACTTGCACAGATATACAAGAAATATTCTTTACAATCAGAAGCTGGAAAAGAAGCTGCTAAACAAATTGCTTGGATTAAGGACAAATTATTACATATATATTACCAAAACAGTATTGATGATCGGTAAGTTATCTTCAGTTTTTTAAATAAAAAAGACATTTCTGTCCCAAAGTTTGGAAAATAATGACAAAAAAGGTAACTCTGGGCATCTTACAGTTACATATACAGTTAAAACATAAAAAGTTAAATTAGACATTAAAACCAAGACACATGGGGAAGGCGGGGGGCAGACTGGGGGGAGGTGGGATCTGTTATTATTCGATCAACTGCTTCCATTGCACTGTTCCCCACTGCAGTTGATCATGGCTTAAGTTTTGACTTTAATATTAATTTTGATATTTTTCTGAAACTTGTTATTGGTAATTTTTTTTTAGATTGCTGGTAGAACGAATCTTTGCTCAATATATGGTTCCACACAATTTGGAAACAAATGAAAGAATGAAATGTTTATACTACCTTTACGCAACACTTGATTCTAATGCTGTTAAGTATGTATTCAATTACAGATATGGAATATTTTCATTGCAAATGTAATTGATAATTTTGATTAAGAGAAATACAGATTAAAGCCTGAAGGCTTTTATCTTGGTTTTCAATTGTTTCTTATCGAACAAATATTTTCTATTTGGAACTAAATTTTTAGTTCTTACTATTAAATAAAATGCCTCATGAAAAGTATGATATATCCTCATCATGCACTTATCTTTCCACAGTTTAAAAAAAACCTCTTTCCACCTCTTTAATTTTCTAGTCAACCTTACTAGTTAAGCATAGATTTGGAAGGAGGCAGGTGTTAGAGAACGGTAGTAGATGGAAAATCTGTTTTTGCTAGTGGGGTATGTTGCAACAGTGAACACATGCAGTTGTATATAGCTCACTTCTTCATTTCAGTTGAATTCTCCTAGGTCATTAAAATAGGAACCGTTCATTATTCTTTAATTGGTAACTTGAATCTTATGTATGCTTTCTTTAACAGTTTATAATTCTAAAGATGGAGGTATCTCAACATAAGTGCCTTATAGGTAGTCCTCACTTAAGGACCACATTGTTCCAAAACCTTTAGTTGATTCTAGGTATCATATTTGCCTATAAGTAAAAAACAAACAAACCCTAAAGCTATGAATTATTTTTTTTGTCTAATTAAATTTATAAGCCCAAAAAGATGGTGGTATTTATTATTTGACAGTAGAATCCTCTAATCCAATAATACTTCTTGTATATGGTTTTATATCACTAGCTACACTATTATGAAAGCAGCAATTCAACATATGTTGAACCTACCAGACAACTTTTAAAAAGAGTTTGGTAGTGAATGATATTAGAGATAAGTATGTTTTTATCTAGTAACTCCAGTACATGTACTCCTCAAGTTACACTAAGAACTTGGACTGGATTTCTATCACTATGCAATCCAGTTGTAAAGCGTGACGTCATGGGACCACATTGCTTAGCAACAAGAGGAGGAGTTTCTCACTTACAAATTTTATAAGGTCTAGTCAGTTGCAAAGATGATTGTTACATCACTTATTGTTTGTACTTTGTTATTTTTATGATTAGGGCATTGAATGAAATGTGGAAATGTCAAAATTTACTAAGGCATCAAGTAAAAGATTTGGTTGATTTAATCAAACAGACAAAGGTAAGTTCATTTCCTTCTGAAATTTTACATGTCACTAATATTTTCAGGACTTCAGCTTGAATTTTATTTCACTGACAGAAGGAATACTTTCTGGATTTCTTTTTAAAAATGATAATATGAAAGTGAAACTTTGCTATATGCCAGTGTTTTCTATCCTAAATACTTGAAATAATTTTAGTGTACTTACTTTTGTGGGAAACTGTTTTAAGACCATTTTGTTTTATTGACTTACTTAGTTTAATATCATGCTTTTTCATGCTCAAGGCAGTTTACAGATGAATAAATAAACAGGTAAAAATCCAGGCAGCAACTTGCAACCAATGTCTCTTTGATGTCCTTGCCCTATAAATTTCATAGGAAAGATATAAAGCAACTCATCTGCCTCCAATGTTATATCTATCTTCAGTAAAGACTTTCATCTCAATATAAGATTCACTGCAGTAGCAAGAGCATCCTAGGGAATGATTTACTTTCTGATAAAGAATATTCTCTCCATGGAAGCCACTTTTATATAAATAAGGCTTCTATCACAGACATTTTGTAAGCATGCCTAATTTATGCTATAAAATAGAGATAGTTTATAATATGGCATGCACCGTTAAGGAATGACAAACTTTCTCCCAATATATTATGTTTCAGTGAATATTGGAGTGTTGCATTTTTCTTCTGCTTGGTGTGGCCTGATCTTCTTTGAAAGACTCTGTCTTAAGAATTATTTTCAAACAGCAAACCTATATTTAAAAAACCTTTAATGTAGGACCAAGAAGATAAGAGGTTCAAATTCTCAATAAGATGGATTTTTGTACACTCCAATCTTCAGTTGTTTATCTCTCATGTGTAAATGTCTGGAAATAATGCCAACTTAAGAAAACCTGTACCAGTTTTCAAGCTTTCTGGTGGAGTACGAGAAACCCAAAGACCAGCTAGCCGGCATGCACATGCGCACCAGCCAGCTGGTCTTCAGGCGTCCAGCACTCTGGTGTGTACTTGCACATGTACGCACACATGTCCGGTTTGGGCACTTGGTGCTGAAAGGGTTGCACTAGACTGAACTTATTTAAAAAATATTGGCTTAGCCAACATATACATTTTTATGAGGGAGTGCCCCTTTCTTCACATCTAGTTGGACAGTTGTCACTACAGCTTTCATCTGATTTCCAGCATTTTGCCACTAAAAAATAGGAAAGATCCCTTTAAAGTCCATAAAAAACTATCTGTGAAGAAGTGAAGAAGAATTCTCTTAATTTTCATTCACGACTATTTGAAATTAGGGTGATGCCGAATGAATGGCGCTCATACCCAGTCTCTGAAGTTACAGATGTTGCAGCATCCCTGTGGTCATGTAATCAAAGCCTGCCCATACTTAAAACCACAGTGGCACTTCAACCCTCTCACTCGCCTATTCCCCCCCCCTCCATCTCTGTTCTTTTGGTCACCCTGCACAATGGCAGCCCTTGGCAAATTGCCTGCTTTGTAAGATTCTGAGGCCTTTTGAAATTTCAAGAAATATCTGCACCTGTCATTCTCCAAATCATGGATGCCATTCTTCTAATTTTTCAGAAGGCCTCAGAAGTTTTCCAAAGGCTTTCTGAAGCATCAGAAGAACAGCACTGGCAATTTGGAGAATGGTAGGTGCAGTCTTCTTGTGAGGTTTCAGAAGATCTCAAAAGCCTGACAAAGCATTACAAGAATGGCCTGCGCTATTTGGGGAACAGCGCAACCTATCTTAGGAAGAAGGCTTGGCATGGCCAACAGCTGCCTCACGTAGGTCCAGGTCAGGTGTTCTTTGTCAGTAGCAGAAAAATGACAATGAAAGTCAGCTGAGCATGGCAGGACATGCAGAGTATAGGATGTTTAGAACTTTCCACTGTGATGCTTGGCTGACTGGCTGTGGTGTGGGAGTTGAGGTGGTAATCCTTGGTGGTGGCTGTGCTGACAGCTTGGCCTCTATTTCAATCCCAGTGTCACCGCTGAGAGGTGCTGAGGATATTTTAATATGTGAAAAATATAGGTGGGTAGGAGAAGTTGAAGAGAAGGCAGACCCTTACCTTACTGAAGCTCGGGTCTGATAATGGCTTGGATCATGTTGGGTCCTACCTAACAATCAGTGGGATTTCGTTAACAACAGCTGGGATTGCCATAACCTAAGCAATGCAGTCATGTGACATTGTGCTATTGAACCGCATTGTTAGCAACAGAAATTCCAGTCTCAATTGCTGTTGTAACTTGAAAACTACCAGGGTTCAGGTTTATAACTATAATAATAATTGGGATGGTATATTAGAACTTTAACATAATCCAGTAGAAAGTCTCTTCAGAATTTCCATGAAGAACTACACATTAAACAAGGATTTTCAATAAAAAGTTTTAAGAATATGATTGAAACAGATCTTGGATTTGTTTCAGTGTAATATTAATATATTTCATCTACATGTCAGCAGTAATATAAAACTGTCCTTATTCATATTATTTCCTCATATTGAAGCTGATATGTATTATTTCTGTATTAAGAATATTTACAGTTCAGATGATGTCAAGTCAGTAGGATATTTTTAATATGTGAAAGCACATATATACATTTGTATGTTTACACATTGGTCAGTGAATCATAGACTTGTTGAAATACATTGCTTAACTCACATTAAGGGGATTTGATATGGATTCAAAGATCAAAAGTAATATGTGGAATATTTTCACATTTATCATGTTCCTGAAACTATCAAGGGCTATAGAAATGTCAAAAATATTTGATGTCCTTCAGCCTGTTAAAGCAGCAGAATCCATGAAGTAGTTTACCTAAATTATCTCTGAAAGTCTTTAAAGCAGATCATGCAGAATTCTGACAGGTAATCATGCTTTATTTTGTCTGTTCTTTTCTGATAAGGAATAGAATTTAATTCCAAGAAACTACCCCATTTATGTTTAATCCCCTGTAAGACTTTGTAGACATATCCTTTCCTATTTCAAGTTCAGGATTTATAGGCTTTTTACGATGGTCTGTATTGTTAGACAGTTCTGCAGGTTAGCTCATGCTCTCAAAACATTAAAAATTGCAGCTAGAAATATTGTCTCTCTCATCTTTTTCTACTGGCAGAAAATATGAAAACAGAGTACCTTACTCAGTGTATTTAAACTTCAACATTTTGAGAAATTTAATACCGATCTGGTTAGGCAAGATATTATAACAAGAAATCCCAACAGCTTATATCAGATAAAATCTACATTGATTGCTCTACAGTATGCTAACTAAATAGCATGTTCCCAGCATCCCCAGTTAATCAAGGAGTCAATTTCAACCATAATTACATAGCCATCCATTTTTCTAGGGGGGGAAATTATTTAAGCTTTTGTAGTATGATGTACAGCTAAAAAGAGTGAAAAAAAATCAATGAATTATTAGAATTGTGTTGCATTTAATGCAGAGTTCCAAGTTATTTTTGAAGTATATATATTTATTATGAAGTATCTTAATATACTACTGAAAATATACTGAATTTTATTTCTTCTTTTCATATTTACCTTACTTTATCACTACAATTCATTCAGGACAATAGACATAGATGTATCCATCACCCTATACATTGTTTCTGATTGGTGATTCCATCAAATTATTTATAAACATTAAAATGCTTTAGTTATTACCTTTACATGGAAAATTTCCTGCTTAAAATCATACTTTAAATAAGTTTGCTTTATGTGCCATGCAATATATAGGGAAGCTCTTCTTGCTTAAATTTAGTTAAACTACTGCCCTGTATATATATTATTAATTTTCTTATTGCTGCATGTTTCAAAGTTTGATTTCCAGTTTTGATAATGTACATATCTTTTTTCCCTTGGGTGCCACAGTTGTCCTCATGGCCTTTAACATATATGTTATGCTATTGACATTGGACATTGAAGAATTATAGGGAGCTCGTGAGATAATTATACTGTAGGATGTTAGTCCATTCCCTCACGGTTTTATCTATATTTGTGTTTAGATAGTTTTTAATTGTTGATTTACATTTCTTTTAATGGATTGTTTTGTATGCCGCACACAGTCATGACACAGTACACAGTATATAAATTTATTTGATAAATAAATATATGTGAATAAATAATAAATTGTTATGCTTATTTATTCTAAAAATATTCATAGTAGGAAAAACTGGGTTTTCAATTCAAACGTTGTTTTTTAATGTTTTTTAAATAATGCTGGGTATATTTTTCAGTATTTGTTTATTGATTGATTGATTGATTGATTGATTTTCCACATTCGTGAGCTGCTGATCTCCCTCAGAGAGGGGCTGTGGGTGCTGTACAATAAAACATTAAAATATAAAAACAGTATATAAAAGTTAACATTATATAAGTAGACAAGGATGATGATTATCCCAAAGGTGCTTTTTCAAGAGGCAACTGGACATTCTTTGTTTTTCCTTGAAGACATTTCACGCCTCATCAAGAAGCGAAAAGTCTTCAAGGAAAAACAAAGACAGTCCAGTTGTCACTTGAAAAAGCATCTTTGGGACGACCATGACCTGGATAACTGAGAATCTCCATAGACAAGGATAATATTAAACACTATTAAAATTAATTAAAAAACGGGGGGAGGGGTGCTCAGGCACCAGACAGACTGCTCCTCTGGGCTCCCCATGCTTGGCAGCAGGGCCGTATTTTGACTCCTATTCAGAAGGCTAGGAAAGAAGGAGCCAGCCTCATCTCTGGGGGAAGACTATTCCACAGGGTGGGGCAACAGCAGTGAAGGCTCTCTTCCTAAATCCTATCAATCAGAATTCTTTAACTAGCTGTAGATCTTCAGTGGTTTGAACTGCAACAGCATGCTTTATGGCAGTGTTTCTAAACCTTGGCAACTTTTAAGATATGTAGACTTCAACTCCCAGAATTGGAAAATCAAGAATCACTGCTTAGGGAGTAAGGTTTTGCTTTTTGTCAGAATTCTAACTTTATTTGGGTTCACTTTGTATAATACATCCATCTGATCCATGTATTATTTTACATATTTCTTCCTGTGTCTGTTTCATCGTTTTTCCCATCAGTGATGTAAAATAAAAATGAAATTTTACCATTTTTTCAGCATTTTTAAAAGCCTTTGATTCAATAGGTGGCAGCACCTAGCTGACCTTTGCTAATCTCAGAAACTAAGCAGGATTGGATGGGGAAACCATCTCAGAACGCCAAGGCTAAAGGCTAGCATTCAGAAAAAGTCATGGGCAAACTACTCCCATAATGATGCCAAATAAACCATATGGGTATACTTATTAAAAGTCAAACTTCAGTTCAAGATGGGTGGGTTTTTTTGTTTATTTTTCAGCATTGTATATGCATCTTGGTTTAAATAAGTACATATTTTATTGTTGGGTTTTGTTATGGTTTTTTAATAAATTATAGACTAGTCTGTTGGTTTCTGTTGAAAGGATGCAAAAAATATTAATGAATACAATATAAGTTTTCTGCTATTTTTTGAGCTAAACTGTTTTTCAAAATTTCAATAAAGATAATTAATAATTAATATGAGTTACAAATGCACAATTGTGTGGTTCACTTGAAAATATATAATAGATTAAACTACATTTTGACACACTTCTAGTTCTGTATAATTTATTTATTAATGTAAAGGAATTATCCTACCTATTACTGAAAGATGTAAAGTATTAAATTGTATTATAAAGCCTGTCATTGAAGACCTTTTTTAAATTTTCAGTCAGATGCCAGCAGTAAAGCTATATTTTCCAAAGTGATGGTAATAACAAGTAAGTTTTTTTCTATATTTTAAGTTTAATATTTGAGAAAATATTACTTATGTACTGATACTTTCAATCATTCTGTTTTCTCCTAACTTTGAGTAAGTAACCTTTGAAATGGATTAAAGCAAGTTGAATAAAACTAACATTATCTTGCAACCTAATACAATTAATATATTAAAGCATTAATAGGATTCATTTTTTGAATGATTTAGTTGAAAATTTGCCTCCCTTAAATAGTTTGTGTGGCATTATTAAAGATATTCAACATTGTGTTCAGGTTTGAATATTATGATTAGAATTTCTAATAATATTATTTAGGCTATGTAGATCTATTATACTAAATATCCCAAGTTGGAGGTATTTTTTTTTAACAATGGGAGAGAAATAGTGAATAGCAATATATTAGGTAAATTCTGCTAGGAAACAATATTTTAGCATCTTTTTAATGTTATGATAACTTGCCCCACCTGCCCACAGGGCTCTGGGATTATTTATAATCTAACAAAATATATTTTCTGTTTGTATAATCCATTCTCATTTTATATCTTTTTTATTTTGAATTCTTCATGCTGCTTCAGTCACATACAACTCAAAGCGTGGAACTTTTTTTTTGCTATGTGGCAAAAGCTTTAAAAGCACCAGAACCTTTTTCTTGTTTTACACTGTATGAAACTGTTTACACGTCACTTTATGAAATAGCTAAATTTATTAAGATATAGTTATATACATATTTGTGCCTTGTTCCTTCTATTGATTTACTTTTATGTTGTATTCTATCAGTAAAGAATGCCACTTATAGTAGAAAAGTTTTATTTAATGATTAGCTTTCTATTGAACTTAACCTTGTTTTATTTCCATGAAGGAAATTTGCCAGATCCTGGCAAAGCACAGGATTTCATGAAGAAATTCACTCAAGTTCTGGAAGATGACGACAAAATAAAACACCAATTGGAGATGCTTGTTAGCCCAACTTGTTCATGCAAACAAGCTGAAGGATGTGTGGTAAGAATAGATGTTAAAATATAACTTGCAGTATTTGGGGTTATTAAATTATCTGTTTTCTAATGTGTTCCTAATTACTATTGCAGCGTGAAATTACAAAGAAGTTAGGCAATCCCAAGCAACCTACAAACCCTTTTCTGGAAATGGTAAAGTTCCTTTTAGAGAGGATAGCTCCTGTGCACATTGACACCGAATCCATCAGGTATTTCTTTTCACTTATGTTGGAATTAAAATGAAATGAAATTGAGAAAACATATTCTATAAAAGTGCTTTAAGTTAACATGCTGTAGTGTTCTCCATTGAGAGTGGAGACAGCAGCCAGGATGGGTAGCAGCAGCCAATCAACGGGAAGGACTCAGTCTATCAATAACATCAAGTTCCGCCCTTGTTGCCGGGCAGACCCGCTTTTGACTCAGTCCTTCAGCTTGATCTGGCGTGTGGGTCTTTAGCTCTGACTATATCTCTGGCTATTTAGCTCTATTTGGATGTTTTTTCTGGCTTCTTGACTACGGATTTCTCGACTACGTTTTCTGCATTTCCCTCTTATCTGTTGGATCGACTTTCGGACTATTTAACAACGTTGTGTGTGGTATTGTTGATTTTCTGCTTGCCCTTCTCCGCGGGGCGTTTTCCGAGGTTTTAGCACCCCTGGGAGGGGGCGCTTGCCTTCCCTGTTACATTGATTGGGCTGGGAGACCTTTCAGAGGTACTTAATTGATCGACGGCCGTTTTAGCCTCCGTTTTAAATTGGGCGGCAAGAAATTACTTTCGGCAAGTCGCGACCGCCATTTTGTTTTCTCCTTGCTCGACCACTAAGATTCCCCTCATTGGAGCCTGCGGTGGCCATTTTAATTGCCCTCAGAAGGTTCTGGCTTCGGAATAGAAGCGGCGGCCATTTTAATTGCCCTTAGGAGGTTCTGGCTTCGAAATAGGAGCGGCGGCCATTTTGATTGCTTCCTTTCTACTGATATCTACTTGCCAGCAGAAGTTTGGCTTCAGAGTGAGGGCGGCGGCCATTTTGACTGACTTTTTTCATCGCTTCTAGCCTCAAATTAATAAACATAGCTTTCTGTTCTGCCTGCTGCTGTTTAACGACCTTAAGACTACTGAATTTGTTGATTGGGACACAGAACTAGTGGAGCCTCTGTTCCCATATAGTGACCAAGCCACCTGAATCCCTTTGCACCCTGCCTGGTGGAGCAAACTTTGGCCATTGTTGCAAGCCTTTGTGGAGCTTTTACGCCCCCTGGCCTGCTTAGACTGTGACTTGCAAAGGGCTTACCAGAGGAGTTCTATGCTCCCTTATTGTCTTGGCCTGCTCACATTGACTTTGTAGTCTTGTGGAGTTTCCTGCGCTCCCGTTGCTGTTGCAATTTCCGCCCTTTGCTTCCTGCTTCAGTTGTGAGCTCCTTGCCAGACACTATGCCAAAAGCGCTGGCAAAATCAAAGCACGGTCGTAAGGCCGGAGTCTCTGACAGTGATCGGCCAGACTCTCGATCTGCTGACCAGCCTTTAGCTCGGGAGGCCTCTTAGGAGCCATCCCCAGTTTTACATGCATCTAATGCCCATCACAAGTCTGATGCACAGGTCTCTACTTCTAGAGCTGAAAAAAGAAGGGACAAAGTTCTAAACAAATTATGCGACAAGGCCTGCGCTAATCTTACCTGCGCTCTCACTCAGCCTTCTACAGTATGGGTGACCTCAGCCCCTTCGACACTTTCTCGCCCGGTCACTCCGGATCAGATGTCGCTCCAGGATTGTCCCGTTACCATCTCTACTGTGAACCTCTGGGGCTCTGAGACCTCTGGCCAGCCGGTTTCCTCGAATCCGGAACCTACACAGATCTCTTCTCTGCCTCCTCCTCCGGCTGCCTCTGATCCTGATCCTGTGCCTGTTCATGCTCCTGGACAGCTTTCCCCGGAGCAGATCCAACGCATGATTGAGGCAGCGGTGCAGAGGTCTCTAGCCACCCGTTCCTGTTTTTCCAGCTGTGCGGGCTCCGTGAGGTCAGCCTCGCCCGTTTCTCTGGAACGGCCGGCTCCTGAAAAGGTGTAATGCAGGGCTCCTGATTCTCCGTCCTGCTCTCATTCTAGTCAGCCTTCGGCCTTGGCGGATGCTGAGTATAGCGACTCGGGCCTCTCAGACGATGATAATCTTCCTCCGGACCAGCCCTCCTTTACGGGGTTGTTTCCGCAATCATTGTTCAAGTCGCTACTGTTTAAAGCTGTTTCCACGGCTCATATGTCCTCTCCAGTCGTAGATCCTGTGCCCGCCTCTTCGGCTGACTGGTTGGACCCCATGTTTGCTGAACCTGCTAAACCAACTACATCTGTGCCAACTCCACCGCTCTTCTTGGACACAGTGAAGCGGCAGTGGTCTTCTCCAACTTCAGCTGTCCTGCCCTCGCCCAACGACCGGAAGAACTTTCAGGTGGCTACGGAATTGGACTCCATTCTTCAAATTCCTTCTGTCGATGCGCCTTACTACCTAATGTCAACGTCCCAGGGGATCTGGACGAAGCACTACGCCCGGACGAACGTAGATCGGCTTGGTCCTACAACGAGCACATCAAGAATCCGCCTGGGCTATTAGAGCTGCAACCACAGCTTCGTTCTTTAACTGGACTACCCTGCTCTGGTTGAGGCAGCTGCAGGAAAAATTATCACCTGATGATTTGCGGATCAAACAGGACCTTAACAAAATTGTTGCTGCTCTGCAGTTTTCAGTGGACTCTTCCTTAATTGCCGCCCGCTTCTCTTCTAAAACTCTTGCTTCCTCCGTGGCTGCCCGCCGCTTAGTATGGTTGCGTCACTGGCAAGCTGACGCTAGACACAAATGGTGCCTAGCCTCGGTTCCCTTTGGGGGTGCCAGGTTGTTTGGAGACGCTTTGGAGCCGTTTCTCACTGAAACGAGAGACAAAAAGAAGATCTTGGCACCTATCTTCCGCAGGGGGGAGTCCCGTTTTTCCCCTTACACCCCTCGTTCTCAGTTTAGAGGTAACGATGTGGGTGGGTCTTCCTCCTTTGGGTTTTCTCGGCCCTCCACTAACTTTAGTAGATTCCGGGGTTCTCAGGATAGATCAGTTCGTGGTAAGCCCTTTGTTTCTAAATGGCCCTTTTGGGGGGGAGGAGGTCGTTCCTACCGGCGCTGGCGCTAGTTGCATCTCAGGTCCTCCCATAGGCGGCAGATTGGCTCTCTTTGCTGCCTCTTGGGAGAGATCTACTTCCGATAGATGGGTCCTGGCCATGTTAAAATCTGGTTTGGCCATTGAATTCCTTTCCCCTCCTCCGAGTGCCTTTGTTTGCTGTTCGATTTCTCGTAATACGGAAAAACGGGTCCTTATGGACGCTGCGGTACAGCATCTCCTTTCCATCAGGGCTATCCAACTTGTTCCCCCTGATCAATGGGGTACAGGATTCTATTCCCGGGTTTTTCTGGTGCCTAAGTCCTCGGGGGGGTGGAGACCCATTCTGGTCCTTAAAAGGTTGAATCGGTATGTAGTATACCGAAAGTTCAAGATGCAATCTTTAAAATCCATTCTTGACGGCGTTAGGAGGGGCGATCTCCTTTCTTCGATAGATCTAACTGAGGCCTATTTGCATATTCCAATTTGTCGTTCCCATAGGCCTTATTTGAGATTTTGTTATGGGGGGGTCCACTATCAATACATGGCCCTTCCCTTTGGCCTCTCCTCTGCTCCCTGTACCTTTACTAAGGTGTTAGCAGCCTTACTGCTTCCCTCAGGGTTCGTTCAGTTAGGTTACTCTGCTACCTGGATGATATTCTTGCTTTATCCTCGTCTCCCCATCAGGCTGTCCGGAATCTCCAGTTCACTCTAGAAACCTTGGCTTCTCATGGCTTTTCGATTAATCTTGAGAAGAGCCACTTGATCCCCTGTACCTCCCTGGTCCTTTTGGGGGCTCTCATTGACTCTGTCCAGGGGAGGGTTTTTCTTTCTTCAGAGAGACAAGATAGTCTGCGAGGGCTGATATCTAGGATTGTGAGGTGTTGTGCTGTTTCCCCATATGTTCTTTCCCAACTCTTGGGGAAAATGATTTCGGCCATAGCCATTGTTCCCTGGGCGCAGCTCCACGCCCGGGAGCTTCAATGGTTTCTTTTACCTTTACAGAAGGCGGGCAGGGCCACGTCAACCAGGCCGATTCCTGTTCCCTCAGCAGTTCGCAGGTCCCTCAGGTGGTAGACATCGCCAGCTTTGTCGGCCGGCTCCCTCTTTCTCGAGCCTCAACGAGTGGTGGTCACCTCGGATGCCAGTCTTCATGGCTGGGGGCTCATTGCCAGGGGCAGATAGCTCAAGGAACTTGGACTGTCCGAGAAGCCGCCCGTCCAATCAACTGGCTGGAATTGCAGGCTGTCTTCCTTGCTCTCTGGGCCTTCCGTCACCTGGTGTCCGGTGCACACGTTCTGATGCTCACAGACAATGTCACTGCCAAGGCACACCTCAACAAATTGGGAGGCACCAGGTCGAAGTCTGTGCTTTCAGTGGCGCTGAAGTTAGGTCTCTGGGCGGAGTGCCATCTCAGCTCCCTTCGCGCAGAACACATCTCTGGAACCAGCAATACTCAGGCGGATTGGCTGAGTCGTCAACAGGTGGACAATGCGGAGTGGCAGCTTCATCCTTGCATGTTTCAAGATCTGATTCATCACTTCGGCGTTCCTGTGATCGACCTCTTTGCCACGCACCTGAATGCCCAGCTACCTCTCTTCTTCACCCAATACCCGGAGCCTCAGGCTGTTGCCACGGATGCTCTGCAATCCCCTTGGCCACGGGGTCTATTGTATGCCTTTCCTCCGACCTCGCGGATTCCCAAGGTCATTCGCAAGATCCTGACAGAGCGGGCGGAGGTGATATTGTTGGCTCCCCACTGGCCTCGGAGGCCTTGGTTTGCGAACCTTGTGTCTCTTTCAGTCGCCCCTCCTTGGCGTCTCCCGCACGATCAGGATGTTCTCATTCAAGGTGCCTTGTATCATCCAGATCTGCCTTGGCTCAGTCTGACCGCCTGGCGGTTGAGCGGCACTGTCTGAGTGACGCAAACATTCCAGGCAACGTGATTCAGATTATTCAAGCCTCTCGCCGCCCTTCGACAGAGCGAGTTTACTCGGCTACCTGGCGGGCTTTCTACTCGTGTTGTGCCCGTCATGAGGTGTCACCCCTTCAGGCATCTATTGTGGACGTATTGGTGTTCCTTCAAGAGGGCTTCTCGGAGGGCCTTTCACCTAACACCTTGAGACGCCAGGTGGCGGCTATTTCCTCAGTACTTCACTGTGGTTCTCTCTCTTCTTTGGCACAACATCCTCTGATCCGCCATTTCCTCCGGGGTGCTTCTAACATGTCTCCTCCAGTTTTGCACCGCTATCCTACTTAGGACTTACCATTGGTTTTATACTCACTTATGGGTCCTTCTTATGAACCTTTGCAAACGGCGAGCTTCCGGTTGTTATCCTGTAAGGTCGCCTTCTTGGTGTGGCCATAACTTCGGCCCGCCGTATTTCAGAGATTGCCGCCTTGTCAATTCGCTCTGATCTTTGTGTGTTTCATGCTGACCGTGTGGTGCTCCGACTGGACCCTACCTTTATCCCGAAGGTCAACTCGGTGTTTCATCGCTCCCAGGAGCTCATATTACCTAATTTCTGTCCCAGACCGATTCATCCTCGGGAACGCCATTGGCACACCTTGGACATCAGGCGGGCTCTGCGAATTTACCTAAAGAGAACAGCTGGGGTCCGCCGTTTGGAGTCGATGTTTGTATCCTTCTTGCCTGTTTCCCTGGGCCTCCAAGTGACATCATCTACAATCGGTCGCTGGATCCGACAAACCATTGCTTCAGCCTACGACCTCCATTCTCTCCCGCGACTGGCATGTATAACAGTGCATTCCACCTGCAGTGCATCTACGTCGGCAGCCTGGTCTACTCAGGCTTCATTATTAGAGATTTGTCAGGCGGCTACGTGGGCTTCACCTGTTCCCTTCATTCGGCACTATAAAATTGACTCCTTTGCATCGGCGGAGGCTGCGTTTGGTAGACAGGTGTTGCAACAGGTTGTTTCTGGGGAGGACGTTTCGCACCAGTCTGGTTCCACCCTGACTTCGGGACAGTGAACTGGGGTATGTCCCATCCTGGCTGCTGTCTCCACTCTCAATGGAGAAGGGGCATTGGTCCTACCTGATACGCTCCTTCTCGTTGAGTGGAGACAGCAGCCAGACCCTCCCTTTGGTGTTTTTCGTCAGTCTGGTGCTTTTAACCTTGTTTTCTTCTGGACTCTGTTCTTCGTCTCCCACACGCTGAGTCTATCTCTTCAGTTCTTCGCCAAAAGTGGGTCTGCCCGGCAACAAGGGTGGGACTTGATGTTATTGATAGACTCAGTACTTCACGCTGATTGGCTGCTGCTACCCATCCTGGCTGCTGTCTCCACTCAATGAGAAGGAGCGTATCAGGTAGGACCAACGCCCCTTCTCCCTATTGAATCTTATATTGTAATGTGTTTTATATGGTGGGGCAAAAAGTAATCCAAGTAATTAGAGAAAGAAACAATTGGGAAAATTTTGGGGATGAGGCCGAATGTATTCTTGACATTGATTGAAGGCTTATGATTCATTAGCTTCCTTTCCTAACCTTATTTCATTTTTTGTCAAAGTGAGAAGGGGAGGGAAAAGCTTAGTCAAGAAAGAGAAAAACATTTGGTTGCTGCACACTAGAGACTGTATTTACTATGGACAGATGTTAGGAAGAATTACAATGATAAATTGGAGCTATTTTTATCTTGCTTGTAATGATACCTTATTTCATACCAGACAAGAAAATTAGAAGAAAACACATGCTATCACTCACCATCTTATTAAGCATAACACAACTAAATGATTACAACAGTATTAATGAGAAGAAAAATGTATATCTTAAATATGTGCCATTGCTCTATTAAAGGAAAAATGTTTCTTGCTCAAATATACTGCTTACACATGATCACATTTAAATGAAATGTCCAGCATGATTCTTTATCATTTCCTTTATTAGTGCTCTTATTAAACAAGTAAACAAATCCATAGATGGAACAGCAGATGATGAAGATGAAGGTGTCCCTACTGATCTGGCAATCAGAGCAGGTCTTGAATTGCTTAAGGTAATTTTTTCTATAGAAAACACTATTGCAATAATTTTTCTGTTATATTTTTTTTTACTTTTAGAAAAAAACTAAGAATGCTCTTAAGTATAATAATAGTGACTTTTATGAAATGATGGACAAGAAAAGGAAGTAATTCTGAAATTAATCTCTTCTCATAGACTGATATCTAACTTTGCAATCACCTCTATCCTTTGTTGGAGTCATAGGCACTTATTACTATAACCTGCCCCATAATATTTAGAAATCCACATTATTTTCTGAATTTAAGATTTTTCTAACTCATATGGTCAGCAGTTCCGATTGTCTCATTTTTTCTGAAGAATTGGAGGTGATAATATAACATTGAAGGTGATAGAATACAAATTTGTACAAAATGGAATGTCATCAAACATAAATAAAAATCTACTAACCATGAATAGTGTTGCTATGAAGCATCTCTGAGGCTGTGAGGCATCTTCTGGGAGTCACCAAATATAAGTCCCCAGCTGATAGTATCCACAGCACAAGTAGCTAATGGTACCCGCAGCATGCCTTCTCTGGCAGATCTAATGGGTCATTCTGATGTAATTGGGGAGAGGTGAACCCTCAGATAGTCTTGTGCTGTAAATGTCTTTATAGGTCAAAACCAGGACCCTGAATTGGATTCAGAAACAAACTGGCAACCAGTGCATGGAGCAGAGATGTTCTTGGAACGCATATAACTGCCCGTGCTGTTGCACTCTGTATCAGCTGAAGCTTCCAGATATTCTTCAAGGGCAGCTCCATATAGAGTACATTGCAGTAGTCCAGTCTGGAGATGACTAGGGCATGTATAACTGTGAGAAGGCTTACTGATCAAGGAATGGGCACAACTGATATACAATCTGAAGCTGTACAAAGGCCTTTTTGAGGAATCATGAATCTAGGAGGACCCCCAAATTCTGCAATGGGGCAGTGTAACCCCATCTAGCATCAAAGAAGTCATATTTCTGTAACCAAATTCTAGAGCCGCTCAGTTTTGCCAGGGTTCAGCTGGCCAGAGCCACTCTGTATCATAATCAGTCTAGTTATTACTAAGGTTTTTTATATATTAAATGAGTAATTTAATATCTGCATATTCTTTGGATAGAAAATAGATGAGTACATGTAGTCTTTGACTTAAATCATTTAACTTAATCATTAAATCATTTAACAATGATTCAAAGTTACAACAGCTTCAGAAAAAGTGATTTACGACCTGTCCTCAAAATTATGACCATTGCATCATCCCTGTAGTCACTTGATTGCAATTAAGCACTTGGCAGTGGTTTTCATTTATGACAGTTGCAGCATCTTGCAGTCACATGATCTCAATTTGTAACCTTCCCAGCTGACAAGCAAAGTCTCTGAGAGCACCCAGAATCCCATAATTCCCAACCCTTAGCTATTAATATTTTCTTTCATTGGTACAACTTTGTACTGGCTATAGAATTATACTACTGGTAGTCCTTGTTTAGTGATCAGAATTGGGTTTGGTAACTCATTTGTTAAGCAAAGCAGTTGCTAAGTGAAACCACAACTGTGCTTCTTATCTTATTTTAGACTTTCATAATGTGAGGATTGGTTATAAAGTTACTTTTTCATCATTGGTCACTAAATGAGTCAGTCACTGAGGATTATTTGTAGCTCATTAGATTTATACATAAGCAATTTAGATAGATCCTTATTATAATTGGAACTAGGGTGTTTGATGTTTATCCATAGATCCATAAAGATTTGTCAAGATTGATTCAATGAAATATATTCAGTCAGCATAGGTTAACATAAGAATGATTTAAAAACCCCTTTTAATCTTACTCTTGCAGGTTCTTTCGTTTACCCACCCTATCTCATTCCATTCAGCCGAAACATTTGAATCGCTCCTGGCCTGTTTAAAAATGGAGGATGAAAAAGTAGCTGAAGCTGCATTACAGATTTTTAAGAACACAGGAAGCAGAATTGAGGAGAATTTTTTACACATCAGATCGTGAGTTAATTTTATACTCTATTAGAATTTCATCCCATTTTATTATTTTTTTATAAATAACAAGGCAGTGAACATACATAATATTTTTTCTCCTATTTTCCCTACAACCACCACCCTGTGAGGTGGGTTGGGCTGAGAGAGAGTGACTAGCCCAAAGTCACCCAGCAGACTTTCATGCCTAAGGTGGGAGACTAGACTAAAGGGGTTTCCTGTTGTTTAGGCCACCACATTGCCCACTAGATGAAGTCTAAGCAAATAAGTATATTTAAAGTATACTTATAGTAGCATTCCTATATGTTTGCCTAGCAAGATCAGGGCCCTAAAGATTTCACTTTACCGTTATATTTTTTTAACTGCTTCCCTTGATGCTTCTGTTCCTGGAATTTGAATTGTCTTTAATGTTGAGGAATGATGATGATTAAAAAGAATGAAATATTTCCCTCTGTGTGTATGAAGTTATCTTTAGGAATTAGATATATTGTCACAGATTTTAAAAATTGGACTTAAAAAGTAAGTGCATTGTTGCATATACAAGCTTTTTATAGACTAGGATTGTGGATGCTTCAAAAATGGTTTAGAAGAAAAGGTTTGGAATCTGAGCACCTCAGGTTTGTTAAAGTAGCCACATCTTTGGTATGGCTTGCCCAGAATCAGGAAGAGAGGTGCTGCCCATGTGCAAATGCAATATTGGATACAGAGTCATTATGATTGGAAAGGTATATAAACTGGAGCAAATTATATTACATACGTACATAAATCATGGGATGATTTTTGAAGTTTTGGTTTGCGTGGTGGATCACCATTTATATTACAAATGCGGGAAGTCCTGTATAGTTAGGAACAGAGCCTATCATAGCAAAATTCTAATTAAATACACAAAGATTCGAGTTAAATATACAATGGTTCAAGTTAATTAAACAAAACTACTTATATAGTATTATTTATGCTTTTTTTTTTTTTTTTTACTTTAGAGCTTTGCTTCCAGTTTTGCAACATAAAGCTAAAAAAGGTCCTCCTCGACAGGCCAAGTATGCCATTCACTGCATCCATGCAATATTCTCCAGTAAAGAAACACAATTCGCACAGATATTTGAGGTATTATTTTTAATTTTATATTTATAGTGCATCTATAGTGGAAAATTCTGAAGAATTTGATTTATTTATAGGTTAAAATGCTTTTAAATGCTTGCAGATGACTCTTCTTTAAGGGCATATTGATGTTGACATTTATCATCATTTATATATTTTAGCCACTACATAAGAGTCTCGATCCAAGTAATCTGGAACATCTGATTACACCACTGGTTTCCATTGGCCACATAGCCTTGCTGGCACCTGATCAATTTGCTGCCCCGCTGAAATCTTTGGTGGCTACATTTATAGTTAAAGATTTGTTAATGAGTGACAGGGTAAGAATTGTTTTGCTTTTTGCAGTAAAATAGTAAAATACCTCTAAATTGTACATTATATTGTATGCATTTAACAAGAGAAAATAGCTATACAGTTCTTAGTATGTCCAGAATACTCAGCTGAGTACTCATAAAATGTAAACTTATGAAGGTTAATGAAGAAAAACCAAGAATGTAGTAATAAGTTCTTTGAGAAATATAAAAAAATTCTTTCCTTTTTTTCTAGAAAGATAGATGCACACATTTTGTGTATAAACTCTATTCTATTAAATAATGTGAACTCATAATAGTATCTATTGCAGGGGTGTCAAACTCAAGGCCCACAGGGCCAGCCTGGAAATATCAAAGGACTGGCCCGTGGTGCCTCTGCCAGCCAAAACGTGCTGGGGGGGGGCTGCGTGCGGCCCCTGCACAGCCCATTTTCTGTCTCCCGCAGCACTCTGCCAGCCAAAAATGGGCCCCGCGGAGGCCCCACAAAGCTTCCACGTAGCCATTTTTGGAGGCTGGAGAAGCCATGGGGGCCTCATGGGCCCTCCCAACAGGCAATTTTTGGCTGGCAGACTGCTGCAGGAGGCCATGGAGGGCAAAAACGAGGCGTCAGGGGCCACATGCACCCCTGTGTCCCTTTTTGGCTGGCAAAGTGCTGCAGGATGTGTATGTCCTATCTCCCCCCTCACCCCCCCCGGCAGGCCCACAGAAGAGAACTGGCCCTCAAAGAAATCCAATCTGGCACCCCTGATCTATTGTAATCCAGCTTTCCCCCACCTGGTTACTTCATGTTGTTTTGGCTTCCATACAGACATGGCCAAAAATATTGGTACCTTCCACTTTCCTCCAAAGAATCTCAATTTCCTATGAAATAAATTTAAATTGCCATAGCTATTTGTATATCATTCTTTATGACATTGGGAGTACACTTTGTTTTGGATGTAAAACTTAACATATTATTGGCAATAAATGAAAATAATATGAACATGATTAAATTATTGGCATCCTTAGAAATGAAAAGACTTTATTGGATTTTAATGATCTCTTAACAGATTCTTTAATTACAGTCACAGGTATCTTCAATCTCATAATCAGTCACTCAGCCTGTTTGAATGGGGAAAAGTACTCAGGTGTTTTTTGTCATTGTGTGCAACACAATGAACATGGACAAGAGAAAGAAAAGCAGAGAGTTATCTCAGGAGGAAAGGAAGAAGGTAATAGTAAGCATAGTAAAGTTAAAGACTACAAAACTGTTTTCAAAGAGCTTCCTGTTTCTTTGACCACAGTTATTAATGTTATCAAGAGATTTGGATGGTAATCTGCCTCTTTAGATATGGCCATCAGAAGAAAACTGATCCCCAATAGAACAGAAGGATAGTTTGAATGGTGGAGTAAGAGCAAAGGAAACTTCAGAACAGAAGCTATTGACTTCTAAGATCAAGAACTATGCATCAAGTTACAAGATCCATCACTATATAAGTGAACATGCTTCCATGGTTTCAGACCTGGGAAAGCCCCACTTTTAAACCCCACTCCAGACTGGAATTCGGTAAAATGCATGTTGACAACCCACAGTCCTAGAACGACGTCCTTTGGATGAAACAAAATTAATATTTTTTGGTAAGTCACAGCAGCTTTATGTTCACAGAAGGGAAAAACAATGGTTTTAAAGAAAACAACACTATCCCTACTGTGAAATTTGGAGGAAGCTCCATAATGTTATGGGTTTCTTTGCTGCCTCCAGCACCGGGTGCCTTGAATCTTCTGGTACAATGAAGATTATCACTGCATTTTGTGGTGAAACATAATGCCCAGTGTTGGGAAGCTCTGTTTTCAGTCATAGTTTTTCCAACAGGATATTGACCTAAAATACGATCCAAGAATACAATTGTAATACAATCCAAGAAGTTGAAAAGTAAACATTGGAATTTTCTAAAGTGTAGTGCTGTGTGTCATGATCTGAACATGTTTGGAAAGACCTGAAACTCACAGTTGAGAAGAGACATCAAGTCTAAGACAACAGGAACAGTTTGCAGGTCGAACAAGAGTGGATCATATTGTTGGTTGAGAAGTGTAGAAATCTTATTCAGAGCTTCAAAAAGTGCCTGCTTGCAATTATTGCCTCAATTTTTAAGAATATGTCTAGTCATATATTAAAAGCTTGCTGTATGAACTGTGGAATAAAGTATGGTAGGTGCCATTTATTTGTGTCAGTTTCAATTTATTCCATATCAAATGTGAATTCTTTGGTTAAAAATAGAGTACCAATTCTTTTGGTCATGTCTGTTACCATTCTACTCTATCTGGAGGGCACCAGATTGGTTAAGATTCTCTGAACATTATATCACATACTATATTATTTTTATGATAACTTTATTAAATTAGATAAAAACTAATAGTAACTAATAATTACAGAAAGAGAAAAAGTAAAGAAAGGAAGAACAAAACCAGAAATGCAGATAAAAAAGAATGAGAAAAGAAATGACTTCTGATTTTTTTATATCAGTTATAAGTATAAATTCAAATTGCCGTCTTATTCTAAGGTGACAACACAACTTTCATTTTTTCTTTTTTCTTTTTCTAATCAAAATCATATATCATAATTTCATTTTTTCTATTTTGTGCAAAAAGTCCAAAAGGGGTTTCCAGTCAATATTAAAATCAGTCAGTGTCTTTTCTTTAATTAAATTTGTCAGTTACTCCATCTCTTCACTATGCACTATGTTTTTTTTATAAAAGTAATATTCTATTGCTTCTGTGACTTACTTCTACTTTAGGAGGAAGTGAGGATTAACCTTTTAAGATTAATCTGTTCAGAAAGTATTCCAAAATATCAAATGCAAATATCTTTAATTTCATAAAATAAATCTCACTTTCATCATCAAAGTAAAAAGCCTAGTAAGGTTTCAGTGTCTTTAAAGTATGTACTGGTTTGTTCCAATGAAAAAGAAATGCTAAGCTATTTAAGAGCAGATATTCATACCAAACACCTTAATACTTTGATTTCTGTCTATATTAGAGACCATAATGCAGGGATGAAATGCTCCCGCTTTGGATCGCCTGATCCGGTAGTGATGGCAGTGGGTGGTTCGGAAAACCGGTAGCAAAAATCCCTGCGCCCCCCCCCCCATGCCCTGCGCCCCCCACCCGCCCCATGCCCAGCTGAGCCGGGTGATAATCAGAGGCTGGTTTTTTAAAGAAACTTTTAAAAACATTTTTTCTACAACCTCTCGAAGAGGTTGTAGAAAAAAATGCTTTTAAAAGCCTCTGACGATCCCAGCTGAGTTGCCTGATTGTCAGAGGCTTTTAAAAGCATTTTTTTCTGCAAGCTCTTTGGCTGAGTAACAAATTTTACATTTCACCACTGCCATAATGTATCAATATTAAAGCTGTGTTACAAGATGAAATAGAGAAATAATAGTGCAATCCTGCAAAAAAAAATTAATAATGGTTATTAATTATAATCAGTAACAATTATTGTAGGTCTAGCTAGAAGCTAAAACAGTAGAACTGTCAAAACAGCTGAACAAAGTAGAATTTTTTGTCCTTAAAATACCCACCTTCTAAAACAGCTTTGCTTGAGACTGCTTACATATTTGGACATGTTTGGACAGTCCTTAGACTTTGAAAAAAGCTTGGAATTATCTGTAAACCTTGCTATGTGTTCTTCAAGGGAGAACGTATAAGTATTTTTTATGATACTAAAGTAGCAAATGATATAATTTGTTTCAGATGCCAGGAAAAAAAACAACTAAGCTATGGGTGCCAGATGAAGAAGTTTCTCCTGAGACTCTTGTAAAGGTACACTACTTAAAAGCTTATATTTTCATAATTAAATGCTGTTTTTAATCTTATTTTCAAAACATGATGTAACAACATTAGCACATTTTGATTTACTTTTTGGACTAAAAATGAAATAACTTTGTGTATAATAAAATATTGATAAAAATTACATATTAATACTCTATTAACATATTAATTTGATGTTTGCATGCATTTCTAATTTAAATAATAATCTATTTCATTTTTATATAGTCATTATTAAGGAGAACATTTTTAGACATTATCCCTTTTTACAGTTAGATGGATGACATTTAAAAATGTAGGTCTAGAAGTATAATATGGAGTAATGTAATTTTTGTCCTGTAGTTGTGGACTGGCTTAGCCTTAATCTGCGGATCTATATAATACAATGGAATTTTCAGGTACAGAAAACTACAATTGTTCTTACTAGCGGTTTATGAAGTAATACTACAACTCTGCCCTATTCACAAAAGTGCCAAATATTATGTTGGTTATTATATAGTCTCAATTTGAAATCTCATTAAGTTCCAAAGCGCTTTTTAAAACAGAATCTGTAACACTCTTCCAAATTAAAAAGAAACAATTGCATAGCCCTTCTGGTAAAGACAGATACTACAAGAGAGTCACTGGATTCTATTTTTTCAAACTTGTGTTGTGTTTTGATGATAACAGCAATGCTTGCTGCATTAGTAGTAACACCAAATAAATGATTAAAATTCATATATTTCATTTATTTATTCAATTTAGGTGTTTCCCTACTGAAGACTGAATGGGTGGTTCACAATAAAAGCCAATATAAAAAAATAACAATCTCCATAAAATTGCAAAGAGATGACAAATCTGATCATAAAGTAGATATCATACACCCAACAGTGCAAATACTGGGGAAGAACCAGATCTTTAAGGCTCTCCAGATCTTTTCCTAATGATGTGGATCTTTCCCCAGTGATAAAAGTAGAGCACCCTTCCTATAGAATGTTAACAGTTCCTTTAAAGGAGAACAATGTGCATGAATCACCTTTTGATTTGATTTAAGAAAAATATAAATTTGAAATGTTTTCTTTTGCCAAGTTATATTTTTCTTATAATGCTTTTGGAGGGAAAAAAATCCCTGTTCAAGGTGAAATTTCTTGAGATGTTATAATGATCTACTAAGTGTGATAAAATTTGGCTTGATTATTTGTTAATATTTATTTCAGATGCAGGCAATTAAGATGATGGTTCGATGGTTACTAGGAATGAAGAATAACCACAGTAAATCAGGAACATCTACATTAAGACTGTTAACAACAATCTTGCACAGTGATGGAGATTTAACTGAACAGGGGAAAATTAGGTATATAAATACTTTTAAAGCAACATTACAAATATTTTTTCAAATAATACAGGAAATAAAAATATGTTATATTTCTGAGCCATTTTCTGCCTTATATTGATGAATCTAGTAACTCTAGCTTCCAGTTTCAGTAGAACAGCTTGCTGCTTTAGAAATAGTAGTAAATAAAAAAAAGAAAATATTTATGTGGGAATATTTCCCACATAATGTGGTAGCTTTAATATGTAAGTACAAGTAGTCCTTCGATTATGACCAGAGACTGTTCAATTACGATTCATACAATGAATGAGGGAGACTTATGACCGTCCTTGAAGTTATGGTTGTCGCAGTGTTCCCAAAGCCATAAGATAGCCATTCAGGCACATGGTATCTGGCTTACTGTTACGACATTTGCAACATGCCATCACATGATCACTATTTGCAACTTACCCTGCCATCTTCCCACAAACAAAAGTCAATGGGAAAGCTGGCAGGGGGTTGCAAATTATTCCCACTCCCATCGCTTTTTCGCCGGCCTGCTCATCCTCCATAGCACCCACCCATGGGCCCCTGTTTTTTGTACTGTGCGCTCATAGTGCCCAACCATGCTCTGTATCGCCAGCCTAGGGTCCTCACTCCCTTTCCATAACACATACCCGCTCATGCAACTTTGTGCCTGCCCACCCATAGCACCCACTTGCCTGCACTCTGTAAAACCTGCCCATGGCACCTACCTGCCCACCTACTAATCTTGCCTATTGACCTGCTTGCCTGAAATTCTCACTCCTTCCCATGTCATGGTCATACTAGGTCCTCACTTAACTACCTGTGTGGTTTTCGAGTTACGATGGCAGCTGGGACTGCTGTCACTAAATTAACCATATTGTTTAACAATGGAAATTCTAATCCTAATTGCCTTTATAACCTCAAAAACAATTTATTTTAAAGGAGATGAAACTAGCTATTGTGATTGATGGATACCTTTTTGATTCATCTTAGTAAATGCAGAGAAGATGGAAAGGCAAAATCATTATGCATATTTCAGTTAAACAAAATGAGATATCTTCTAAACTCACTACCATTTTAAATATTCATGTTCAAAGATAGAAATGATTATTATCTTCAGTATACCTAGTGATGGCAACAAAGAAATAAGCAAAAATGCCTTCAATAAATACTATACTAACTAGTCCATATCTTCTATTTATTTTTCAGCAAACCTGATATGTCTCGTCTAAGGCTAGCTGCTGCTAGTGCTATTGTTAAGCTGGCACAGGAACCTTGTTATCATGAAATCATCACATTAGAACAATACCAACTGTGTGCATTAGCTATCAATGTAAGAAAATTGAAGGAATTGGGTGCTAATTAGTATCAGCTCTATATGCTTATTATATATAAAGTTCAAATTTCTGTGGCAAGCAGTTTGGCTTTATATTTCCTAAAAGAGATATTGAAGAGTCATAATTATATAAAATTTCTTTTCTTCTTTTTAGGATGAGTGTTACCAAGTTAGACAAGCATTTGCTCAGAAACTTCACAAAGGCCTATCAAGACTCAGGTTACCACTGGAATATATGGCTATTTGCGCACTGTGTGCAAAAGACCCAGTAAAGGAGAGAAGAGCCCATGCCAGACAGTGCCTAGTAAAAAACATAAATGTGAGAAGAGAATATCTAAAGCAGCATGCAGCAGTTAGTGGTAAGAAATCTTGGAGCACTAGCAGAATAAAGTACAATGTTAACACCATGTCCTCCTGGTATTTAAATTTATTTTCTGTATCAATACAGTTTGCCTTAAACGTTTTTCCAAAGTGGAAGAATGTGGCTGTGAAATAACAATTTTATATTGATTGCATTGAGTCTTGATTTGATTCTAAATCCAATTCAAACTGCTGATTATTATTATTTTTTTGAATTTTATTTATACATTTTTTCTTTGAAATATGTAAGTGTTTAATAAACAGTGTATTGTCTGGATCAATTTGCTTATACAAAGTATTAATGATAATACTGGTGGTAATAATAGTAATAATAATAACAATCATAATAATAATACTAATGTTTACTTATATATAATGAAATTCTTGCATCATTTACTTATACATATCAGTAATCTTTCATCCTCTAATTTCTACCTCTTTTATCTAACCATTGATAAAACAAATCCCATGTTAAAAAATATTCTGTTTCTTCCCTATCTTTTATTATTAACGTCAATCTATCCATCTCCGCAGTCTAATATTTTTCTAATTATACTTTCATCTGTACGTGTGTTCTCATTTTTCCAATATTGTGCAAATACAATTCTTGCTGTGTCAGCACCTGTATTATTAAATGTGTAATCCCTTCATTACAATTTTCTGGTAATATACCTATCAAAAGTATTTCTGGTTTTAAGTCTATGTGTTGCTTTACAATTTTCTCTAACCATGCATGTATTTTCATCCTAATTTTTTTTGCCTTTAAACATGTCCACCACATGTGATAATAAGAACCCGGTATCTGATCACATTTCCAATGTTTAGCAGACATATTTTTAAACATCTTTGCTAGTCTTGCCAGTGGCAAATGCCATCTATAGAATATTTTATACAGGTTTTCTTTTTAAATAGTTGCCATTGTCAATTTATAATTTCTGTCCCAGAGATTTTGCCCTTTATCTAGCTCTAGTTTTTGCCCAAACTATCATCGTTCTTTCACCTGTTTGGCTTCCATTTTAATACTTAACAAGTAGCTATATATTTTCTTTATTAATTTTTCATCTGTCCCTAAAAGTATCTGATCAAGTGCTGTTGGCTCTTTATAAGAAACATATGTCTTTGCATCTTTCACATATCTTGATTGCATTTGCATTGATTATTATTTTTAAAGCTATGCTTTCTTTAGGTTTATGATAGCAGTCTTCTCTTCATGAACCTTCCTAGTACTACTACTAGTATAATTCTGTTCTTTTCTGCATCCCTTTATCTTGTAAGATGCATAAAGCACAACCTTATCAGTGAGAAGCACCTGGATTATGATTCTGCATTTATGAAAGATGATCAAAGCTATAGTATGATATCAGATAGCAGCATTAAACAACTTTGAATATTCTGTTGTTTCTTGTTTATTATGATCTTGTTGCTATTTGATCTTTGTTCTTGTTTGTTTTGGTGCTGTAACTATAACCCTGATTTCTTTTTTTTCTTTTTTTTACATTAAAATGTGTGCTGCTATAGTGCCTTGATGTAGAAAAAAATTATAACATTTTATGTATAAATATGAATTACATTATTTTAAATTTGGTTCTCACCATGACTATGAATTCTATGTCTTTTAACAGTATATATGCATAACTATTTCATTTCTTAATGCAGCTTTCCAGAATCAGTGCAGAACTCTCCTAATCTCTATCTATACTTTTACTCAAAGTAGTTTTCTTCTACTATTCACTAACTGTAAAAATAATATGTATCTTGGATATTAAGGAATTCTGAGGTCAAAGATGTTTGTTCAGTAATGTGAGCATGCTTTTCATCCTGCTCTGAGGCTTGCTTCTCTTAATGCCTAAAAGATTGTAAGCCTAGTTACACACACACACACACACACACACACATATTGCAGATTTGCCTAAGATAAATTCATACCACCTTGATGTGTGGTATGTTACAATTTTTTTCTATATCTTATTTTCAAGCTTTTTGCATCAGATTCAGTTAATTGAAATTGAGAGGCTTAAACAAATACATCCATCTTTCTAGAAACTTAATGGCATAGAATTTCAAACCAAGAAATTGTTTAAATTAGAACATGTAAGTTTTAGTACATGTTGATTGTGCATTGAAGCTATATATCCACCAGGCTAACTTTTCTTGAACTTTAAATATTTTCTGCACATAATGACTGTCTTTATTTTATGCAGTTGAAGATAATCTATAATCTAATGTATATTTAATGTAAAATTTTCTTTTCTTTGATTACTGTTATTATACATCCAAATATTATAATTTTTCTTGAATTTACACTTTCAGAGAAACTTTTGTCTCTTCTACCAGAGTATGTTGTCCCATATACTATACATCTTCTGGCACATGATCCTGATTATGTCAAAATCCAAGACATTGAACAACTAAAAGATATTAAAGAGTAAGAATGTATTTAAAATGAAATATGTCAGTATATTAACCTACTGATTTATATTTTTTATTAAACATTCAGCACAACTATGATAATGTTTTTACAAGATTCAGTACCTAATTTATTCTCCAAGAAAATAAACTGGTTATTTGACAGCTATATTTTATGTTTCTTCAGATGTCTGTGGTTCATACTAGAAATATTAATGGCTAAAAATGAAAATAATAGCCATGCATTTATCAGAAAAATGGTAGAGAACATTAAACAGACAAAAGATGCTCAAGGACCTGAAGACACAAAAATGAATGAAGTAAGTTGTACTGAGTATTGCTAATATTTATATAGACATAGTGAATCTTTATCTAGGTCAATGAAATTGGGTGTATGTAAATAATTAGTTCTCTTTCATTCAGAAATTTGGGCTTCTTCATAGTCGGTCTTTTCCAAGAATACAAGATATAAAACAGAATTTAATATCATATGTCTGTGATAGTTCCTATGAAAGGTTATTCTATGATAACCAGTAGAAATTGTCTTAAATTGCTGGGTAATTATACACTGTTCATAAATACTGCAATTCTCCAAACAACTGTAAAGCTTTTTTATTTGGCATAGTATAACATATTTCTGAAATGTGAAATACATAAGTTTATTTTGTTTGCTATTACTGTAGAATTTTTATACAAACATGGGGTTCTGAAGATTCTTTTTGCCTTTTCAGGTCTTTTATTAATAATATTTTCTGACATTATACAAAATTGTACTTTCTCTTTCAGAAACTTTATACAGTATGTGATATAGCAATGAACATCATAATGTCAAAGAGCACAACATATAGTTTGGAATCTCCCAAAGACCCTGTATTACCAGCTCGATATTTCACTCAACCTGACAAAGTAATGTGATTTATTTTCTTATAAATTTCATTGCAACTATGTGTTAAAATTATATGTTTTTTAAAGATATATTGTGCATAATGTAGCCAGGTAACCCAAAGGATTATGAATTTAATGTGACATGAAATGCATTGTGTGGTTTATTTGTTTTATTTATATCACACTTTTATTTGGAATCAACCCAAAACAGCATACATAGCCAGTGCTTCTACGTCCTATATTCTCTGCAACAGAGATCCTGTTGCAGTGGAAAAAGAGTTACTGGCCCCAAATCACCTAATTGGCTTTCAGGCCTAAAGGAGGACTATTGTATTGGCATCTTTCAGTCTCAAAAGACTATGGTATCGTGCTCTGGAAAGAGGTCCTAAAACAGCATCTAGTGTGACTAAAAAGGCCAATTCGAGAATGGCAATCCCTTCCACACTGAGGGCAGATACATTCTGTCCCCCGCCCAGCCCCCAGATTTCACTCATTCCTGGACTGCCTCTTTGCCTCAGCCTGCCGAACAAGTGTTTCTTCGAATTCGAGAAGGCCATGATGCGTCTTTAGCCTCCAAGCTGAACGATCGGAGGTCAAGGTTTCCCAGTTGTTAATGTCCATTCCCAGGGCCTTTAGGTCCCTCTTGCAGATATCCTTATCTTGCAGCTGTGGTCTCCCTCTGAGGCACTTTCCCTGCACTAATTCTCCATACAGGAGATCTTTCGGAATCCAACCATCAGCCATTCTCATGACATGGCCAAGCCAGGGTAGAGGTCGCTGTTTCAATAGCGTATACAAAGAAGGACTAGAAATAATGACATCCTGTTTACTTGCTTTAACACAAACTGGATCTCAATAACTATAGTCCACAAAAGTTTTCATGGCATAGAATTAAAAAAAAAAAATGTCCCAAGCAATTTATAATTTTCATTTGTCTAATTCTGCCCTTAATTGTACATCAATTATAAAATTAAATAATGTCATATTAGTTTTATAGTCAGTTATGCAACTGCATATTGATTATGCAATCTCTGTTTAATATTTAAACTGGAATCTTACCTACATTTTTCCTTTACTTGCAGAATTTCAGTAATACCAAAAACTATCTGCCTCCAGAAATGAAATCATTTTTTACTCCAGGAAAGGTGGGCATTTGTATATTTTTAGGACCTGCACAGAATAATTCTATTTAACCAAAATAAAATTCTTACAATAAAAAGTTATTTTGAAATTATTTATTAGAATGAGGGTTGTTTATTTTTTTATGTTAATATTTAGCTACTAACTCAAAGGCAATTCCATGTATACTGCATTGCAGAGATTACATGTCATGGTTTAAAAAAAACAAGACCACCAATCTTTAAATGCTGGAAAGTCTTCAAACAATAGAAGGATTGAAAGACCTTAGTGATGGAAGCCTAAGAGCAGATTGATTTTCAAGATATAGTGAGGGCAGAACTTTGGATACTCTATTAATATTCTGATTAGTATAGTCCAGGATCGATCATTTATTCCACATGGTAAGGAGCTAGTGGAGCTGATATATGGGGGATATTGACAGCGATTAAAACAACAGGGCATCATTAAATATCAAACAGATGTTTAGGAAATAAATCAGATCTTCAAGAAAGCCTCTTAACAGTAATGTACTGTATATTGCAGGAACATATATACTCCTTGAATTCAACAGTGTCTTGCTGAACTGCTGATGTTCCAACACTGTACATGTATACGTTGATGACATAAGAACATTTAAATGATGTAGAAACACTTGGAGTTCTTGACTACTTATTTGCTCCATGGATCACATGTAATTTGAGTTCTGAAATAAGCCATTCTAATTATTTTACATTTTAAAGGAATATCTTGCATAAGCATTCTTAACAATAAAAAATTGCATTTAATTCATTCATAATTGTATAGCTAGAAATGTGATACAGACACACATTTACACACACACATCTGTCTATCTACCTATCTATCTAACTAACTATCATCTATCTATATTGTACAATTTTAAATACAAATATCAATTTTAAGGAAGTAATTACCTTGACATGTAAGATTTGATCCTTTGTTGAGGCTGAAGAGCCCTACATCTTTTGTTGACCAACATTAATTTAGAGGCTATTGACTAATTGTGATTTAAAACTTTTTTTCAAACTATGTTAAGATATACTGTAGAGTTTACAAGCTTAGATTTTGAGGCTTTGTTTTTTATTTTAAAAAGTATAGTCATAATGTAGAATATATAGATTAAATGGATAACTATTTTGTTCCATCTTTTACAGCCCAAAGCAGCCAATGTTCTTGGAGCAGTTAATAAGCCCCTTTCATCAGCAGGCAAGCAATCTCAATCCAAATCTTCTCGGATGGAAACTGTAAGCAATGCCAGTAGCAATTCAAACCCAAGCTCACCTGGAAGAATCAAAGGAAGGTAATTAATACAAAGGTCACTAATAGCTTTTAGGTAAAAAAAATAAAAAATAAAAATGATATTTGAATGATACCTGAAATAGTACAAGTGGTTAATTGTCTTTCTCCCTCCATTTCATCCTGTATTTGAATACCTTGCAGTATGATAGAATATTGTTTTTGTATCATTCTGAGTTTGTTTCATATATGTTCTTCATTTCTATATTTATTAAATAAATAAAATGAATGAATGAATGAATTTGTGTATGACATCCTTTAGTTCACACTGAGAAAACCATTTTGAAGAATTCTAGAACATGAATAGTTAGTTTGTTTTAAACATTGTATTATACCATTGTAGTTTTACATGGATTCGGATAGCTATTTCTCCATAAGCTTGAAAACTGTTTTTTCCAAATTAACCTGTTAAATGAAAAATGCTGTATCAATGGATGCAAAATAATTTTGTATTTTGACTAGCTAATTATACATTTTGTTAATTACAAAATAGATTTGTATACTTCTTCCTCTTCTGCCTTTGTTTTGAATAGATTTTTTTTTAGCTCTAAAACTGCTAAATTACAATTGCAGGCTGGGTTTTTTTACACCTAACCAGGATATGAACTGCAACAGTATAAAAACTTTGTTTAGATTCCGAAAGAAACAGCAAAATTGATATGAAACAGCAACAAAATTTCTGTGAGCCCCAAATCTGCTGGGTAGAAGAATAAAACATTTAACAATATTTGGCTTGCATTTAGTTAATTAAATACTGTAAAGTAATAGTTTGTTGTTCATTTACAGATAGTCCTTGAGTTATGAATGGTTGCTTAGTAACCATTTGAAGTTTGAACTGGCCCAAAAAAGGGGATTTATGACCTGAATTCGAACTTCTGACAGTCAGATCTCATCCCCTATCGCATGACCACACTTTGGGCACCCAGCAACTGGGTCGCATTTACAGCCATTTGCAGTGTCCTGCAGTCATGTTACATGTTTTACAACAATTTTGCCGAAAACCGGCACTTCTAGTTTTCAGCAGAATTATACCATAGTGAACCATTGGTTCATTCAACAACTGTGGCATTTGCTTAATCACTACCACAAAAAAACAAGTTGTAAAATTGCATTGATTCACATGATCATCCAATATTCCTGTGATGTTTAAAAGAGTCTAAGAACTATTCAGGAACATAGTGTAATTATTATGTCCTGTGATATGTAGTAAGATATTCTGTAATATGAAGTTGACTCCTGGCGACTGCTTGGACAAGGCCTTGGAATTTTGTTGGCAAGATTTTGGAAACAATTTGCCATTGCCTCCTTTCTAGAATTGAGAGAGAGAGAGAGAGAGAGAGAGAGAGAGAGAGAGAGAGAGAGAGAGCGCGAATGGCCCAAAATTATCCATCTGGCGTTGGGCCTAAAGTGGGACTAGAATTCAGTTTCCCATTTTCCAGGCTGTTATCATAATGATTACACCAGCATGGTTCCATATCAGTAGTTTACTTTAAGGTGATGCTGAAATAAAATACAGATTATGATCACAATTGAGCCCCAAAATTCTGTTGCTAAGTGAGATATCTGTTAAATTAATTTTGCTCCATTTTACAACCTTTCTTGCTACAGTTGTTAAGTGAATCACTGCAGTTGTTAAGTTAGTAACACGATTGTTAAGTGAATATGGCTTCCCCATTGACATTGCTTGTCAGAAGGTTACAAAAGGTAATCACATAACCGTAGGACCCTGCAATCATCATAAATATGAGTCAGTTGCCAGGTGTCTGAATTTTGATCACCTGACCGTAGGGATGCTGCAATGGTGATATGAAAAACAGTCATAAGTCGCTTTTTCAGTGCTTAAAACGGTCATTAAATGAATTGTTCTAAGTCAAAGACTACCTGTGCATTATTTCAGGAGAAAGCCATTGCTTGATAGGTAGATTGAGATACCAATGTATCTTATAAACAAAATTGGATAATGCAATTTAGCTTAATTCTCAGTAAAATGAAATGATTAGACATTATTTGGCAGTAGCCAAGTCCTAATACATATATACATTTTCCTTTTCTTCTGTTCAGTTGTGTCCAATTCTCAGAGACTGCCTGGAGAAGTCCCTGCAGTTTTCTTCACAAGGTTTTTGAAAGGTGGTTTGCCATTGCCTCCTTCCTAAGGCTGACTTAGTGACTAAATTGAGTGTCGACAACCGCAGCTCCGGAACTGCATGCGGCTCTTTTGTCCCCCTGCTGTGGCTCCCTGTCAGCTGAACCCACCACTGGCTGGACCCGCCCCTCACCCTTCCCTGCTAGTTACTCCTCGCCTTGCCTGAGAAGGTAAGGGTGACGGTGGGGAAATGGAAACTCGTTCCATATTCCAGAGCGAGAGTGAAACGCCCCTGTACTTGCCTCATCACGCGAGCCCTTCTTCCAACCTTGTTGGTGTTGCATGCACCTCGGTCGCTCGGGGAGACGCACAACTTGCTCTCTGCCCCAAGACACTGGCCCAGCCCAGCTGCAGATGATGCTCTGCATCATAATGGGCTTGAGGAGGAGGGGACACCGTCTCCCCCATTGTGAAGGACACTAAATTTAACTGTGCAGTGGGCAGACCATGGAGGTGGAACAGCAGTGGCGTCAGCCACAGCCAAGACAGGCCAGTGTCTTGGGATGAAGAGCAAGTCACATGTCTCCCCAAATGACTGAGATGCACGCAGCACCAACAAGGACCAGAAGAAGCACCCGCGAGATGAGGCATGTACAGGGGCACTTTGCTCCTGCTCTGGAATATGGAGCAAGTCCCCCGCCGTTGCCCTTACCTTCTCAGGCCAGGCAAGGAGTGACTGGGAGCGGAGGGCGAGGGGCGGGGCCAGCCAGCGGTAGGTTCAGCTGACAGGGAGCTACAGCAGGGGGATAAAAGAGCTTCATTTATCTGGGAACCTGAAATGACTCTTGATTTAAATCATATAATAAAAAGCACCCAAGGAAAAAGAAAGAACATCAGCAACAAAAAAACCCCCCAATCCTCGTCTGTTTTTGGAAATAGTTCAAGAGGGAACACACACACAAGCACGCGCACGCAAGAGAGAGACAGAGACAGAGGGAGGGAGGGGGAGAGAGAGAGATATATATATATCTGTTTCCCACAGAAAAGAAAACACCGGGAGCCACAAATCCTGGGTAGGTGTGGCTGGGGGGGGGGTCATGTGACTGGGTGGGAGTCAGTCACATTGAGTTGGCCACACCCACCCAGGTTTTGTGGCTCCCAGTGTTTTCCATGGGAAACGAGTCCAAATGGGCTCTTTGAGTGTTTAAGATTGCAGACCCTGGACTAGATCAAGCTCATTCAGCTAGCTTTGGGCCATTAGATTAGAATTCATGGTCTCCTCATTTCTATCTGATGCTGTAACCACTACATCAAACTGTCTCACATTTCCTTAGTTTTTATAAATTACTGACTCCCCCTTTAATAATAACAACATAGTTCTAACAGAAGAGAATATTTGTTGCTCAGTTGAGCTACAATTATGGAGTCCTTGTTGCTCTCTGAATTTGGATGTTTGCTTGCAGACATTTCGTTATTCTCCTAAGTAACATGAGTGTTAGTGAATGTGGGGTTTCCTCCCTTCATTTTGCTCCCTTGATTACCCTTTCAGGTAATGAAATGTCTACAAGCAAACAACCAAGTTGCAAAAAGTACTCCACAATGACAATGTATAATTTATCAGTGAAAATACAATGTAAGGATACATAAAGCACTTTCCTGACCTTTTCAAGATGATAGTGATAGATTACAAAATAATTACCTAATAAAAATAATTATATTTTTAATTTTTTTGCTTTGTGTTTTACCCTGAAATTGTTGTCAATTTTCAAAATATAAGCAGCTATAAATTATAATTATAATTTATAAATTATAAATTTTAATAATTATGTATATTTTAATTATAATAGGCTCGATAGCACTGAACTAGACCACAGTGAAAATGAAGACTATACAATGACGTCATCTCTGCCAGGAAAGAAGAATGATAAAAGAGATGATTCTGAAATTGTAAGAATTAATAGCATTGCTTTTCAATGAATTGTAACATTAATTTTTAAAAAATAATACAAAATGCAAGCAATCAGAGATGTGCCTGATAATTATGCATCTGAAGGTACAAGGTTTAGAAAGAGTGCCTTAAAAACATGTATTTCCTTAAAGTTTGTATTCTGCCCTTCTGGTCAGTTTTTATATTATAATGCCATAAAGAAAAATACAATTTTGGGGTATTAAAATATGATAATTTTTTTCAGCTTATTTGTGGAATGAGTTCATATTTCCTTATGTAATATCAATCTAGACATATTTGATGGATGAAGTAGTGTTCTCTTTCTTCCTCAGTCAGAGCTGGAAAAGCCCAGAAGTAGAAAGAAAATGATTACAGATCCTGAGGAAAAGTTGGGTATGGATGAACTGAGCAAATTAGGACAAGAATCAAAACTTAGAAGTAGCCAGCGAGGCAGAAAAAGGGCCGCAGTTATTTCAGAGTCCGAGGAACCCCAGTGGTCAGAGGAAAAGAGGTTAAAAGAGAGTATCTTAGAAAGTGAAGATGAACAAAACAGCCCACCAAAGAAAGGAAGAAGAGGGCGGCCTCCAAAGGTCACCACAGGAACCATACAAAAAGAAGAATCAACAATAAAAACATCTAAAAGAGGGAGAAAAAAAGCTGCACCAGTTAAACCTGTGGAGGAGGAGGAAGAAGAAGAGGAGGAGGAAGAGGAGGAGGAAGAGGAGGAAGAAAGGCAGATAGACAGCATAGAACAGAAGTCAAAAGGTCGACAGTACAAAGCACCCAAAAAATCACAACAAAGGTAAGTCCTTTGTTCAATTGTCTGCTATTTTTAAATTTAAATTGACAAGATGACTGAGTTGGATATCCTTCCAAAACAGATCTGAATCATCAGAAATAAGCACAGCTGAATCCAACCAGTCTACACCACAGAAAAGACGAGGAAGACCACCAAAAGTTCCACCTATTCAGCAGAAAAAAGGGTATGATAGGATGTCAATCTAACAAGGGGTTCATTAAATTAATTTTAAAAATGTTCCAAGCTTAGAAGATCCTGTGAGTACAATAAGGTTCACAAAAAATAACAATTTAATATTGCTTAGTTACTAAGATAGTCTAATTCTTTCCCCAAATCTTTCTTCATTGCTTAAACTTAAAGTGTTGAGTGATTCCTTGGTTTACGGCTTTCTATTTTAGAGGAGCTGGACGATCAAAACAAACAGCAAGCAAAGAAAATGAATCTAGCGAAGAGATGGATGTATTTCAAAGTAGTTCTCCTGTTCACGATATTCCTCAAGAAATAACAATGGAGGAAGAAGAAGTGTCCTCAATCAGAGTAAATATTATGTTTATGCACAATTGCACATAGATTCATTTGAATGGTTATGCATTTCATACTGTTGAAGCTTAAAAGTTTAGTAAAGTGCTACCTATCTTTGACATTACTAAATATAGTAAAGCAGAATTGGCAGTTCCTTGTTTTAAAAGTGAGAGAATTTTCCTTTGGGAAGAAATAGGCAATTCCATTTCAGGTAGTACAACAAAATGTGTGTGGGAGGGGAGCATGCATTACTTGTGCCTATTTTAAATCTCAGCTTTTATCCAGATGGACACCTATATAGAGAAAGTGGAAAATTATTTTTAAACAATCAGTAGGCTTATCATATTCTGGACTATGCTTAATATCATTGAATTCAACTGTGCATTTAAATGCAATTAGATTTAGCAATTAGTGGGGCAAGCTTTTCTGCCTAATCCTTTTTTGTCTGGTCAGATCATGGAATGCCTTCATCTAAATGATGTTCCAGTTAATGGATGCATTTTTTTGATGAATCAGTTAATGCTGATTGAAATGCATTGTCTACTGAAAGAGCAAAACAGCTAGATAAATATCAACGCTATGCAGATTTTTAAATTCTTGATGTTGCACCCAATGTATGGTTTAGACATCTTGTATTTTTGGAATATAGAAGAACACCACGTACGCAGAACATTCTTGAATTGAGGCTTCTAATTCTTGATATTTGTTTTTTTTAGGTTCGTCGGAGGACATCTAAAAGGGAAAGGCGATGAAGAGTCATGCTCCTGCCATTTTTAAATGATGTCACTCTTATCATTTACAAACTTTTAGGCTGAAGAGAATTGTTGATGCTCACAATGGGATTGCTGAAGAAATTAAATCACTCTATTTCCTGCTTCTGCTTTTTGAAGCTCCTAGGTCATGAGCATAATCCACACATATGTTTATATCATTAACTATGGGTTTTGTGAAATGTAACGTATGCTGGCTATATAGACAAAAGAACTAAAAAAAACTTGTCTGTAAATAATCCTTTTTAAAAAAAATATTTCTGACTTTAAAGTGCTTGTATAGCTTTTATCACGGCTTTACACAACAGTACCAGACTGTTTGGTAGAGCTATTGATTTGGGAAAAAAGACAAAAAAAAGTAAGAATGGGTATCAAGCAATATTTGTCAGTGTCTGTATTCTTATTTTTCTTGGCATTTAACTGTGAAAAAATCACTTTGACAAAATAGTGACACTTGCTCTGACACTATTTGTTAAATAAAAAAAAATACATTCTCTTTATGTATCTAATTCAGTGTTTACCTTTGGCAGTTGTCTGTCTTTGGAGGTGCCAAATTGCTTTTAAACAATGTGGGATAAAACAGTACATCCAGCTGCAGATGTGTGAAAGAATAGTCTTTTAATGCACCTCAGTATTGATAACAGATTTCTCTGGACTTCTTGTGGCATTGAGCATTTAAAAGAATTTAATATTTTAATTTTTAAAATGTGTTATTAAATAATGTAACGAAAGCTGATCCTCATATTTTCCTTATTAGTTTTTGTTAATCTGCTGTATCAATAAAATTCTGTAACTGAATTTTTAATAGTCTAGTATGTCAATGTGTATATTCCCTCCTGAACATTATGTTCATCAAACAAATTATTATGTTACAATATGAGACCTAATATCTGAGCTTTAGTGAAAATACAGGTTTTATTACCATGTAAATCAGAAAATTTTATTGATGCAGTCTGTCTTTATAAAGCTGTTTTTTCTTCAGAGCCAAGTGTTTTGTATATCACAGTAAGTTGCATGTTTATGAAAGAAATGTAATGGAATTGCAATGTAATTTTTAAAGTCTTATCTAGAAGATGCTACATTGCCTCATGAGAAAAAATTTACCAAGAGCCTATTGTACCTTTTTTGGTTAGCCAATATTTTTTATGTTTGTGTGCTTGGGTATAAGCATGGACAATTGGAAGATTGAAGTAATAAGAAATGTGTTTGCATTAGAATGATCAGCTGCAAAATATTTCAGTCAGGGTATTCAAAATTTGTATGACATTTCAGTTTATGTTTTACATTGAAGTGATTGAACTTTGTTTCTTGGGTAGAATTACAGAAAATAGAGAAGGAACTATTTTAAGACATTGTCATGTATGCAGTTTTCCAAACTGTGTTTGAACCAAAATGTATAGGTTACTATTTATGCTTAGCCATGCACATTTTATGGTTTCCCATGCTGTTTTCCTCCTGTTCGATAGCAGTATATGTGAGGAATTCAAGTTTTAACTTATTAATATTGTATCTCATGGAATAATGGAGCATTGTCATAAATTAACAAAGGCATCTTGTTATAATTCCAAGGGAATATATATATCCTGGGAAAAGATGAAAAAAGACAGTGATTTGAAAACATTTGCAAGTATATTTTTTAGAGGAAAACCAACTCTTTTCTAAGCTTTTTTATTATAATTTGTATTGATTTTTTTTAAGCAGCAGCAATAGACAAAGGCAAACAGTTTGTGTTTATCAAACTGTTCTACTTAAGTGCTTTTTCTAGTAGCTCTTTTAGCTAGTAATTATTGTTCTTGAGCTATATTGTATTTTTATGCCCATAATTTTGGGTAACAACAATCAAAAAAACATTAGCTAGAGGTGGCTCTGAAGACTAGAAAATTGCCCACACAATGTAACCTCAGTGGTTCATAGAATTTAGCAGTGCAAATTAGAGTTTTTATATCTACATAAAATAAAAACATAATGTATGACATTATCTTCACTGATAACATTTCACTGACATCATTTTGCAGAGTATATCTAAACCATTTTATATGAAGTATGAAACATTAAAACTGTTCACAGGCTTTTGAAGATTTATTTGCATGAACATAGTTTGATCATATTTCCTTAATATTGCTGAAAATCAATTAATCATAAGATGTTAATGTAAATTAAATATATAATTTGACATTTGAAATGTTTATTTCTTGGAATATAATGTGTACTTGGAAAAATAGGTGCAGATGGGATATATGTTAAACCTTTTAGGTTTTATTCTCATACAAAAATAATGCACATGTTATGTACTAACACTTTGGGATTTGAATACAGTAAATGGAGTAAAATAATACATAAACTGGATGCTAAGATTCAGTTAGTATTCTTCATTATGTTCATTTTTTGGTATGTATTATATTACATTAAACAAAAAATTGAGCTCACTGTTAAATTCAAGCATGAAATTCTTATATTACAGTAAGGCATCTTGCTGCAGACTGCACCCTTCATGTTTGTACATATAAATTATTTTATTTTTAAATTGGCTGTTTTCTTTGAGTGGCTTAATTTCTAGAGTTGGCTTGTTTTTCTAATATTTTTCTTTACACTAGTTTCAGCAAATACGAATATGTTTGACAAGTGTTTAGATTGTAATGTTCTTTTTGTAATGAAATAAAAAAATGTACTTCAGTCAGAAGATTGGAAGATGCTCAGAAGAAAACCATCATAGTTTGCTTAACTATAATGTTGGTAGTGCAAACATTTTCCTACTATTGGATCTTCCTACAGTTATGCCTGTGATGAGCAGCCTAGATGCTGTGCACAATTATTAGGCAAGTTGTGTTTTGGAGGATTAATTTAATTATTAATGCTAATAAGTCTCAAACCTGAACATTTAAGAAAGTAAAAGTGAGGTTTTGACTTTCTTAGGAGAATATCTATATGTGCACAATTATTGGGCAACTATTAGTGTGCAGAATTATAATGAAACTAAATGAAAAAGGGAAATTTGCCCATCTCATTTATTTGCATCTGTTAAAGTGAGAATAGTAAACAACTCAAAATGTACAAATAAACATTTCTGACAGTTCACACACAAATCAGTGACCAATATAGCCACCCTTCTTTTCAGTAACAGTCATAAGCCTTCCATTCATGGAGTCTGTCAGTTTCTTGATCTGTTGACGATCAACTTTTTGTGCAGCAGCAACCACAGTCTCCCAGACACTGTTCAGAGAGCTGTACTGTTTTCCTTCACAGTAACTGTCCCATTTAAAAAGGGCCCACAAGTTCTCAGGATGTAGGTCAGGTGAGAAAGGGGGCCATGTCATTATTCTTTCATCTTTAAGGCCTTTACTGGCTAGCCACACAGTGGAGTACTTCAATGCATGTGATGGAGCATTGTCCTGCATAAAAATCATGGTCTTCAAAGATGAAGACTTTTTCCGGTACCACTGCTTAAAGTGTCTTCTAAAAATTGGCAGTAGGTTTGGGAGTTGATTTTGAATCCATCTTCAACCCGAAAAGGTCCAACTAGCTCATCTTGAATAATACCAGTCCATACCAGTACCCCACCTCCACCTTGCTGGCGTTTAAGTCAAAGTGGAGTTCTCCCTGTTACTGATGGCCATGGGCCCATCCATCTGGTCCGTCAAGTCACTCTCCATCAGTCCATAAAACCTTTGAAAAATCTGTCTTCAGATATTTCTTGGCCCAGTCTTGCCATTTCAACTTAGGTGTCTTGTTCAATGGTGGTTGGGTTTCAGCCTTCCTTACCTTGGCCATGTCTCTGAGCACTGAACACCTTGTACTTCTGGGCACTCCAGGTAGGTTGCAGTTCTGGAATATGACAGCACTGGAGGATAATGGGTTCTTGGTAGCTTCACATTTGATTCTTCTCAAATCTTTGGCAGTTAATGTGCATCTTTTTTTCTCCACACGTTTCTTGCGACTCTGTTGACTATTTGCAACAAAACATTTGATGGTTCTGTGATTATGCCCTAATATCTTAGCAATTTCAAGAGTGCTGCATCCCTCTGAAAGACTTTTTACAATTTTTGACACTTCTGAGTGTCTCTTTTTTTGGCCTATTTTGCCTGAGGAAAAGAAGCTGCCTAATAATTATGCACACCTTGATATAGGATGTTGATCTCCTTATGCCACACCCTCCCTCATTACACAAAAACATCTGATATGCTTACTGTATATCCACTAAGCATTCAAGTTTATAGAACTTGGAGGTGGAAAATATGCATAAAAATGATGATATGGTCAAAATACTCCCTTGCCTAATAATTGTGCACACAGTGTATATTTCATTTATTTATTTATTATATTTCTATACCGCCTTTCTCCCGTAGGACTCAAGGCGGTGTACAGTCAAGAAAAATATAGATACACAAACATCATAAAATTGCTAATTAATGTATATGTATATGTCATCAGTTTGAACCTTGTATTGAGTATGGGCCAATTGATTGTGGGGATGATGTCCCATTAAATTCTACAAGTCATGCACAGCCACACTGACAAAAAACGATATCAATTTAGTGTAATAATAGATAATTATCTGATGATACTCAGCCTTGAGATCTATTAGTAATTCTCATTTCCTTAGTGTGATTTTATTGTTTCCTATTGTACAGGTTTTCACTCAGCAGTTCATACTATAAGAGCATTACAGACTTTTGAGATTCTGAACATATATTGAACAGTCAATCTTTATTCAGGTATGTGTTTATTACCTACTTGGTAGTTTATTCCTTAAATTTTTCTTGTCATAGGTGTGGGCTGGATTCTCTTGTTTTATTTTCATACCATTGAGGTAGAATGGTTTAGTTTTTACTTCTGCTAAAAAAAAGAATGTTGTGTTCTTCTATTTTATTTAGTGGGTTTATTGAGAAATGCTAAGATTCTTCTGCATTTTCCAGCCGAAAGTATTAGGTAAAATAAATGGAGTTTAAGATCTTGAAAATTCAGAGATGTAAGAATTGGAAATGGGAACACTATCTTCCCTGTTGAAATATAGAACACTTAGTTGTTCTGATGGCTCTGGTATTTCTCACTGGCTCTTCTTACTCACTGTCTTCAGTTATCAGTTACATCACTCTTCCCACTGATGATATCTAGTAATGAAAAGTCTGCAAGAAAAGCTTTTGCTACATTAAATCAATTTTTTATTATGGTCATAGACCAGCATAATAAATGTGAGGTACTCTCATTAAAAAAAAAAGGATATATCAAGAGTAAAAATAAAAATCTAAATCTTAAAATGGAAAAGCTACATGATACAAAAGATATATGAATTAAAAACTAAATGTATATGTAAAAAGGAAGGCTCTAAAAGAATCTAAGCCAATTTGGTGCAGTGATTAAGACATCAGGCTAGACTGAATTCTAGTCCCACCTGAGGCACAAACCTAGCTGGGTGACTTTCGCGCAGTAACTGTCTTTCAATCTTAGGAAGCAGACAATGGCAAACCACTTCTGAAAAACCTTGCCAAGACAACTGCATCAAATTAAAGATTAGATCAGATCAGATTAAAGACATTGTAGGTGATCTAAGGCCAGGAACTCAATTATCACTTGATTTAGGCTGGGTTCTTCCTGCTGGTATTATTAAGGGTTGATAGCAGTCCTCAGTACATATCTCTTGATTGAGTAAATATAATTGGAGCAGATTTAAGAAGTTATCACTGTCAAATTTAGACAACCTCTAGAGTCTTGGCAAAAAAAAAAAAAGGAATAGGTATCTAATTAGTTTTATAGCCACTATTAATCATTCTGAAGCACAATTGGTAGGTAAATTTAGCTGGATGGTCACTTTCAAGAACTCCATTTAAAATGGAAGTTTAGTCTGAAGGCTGTTGTGCCAGCCAAAAGTCTTGCAAAGTTCGAAGTTGGGAGAGAGAGACACTTGTGCTGTGCATAAAGGGTCTGATGGAATGTATGGGTGACTTTGAGGAAAGGGGAAAAGAGATGTTGTCTAGGAAATTCAGGCAAGAGAGACAGGACCCCACCACCGATTATGGTCAGAGAAAACAGGACCTGCCCTAATGGATCAAGTACTTAAAAATGGAGGTAAGAAGTTTTTACTTTCAGATTTGTCAAGCTTCTGTTACTGTAACCTTACAATAAAGTAATTTAGCTCATCTAGCTGCATATTGTGAAATTTTCATTTTGTCTCCTGACTGCTATGTCAGATATTCATAGATGTCCTACTGAATGGCTGTTACTGTTGCATGATGAAAACTCCTCAATTTCACATCACATGGACAAACTTAACCATAGTTTCAACTAGGAAATGGTGAGCATCCTAGACCAAGCCAATTCCAAAAATTCTAGAAAATTCTTGGAAGCCTGGCATTCAAACAAATTGGCATCAACAGGCACATAGATATAAGGAACATCTATGTACTATTCATAAGAGACAATAAGAAAGCCAAAAAAGGAAAGAAAAAGAACAAAATGTCTCCTCACCAGCAATAAACCCCTGAATGAGCAGAGATTAACACCAAAATCAACATTAGACAATCAAGGTGGATCAAGGAACACCAAGATGACTCCCACCAATACTGACAGGGCAAGCCACTAGTATATAAAGTGAGAGTAAGCACCACTCCCTAGTTCCACTGATGAGGTTACCTAGTTTGGTATTGAAACGTCTGCAGGAAAGCAATCAAGCTCAAGAGATTATGAAGGACCCCACATCTTTTTGGTATCAGCTACTTGGAATCATCTGGATTCCTTGAATATTGCTGATGTAGAGCTCCCAGTCACAGTTAGTGTCACAGTCACAGCTTTCTGCATATCCAAGTAAAAGGCAACAGTGAAAGACGATGTAGAAAGTAAGCAGCAAACTATTCAAACTTAAGATAGAGCTGAATGAGTGGTAGTTGCGACCAAGTCATCACAACATACCTGTAGCCACATAATTATGATTTGTAACCACCTCTGCTGACTTCCCATAGCAAAGTAAATAGGGAAATTGGCAGAAAGCCAGAAGTTGCAGTCATATGAGTTCCTTGATTATGCAAACCATGTGAACCGTGATCAGTAATGGGTTGCCCCCAGTTCGCACCGGTTCAATAGAATCAGTAGTAAAACCGACGGGAGGCTCCGCCCACCGACCCCAACATCATCAAAATGCTTCTGCACATGCACAGAAGAGCGCACGTGCGAGCAAAGCAAGCACACACGCACGGCCCCGTTGCAAACCAGTAGTAAAAATAAGTAAAACCCACCCCTGACCATGATGACTAATGAACTAATGGGACCCTTAACACATTTTGTGCCCCAAGCCAATTTTTTTAAAGTTGTGAAAATCCATCAGGGTTGTGACCATTCTAATCTCTGAGGGGAGAATATTCCATAAAGCAGGGGCTACAGCAGAAAAAGCCAATCTTCCAGTTCCTACCAGTTGATATTTTTTGGCTGACAGAATCTGCAGCATGTCCAATCCATTGAATTGGATTGGACAGACAGAAACTATTGGAAAAAGACAGTCTCCCAGGTAACCCAGTGTCAAACCATGTAGGGCTTTAAAGGTGAAAAGCCTTTAATTGCACCCAGAAACACACTGGCAGCCAATGCAACTCATAGAGTAATGGTGTTACATGTTTCATGTATCTGGCATCATTTATTACCTGTGCAGCTGCACTTTGCACCAGTTAAAATGTTTCTGAATGCTCTACAAGGGCAGCCTCATATAGAGCCCATTACAGTAAACTGGAGGTAAAGTGAGAGGTTACAAGGGCGTGGGTGATAGTAGACTTTCCCAGTCCAGGAAGGAGTGTAACTGGTGCAGTACCCAAAGGTATGCAAAGGGTCTCCTAACCACATTATGAACCCCCAGATTTCACACTGGATCTTTCTGGGGTAGTGTCATCCCATCCAGAACGAGAGATGGAAGAACCTTTGTCTCTGAAAGGTCCAAATACCACAGCAACTCTGTCTTGCTGGGTTGAATTGGAGCCCATTTTGCCCCATCCAGGCCAAGTAGCCACCAGACCCTGGATTAGGATGTACACAGCATCACTCAAGGGGCTTTCATGTTGAATAGAAATAAATTTCAATATAATGATTGAAATACCAAATTTGAGAAAAAATCAATGTGGTACTAAACTTGTCAGGACTCTTGCATAGAAGATTCAGAAACTGACAAATGATAAGATATGTAGCTTTGAATCATTTTTTTAAAAGAGGTGAACAAATATTTGATTAATTTGTTTAATTGAATTCTTTTGATCTAATTTTAGGACTTATGTGAAAAACATCACATTTCAGGTCATGTTTATGCAAAAATATTGAAAATTTAACAGAGTTCACAAACTTATAAGCACCACTATACTTTTCTAGAGAGAGAACACATGCTAATATATATATAAGGAGTTAAAGTGATATATAAGTGAATAAAGTTATATATATTCATTGATATATGAGTGTCATGCGGCAAACAATTCAGCACAATTCATAAGTTTTAAAATAATTTAATAATTTAATTTAATTAATTAAATAATTGTGATTATAAACTAAGAACTAATACAAGCTAAAAAGAAATGTAGAAAAACCAGAAAGCTCAAGAAAGGGAAAAAAAGAAAAGAAAAGAAAGAAAAATTAAGAATATAATAATGAAAAAGAATAGAAATATATAAAATGATTTCCCCCTTGATAACAAGTATAAACATTTTTTAGTAATTTATCACCTGCTCTTAAAGCAAGTATCCTTTCCATATCTTAGTTCGTATCTGTAACAAAACTCTGATGTCTTGTCAATCAATCCTGGTCAGCAAAAATTCATCAAGAGTTACCATAGATAACAACGTATCTATGACAAGATAACTTGATCTATTAAACCAACTTTACATTCCCTCCTTTTATCTATCTTATCTTTAATCCCTTCAAATACTGTCCTAGTCTTATTCGTTTTTTCTTTAACCCTTCTCACAAAGTCCTTCTAAACTTTAACAAGATTGTTTTCTAAATCCAATATCAGAAAGTTATCCAAATAACTTTTTGGGTTTATTATTTATATATCCCTTTTAATGATTAAGAAATCAGCCAGTTTTATTGGTATAGCCAGTATAACATCTTTTTCTGTATCATTCTTGTAGCCTGTCACTTTAAATCCACTTTCAAATACATTTTAACCTTGTTCAGTGAAACTGGTTCCTGTTTCAAAGCATCTTTTAAACACAGTCTATCTATAATGGCAGAGATTCTTACAATTAATATCTGGGTCCATTGTTAATAATTATCCTTCAGTGTATCCAATGTTAAAAGTATTTTGTTCCATTCTGTATTAGTAAGTCTAATGTAAGTGTTCCTGTCCTTTAATTGTAAATTCCCTTCTGGTTTCCTTTAATGTCCAATCTTCAAAGTCCTAACCTATCATTTTTTTGAGGATTCAAAACAACAACATTTTCCTGTGGGAAGGATTCTTAATTTCAATTTTTTATTTCAAATCTGTCTGGACCCTCAGTGAATTTATAAGTTCCCCAGATCAACATTTTAATCACATTTTTGCCGTTCATTTCAATAGAAAATATTTTTTTAGAAAAACCTTAAAACTTACTTAAAACTTCTTTCAAAAAGGATTGAATGAAACTCATCCAGTGCTCTGAAACTTGCTATTGTGAAGGATTCTAATAGCTAAAAAGCAATTAGGAAGCGTTTTCTGAAAGTGATTAAGAAATGAAGTTTGGCAAACACATTACCGCTGTGAGTTTACTTGGAGTCCCTTGCTCAATTTGTCAACCAACTGCAAAAACTTTGGTTCTTGCAGTTTACTTATGAGAAGCAGCTATCTGGAATACATGTGGATAAATCGCATGATCTCCTTTTTCTGGACATATAAACACAGTGTTTATAATTTACATGTCTGAAAATTAGCCTGTTTCACAAGCTCAACAATGTCACTGGGTAATTAAGGTTGAGAGAAAGTAGTACAGTAGTACAGAGCCTGTAATACAGTGGATTAAAGCACTGTTATTAACATCTGCTGCTTGCAATTACTGCAAGTTCAAATCTCACCAGGCTCAAGGTTGACTCAGCCTTCCATCCTTTCAAAGGTAGGTGAAATGAGGACCCAGATTGTTGCTGGGTTTGTATAAATATACAAAGCTGACTTTGTATAAATATACAAAAGTATGAAGGCTATTGCTTAATGCATTGTAAGCCACCCTGAGTTTCCGGAGAAGGGTGGCATATAAATTAAAGCAAAAAAAAAAAGTGACTGCAGCAACAAGCCTAAACTGAGGTATAAAGATTTGGAAAAATTGTTATACAGTGTCTGTTGTGTTGCATGGGAGGAAACCATATGATCAATTCACACAAATCTATTGTCCAAGAAGAATCCTTCAGAAATGGTGAAAGAACGTAAATGTCCTTGGAGAGAAAATAATTTGACCAAGATCTTGTTTCATTTCTTTATTCTCCAAAGATGACCCTGACCATTGATATTTTGCTGAGCAAAGAGAAGCCAGATCTTATCTAGCATGCCATCAAAAACTAAATTAACAGAGTAAGCAAAGACAGGATAAAGAATTCCTAAGCAGAATGATTTTGGTAGCGGACTTTCAGCTCTCCCCTCTCTCATCTGCATTTTTCTCATTTTTTATTTATTTAATGGAGGAAAGTATGAAATACAATGGTGAAGGTAGAGAAACATGTCATTTTCTAAATCGGATATTTAAAAGAACAAGCTATCAAATTACATTTGCTGTCTTTTCTAAAAATGGTGTTCCAATTTTAAAAAATTGTTCATGGTAGAAATGATTATGAAACAAAATGGTTTCAGTAAAAATTTGAAGAGAAACTTTGAAGTGAACTAAAGCTCTGTCTTGGAGTGAATGTCCATATTTTTAAGAACCAACACTTCAGGTAAAGTTCTGAAAATATTCCTTTTGTAATTATATTGGTGGTGTGTTGAAGTGATGATGAGAAGCCAATTTCAGGTTTTTCTGAAGGCAGAAGTGGTGACATCAGTTTAAGCAAGATACATATTTCTGCTGAGTTCAATGAATGCCCAACTCATGGTTTATGTTCAATTTGTGATTCTATTAAAGGTATACTGATACTGTTTAATGTATATAATTAATGCATTACTAACTGATGCACTGTTGTAAATTCCGTACTTCAAAGTTAATGTAGTACTGATACTGGTCCATGGAGTAACGGTGAAGTTTCTTCAAGTTAAACTTGATTCTTTATGGAAGAATTGTATGTACATCATGTAGAAAGTTAGCATCCATCCCTCCTAGAAGAATGAAATTCTTCCCCCAGCAGATATTTGGTGCCCATTGAGAAGGACTGGGCCAGCCTATCTACAAAACAAAAGACCTCAGCTCCAGGGTGATGGGATATCCAGCAGCAGGGCTCACTGCATCGCAAAATCACCTGGGGACATTACATCAGCCCAAGGTTCAACCAAATTTGATTCAGACAAACATGACTCCACATGGGAGTCTGACTACAGCCAATAGAATATATATGCACAGGAACAGGAAGCTTAAGTTCAAAGCCCAAGACAAGGGGAAAATACCTCTCACTCTCCTCTCTATGTGTTCAGCTGCCCAGGATTTCAAATCCATGTGGTCCTGTCCCTCAATAAACCATCTATCCAATCAGCCTCCATGTTTCCAGTGTCTTTCTCCCCACTTGGAACTGAACCAGATGGATATTTCTTCCAACAATTGTGTCTTGCTTAAATCTAATGCAAGGATCAGTGAATTTTCAACCTCAAAATACTTTGGCTCAGTTTTGCTACTCTGTGCAGATTGCAGATGTTGGAGATATAGCCAGGGCCCTATAGGCCAGAGGGACTCCAAAGGCCATCCTTTTAAAATGAAGTTGCAGAATGACTAATTTCTATTATTACTCAAAAAAGAATATATAACTTCCCTACAGTTATAGAAAAATGTCTTGCATGCAAGTCTATGTGTGACTCACCCCCAATTCTAGGTCCAAGCTATTTATGAAATGAAAAATTACAAGCCCAGCTGGCTGTGACTGGGTGTACTGATAATTTCTCTGTGAATGTTAAAGAATTGCAATAGTTAAATGTCCAATTCATTGGGAAGGCATCAGAGTGAGAAGGAATATAACTAGTAGTTACACCTCTGATATGGTTTAAAACATGGACTTCTAAAAGCAAAATCTACTAGTCGCCAAACTATTTTTTTCACTAGCCAATTTAGGAAGTTTCTGTATGATACAAAACCAAATTGAAATTGTGCATAAATTGTTTTTGTGTAGTGTAGTGTAGTGTAGTGTAGTGTAGCATTCAATTGTTTTTTAATATGTATGGAATCTAAACATACAATACTGATTGTGACTTTGCATTTTCATTACTTCCAAGCAGAGAGTTACTAGGTTTGATTTTTCCAGCAACAATATATTACATATTCTGCCAATGACGATAGAATATGAATGTAATTACTCTCATTTAATAAGGGATGTAAATATATTTCTGTTTAAATTTGTTATTACTACACTTGCACAACATGTTAAAAGTTCCAAATACCTTCACAGTGTTCTTTATCAAGGCTATTATCATCTTAATTGCAAACTTGAGTATGAATTATTTTCCCTTTAATCAGCTCTCTCTTGTATTTTCTGACCTTCATGTAAGGCATTGATGTTATCATAGACACCAATGGAATGATTGCTGTTTGTCCTGACCATTTCCCTTCACCCCAGCTTCATGCCAGGTCCAGGTCTCAGAGAAAAGAAATGAAGCTTTAAAAATAATTTTTATCCAACCCTACAATGTCAGAGAACACACTAATGTGAATTATTTTACCATTACCATAATCAGTCTAGAGCAAAAACATATTTAGGAGTGAATTTAGCACTTCTCAGATTGTGTCATTATCCCAAAGTGGATCTTGGAAGTTCTAGTTGGACTAAATAATTTTTTAAAAATTGTTTATTTTTAGATGTCTCTTTCATTCATTATGTAGAATAGCTTTATGATTATAAATCTTTTAAAAGTAGGGTTTTTTTCTATTTTTCCTTCTTTCTCTCCTCCTTACTTAAACTGTCTGAGCTAAAGCTCTGTGAGATGTCAGCCTTATTAATTTGGTGTTAAATTTCAGCTCTCAAAATGGGTTTTGGAGGCCTGGACATCTACAAGTCATCCTTAAATTCTATTCTAATGTATACTAGCTATGTGTAATGCAATTTTTTTAAAAAAGCAAACAGGAAAAACTTGCTTGTTGATAGCTATAAATGTAAAAGGTCTTGTAGCACTTTAAATGCTAATGATGGTATTATCAGCCAATCTTTTGTGGCTTATGGGCATTAAATGAGATGGACTGAACACAGTAAAAGCTTATGTGATAATACATTTGTTAGACTTTAAGATGACATAAAATGTTTGCATTGTTTTTGCTACAAAAACAAATGGCTACCCACCTTGGAATTATTGGTGGTGTAATTTTCAATTTGTTGTTTTTCTATAAGCAGAAAATAGATTCATAATACAGGAAATTTCTTAAGCTGGGTTTCAAATATTTCCCAGAGGAATACTGTCACAAAACATTTCTGAAACTTTGACCTAACTACATCTCCTTTGCCTTTTCTAAAATATATGAGAGCGCAAGTCCAGTTAAAATTTGCTAGACTTCTGTGGCTAGGAATTCCCAGTGGCTCCCCCCCCCCCCCCCCGCTATAAAAACTATGAAAGTCTTTTACTTTAGACTGGATCTCTTGTATTATTGGTAGAATGTTCATAGAAAGACTTTCTCTCCATTCAGATTCTCAATTAAATTCTCCCCCTCCCCAAACCCTGGAACTAATACAAATTGTAGAAATCATACAGGGACAAATCCAATATATCTGACACCCAGCTATAACTCTATGCTAATGATTGTATTCTTCATTTGTGAAGATATTTGTGAAGAAGTGAATGAAACAATTTCACCTTTTATCTTCATCATAAGAACCTGTGAGTTATATTAGAATACAGGTAGTTCTCGACTTACAATAGTTTGTTTAGTGACCCTTCAAAGTTACAATGGCACTGAAAAAAGTGATTTAGGACCATTTTTCACACTTACAACCATTGCAGCATCCCCGTGGTTACATCTTTACATTTGGATGCTTGACAACTGACTCACATTTATGACGGTTGCAGTTTCCCAAAGTCCTGTGATCCCCTTTTGCGACCTTCTGATAAGCAAAGTCAATGGGACAACCAGATTCACTTAACAACTATGTTACCAATTGCAGTGATTCACTTAACAAATGTGTCAAGAAAAGTCACAAAATGTGGCAAAACTCACCTAACAAATTTCTCACTTAACAACATAAATTTTGGGCTCAATTATGGTCATAAATTGAGGATTACCTGTAATTAGAATACGGGTCCAAAGCCATACAGTGAGTTCTGAACCTGATCTTACTTCTCTTCACATTCATTTTTTTTGCCACTGCAACTAAGGGAGCTGCTATGTGCATAATCAGATGATGCCCTTTCTATTGGTATACAGAGATGGCAGGATTTACCAGGATTTTTCCAAACACTATCTGAACAGCCTCTGCATGAGACCTGATTTACCCAAGTATGAAATTCCTTCTCTTTGGTTCAAAACAGATCTACGCTTCTCCAGATATTCTTCAATGGCAGTTCCCATCATCCCTTACTTCAGCATTGCACAAAATAAATAAATAAAGCTTTCCTTTCTCACCGCTTCCAACGTACCCCATTTTTTTCAGTCATGCTTCAGGATGAAATTCTAGCATCTCATACTTCCAAACGCTTTTCTGGTAAAAAAGATTGAAGGGGCATCAATATTTTTGATATGAAGCATGCCCCTTCCTGTTTTTAAAAAATCAAGGGCAAAGATTTTAACAGGCATCAAATCTCTAAACACACTGGCACCCATTGACACCCTAGCCCTGTCTAAGCTCTGTCCTTCTCTTGTCATAACAACTTTGTGCAATTGTTACTTTATGTCTTGTCAAGTAACATGCTGATTATATTGGCTTCCCGCAGTCTTAAAAGAGTGATTGAAACTAGGTCAACAATGGATGTGAATTCTTCAGCACTAGTGATGATAAATTGTATCTGCATGCTGTTTGGGTTTGTGATGAAATGAAGGACACAGGAAAAGCTGTTATTGGTTTTTAGAGTGATAACATCAATCACCAGCGTTATTTGCTATTTTAACTCAGAAAAAAAGAACAAACTGTCATGCACTTGAAATATAGAAATAGAGATTGAAATGATATGTGGCATGTTTTGGCTTTTGTAAATCAAAAGCAACTTAGAAAAGCTGCAGGCTTGACAATGGGGAAAAGGGGGGCTGTTTATATAATGCTTTTAAATGGGGTCTATGTTGTTAGTCCTGGAATAAAACTTTAAAAGAATTAAATTGCATTTTCTACAAACTTAGAATGGCAACATCTAGTTTGATTTTTTGACGTTGTCCAAAAAGCTATTTTGGACTTGAATTGGAGACTACCAGGAAATCTCAGGGACTAGATTGAAAATAACATTCCAGAAGAAGACCATAGTAACTTTCTTCTGTATTATTCAAATATTGATCTACCTTGAAATACATGTGCTGCTTCCCTGATTTTCAGTTTGTTGTCCTTGAGCGGAGTCTAGAATCTTACATTGAATTAGGAAAACTAATAAATGGCTACCAGTCCATTTTACAGTTCTAGTAGTGGAAGCTAATAGTCCTGATTGTGCCATTTAATAAACAAGTGATCTCATCAAAGCCAGCAAAAACATTAATGTAGTCAGGATAGACATAGGATGAAAAATAAAAGGATAAGGAATCTGAAATGCTATATAGGAAAATACTACGGCTGACTGTTTTGTTCTGAAAATGATTTAACCTTTTTGTGAAAGAGATATTGTTTTCAGAAGAACTCTCGAGATGCTTATTGAATTTCAAGTGGCTGCTTATTATTGAAGAAATATTTAGCAGCAGCAGCCACTTGGAATTTTAGTTTTCACTTCAGATAGCTTTAAGGGAGCCCTGCTGGATGGGACCAAGAGCCCATCTTCTCTGGACTTCTGGGTCCCACAATTGCCATCCAGATGCATTCAGGGACTTCATGAAGATGGACTGAAAGGGGTGTAGCTTTCTTAAGTTGTTTATTCCTAGCTTTTTGTTTTCAAACAACTAATTATCAGAATTGCTGTGTTTATAACTGAATTCTAACCCTACAGTACACGTATTGCAACAAAACAAGCAATGGCTCTTGAAATGCTATGGGTAATGTGTTCCTATTGACTTCACATGATCCGGGAATTTGAATAAGTAATTATCTACTGGGCACAAGGTTTTTAAAATATCCTTATCTGCCTTAACTGGGTCTCTCCATCTAGCAGCATTGGGCTATATAGTACAAACGAGAAAGCTCTTTATATTAAGGAGGTTAAGCAAAGAGAGCTAAAAGATGTTTAGAGACACTACTATAATCAATCTTCTGCTTTTCAAAACAAACAAGGCCCTCGTGTAGACCGTTCCAGAAAAATGCTAACCAGAAAAGTAGTAGTAAACTACAGATACCATATTTGAAGTAAATGGTAATAAAGAAGTGCTGCTGCATGACCCTGATGGAATGCTATCAGGAGAAAACCAGACACCACCAAAGTTTTGAAATAACAAACACTGGAAATGCAAAGCTTCAGTTGCATTTTAATGTTAATTAAATTGTTTGTTTAACAACAAGTGTTTAACAAATTAATTGTTAAAATATTTGCATACATGCTGCTTCATTAAAGCTGTTTCAATATTGCTCCCTCACTATGAGTCATTCTGCCTGAACTGGCATGGTAAAAATAGTTCAACATTTTGAATAGCCTCAATTTTCCCATCCTGCATTGGTAATATCCTGTTTCCCCTAAAATAAGACATCCCCTGATAATAAGCCCAATCGGGCTTTTGAGCGCATGCACTAAAATAAGCCCCTCCTGAAAATAAGCTCTCCCTGAAAATATTTAAACGCATGTGCAGCTGGTCCCCACCATTTCCTTTGGTTTCCTCCAAATTAATAAAACCTTCCCGAAAATAAGGGCAAGCGCTTATTTTGGGGTTCAAAAAAATCTAAGACAGGGTCTTATTTTTGGGGAAAGACGGTATCACCGTTGTTCATCAATGGTATATACTGGGATAATTTAATTTCAAGACGAGAATCTTTCAAAGACACTCACTATGACCACTACTGCTTCTCATTGCACAGTTTCATCTCAACAATTTTGAACAATTTTTGGCTAAGATCAAGTGTCGAACATGTCAGATCATCATTTTAAAAAATCTGTCGTGCTTTCTTACTTCCTTTACATGGACCGTCTGAAGCTGTATACAAAAATGCCATATAAAATAACATCACCGCTCAACACTATATATACAGCCATGATACTGCAATGGATTTGACAAATGTGCCATCCTTACCATCAATGGGAAAAACAAAACTGAAAGAATCAAGCTATCCTACAGAAATAACATGAAGAGTCTGGATGAAGTCAATCAGTGAATTACTTCAGCATCCCTCAGGTGACATCAAGCAGACTGAAGCCAAGGAGAAGATTGGAAGTTAATATTTCATGAGAGTGAACAAGATTTTAAAGTCAAAACTGTGTGGAGGAAATGTCATCAAGGCAATTAACACTGGGCAATTCATCATTAGATACACAGCTGAAATAGTGGACTGGATCTATGCACTAAAAATCCTGAATAGGAAGATCAGAAAAATAATCACGCCTTTCATCTTCACAGTGATGGAAATAGATGGGCATGGACCTCAGATGGCTGAAGAAGAAACAGGGCATTGGAAGAATTATCTGAAGAACAATGAAGAAGATACACCAATGCTAGTATTCCATGAAGGCTTACTGTATTGGAGTACTTGAGAGACCAAACTGCCTTACAAGAAAGATCAAATGAAGAATAAAAAAAGAGATAAGATAAGGCAAAGTATTACATGGCCAATACATTAAAAACAAAAACAGGCAAAGCAGATAGCAACAAGACCTGGCAATGACTAAGGGCAGGAAAGTTAAACAAAGAGTCAGAGGGGCTAATTATGGCAGCACAAGAATCAATGCATACAAAACCAAACTTGACAAAACAGCAACAGAAAGCAAATGTCATCTCTGCAAAGCAGCTGAAGAAATAGTGGACCACCTAGTTAGCTGCTGCAAGATTGCATAAATTCAACTACAAACAATAGCATGACAAAGTAGCAACAATGCTGCATTGGGATATCTGCAAGAAATATCATTTGCCTACAAGCAAGAACTGGGGGTGGAAGGGAGTGAGGGGAAATACATTAAGTAATAGAAAATGAGAAAGCTACAGTGCTATGGGGTTTTAGAATTCAAACAGAGAAGAATCTGCCACATAATAACCCAGACTCAGGGGTGAAATGCTCCCGGTTCAGACCGGATCACCCGATCCGGTAGCGATGGTGGTTCAGAGAACCAGTAGCAAAAATCCCTGCCCTGCTGCACCGCGCAATCATCAGAGGCTTTTTTTTTTTTACTTTGAAAAGCATTTTTTTCTACAACCTTAAGAGGTTGTAAAAAAAAATGCTTTTAAAAGCTTCTGACAATCCCAGTTGAGTTGCCTGATCATCAGAGGCTTTTAAAAGCATTTTTTTCTGCAACCTCTTAAGGTTGTAGAAAAAAATGCTTTTCAAAGTAAAAAAAAAAGTTGGCCACGCCCACCCAGTCACATTACCCCCACCACCACCAAGCCATGCCCATGCCCATGAAATGTAAAATTTGTAGTAACAAATTTTACATTTCACCACTGCCCAGACTTAACAATTGTCAATAAGAATTTTTTTTAAAAAAAATCTGAATAGTGGATGTTGCAGTAGCTGGAGGCAGCAGAACAAAAGAGAAAGAACAAATCATAATACAAGTCCTGCATATCGAAGTAGAACAATTGTGTCAAAAGAAAGCAAATAATGTCCAATAATGATAGGAACCTTGGGTGCAGTCTCAAAACATCTGGATAACCACTTGAACATCATTAGTATTGACAAAATCACCATCAGTCAACTGCAAAGGGAGCTTTACTTGGAACAGTTTACAATTTATGGCCATGATAGCAAACCTACGGCACCCGTGCCAGAGATGGCATGCAGCCCCCTCTCTGATGGCATGCCAGCCGTTGTCCCACCTCAGCTCCACCGTTCATGCCTCCCACCGGCCAGCTGGTTTTCAGGTCTCTGCCGCACATACACAGGGGGCAGGGGGCATCAATGAGACATGTGCGCATGCATGTGGTCTCACACATGTGCGGGGCTGCACGTGCATGTGTGGAGGCAGGGGAGCCTGGGGGGTTGCATGTGGATGCGTGGGGGGTGGGAGGAGCACAGGGGGTCATGTGCACATGTGTGAGGGGATCACAGCACACGGGGGGCTTGCACGTGCATTGCATTATGGGTCGCTTTTGGCATGCGACAACAAAAAGGTTACCCATTACTAACTTATGGCATACTTTAATATCAAACAACATTTGCCTAACCCAGATTCTTGGGAAGGACTCAATAAGTGGATAAAAATGCAAAATCCAGTCTAAAAATCTGGCTGGCTATGTGACAAACAATAGTAATAAAGTGATCAAGGTAGAATTTTAATTAGATTAATCAAAACAGAAGTTACAAAACTGTTAGGAAGCTTTGTAAAATTATATATTTGTTTGTTGGATTTTTATCTTGCCTTTATTCCTTTATAAGTAACTCAAGGTGATGAACATACCTAATACTCATTTCTTCTTCAATCCTCCCTACATCAAACCCGCCCCCCTCCGACTGTTTAGGCTGAGAGAGAGGGACTGGCCCAAAGTCTCCTAGCCAGCTTTCATGGTGGGACTTGAACATGAAGTCTTCTAGTTTCTAGGCCAGCACCTTAACCACTTCAGACTGAATACATTTAAAAAAAAAGAAAATATTATATGGAAATGGACGGATGAAATTTCATATATAAAATTTCAAAATTAAAGCAAAATTTTATTTCATATTTGATGCAGTGGTGAGTTTCAAATTTTTTTACTACCGGTTCTGTGGGCATAGCTTGGTGGGCGTGGCATGGCTTTTTGGGCGTGGCTTGGTGGGCATGGCAGGGGAAGGTTACTGCAAAATCCCCATTTCCTCCCAATCAGCTGGGACTTGGGAGGCAGAGAATAATGGGGGCAGGGCCAGTCAGAATTTTTACTACTGGTTCTCCGAACTACTCAAAATTTCCGCTACCGGTTCTCCAGAACTGGTCAGAACCTGCTGAAACCCACCTCTGATTGGATGTTTAAATAATAATGCTTAGGCCCTTGTGCAATATTTATTTATACAAATAGCAGAGGCATGTTCACCCTATCAACTGAAAACATTTAAATGATAATGTTGCTGATCCAGTGAGCATCATATTTTTCAAAAATGTCATCTTTGAAACCATACATAGGACAACACATATCTTTGGAACAGATGGAATACCATTTATAAGATGATGAGCCTTAATTTTGCATAAACAAGCATAGGAGTGACTGACACCTGTGCTATAGACATATCATTCGCAGGGCGCAGTAGTTTTTAACACCACTGTGAACCAAGTGAAGTAAAACCAAGACAAGTAAAAGATATGGAAGTTCCAGATTAGATTTAGTAATTTATGGAGCCATTGAGATGCCCTCAAAGGTAAAAGGCATCCAGAAGCCAGTAAACCAACAACAATGCTGAAATGGGTTAAGCCGAGGGAAATGGAAGTTTTAGAAAAAGACCAACTAGTTATTGCAACCTCCAATCCCCATCACAAATGAGGATAAATAGGTTATTCTATAGAGATTCTCAGTTGTCCAGGTCATGGTTCTGACTGAAGAACTGAAGAAGCTTCTTGGATGAGAAGCAAAGGGTCTTCAAGGAAGCCAACCACCTCTTGAAAAAGCACATAAATGGGTTATCTGCACATATAAATATATCTGTCTTCCAAAGTCAAGCTCTCTAGTTTTCCAGGCTTATTTCCTATGTCCTCTGCATGTTTACAGAAACATCTGGGGGTTGAGTACTAACTACTTCAGGGGTGTTGAACTCGCAGCATTACGGTGTCACGTGACATATCACAATTTTTTTCCCCTTCGCTAAACTGGGTGTGGGCATGGACAGGGCATGATGCAACTGGCCCGTGGGCTGCGAGCTTAACAGCCCTGACCTACTTGGTGTCAAGCAAACTTGCTCTTGAAGCAGATGAAGTTTGGGTGTTCTTCAGAAAGGAAAGCAAACACTGGACACACTTTGCAGGTCACAGTGCTTCTCTTGCTGATCCTATTGGTTAAAGTCTTCCCTATCAATCCCCCTAGCCCAGGGATCTGCAACCTTAAACACTCAAAGGGCCATTTGGACCCATTTCCCACAGAAAAGAAAACACCAGGAGCCACAAAACCCTTCCTGTGCCTGACTATTTCTTGAGCAGCCACAAAATTAGCATATGTAATTGAATTAAACATTCTATTTTCTTCTGAAACTTTTCTTTTCTTGGATTTATCCATGGTTGGCCTACTGGAGGTTAAAAAGCTCAATAAATTGCGTGCTGGCGGGTGTCGCACATTCGCGGTTGTGATGCATTGCAGCAGAGGGGTGAAAGAGCCACATGCGGCTCCAGAGCTGCAGGTTGCTGACCCCTGCCCTAGCCAAATATTCATGCAAAACTTCCTTTTTTGCTTGTTCTGGTTGTGAGCTCTGTGGCTGAGGGAATGAAAAAAGATGGAGAAAAAGAAAGACATAAAAATTCTTCTTCCTTGATCTCTCTTCTGCCAAACTTCAGCTGGCTTTCTTTCAGTCAGGTGAATTCACTTTCATCATTTGGAGAAAAATAGCTGGATATGAATAACTTAAATCTATGATCAGAGGAAAACCATAATTATAATATGAACGTGATGTTTCTCGTTTAAAATTATATATCCTGCTCAAATGCTTTCTGAAATATGAACTTCTTAGTGGTTTGCTTAAGTGCAATGAATAGAGGGTGGGTTATGGACCACTGTACTAGAAATTTCATGAATTGTCACTGTGAAAAAAACTATTTTTCCATTCATAGAGATTGTTGCAGAAGAGATAAGGATCAATCTATGCATGGCATTTGAGATTCATAATCAAATTTCCTTTAAGGAAAGGAGGGAAGGCACTAAGAGATGGGCATGCTGAATCTTTATCCTGATTTTATTTCTCTTACTTAAATCACATCCCAGACTTGTGTTTAATGAATGAAATGAAACATTCAAAACAGAAAGGAAGCAGGTTAAGGTGAATATGAGGAGACGCATTTAAGACAGAGCAAACCTTATCTGAACTCAGACCTTGAACTTTGAATTTGAAACAAATTGGCACCGAATGAAGACCTTTATTTAACAAAGAGCCTGACATTTCTATTCTGCTTCATGTTGGTCAAAGATGGTAATAAATGTTTATCTACCTATCTACTCTGCTTCATTCACTGATAGCATCATTATACTCCTGCTACCTTTAAAGTCCTGAAAAAAATATAGGGAAATCAAACATGACACAGATTCTGGAATTTTTCTCAACTCCTTTAGCATTGATGACATACAGTAAGAGCTACCTGTGTTTTCTCTTGTATAATGATGCAATGTGTTAGGTCTATGTGTCTGTGTGTGTTCACCTTCTTCAGAGATCATTCAGCATGCATGCATGCATTTGTGTGTGTGTGTATATATATACATGTGTGTTTGTCTTGTTTGCCTGTTTTTGTGTGTGTTATTTTGTGTGTGTAGTTCCCATGCAGATATTTTCTGGGCCACCTGATCAAGAGAAGACTGGACTTAAAAGTGGAACAATAGCCAACATTCCAAGCTGCTGGCCAATTGCTTCTCCTATGAGGATCATTATTTTTCCCTCTGGATTTTTCCTCTGGAACCCTTAGCCCAGATCCAGCCCATTTTGAGACCTTCTTCTTTCTTCTGCTGGCTTCTCCAGCCACACCAAATTTGGCCCTGTGCTGTTTAATTTTCACAGAATTATCCTGCTGACAGATGGTGTCCTGAGCCCCTTACATAATTTCTTTTTGGTATTTTTGGGGGCGGAGGGGAACAAAAGAAAAAGAAAAGAAATAATTAACCTTTACTACAGTCTACAGAAAGATATTGCTAAAATAACCCGAAGTGCTAGCATCAAATGTAATTGCAGTATCTCCTTGACAACTATTGGCACAGTTCCTCTAAGCTTTGCATGAAGTTAACAAATGAGCACCTTAGGAGAAATAGCTGGGGGAAAAAGAAAGCAAGGAATATGAATATAGAAAAGTCACAGAAGGGATTATTGTGCGGTTTATTAATCTCGCTAGTATTTGTTTTAGGTATTTAATCCTTCATTATATTTCTGCTAGCTTTCAAGTACACAGTGTATGGAGAGGGGTTTGTATTAAATTAAAGCAACTTATTAATGTTTGTCCTTTCAAACAATCTTTAGTTTAACCCTTAATTTTCCCTGACATGCTCCACTAAAATCCTAGCCTCTCTCAATTAAAAACTTTGATTTACTAACCATTTATTTACTTCAGGATATTTGAGAGAGATTTAAGTGGGATCCTTTCCCAGCAGGACTGTTTGTAGGATGCAGTCAAAAATCAAAATGTCAGCCTCAGTCGTGAAATGGAAAAACTCTTGTTTTATGTGCTTTCTACTAAGGCTGAGGTCATGCCTTGAGCTAAGCTTGCAGCTTTTTAGACTGGGGCAATTGCTCCCGACTCCGTATACAAAAATTTGGTACTTAAAATGGTCAGACAGAGGATTTTTTCTCATTCGGGTTTTATAAATATATTATCTCCAGAATTATTTTTAGTATTTCAGCTTTACAATTTTTTACAATAGACTCTTCTGTGTTTACTGCCCACTGACTTCTGAAATCAATCTACCAAAGACTGACATTGACATGCAGTACAGTGAATAAATAAATGAGCTGATATTTGATGCCTGGGGAACTCACTATCTAAAAAAGGCCAATTGTTAAGCCATGACTTATTTTACCACTACTTTACCACTACTGCAGTAATCCAAAGTGCAACTGTGGTTCCTAGGAACAATTGCTGTTCTTCCTTGAGTGAATACATTTGCTTCTGTTAGCTATGTGAGTGACATCAATTCTTAATTACTGTAATGTGATTTTATCTAGGGCTGCATTTAAAGACTTAAACTGGAGAAAAGTTCAGCTGCCCGAGTTTTGATACAGGTGAGGCTATTGACACTTACATTGCTTATCCTGCACTGTTGGTTTAACATTAAAGTTCTGTTTATATAGAACAATTAAGTCAGAAGTATATTTGGTCTCATGACCAATCAATTTAGGCATTTAAAGGAGTTCCAAAGACTCATAATGACTTAAGTAAATGTGAAGGATTGGTCACAAAATTACTTTTTCATCATCATCCTAATTGCAAATGCTCACTGTACATGGCAGTCACTAAATGAGGACTTATCTGAATCAGCAACTCTGAAGTAAAATATAGCACTGAATTGGAAGATTATTCAAATTTAGTGCTCACCATATTCATCATTTTTGTATTTTGAGTCATAAACCGCTGAACCTAAATAGTATTTATTGCCGTTTGGTAAAATATGTAATGTTTAAATTTGTAGCATATAAAGATTATGTCAGTTTCTATTTATTTTGGGATTCACCAAAACATACAATTCCAGGAATGTATATAATATATATATATTAACACCAGCATCCAAAAGTTCAGGCATTCCTGGAATTGTATGTTTTGGTGAATCCCAAAATAAATAGAAACTGACATAATCTTTATATGCTACAAATTTAAACATTACATATTTTAACATACATACATACATACATACATACATACATACATACACACACACACACACACACAAACTATTTATATATATAGTTTATATATATAAACTATTAAAAACTGGTATACAAGATAAAAAATAACAATACTAAATAGATTTTACAATGGATGAAAAACAGAATGAGATGGTTGCAGAAATGTCTTATTTATTTCACATTAGGCTTCAGCTATTTGAAGGGAATTTTTAGATGTGATGAAACACATCAGTAAAGTACAAATCTGAAGGATTTTCTAGGAAAACAAATAAGAAAATTCCCTTCTGATTGTCCCAAAGACCACATGTTTCAAAGCTCTACATATCATGAGGGAAGAGAACCAAACCAGGACAACAGAATAAAAGAATTGGAAGTGATCTTGGAGATCTTCTAGTTCAACCCCCTACTCAAAAAGGAAACTCTATACTACGGGTGTCAAACTCACCACATCACACAGTGACATATCACAGTGTTTCTTACCTTCGAGGAGCTGGGGTGCTGTGGCCTGCATGTGATGTATCCAGCCCGCAGGTCGTCAATTTGACATGCCTGCTCTATACCATTTCAAACAAATGTTGTCCAATCTCTTATTAAAGTATGTATGGTTTAATGAAAGGAGAGACTGGGGTGACATGATAGCGGTGTTCTAATATCTAAGGGGCTGTGACAAAGAAGAAGGGGTCAACCTATTCTCCAAAGTACCTGAAAGTAGGACAAGAAGCAATGGGTGGAAGCTAATCAAAGAGAGAAACCAACCTAGAAATAAGGAGAATTTTTCTGACAATTAGAACAATTAAGCAGTGGAACCAGTAGTGGGTTGCTACCGGTTCGCCATGTGCGAGCGCACGAGCGCCCATGAGTGAACCAGTAGCAACGGGATTTGCAAGCCACTACTGAGTGGAACAGCTTGCCTTCAAAAGTTGTGGATGCTCTATCACTGGAAACCATTTGTCTGAAATGGTATATAGAGTTTCCTGCTTGAGAAGGAGTTGGACTAGACAAACTCCAAGGTCCCTTCCAACTCTGTTATTTCGTTATTCCTTAGTTCATTTTGAGCCTTAGTTTTCCTGACTTCATCTTTGCGGGTTTGAGCTATTTGCTGATATTCTACCTTAAGATAAGGAAGAAGTTACAGTTATTATATGCTAGCCTGGTTTATCTTCGACTATTACTGGAATTCGTTAATTTCAGGGTTGTATACCAAGACTTTCAAATAACAGAGTTCCATAACTGTATTTTTGAAAGCCAATATTAGAAATACACAGGAAGAATATGGAAGAAAATGAAGAAATATGATGTGCCCCAATTCAGAATGTCAGCCATTAACCCTATTCTCTTGTAATAAGCTCTATTTCATTTCCTGTGCCTGATCTTTTGTTCTTCTTTTCCAGCTGAAATGTATCCATAATCATTAATCCTGTTCAGCTGCCATTGAACAATTTTATCCCATTACATTTTTAAAAAAACATGTTGCTTTATTTCTGCAATATTGACATTATATCAAGAATATGGTACACTCCCTTTCTTTAGTCAGTATCCCTGTTATTGCTACCTAAGCATGAGCACTCTTATAGGAAATATATTTTAAACCAATCCTCTATATATTTCAGGTTGATTCTCCTCCCACTTTATTCCGAATTAAAGATTAAAGAACATTTGAAAATCAAGAAATATTTCCTCACATTTCTGTAATGTGCTTTCTGCTTCAGTATGCTATTCAGTATGTATTAATGTGTTACCTAGCTGTTGGCAGAAAAAAAGAACTGTTTCTAAGCAACATTAACTCTGCAGCACGATGCATTATGTCTACAGCTAATGTAGAAACGGGATAGCTGAAATATTTGTATTGAGTCAGTCAGCTTTGGAAATCATTCTCTTTTTCAGGCTCAGGAGTACAGAAGAGTAATAAAACCAATCTTGTATTAAATCTATGCTGACGCCCTCATGACTGGATTTCTGAATTATTATAGGATATTATAATGGTTCTGAATTATTATAGGATACTGTAATGGTTATGTTTTAAAGTTGAAAAGCAGGTGGGTTATGACTTCTTATGCAAGATGAGAAACCTGGACTTCTCCAGATATTGCCGAAGTATAATTATCAGAGCCCTAATTAAACTCAACAGTAGAACTCAACAGTAGAAAAGGATCACAAAGATGATTAGGGGACTGGAGGCTAAAACATATAAAGAATGATTGCAGGAATTGGGTATGTCTATTTAATGTCACCTTAAAAGAAGGACTAGGGGTGACATGATAGCAGTGTTCCAATATCTAAGAGGTTGCCACAAAGAAGAGGGAGTCAAGCTATTCTCCAAAGCACCTGAAGGCAAGAGAATAAACAATGGATGGAAACTAATCATGGAGAGAAGCAGTCTAGAACTAAGGAGAAATTTCCTGACAGAACAATTAATCAATGGAATGATTTGCCTCCAAAAGTTGTGGATGGTCCAATCCTGGAAATTTTTAAAGAAGAGATTGGACAACTGTTAATCTGAAATGATACAGGGTTTCCTGCCTGAGTTGGGGGTTGGAGTAGAAGACCTTCAATTATTCTGTTAGAATTATACTTCAGCAAAATGGAGGCCAAAGCCTCTCCATTGCTACCTTAACTGTTGTGTTCACACATTGTACTAAACTATGCTTTACTGGAAAAAAAACCCCTCAATTAATTGTATTTCCACAACATACGAAACCATAGTGTGAGAACACTGGAGTTGGGATAGAAACAGAAGTATCTCAAAATGTAATAAATGAGAAGCAGATACCCATCTTAGGGTCAGTCTTTCCTGGAAAGAGAATGGTTAGCCCGTTGAGCTTGCATTTTAAGAAAGAGAGGTTCAAATGGCTCTCAAAGCCTGCCTTTGTGAATGCACTAATGAATAATACAGTTTTGGCTCATTCAACTTCTAAGATAATATATATTAACCGGCAACTTTCAGGACATTAAACTGCCTTGAGATCTTGTGGAAATGGGTCATCTGTGGTTTACAACTTGCAGTGACAAGGTTCATTCTGAGCCAAAATCAGACAAACAATATTGGAGCTTAATATGCTATGCAAGCCAGACCACAAGCAGCTCTGGTCACCTCAAGCAGCCACTGAACAAACATTTTTAAAAATGCTTTGGTTATGTTCGTTTGCCTATGTTGGATAAAAGCCTTGAATACTGTAATGGTGGCTGGAGCTGGGGAAAGGGCTGCTGTATTTTCAACAGAACTCTATAGACAGAGAATCTGAATATAATCATATAAACAAAATAAAATATAACTGCATATTCACAACAGATACAACTGAAATTCTAACTCTTGTTATTCTGAAATTGGGACTGTGTGCATTAAAAGCATGTTTTATCACTAAACAACAGATCTTCTTCCTGTTCTAGCCTGGTCCTTCTTTTCCTCTTCACAATATGAATAGTAGTATTCAGCTATTCAGAAAGAAGCAGAGGAGACCACTGGGTTCCAGAGTACCGAAACAGTTGTTAGTAGATATGCCAAGTGTGGAACTCCTAGGGAATATGAAACATGCCCCTCAATCGCTGGAAGAAAAATGAAAGACAGAAAATTCTTCCAAATTGCTTTCTCCCAGGACTTTACATCATTAAAAAAAATGTGCTTATTATTATTATTAAAAAAAAAAATTAGCTTATTCTCAAAAATCTCTTGTTCAGAATTTTGTTCAAACTGGGTTATCGGATCTTAGGCACAGAAACACACTGTGAGGCTATATGCCAGCCACTTACTTTCTGCCCTGCCTGCTAGGGATCATTGTAGGAAAAACATACCTGGAGCTCACTGTTTATGACTCTTTGAATGTATGACTCTGAGAATAGTTAAGAAAATGCTACCTTCTAATACAGTACATTTAATAAATTTATTAGTTCAAAAACAGGCATAAACCTCACAGAAACAAATCAACAAAAACATGACAACACACCTTGATTTTTAGGATTTTGCTGACACATATATAGTTTTAGTTAAAGAGGAGGCTGTTCTTCAATGGAAGAAACTGTCATATATAGATCAAGCAAGTTTTCTTACTTTTATCCAGATGTATTAATTACTGTAAGATAAAGTAATGTCGCAATTCTGACACACATATAATTTTATGGCTATTAAAAAGAACTACAATTCTTTGTAACCACTTACCACTGTTATATGGTATCAAAGTGAAAAAATCATAATGAAGAATGTTAACATGGGTCTAAATTGTCTGTTATCCTGTCCTTCCAATTACAAGGCAAGTTCAGACAAGATGAAGCAGTTTTAAAAAAAAGTGGACAGGGGCAAGCAATTACAAGTTTTAATGTTAACAGGCAATCAAGGGAGAAAATCAAAGTCATACAGAATTAATATGAGCAGGCCAACCTGGAAATGATGAAGGGAGTAGTTGCCTAGCAACACTATTAACGCTTGATGATGCTAATTTTGTATAGGCTTTTTTTTATATAATATGGCAATGTTTTTGGAAGAGAATGATTATATTTGCTGCTAAATCATGGGTTTTTGAAATATGTACTTTAAATTGCCTGATGCAATCATCCTTCCTGTTTGCTGTTTCCTATTGTTGTAAGATGATTTGATTGCAGAGAGCTTAAATATACTGTAGAAATTGAAGCATGTAACTGGGTGGAACTGCTATGATTATAGCAATTGTTAAATACTTCTGATACCAAAATGTAACAAGCAGCTTTGTGCTACTTGCTGATTTGCACAGATTGGCAAAGAAAATTATAGATAAAATGGAGCAAAGAATGAAAAAATATAATTCTATCATTAGAATCCTATAATAAAAGGTAACATTTTTAAAATCAAAAGGACAGAGATCAACACGTGACTAATACCATTTGTAAGCTTTGAAACATGGAAGTTCTACCACAGACTGGTGTTAACCAGTGGTGGGTTCCTCCCGGTTCCGCCGAGCCGGTAGCGGTGATGATATGATGTCACCAAACCGGTTCTGCCCCCGCCCCCTGCGCCCCCCGCCCCCGTGTTATTTTTACCTTTTATTTGGCCCCACCCCCAGGAGCTGCCTCCTGAGTCCCAGCTGATCGACTAAAAGGAAAAAACCTGTTTAAACTCTTGCCATGGCGCTTCAAAGGGCTGCCCTAAGCTGATCAGTGTTAAAAGGCAGTGTGCTGGTAGACCGGTGCCTGCAAAAACAAATGGGTAGACCGGTACAGCTCTGCAAGCAATTAAAAGCCTGGTAGACCAGTACCTCTGCTAAATCCTAAAGAATTGTCACATGACCATCAAGCCACACCCACAAAATAAGCCACGCCCACAGAACCGGTAATAAAAAAATTTAGAACCCACCCCTGTTGTTAAGGCTTATTTTTTTTATCCATCTAGGTTTCCTGACATAGTTTCACCTCTTACCACTGCACCCAAAGAGGACTGAGAGTCCAAAAATGTCAAACTGCACGCTGCCTCTTTCCCACATGCATTGCAAGCAGAAGAGTTAGAAAAATAACAAGAATAAAGTTTTTGAGATCCACCTATAAGAAAGCCAACACAAATTTCTCAACTTTAATGAGAAGCATTGCAAATCATTCCTTGTGGGTTATACTCTGCTATTAGGGGCTTGACGACAACATTAATATGCTGTACATGGGGTTGCCATGTGTCACCAAGGGATACCAAAAACAACAGTAGCACTAAAAATTCAGCTACATGTTGTGGGCCTGCATTTGAAAGGTAAAGTAAATCCCACTGAACCAAAGGAGAAACGAAGGAGCAAACACATTTAGGATGATGCTAATAATAAAACTTAGAATTCATAACATTGATGCTCTATGTCTTGTCCAAGTTTCATTGCTTATTAACCCAAATACTTATTGGGAATACTTTAACTGGTTTACAATAATAAAGAAAAAGTATGCAAACATTTAGAGTAAAAGATACATCAAAAACGATTAAAACAATTTAAACAATCCTGAATAAATGAACAATCTTTACATGCACCAAATGCATATAGAATTATCTATGTAAAAGAGCTTTCAGCATAGTTTCCAATGGTTGAACAAATAGTGTTAATGCTAGTGGGTTTTTTAATTGTCTGGTAAATGAAATAGGGACTAGATCCAGTGTGATCTTTAAGAAACTCTTAGCCTGGATTCTATCTATCAGTGCAGAGGAACTGTAATGCAAAAAGACTGGTTATTCTTGCACTAATTTAATGGCATTGCTGAAACTTTTTGCATTAACCATCTCCCCACAAATATGTACTCTTTCCCAATTCTCCTTCTTTTCAATTTCTAAAAATGTTCTGCTTCAAGAAACAACACAAGAGGTATCCCATTAAGAGTCTACAGTACATCGAACTTTCACTGCATCTTTCTATTGCTTTAATTCAAATTTCTGCAGGTGTCATTTTATTCTATTAATGAAAATCAATAAAAATCCCTGATAAAATAAGCCTCTTTTGTTTCCTCTTTCACAAATAATTGATTTTATAGCATAATCTCTCATATTCTCTGGACCGTCTATCTTCAGGACTGACAAGAATACAAGAATATTCAAAACTGACAACTGCCAAACCTCACCTTTACACGGTGGTGAGTAACACACTGGTTGTAACAACTGGTTTGCTGCGTGCTCACTTTGCTCGCATTTGCGCCAAACTCACACTTCTGCGCATGCACATTACAATCTAAAGTTACCTGCTACTGAATCAGAGTGAGTAAAACAGCTGAGGTGCAGCAATCCACTGTGGTGCGCCTATCAGCTGGGCTTAAAACAAAAGAAATGTAGGTAGGTTATAGCACAGGGGTGGGCCGGCGAGCCCATCTGATCATCCGAGTGAACCGGTTCGCTCTCAGCTGATCATTGCAGCTACCGGTACGCCTGAACCAGTCAGAACCGGCTGAATCCCACCCCCGCCTTTACACAAATATTTCACATTTGCTATCTTTGTTTCTTCTTTCCATGTACATTTTTTATACCTTTCTTAATTTCAGCCAGCTGCATATTTCTATTTTAGAATATAATTATTAAAATTCTTCTATTATGGGTAATTGATTCAATAATAACTGAAGAAAAAAATTGAATTACCAAATCAGGCTTCTGATTTAGTGTCTGTTTAATCAGAAGTTTCAGTTCAAAGAGTTTTCTTCTCAAAGAAGAAACCCTGTCTATGAATGCTGGATTTCTAACCCTTATCTGTCTCTTGCCCTCATTTTCTTGCCTTCTTGCCTTCATTTTATCTGTCTTTCCCTTGTAGCTCAGATTTCTATCATAAGATCTTAACTTCTCAGGTTTCTTTACTTTTAGCTGAAAATGCAAAGAACTGCAAGCTTAGTGATAAAAGTAAAGGAGCACAATGAAAAAATAGGATTAAATTTAAATAGAAAGAAAACCAAAGTAAGGAGAACAGGTAAAACAATCAGCCTTACAGCTGGCAGTGAAAATATCAAAGATGTGGATAGCTTCTGCTTTTAGGATCAACCCTCAACAGCAAAGGAAAAAGTAGTCAAGAAAGACCCCTCAGACTAGCATTGGTAGAGCAGGCATGAAGGCCTTGGAAAAGATATTTGGATGCTGGGAAGTGTTTGTACCTACAAAGATCAGAATTGTGCAAGCCATGGTATTCTCTGTGACACTTTCAGTAAGTGAAAATCGGAACTTGAAGAAGAAAGATAGGAAAAATATTGATGTTTTTGACCTTTGGTGTTGGAGAAGATTTCTCAAAATGCCATGGACAGATAAGAAAACAAACAAATGGGTCATTGAACAAATGAAACCAGAATTCTCATTTGAGGCACAAATGGACAGGTTCAAATTATTCTACTCCAGACACATTATGCAAAGGCCCAGCTCTTTGGAGAATGCTTTAATGTTGAGAAAGAGGAATGGAAGGAAAGAGAAGAAGAGGATGACCAGCAGCACAATGGATAGACTCATTTAGTGTAGCAATGAGTGCATTGTCAGAAGACATGAAGGACTAAGGCCATGGGGAAAGTCTACATGGTTGCTAAGAGTAGACAATGACTAGATGGTACATACTTGAAAATCATTCTGAGTACATCTCTCTTTCTTTAAAAGATTATGCCCATGCCATGTGTCCTTCTTCAAATCACAACTCATTACCCATACAGTGTATATTCTTAACCAAATCCTGTAAATCCCAATAGTTGTTCTGAGCAGATTCTGGGTTGGATTTATCTGCATCTGTACTTACTTACTATTACTTACTTACTATTTTGGATCACTTTCAAGAGTGACACCATGGTGTGCATCATCATAAAGGAAGAATACAAGGAAATGGTTAAACAGTAACTGCCAACAATTTTAATTAAACTAGAAGCCCAAAATGCAGCTGAAAGAAAAGCCAATATAAACAGGCATTTTTAAAGAGCCTGCATCAAAGCTTGCTACAGGATTACCTGGCAAACCCTTGATGGAAATGTGGGGTTGAATATGAAAATGTGGAGTTACACTCAAATGGCCTTCCTTATTAATCTGACTACTCTTGGTGATGAGAACATAGGACAGGTCTTTACGGATAACTTCAGGACACTGCCATTAACAAAAGTGAAAGTAGGGTTTGAAGTAACTCTAGCTCAAACAGTATTTTCAACAATGTTGAGAAGGCATCAGCAATTAATACAGATAATATTAGTTTCAAATGCATTCGGTACTTGGATGGCTGGATTCTGCAGATAAGGCTTCTGGACTAACTTAAAACCATAGGATTGTTCCTGTTATGGGAACTTGGAAGAGAAGACATTGTATTGAGCTAGAAAAATGGTGGAATATAAATTAAATAAGCAAATATAGCTCCATATAAATGCACTACAATAGTTTGAAATCACCATAACATATAATCAAGCCAAGATCAACTCTGTTCAGATTTAATCTTGGATAGCATATCAGACTAAATTTGGAAAAAAATATTCAGGGCTATTCCCATACAACAACTTTAACTATTTAAATTGGTTTTCAAATTCACATTTCATCCTTAAGAGGGAATTCATCCCCACCTAAGGGCAGATAATTTTTTTAGCTGAGATTCAGAAACCTCCATAATTAAGCCTCAACTTCTCGGGGCAGCCGGGCTGCCAGTTTTCCAGCCAAAAAGCCCAGCATCTTAACTGCTGAGTTGTTGCAGCATCTCCATTGTCATGTGATCAAAATTCAGACGCTTGGCAACTGACTCATATTTATGACAGTTGCAGTGTCCCAATGTCATGTGATCAACTTTTGCAAACTTTTGACATGCAAAGTCAATGGGGGAATCAGATTCACTTAACAACTATATCACTAATTTAGCAACTACAGTGATTCACTTAACAATTGTTGTAAGAAAAATCATATAATGGGGCAAAGCTCATTTAACAACTGTCTTGTTTAGCAACATAAATTTTGGGCTCAATTGTGATAATAAATCTTACTTGTATAAGATTTCCAATCTTTCAAACAAATCCTTGTCATTTTTTTTCTGACCAAACTGGTCAGCTTTGCACTTCTGCAAATCCAGTTAATTTTATAATCCAAATTTTCATCATAGACATTTCATTGCTTATCTAACTTTTTGCAAAATATTGATTGAGATCAGGAGGCTCTCCTCACAGTCACTCATGCCCTTGTCACTTCACGGTTAGACCTCACGGCAACACACTCTACATGGGGCTACCCTTGAAGAGTGTTCGGAGACCACAGTTGGTCCAGAATGCAGCTGCGCAAGCTATCGTGGGTGCACCTAGATACACCCACATTACACCAATTCTCCGTGAGCTGCACTGGTCCCTACTGGTCTCCGGGCACAATTCAAGGTGTTGGTTATTACCTTTAAAGCCCTACATGGCTCAGGGCCAGGCTATCTTCGAGACCGCCTTCTACCGCATAGCTCCCAGCGACCGGTAAGATCCCACAGAATTGGTCTCTTCCGGGTCCCGTCAGCTAAACAATGCCGGCTGGCGGGCCTGTGGGGGAGGGCCTTCTCTGTGGCTGCCCCAGCTCTCTAGAACCAGTTACCTCCTGAGGTCCGGACTACCCCCACCCTATTGGCCTTCCGGAAAGCGGTGAAGACCTGGCTTTTCCAGCAGGCCTGAGGCTGTTGATCTCGCTGTTCAATCTTGCGAGATCTGGCCATGGATGGTGTGCATCTGTTTTTAATGTTTTTAAAATGCTTTTATAATGTTTTTTTTTTTAAAATTATGTCACTGTTTGTATTATTTCTGTTGTAAGCTGCCCAGAGTCCCTTGGGAATTGGGCGGCATAGAAATATGATTAATTTAATTTAATTTAATTATGAATGAACAGCCAAAATGTATGTTGAGATGTATGACTTTATGACCTATATATTACAGATGATAGTAGCAATTTATAGGCTGTGATAACTGCATGAGACATTTAAGAGAATGGTGATAACTAAAGAAACAGAGAGGAATTTGAGGAAACCCTGTGCAACAATGGAAATAAATGTAATCGGGGGGAAAGTCTGAGATGGGTAAAATGAGTGGATACTGAAAACATGCTAAAGGAGTACAGAAATTACTCCACACAAAAGCCTGAAAAGCATAGTGATTGACAACTCTTACAAAAAAACCCCAAGTGTTTATTTTGAATGCATAATTGAAATAGAACTACAGATCAGCAAATGAATGAACACAGATCTGAAAGCATATTTAATTTGACTGCTTATGATGAAAAATTGAAAGACTTATTGATGAGAGAATTTGAGTGTAGAACCATTTTGAGTAGCATTGTATCTTGGAGGAAAATGGACGAAAAAGAAATAAGTGATGTCTATAGGAAGAGAAAAGAGAAAATATGAGTCCTGCATGGTATATTTGTAGTTAAATATCTCCCAAAAATGAATGAAAATAGTCTTAGGTTAAAGGCTGGAAAGAGTGAAAATAATTACGTTTGGAGGATGGGAAATATGAAAAGGAATGTGTGGTTTGTTTATATGGCAACTGTGAGATCTCTTTAAGATTGTGGAAAGACTGGATCTGAATCTGAATCAGTCTAATTATTATTGTTACAAAGGAAAAGATAGCAAAGGTGAATGCAAAAAACCCCCCAAGGGGATTAGTTTGTTAAGTGTGTCAGGGATCTTACAGAATTTTGATTGAAAAGGCACAACGAACAAGCTTTGAGAAGTTATTTTATGATAGGCAGAGAGTGCTGATCATATTTTTGCTCCTCAGCAAATCTTTAAGAAATGTATGAATGTGACAAAGTTAGGAGAAAGCATGTGATAAAGAAAATAGCTTGAATTGTGGAATATTTTGTGGAATTGAAGCTTGGTTGCTGAAAGTGGTAAGAGTTGTATTTGATGAAAAGAAGGGATGCTTCAGCATAAGTGCTAAGTGAATGGTTCAATACTGAACAAAGGAGTAAGATAAAGATGTTTGGTGTCTCCTTGGTTGTTTAATATATTAATGGATAAATCTATAAGGAATGCTTGTGGAGATAGTAGGAATAAGTAGGTGTGGGACATGAATGTGATCTACTTTTGTAAGCATTTTAATGCCATATGGTTAATTACAACTCAACATGAGATAAATTGCTTTATGCTTTGAAGGTTATTGATAAAATAATTTATCAATGATTGATCAATACAAAATAACTTTTTTGGTTAAAGAAATTACTTAGAAAATTGTGAAGGAAAGTCATAATGGTTAAGTGGTAAAGAAATGTTAAATTGGGTTAAATTAGAAGTCCGAAACATTTTTTTCTAATTTTTTTGGAGAAAACTGGTCATCCTTGGGCTGGATTTTTAAGCATGCTAGCATGTTGTGTTCACATAACAATGGAGTGTTATAAATGGAGTGTTAGGCTTAGCAAATTATATGAATCCACCCTGTTTGCTTATTTAGCAATTCATGATTTGATATAAAATCTTGTTCCCTGTGGTGCTAGGATTACTGATCTACTTTGTCTTGATATGATCCCAAGTGACCATCTCAGAATAATAGCTGTTTATTGAACAGCCTGAACAATCTAAGATGATGAGATGCATAAACCCTTATCTGTGTGCTGCCATCTATTGGTTGTCCATTGGTCTGCAACTCCTAGTCCAGTGATGGCTAACCTTTTCCGGACCGAGTGCCCAAAGTGCGTACACATGCGTGCAAATGCATATGCGCGTGCCCAAACCGGCAAAATGCAATGCGTGTGCAGGCCCTTTGCATGCGCTTCACCCCTGCGCATGCGTGCGTGGGCCCCCTGCATGCGCCCCGTCCCCGCGTATGAGTGGTAGAGCTGAACTGGCGCGATGGCTAGTATGCCCACAGAGGGGGCACTGCGTGACACCGGTGGCACATGTGCTATAGGTTCGTCATCACAGTCCTAGTCTGTAGTAGGCAATGTCCACTGATGTATGTAGAGCTAGAGATTATCCTTTCTTTTCGTCTATTTCATCACCAATTACTGCATCACCTGCTATGCCCTCCTCTGGAACATTTCACTGACATTTTTTAGATATTTTGTAAATGTCATCAGTATGTTAAACCATTTTTTTCCTGGCCTTCTTAGTATGTATCATATGAATTTCTTTTTTCCCCCTGTGTAAGCAGCCTTGTGGATGGAGCAATTGGAATGGAAGTTATTTTCCCCCAGTGGCTTTTGAATCCTTCTGATTCAGCTCAAAAACATTCATTTTATGATTTACTTTGGGGCAGCAGCCCATCCAAGAATGTGTCCTTCTCTTATGACCACTCAAGGGAGATTTTCTGCAGTGATGCCTTGGAACAGCAAACAAGAAGTGGAAAATCCATCTTGTTAATGTAATAGAATAAACTACCAGTAGATTTCACTGGATCTCATTTGGGTTCATCGTGACTTTTCTCTTATAAAAGAGCGAGGTCAGAAGCAAATGCATAGGGATATCAGTATGGTGTTTTGCTGCAACAGGTATTACAGTTGTTTAGGAAAATGTAACCATCTACAGATATTAATTTAGTCGTAAATATATGAGTGAAGGGTCCTTGCTACTCTCTGAGCTTGGCTGTTTTCTCAGAGGCGTTTCATTACCCAAACTAGGTAACACCATCAGTGCTAGTAATGAAAACAACCAAGCTCAGAAAGCACCAAGGACCCTTCATTTCAACCCTGAGCTACATATATTCTCGTTTTATAAATATATGACTGTATATGGGGAGCAAATCTCAGTAGATACATACAGTATGTTTATTTATTCATACAACAGTATTATGATTAACAAAGTAAAACAAAGAAACAGACCCACCAATAAATCAATAAAAACAACCTGACAATTCATTTATCCGATGCAGCAAATAGCTAAAGGAAAAAAAAAGGAAAAGAGTTTTAAGGGAATAAGAGTAAGACTACAACAATATTACTATCACTACTAATGAAATCAATTGTGTGTGGCTCTTTAATGTTAAAACAAAATAGCATTATTGTCTCATTCATCATTGTTGCCTAAAGACCAGTGAATTCTTGGGAGAGATGAGAAACTAAGGCAAGAATTAAAAAATAAAAATATTTGCTGTTTTAATCATGGTCAATTAAACTACTCCTCCCCCCCACCCCAGTTTTCTGACCGTGCATACATGCAGAAAATTACTCCCACCAGGATTGCTCCTGAAATGAAGAAGCATGCTTGCTGAAGAAGCTGGCAAAAGACTTGCAGTCAGTGGCTCTATGAAACCTTTGGGACACCGTGGCCATGTTAAAGCTTTAAACTGTGAGTCTGATTGCTTCTCGCAGCCCTATTGTCTAATTAAGAAGAAACCTGGAACAGCATTTTTTAAGATGCTCCTAATTAATTTGGTTGAGTAGGTTTTACATGCAGGAAGAGTATTCACTGAGATCATCAATATAAACTCTCTACAGAATTTTAAAACCCAAGGCCTCCTTTTTGAATTGGGTCAGAAACAAGAGCTGGGTAAGCATTTGAAAAGAGGTTTTACAGCACAGATTAGTGGGAACAAAGCACTTTGATTTCTTAAAGCAGCCCCATCTTTTGGCAAGGCTTGCAAGCTACTTCCAAATTTCTCTACCTGACTTCTTCACTGGTAGCCTCAGTGAAAATATTGACCATGCATGCATGCATGTACAGCAGTGGTGGGCTTCAAATTTTTTTTACTACCGGTTCTGTGGGTGTGGCTTGGTGGGTGTGGCATGGCTTAGTGGGCGTGGCTTGGTGGGTGTGGCATGGAAAGGATACTGTAAAATTTCCATTCCCACCCCATTCCAGGGGAAGGTTACTGCAAAATCCCCATTTCCTCCCAATCAGCTGGGACTCAGGAGGCAGAGAATAGATGGGGACGGGGCCAGTCAGAATTTTTACTACCGGTTCTCTGAACTACTCAAAATTTCCACTACCGGTTCTCCAGTACTGGTCAGAACCTACTGAAACCCACCTCTGTTGTACAGGGACCAAGGAAATTTTCAAAGCAGCCACATGAGACCCCTTCCCAAAGATGCCCACTTTAACAATTAGAGAAGTGTCTAGTTTGGGTTAACATGAGCTGCAAAAATCTTCTTTCAAATGCTTTGCACAGCTCAGGCAGTAGCATAAACATCACTTCAGAGGAGTATTTAGAAAAAAAAAACTTTAAATGTTTTTAGAAGAAAAGCCTTTTCTGTCTCTGTTTTTATAAACAAGGAGCCTGGAGATTGATTAAGCTTCCCTTGCTCCCTTTGTGCTAGATGCAGTTCAAACAGAGCCACTGTACATTTATCATCAAACAAATAAATAAGTGCACCAGAACAGGAGTGGCACAATATTAATTTTACATATTGCTTAGAATAGCTATAGATCTGTAGCTTAGCATTGCATAATTGCTTAATGGTGAAGGCTCAGCCTTTGTGAAATGTATCAGTTGCCATAGTGCAAATGAAGAATGATGGCGGGGTGAACAATGAAGCCTATGTATTATTTTAAAGCTGTTTGCCAGTTACAGATAATTGTTATGTGTTTATGTAGGAATTGTTGCTTAATGGGATTTACATCTGGTGTAAAATATAGAAGCGCTTCCATGTCATTTTACTTTGTGTATGCTAACTCAATAGGCACAACCCAACTCCATTTCTCACCTTGTTCAAACACTGATCTGTGCAAATAACCAAGTACGTGCAGCGCTTTTCTCAGCTTTGTAAGAATTTACATTTCATAAATGTTAATGCTTCAGATCTTTGAAATGTGAAACATATACTTGTTTACATGATAAATGCCTGAAACTGAATTTGTAACTCTGTACTAAGAGCTGCAGTACAGAGAAACACCGTAACACATTCTGAGGCACAAGCTGGGTTGTACATATTACATAAAGGTATAATGTGATTTTTTTGATTCTAGCTTAGCATGATTTTTGAATTATTTAATCATCAGTTGTACCTTATGATTCTTGACGAACGTATCTTTTATTTTATGTACACTGAGAGCATATGCACCAAGATAAATTCCTTGTGTGTCCAATCACACTTGGCCAATAAAAAATTCTATTCTATTCTATTCTATTCTATTCTATTCTATTCTATTCTATTCTATTCTATTCTATTCTATTCTATTCTATTCTATTCTATTCTATTCTATTGGTAGCCTCTTTTCTGCATCCCTGTAAGTTGTCTGAGCTCTTTGCCACTGAAATTTAGAGGCGCGATTGTTGAAATTTACGGATGCAATTTCCTGCTTTTTAAAAGAGAAAAAAAACACAATGAAGTCACTTGGAAGGTTTCAGAACAGACTTAGGACAACCCACCAAATATTCCTTAAAACAGAAAATCACACACAAAATGTGGTGTCGCTCATTTTGCATCATTAACCCATCTACTTTACATCATTCTTGATCCACTGAGGGACCCTGGCTTCTTCCAAAGATATTAGATATGGAGGTATTTCCTAAAAGATTGCCCATTGCTGCATATAGCTTCACATGTAAGGACCTGCTGTGGTATTTACCAAGCTATGGTTAAAACAAACCTATTCTTAATATAGCATCTGAATTCAGACAACATATTTATTGGTACAGCTTAATTTGTTAATTGAAATTTCTGGTATTCTAGATGTGACAGTTTTTTTTTTTTTAATTTGATTTATATGCCACCCTTCTCCGGAGACTCAGGGCTGCTTACAATGCGTTAAGCAATAGCCTTCATACTTTTGTATATTTATACAAAGTCAGCTTATTGCCCCCACAAACTGGGTCCTCAATTTACCCACCTTAGAAAGGATGGAAGGCTGAGTTGACCTTGAGCCTGGTAAGAATTGAACTCACAGTAATTGCAGGCAGCTGGATGTTAAATGCTGCATTAGAAGGCATTAGCCTCCTACACCACTCAGGCTCCTGGTTCTGACACCATTCAAATATGCTTTTTCACATGTGGTTGGACTGCCACCATGCATTTTATATAGTATTGATACCATTAAAAGTGCTTTGTTATTCCAGCTGTTCCAGATTCTAGCTGAATTGCTGACAGCATAACTAGAGAATTATGTAGCCTGTTTGTTACAAGAACCTCATTGGCTTTCAGTCTGGTTGTAGATAGATTTGAAAGTGACTTGAAGACTGGGTTCATTAGGTCAGACTAAAATGGGATCAATTAGTTTGAGGCGCAGCCTTAGGATTCTGTTGGGCGAACAGTGCCATTATGTTAAGTTTAACACGTTAATCATATGTTAATTATGGTTTATTGGGCATAACATCTTATATGAACAGTAGTAATAATAGTGTGTTATGCAAACTCAGCTATGTAATCCAGAATCAAGCTGAAAAACTACATTCCCCCTTATATGCCTCCCTAGGGTTTATGTTCTTTGGGAAAGCTTCTTTTTTCTAACCCAGGAGGGTCGAACTCGTGGCGTCATGGCGTCATCACATGATGTATCGCGACTATTTCTCCCTTCGCTAAACTGGGTGTGGGTGTGGCCAGCATGTGACTCATCTGGCCTGCAGGCTGCAAGTTTGACACCCCTGTTCTAACCTGTCACCATCTGAGTTGTATCTAATGGAGAATGAGACAGGATCTCCTCAGTAACTGATTTTTTGGCACTTGAAGTTAGCCCACTGGTCTCCTTTTTACTATTACCTTTGATTGTGTTTTGGTGCTTTCAAGTCAGTCTTGATTGGACAAGTCCCAGCTTTTTCTTTTTTAAGTGTCATGCCATTGTCTTTCTCTTAGGCTGAGAGAGAAAGGCCCAGAGGCTGAGAGAGAGGCCCAGAGTCACACAGTTGGGTTTGTGCAGGGGCGAGTTTCAAAATCCGTCGTTACCGGTTCGCTCGTGGGCACACGCGTGCTCGTGTGTGCATGCGATGCTTCTGCCCAGAAGTGTCCGGGTGGGTGGGCGGAGCCTCCCACCACCGCCGTTACTGGTTTGCCCAATTCGGGCGAACTAGTAGCAACCCACCACTGGCTTTGTGCCTACAGAGGACTAGAAGTCAGGGTCTCCTAGTTTCTGGCCTAGAGTCACTAATCACTACACCAAATATCATTATGCCAACAAACAAAATGTTTTGTTTAGATAGGCCCAAGGTGTGAAAGTGAATTTCAACTGCTCCATTGGGTGGAAAAGTATGCTGATCGTTTTGCTTGATTTTTAATTATGATTTTTACTGTGTTTTAATTATATTGTTTTTATCTTGTTAGTTGTTTCACAGCTGTTTAATGGCAAAAAGGTTAGGCATTAAAATTAATCTTCCTCAGTCTATGAATTACGGATGCCTCGGTGTATATGGGCTGAAAGAAGTAGTGAACAGAACATCTTAAATACTTACCCCATCAAAGAAATTAAAAATAGTCAATTTTTTGGCCATTCATGTAAAAAGGAGATGCTTCATTTAGATAAAGTTCGGAGCTCGTTTCCACACAAAGATCCTTATTTGGGCTGCTTGTACTTACTTTTGAATAAAGAGAATAAGTGAAACATTTAATAAATAATGCACTGATGTCTCTGATAAAATTGCTTATGAAATGATTTTGTTCTTGAGCCCAACTTAAAAATATCACAAAATTACAACCCGGTCTATCACAATCCTATTAAAGTCAATCTAGTCAAATGCAGGATATTTACTTAATCAGTCTGAACTCCTAGATTAATATTTGGAATATTCCATTTAAATTAGCTGTAAAATTCCATTCAATTTTTTAATTTAAATTGACCATTTGGTACTGTATAAAGGAAATGAATAGCTAACATTTGCGATATGAGACCGTGAAGTTGGGGTGAGGTAGAGTTAAAGCCTTCTGCCAAATTTCCTGAAGAAAATCAAACCTTGAACTGTAGCCCAGAGAAGTAATCCAAAGCGAGATTGACAAATGTTACACAATTTATTAAGTTAAAGCAATTCCAGAACTCCTTTTGATTCTCATTCTGGCATTAACTTTGGGTGGTCAAGGCAATTTTCTTTCAGCCCGGTGGCCTAAAATCCCAGATTGAAAAATGCCTATTTTGCCATTTGATAACTTGAACTCTAAACACATCGAAGAAGCAGCATCTCACTGGGGTGGGGGGTGGGGGGGGCAGCTTCTTCCAAAGCCTGTCTCCTGCTCCTCTCCTCTCTCTGGGCTGTAGTATTTCAGAGTGCATGATGTCCTTGCACTAAGATACAGGGCTATTGATAATGGCGGTTTTTCTTTTGTTTGCTGCAAGCTAAACGGTTTTTTTTTAAAAAATGGGAGGGAGAAGAATCCCTTAATAGTTGGCTGGAAGAATGCTGGTTGGGAGCCCTGATGAAAGTCAAAGCCAATCATGGGCCATTGTGAAAACACTCTTGTGGAAATTATTTGTTCCTCCTTATTTTCTGCAGCAAAGTATTCAAATCACCAGACTACTGTTCTGTTTCTTTTAACTTCTTTGGAGGAGAGAAAGGAGGGGAGGAGAGGGGATTTTGGCTATATAGACCTGGAGGAGCTCAAGGCATTCCACTGAGTTTTGCTGCAGCTTTTCAGCATTCAACCTGTCAAAAGGGAAGAAATTTACAGAACATCTTCTAACTGCTTCCGAGCGTGAAAACTGGCAGTGCCTTGTGACCTTACACCCTTAAAAGCTGAGAAGTCTAGATGAATCACAAAAGAGTTATATTATTGTAGGGATTTTTAGGTCAGTGCCCCATTCTCTGGAAGGAAAGTCATCTGGAAGCAAAACAGCTTTCTTGGATAAACCAGGTCCAAATAGATCTTTCAGAAAGATAATCCTTGTGCCAATTTCTGAAGCACATCTGGTAGGAAGATGAGCGATGCATTTTAACAGCTGTGAATGCTTTTGAGATATTTTCCTACAGAAATGCATTTGGCTCCCTTTGCGTTGTCCTTTCACTACTGCCAAACAGCTTTTTTTTTAATTTAGGCAATAATTTGGTCTATCAGATTGATCTACTACCTGTATTGTCCCTGTTCAAACTGCTGTGTTTGACCTTTGAATTGATCCCCCCCACCCGTATATACATATTAGAGGGAAAACCTTCTTATATATTCTTTTTCATAGTTTCTCTTTTTATTTTACTGTTAGCTGCTATGAACATCAGGAAAGAAAGCAGGCAGAATATTAGTACTATGTTACAACTACGTTACAACCAGTGGTGGGATTCAATTTTTTTAACAACCGTTCTGTGGGCGTGGTTTATTTGGGTGGGCGTGGCTAGCTGATCATGTGACCGAGCGGCCCTGGCTATGTGTATAGGGACTACTCAGAGGGCTGAAAAAAGTCATTTCTGACCGGTCCTCGCACTTTTGACTGGTCCTCACACTTATGACCATCCTCACATTTATGCCCGTTGCAGCATTCTTAACAACCATGTCACTCATTTCACAACTGCTTCTCTTCACCATGGTGACAATATAGGGTGAAAAATGTAAAATGTGAGGACAAAAGTTCAAGGACCAGTCAAAAATAACTTTTTCAGCCCTCTGAGTAGTCCATATACACAAAAGGACTACCCGGAAGGCTGAAAAAAGTGATTTCTGACAGGTCCTTGCACTTTTGACTGGTCATCATTTATGCCCGTTGCAGCATTCTTAACAACCGTGTCACTCATTTCACAACTGCAGTGCTTCATGTGACTGGGTGGGCGTGGCCAGGTGGTCATGTGGCATCGCTTCTTTACCCTAATGACAGTTTGCTGCAATGGTCATAAGTATGAAAAACGGTCATAAGTCACTTTTTCCAGTGCCATTGTAACTGTTGTAAATCAAGGATTACCTATACAAAAATACAAAAAGCTTCTTTGCTTGCAAAATGCTGCCCTAAATACCAATCATTAGATTAGAAATACCTGCAAACTGGAGTTACAAATCAGGGAGGGTGCCAGAGCACCTTGAGGAATTAAAATAGTTAAAATGCAATGATAACTATCAGCAGCCAACTCTTGCTCATAAAGTGAAACCCTTTAGCAGAGAGGTCATTTAAGCTCTCCAGAATGAAGCAAAGGAGCAAACAGAGTATCTGTTTCTTGTTAAACCAATTACCAGAACAAATAGACACAGAACTAGTCAGATTTCCAAAGCTGCTTCTTTTCAGGAACAGAGATTAACATTTTTCCTTCCAAACAAAGCTGAATAGGGAAAATTATCCCATCACTAAACACAGGATTAAACATCACCAAGCACAGAATTAAACTTCACCAAAAACCAGTTTTAGACCAAAAGTCAGAAAGGGTATGTAAACTCACGTTTGAATGTCAATCTTTCTAGCTAGCCAAGAAGCCTTGCTGAATGTCATTCATCTTGATTCCTTGTCATTAAAAGCTTCTGCTTCGTTATTCAATTATTTCTTCAAAGTGCTGGTCATTGCACCCTGGCTGGAAGAACTCCAACAGGGGAGTATTTCCTTCCAACAGCAGTGTAAAAAGCTTAAAACAACCCTTCCCCTTTAAGAAAGTCAAGCAAAAAAAAAAAAAAAAACTCTGAGAACCTCCGGAACCGGAAGTGACAGTAAGTCTAGGCATACTGCCAGAGAGGCAGTTTCTGGGCAATAAAGATTAGGCTAGGAAACAACACCAAATGTTGTAATTCCTTACAGGATTAACCCTGTAAAGTGGAAAAAAACAAAAGGAGATTTCTTTTAACAACCAGTTCTCCAAACTGCTTAACTATTTAACTACTTAACAACCGGTTCTACCGAACCGGTGTGAACCGGTAGAATTCCATCACTGGTTACAACTAATACTAATGTAAGTTCCATTCCACTTGAGCTGGCAATTGTAAAAAGAGGCTGTTTTTCATGTTAATAGACTTTCTTCCCATTGCAAAGGGAAACCAGATGAGCATCAGGAACCAGAAACCATCATGATGCATAAATAGCATAAATTTTCCAGTTCTAGAAAAAGCCCTGAGCTCTGCAAGATAGGAAGAACGCCAAATGCGCAGCAATGCCTTTTTATTGGGTTTGGCATACTTACTTGGTTCCAAGGCTCTGGTTCCTGGTATTTCTCCCTCAGCTCTGTCCTTCCTCAGTATCCGTGTTTAGGCTCCAACAACACAAAGCCATTTGCATTATCCTCCCTAGCTGTAATGGGTAGTAGTACTGCTAGGACTGGACCAGATGCAGCTCCTGGGATCTTAGCTTACAAAATTCTTACATTCAGTACATGCCTTGAATGGTTACATTTTAATAGAGTTTTCCTCCTGCCTCCTTCCTGTTCCCCTCCACAGTGGTCATTTGGAGAAACTAAAAAAATTGCAATTTTGCCCTGCAGAGTATCTAAACTCTTATGTGCTTTACAGGAAAATGAAAGATGGTAATACTGTTGCCTGTTGTGAAGAGGGGGCAATGCATTTGCAGAATCATAGAGTTGGAAGTCACCTAATCCTCTAAAAAAGACTCTAGAGAAGAGCATTTAATTTATTTATTTATTTATTTATTTATTTGGTCAAATTTATATGCCGCCCTTCTCCCAAAGGACTCAAAGATGATTTGGGAGGCTAAAACTTGATGAACCATTACAGGAACTGGGTATGTCTAGTTAAATGAAGAGGACTGGGGTGATACGATATCAGTCTTTCAATATTTGAGGTGCTGTCACAAAGAAGGGGTCAACCTATTCTCCAAAGCACCTGAAGGTAGGACAAGAAGGAATGGATGGAAACTTGTCAAGGAGAGATCCAATCTAGAAATAAGGAGCAATTTCCTGACAGTGAAAACAATTAATTAGTTGAATGCCTTGCCTCCAAAAGTTGTGGGAGCTCCATTATTGGAAGTTTGTAGGAAGAGAGATTGGACAGTCACTTGTCTGAAATGGTATAGAGCAGTGATGGCTAACCTTTTTGCTGTTGCGTGCCAAAAGCGGGGGGGGGGTCATGTGCGTGCGTCCATAATTCAATGCCCCCGCACGCATGTGCACACGACCCCCTGCCCGTGCTCCCCCTACTTTTGGCACGCAATGGCAAAAAGGTTACTGGTGGGCCCAGTAGACCCGTTTTTCACCCTCCCCAGGCTCCAGAGGCTTTCTAGGAGCCTGGGGAGGGCAAAAATGACCTTCCTCACCCCCCCCCGAGGGCCTCCGGAGGCTGGAAATGGCTCGTTTCCCGATTTCTGGTGGGCCCGGAAGGCCCAAAAATCAGCTGGCTGGTGTGCGTATACGCACTGAAACTGAGCTAGGGCAACGCTTGCATGCCCACAGATATGGCTCCGCATGCCACCTGTGGTATGCGTGTCATAGGTTCGCCATCATGGGTAGAGTCTCCTGCTTGAGTAGAGAGTTGGACTAGAAGTCCTCCAAGGTCCCTTCCAACTCTGTTATTCTGTTGTCTGTTAAATCCAAATCTCAGTCAGGATCTACTGCAGCAACTCCATCACATGACCATCCCACTTCTATTTGAAGGTGAACTCAATAGTTTACGAGGCAGCATATTCTACTGGCTGGCAGCTCCCAGTTAGGAAGTTAGGAAGATCTTCCTGATGGCTAGCTTGAACTTCCTTCCTTGTAGTTTTAGCCCACAGGTTTTGTCCTGCAACAATAAATCCACTTCCATTTGTGTGTGATAATCCTTGTAGCTTTATTTGGTTAGAGCACAGAAAGGGTGCTGATGGGAAAAAAGAGTAAAGTAGAACCCCATATTTATTGGCAGTTGTCACTGTATAGCAGTTGCAGGAAAGAAAAATCAGAGCAGGTTTACTGTTTTTAGTGCTTATGACCTTCCTGGAAGCTTCTTACGAGGTAAGATAATAGGGATATGTGTTTGGCCACAACAGACATGATGAGCCTCTGAAATACCTACAAGCATGTCTGAAAACAACCAAGTGAAAAGTTAAAACTTATTTTCTAAACTGAAGAACTATGACTACCTAACAATTATTTCATCTACGGCATTTTACCACAATTTCTTCCTTCCTTTTTTTTAACTTGAAGAAGCATCTAATTTGGCATTCAGTATCATTTAATAGTATTGGTTTGACCATGTTTTGCTGCAGACTGTGCATCCGTGTGTGTCGAGATGGAGAAATGGATGCATGTGACTTTTTCAGAGTACTGCATGCCTTCAAATTATATTGTGACTTTCTGAAACATTGCTTTTAGGATTTATTCCACAAACTTACCATATTAGGTGATAAACATGCCATGCCTCTTCACTTGGTATATATCGTTCAGTTGCTATAAACTATTCCATAAACATCTAGCTTTATACATTGCATAATGGCTGCTATCAATAATTGTTTATAGTTTCTCAAAGTCTGTTATTTCTAGAAAGAAATGTTTTTTTAAAAATTTAAAGCAGTGTTTTATTACTTCCCAGGAAATAAATCTGATTATACCATAGTTATATATGAAAATGCATTATGCTTTAAATTTCAATGAAAAGGAGAGCTTTAACCATATATTTTACCCATAGTTTGCCGTGTGTTTACTTAGCTCAGCCATAGCTCTTGATGTCATCTGAACCTGCAGAGAAAATGGGCATTAAGCTGAATTTAATTTCCCTTTCTGGATCCTTGATGCAAAGATAGGAGACAAAACTATCCACAAAATGAGACTGCTTAAGCTGGAAAACATTCCTGTCTTTTTTCCTTTCTCTGCAGGGAGGAAGGGAATTTTAGACTTGTCCAATCAATGTGCAATGGCTCTATCCCATTTGGGATTAACCCGGGGTGAAATCCAGCAGGTTTTGAGAGGTTCTGGAGAACCAGTAGTAGAAATTTTGAGTAGTTTGGAGAACTGGCAAATACCACCTCTGGCTGGCCCCAGAGTGGGGTGGGAATGGAGATTTTGTAATATCCTTCCCCCAGGAATGGGGATTTTGCAGTATCCTTCTCCTGGATTGGGGTGGGAATAGAGATTTTGCAGTATCCTTCTCCTGGAATGGGGTAGGAATAGAGATTTTGCAGTATCCTTCCCCTGGAGTGGGGTGGGAATGGAGATTTTGCAGTATCTTTCCTCTGCCACGCCCACCAAGCCACACCCACCACACCACACCACGCCCACCAAGCCACACCTACAGAACCAGTAGTAAAAAAATTTGGATTTCACTACTGGTTTAACCCTTAATCACAGATGTACTATTTCGGCTACACTATTACAGACATGAGGTCATAATGACCGCTCTAGCTGCTGGCCATAATTCAGGTAATTGCACTACAATATTGTGACTAGTGGTTCTGGATCTATTGCTTCCAAAAGTTGCAGAAGACCATTTGCATTTGTTCTTGCCATATAAATTATTGCTCATTGATTGTACCTGGTTATCGATTTCATCAGGAGCTTCATCATTGCTGATGTCAGAATTGGCGGTAGCAGCGGGTTCCTCATCGTCCATTACAAAATTTTCATCGCAATCCGATTCCACTTCACTCAGATCTCTCTCTGCGTCTTCATACCATGTTAGAACAGTTTCTTCGAAGTTTGGATCACCAAATTGCACTCTTTTTGGCAGAAAACTTGGCCCCCACATTATAAAAAATATATACGTTAATAAAAATCTGTGGTCAAAATGACTGCAACTCAAATTCAAACGCCGCTACAAAAAACACCAAGTAATTCATGCAAGCGCGATGCTGCATACACTCTTATTGGCGGAAAAACAAAAGCTATTCGCAACCGGAATGGTCCATTTCTAAAAATAGGGGTGTTCCGAACATTTTGGAAAACTGTTGCAGTCACTATGACCGCGGGTCTGTGGTTATGTGTTAAAGTATTTTTCCAGAAGGTTTCACTTATTCTCTCTAAAAAAAAAGACCATCATGGAAGATAATCAGCACACCACAGCTGGCCTAGTTGCCTGTAACATTTAGCATGGCACCCATAGATATGAACACCTTTGCACGTCTCAATCCATAGTCCACCAATGAATATCTCATTTGCACATAGTACCACTGGTGCTATGGGTAAGACACCAGGCCAGAAAGTGGAAGGTTGTGAGTTCAAGTCCCACCTTAGCCACGAAATTGAGCCAGTCACTCTTTCTTAGCCAAACCCACCTCATAGGTTGTTGTTGTGGGAAAAATAGGAGGAAAAGTTGTGCTGGATATTTTTGTGGATTTGAGTTGTTTGTAAAAATAATAAAGGCAATATACAACTAAAAATAATTTTTAAAAAACCAGATGTTCAAGATACCAACTGAACAGTTTAGGAATTAAGTATAAGCATGGATCTGCATGGCATCTATAACTAAAATCCAGAGTCCATGGGCAAATGCTTACAAATGCCTGTAAATGAATCTAAGGGCATTTATTTTGTCACCATAGATTACTGGTGTTAAAATAACTATATTTGAACAAGTATTTATATTTCTATCTTATCTTTCTTCATGGAACTTATGGTGGCATATCTAGAATATCCAGGCATTTTCTCATTCAGTTACGGATAAACGGTTTAATCATCATGACATTTCCCTCAAAATCTAATTGTTCAGCCAGCAAATCACGATAAAAGTTATGACTTTGCTAAAAGGACATTGCATGCTTTCTAAATTATAGGATGCTATCTTCTAGATCCCCTACAAAGTTAGATGGCATAACTAATATTTGATGTCTTTTTACTGTGAACATAAAGTGACTTCTTAACTGATAATAAATAAGGCAAATAAGGCTGTTGACTGTAATTGAAGCTGTGCTTCTTTGTGAATGAATCTTCCTACATTTGCAGGGTGCATCATTATTATTGTCAATTATATGCAGCAGGAGGGGAAAAAAAGAACAATTTTATTGTTCATAGCTGTTTATTCTTTAGTACTGTATGGATTTTTCCTGCAAGTGTCTCTCCTGGGGTATAACCTCATCAATTTGTCTACAGAAAATGATTTGTATGTAAGCTGATGCCAGCAATTCTGGAAAAAAAAAAAAATCTTGGTAGAATTTTATTTATACATTTACCATCTCTATACTGTACTATTCTGATTTTTGTTTCTCATTTATATTGTCAAATGCTACCCATGGATTAAATAAGTGTAATTCTGTCACACAGCATGTCCTTACTCAGTGTAATATATACTTTAATAATAAACCTGTTAACAGCACCTAGGTGAATAGAGCATTGTGACTTAAATCATGCATTCTAATCCTCTTTCCCCCTCTTTGTCCGAGAATTCCACATATCACAAGTGCATCCACTGAAGTAAAAATATATCAATAATTATTTCAAAATAATAGCAGAACTCTGGCTTCCTAAATATTCTGGAAATAAATACACTGGAAAACCTTAGTTGCCTCAACCCTGCTTGGGTTGATATTTCCCAGAATGGCCAACAGTCTTGCGAATTTTAAAAATGGTCATCCCAATGTGACAATACCTGATAAAGCAAGTCTTATCTTGGGAGAACCAATGTATAGACTTATCATCAATCATATGCTACTATAGCTGTAATATGGAGGAGGCAGGTTTGATTTGGTGTCCTTTCAGCAATACTTTTGAGGCCATAGGAATGAATTATGACAAAAGATATATAAATGTTTATGTTCAGTATACAATTTCACTGCAGGAGGTAGAGATCTCCTCCTCCTCCTCTTTTTTTAGGTGTGTGCAATATATTACAACAATATGGTAGCTTTCACAGAGGGGATAAAAATTAATTAGTTAAGTATTGAAAAAAATTGTGCTGTCCCCAAACTTCCAATTTGTCACCAGGCTTTGGTGGGATAATGTTGGGAAGCTCCCAGGACATCAAAAATATTGCTGGAGGTTGCCTAAAAATAGAGAGCCCCAGAGGAGACTTTGTGGCAGAAACTGTCACAAAAACAAAACCATACTTGCTGAAGAGGCAGAGAAAGCATGAAGAAAGAGAAAGCAGAAGAAGCTCAGACTAGGTGCTCTCAAATGGACTGGGGTGAAGGGAGAGAACAGATTCCAAGATTTTGTTGCTATATGCAATAACCTCAATACAACAGAGTTCCAGTCAAACTTGTGGAGCCTCTTTCCCAACCTACCTCAAAAGCAGAGGTGGTATTGAGCAGGTTCTGACCAGTTCTGGAGAACTGGTAGCGAAAATTTTGAGTAGTTCGGTGAACCTGGCCTCGCCCCCATCTATTCTCTGCCTCCCGAGTCCCAGCTGATCGGGAGGAAATGGGGATTTTGCAGTAACTTTCCCCTGGAGTGGGGAGGGAATGGAGATTTTACAGTATCCTTCCCTTGCCACACCCACTAAGCCATGCCCACCAGTAGTAAAAATTTTTTGAATCCCACCACTGCCTCAAAGGCCTGATATACGTAGAGGGTTACAGACTTTGTGTTTGGGAATGTGAGCCCACATATTTATGGGTGTGTAATTTACCCTATTTGTATACCGTAATTCCTCTGCTGATATTTTATTATTATTTATCAATTTGTAAGTTATCTTAACTGTGAAATAACTCTTATGCTCAGTTGGAAGAGCGAAAGTATATCTTCTGTCTCCCTTCTATTTTTCCTTTATGACTTTCAATCTGTTTAGTTTGAGTATGCTGCAGATAAAAACTTGATATTTTTATTTGTCCAAAATAGAAACAGGAGAAGCAGCAGAAGGACAAGGACAGGGGCCAAGGTGGTTTAGTCCTAATTATCCCATCGGAACTCAATAATAATGGGACAAAAGTTAGAAAAATACTGTGATGGAGCCCTGATGCTCTGAAGCCCAGTATGTTTGATCTGAAGCTTTCCAAATTGGCTCTTCTCATGAGGAAACAAAGAGGAAATTGACAGCAAGCAGCTCAAAAAAGTGTCAAGTCTGGGCAAACGACAGTTATTTCCTCAAATTTCCTCTAATACAAGGCTACTTATCTGTATAGTTATCTCTAACAGTATAAGCCTCTATTTGTTACTTCAGACAGAAATGCCAGGGTGGGTTCAATAAAATTCTCCCATATGTACAAGAATTACTTTTTGTTAACCACGATTGTATTGAGCAAACTTTTCCATGACCAAAGCATAGATAACAAACAAAATAAGTATATTTTATATGTTCCTATTCCCTGAATATGAAATCAAGGCATATAAATAATCTTGGAAATTGAACATTATCTATAAACAAATAGAACAAGTATGCACTGCTGACTGTAATGCAGCAGATGTTTTATTCTACGCCAGATTTAGAGAGAAACAGAGATGATTCACTGAAGTGAGATCAGTACAATTTGATGAGAGCCAATTTATGTGACTGGAGGATTTCTCTATCCCTCTAAGGATTTAATTGGCAAAACTAGAGCTAGAAGATTCGCCACAGTGTCCCTCCCTTTACTCCCTGACTTTTGACCAACTTGTTTATGATGCATTTGCAAAAATTCAACAGCATGCAAATATTTTGTAGAACTTCTTCTGATCTCTGTCAGTACTATCTACTAATCTATTAATAAAGCAGCCATTTATTCCATAGTCAGGCTACTTGGCTTTCCAATCAATGTAAAGTTTCTTGGCTGCCATGTTCAAACGTGCAATCCCACCATGTTTCTCACACACTTTGCAGATGTCAGCCATGGAGGTGAATTGCCCAGTGAGGACCACAATCATTACGGAGACATGCTTCCAAGGCAAAACCTTAATAAAAGACCCTTTCACTGGAATCAAAAACCAAGAACAAACTCACAATATTAGCCCTTCTCATTGCTCTGGAGATAGTGTCCAAGTAACTTGCTGCTCTTCTTAGAAATAGGCTAACAAGAATGATTAAAAATTAAAAGTGTACAGGGCAATTCATGGTTAGCTATTTATTTACACATTTACGAAAGTGTTTTGCAACTACTTTTGGAATACTCAAGATATTTTTTTTGCTATATGAAATTTTCTAGCCAGGCTTGTTATGGTCCGCCGGCGGCCTGCGGAGCCCACAGCAGAGTCAGACAGTGAGGAGGCTGGGGAGGAACTTGGGTCAGTCCTGGAGTCTGGGGAAGGCTCAGATGAGGGCTCTGCATCAAAGGCAGAGATGTGGCCAGGGCCATCTGGGAGTTATGTGCGGACTCCGGAGCCTCCAGAGTCAGACATCAGCGAGGCAGAGGAACAGGGGGAGCCTGTTCCCAGTGTGCGCATGCACAGAGCTGCTAGAAGGCAAGAACAAAAGGGACAACTCGGGAGTAGGGCTTGGAGATGGTTGGCCCCTCCCATAAGACATAAAGGAGGAGCAAAAGCACTTGGGCCTTTGCAGGAAGCAACATTGTTTGTGCTGGCCGGTTTCACTTCTGCAGCTCCGTTTTGACTCTGTGTTCCGTGTGGCCTTGCAAAGTTAACTGCCAATTATGTCTTGGCAGCATGTCAAGGGAGATAAAGGTGGGTGCTTATCAGCCTTATCCTGAAGGACTGTGGCAGACTTCTGTCAGACTTTTTACAACTATTTGGGACTCATTTGTGAATGAGCCGTTGAAATAAAAAGAGGGTTTGGGGGACTCATTGTGTGCTTTTACTGTATCAGGAAGCCTAGGACAGAACAAGGCTAGAAAAGGTCTTACTTTTTATTACATTATTAACTCAGTCCAGGTATATGAAGTAACAATCCCTGCACATTCATAAACTTATAATAAGAGCAATCACATCATGCTGCACTTCTAGATATGACTGTCAATTTTATGATACTTACTATTTATGATACTTACTTGCTTACTATTGTGACAAGATCTTCTTATGGTCTACGTAGAATACCTGGTCCTTGCTAGAAAGAAGACTGTCTCAGGGAGACTCCAGATGGCAGCTGATCTTCTTCCTGAACAGATTCTAGACTGAGCCATTCCATTCTTTTTCCTTTTGCATGGGATAAAGAAATCTACAGTATGGGTTATGATTATCCATCATGCCAACAAGAGTTCAGTTAAACATTCTCCAAGCACATTCCAGCCTACTATCACAACTGGGTTGGTATATTATATTTTTGGTGGGTCAGCTCAATAAAATCTCCAGTTACTGTTTAAACTCAGAAGCAGCATAGCAATCCTTGCAATGAGAAAGGATGGTTAGCATTACCACTGCTGCTATCCCAACCCAAACACTGCAGTGTTACCTTGTCTCTAAGTCATTTTCCTGACAAGGAATCCATTGCTACCTCTGTGACCAGTCCCCAGGCAGGCAAATCAGGAACAATCAGAAATTCAGGACTGTTTACTACATCTTCATTTGCAGTACAGGTAGTTCTTGACTTACAACCACAATTGGGAGCAGAATTTCCATTGGTAAGCAAGGCAGTTATTAAATGAGTTGTAAGTGAACCCTTAGGGACTTGTCAGAAGCCGGCTAGGAAGGTTGCAAATAACAATCTAATGACTCTGGGATGCTGCAACTGTTGTAAATATATGCCAGTTGCCAAGCATCGAAGTTTTGATCATGTGACTAAGGGGATGCTGTGGCGGTCATAAATGCAAGGACCGGGCATAACAGCACATTTTTCAGTGCTGTTGTAACTGTGAACAATCACTAAATGAATGGTTGTAAGTCAAGGACCACCTGTAAATGAGTTCAGTAAACTGGGAGGAGGAATGTTTTCAAACATTCCACCTCCCAGTTTAATAGACAAGTAAAAATAGGGAAGAAACAGACATGCAGGTATATAAAATTTAGTAATTCCAACCACTGCAGAAGAACATGGGCAACATTTAAAAGCAGTTAGGGCAAAGTCCTAGTGATTAAAACATACTTTTTATAGACTAGAAATGAGAGTTTTTATGAGGATCACAAGTCTTTCCTAAATTTATCATCTTTGAAGACTGACAAAGATTGACTGCAGACTAGCAAATATATTCAAAGAGCAGCAATTATAACTAAAAAGTTGTGCTATTCTATTCTCAGGGACTATTTCTGACCCTGACCTGCTTACATTTTTTGCAAGAATTTCAGTAGTCAAATAAACTTTAGTTTTTGGTCTTTATAGTTTTTCTAATTAATTTCTCTTCTTCCCGGCCTGCTTTACTACCGTGCTTCCCCTAAAATAAGACCTACTCCAAAAGTAAGCCCTAGCTTGTTTTCAACATGTGCCCAATATAAGCCCTAGCCCCCAAAAAACGCCCTAGTTAAAACTCAACCTACTCAGTTGCACCTGGTTGCATGGGGTGGGCCAAGGCGCATGGGTAAAAATCAAGTGAAGGTGGGGATGGGGGGGGGTTTGAGCTGCTTACCTTTAGACAGTTGCAGCCAGGCCTAGCACACCCTGACACCTGCCTTGCCTTGCTGGCCCACTTCTTCTGTGGCCACTTGCCGCCTCTCGTGCACTTCATCCCCTAGCCTCCGTTTCGCCATTAGAGGCCTTCAGGAAAGGCCTCTGCAGCTGATAAAAGAGCTCCAGATTTACACACGTTGCATCCCCTGGCTTCTGTTTTGCTGTCAGAGGCACCATCAGAACTTGTTTCTCGGCTGCAGAGGCCTTTCCGGAAGGCCTCTGACAGTGAAACGGAGGCCAGGGGAAATGCACGCAAGTGGCGACAAGCGGCTGCAGAAGTGGACCAGCAGCAGGCTCCTGCTGGGTGGGGCTGTCTGTGTCGCCACAGTCATGAGGTGAGTTAGTGGAAGACATCCCCGAAAATAAGACCTGGTGCCTTTTTTGGTGGCAAAAAAAAAAAATTAAGACTGGGTCTTATTTTGGGGCAAACATGGTAGTAGCAAGTTTCTGGATAGACAAAATTGCCTTATACCCCCCAGTATGTTAATATAAATCTGTCAGTTGTTCATCCACTTCTTGGTTCTTAAAATAAGGTCTGATCTTCTGTAATGGCTAATCAAAGTTTTCATATCTTACAATTCTAATTCCTGGCTCTCCTTTGATTTCTAGCTGGCTGGAGTGCTCTGGTTTCTTTCAGGACTGTGTTATTTGTGTCCTTGTTACTTGGTTCTTTTCAATAAAGCTGTATTTAGCCTTGTTTGAATAACGAAGGCTTCCAGCAGTGCACTAAAGGGAAGCAGATTTGCTAACTTGTCCCAAGTGAGAGAGGGGAAGAGGCCATTCTATGTTTCAAAGTACTTCGTTTAAACCTCCCTAGATTCAAACTGCCAGACCGAAGTTTATCTTACTCAATTTGCTAACCAGACATCTCAGATACCAGTCTTGCACACGAATTGCCCTTTCAGCGAAAAATCTTCTGCTATTGAAACACATTAACCAGTTATTAAATCTTGGGATCAAATAATAAGGAATTGCCGCTTTTAGATAAAAGCAGAATGTTTAAGCCATTGACAGGTATTCCACCCAGAAAAAAAAAAAATCACTAAACTCTATTTGTATACAGATTTATTAGCCCATTGGCAAATGTTCTACATAAAACTTTCTCCATTCTCCACAAGGGGAAAGAAATCCTGACATGACCTTGTAGTAGAGTGCAGCAAGGCAAATCTGTTGCTATTTACAGAAATTATGAACAGAGCAGAATGAAGTAGACCCCATCTATCACAATGACTCATGAAAGGTTAGGAAGAAATAAAACAATAAACAAAGCTCCTTTATTTTTAGTAACTGCTTGGTTTTTCCATCTGCAAATGTTTGTTGTCTAAAAATAAAAGAAAATTATAATGGCTTTTACCTTTAGCAAAATATTAACTTTATCTCTTAGGAACATCTATGTAAAAGAATTGGACTCACCGCCATATGCACATTATTTTAGATACTTTTATGGACACTGAGAGCATATGCACCAAGACAAATTCCTTGTGTGCCCAATCACACTTGGCCAATAAAAAATTATATTCTATACCTCGCCTATTTATATTTGTTTATATTTCTGTTGCATTTATATCTTTATTTTTCTTTATAGTTACATTTTAAGCATGCATTTTATGATTTTTTTAAAAAAAAAACTTCATTGATTCAGAAAGACCTTTGATTCCAAGGAAAGGGGATCTTTACTTCTGCTTTACATTCTCCACTCCTGAGTCCTGGTGGTTGAATTATTGGTGACTTCTGGCTCAAGATTTGCCGGTAAATTCTAGGTCCATTTATAATTAGACTGTGTTATTTTATAATGTAGTTGTAGATGAGCAGGAGAACCTGGAATGTATCACCAAGATTTGGCTAGGTAAGAACATTGACATTGTTCTGTTGAAGATCTGTCCAGATTTCTACACCAGTTATACGCTCAAGACTGGATGGTGATATTTATTTTATAGACTAATTTGTTGACCAAGGCTGCTCTTTCTAAAATGGTCACATCCGAGTATCTGCATGTTAAGTTGATAGAACAAGCTGAATATCCTATTGATATATTGGCAGGGGTGAAATCCAGCAGCTTCTGGAGAACCGGCAGCGGAAATTTTGAGCATTTCGGAGAACTGGCAAATACCACCTTTGGCTGGCCCCAGAGTGGGGTGGGAATGGAGATTTTGCAGTATCCTTCCCCCAAGAGTGGAGAGAGAATGGGGATTTTGCAAGTCTTCCACTGGAGTGGGGTAGGAATGGAGATTTTGCAGTAACCTTCCCATGCCATGCCCACCAAGCCCACCCACCAAGCCACACCATGCCCACCAAGCCATGTCCACAGAACCGGTAGTAAAAAAAATTGGATTTCATTACTATATACTGACAATCCTGCTGACCAATTGATTTCTTTTCTATTCTCCATGATCTCATCTCTGGGCTGATGTTGGAATCTATTCACCTTTTACTGTTGGGTGGCTTTTGATTTTGATGCTTTGGAAGCTGGATTAGGAAAAGCTTCTCTGCAAGTTGATTTCAAGGATGATCATAAGCTTGTCCCAAGTAACCTCTAGCTTCATACATGCAGCTGATCATATAGTCAACCTTATGTTCACCTCAAAGTAATTGAGTGGTGCTTCTGTGACTTTACTGACATAATTAATTACTTCCTTGATCCAAATAAGATTAACTGCCATTCAGGAACTCTGCTTTGTGGGACTATTAAGAGGGTCCATTTTAGTGGATTTGGGGGATTTCTGAAAGAAGCTTGAGGAAATCTCCCACCATCTGACAAGCAGTTCTGCTGATTGCTTGTTAACTTCTCATAGCTAGAGATGACCTAGAGTCTTGATGAAATTGTCCGAGTCAACTCTTTCTATTCACTAATCCTACAGCTTGTCTACGGGGTTTTCTTTTCTTTTCCTTCCTTCCTTCTTTCCTTCCTTCCTCTTTCTCTCTCACCTTCCTTCCTTGAGAATGTTTGGATGAAGAGCCAGAAACAACCATGGAGTACCACTACAGGAAATCCAAAAATGAATGCGAACTCAATCACAATTCTGACCGGATAGGAGGAGAAGCATTGTTACTTTTCCCTTATTACATTAGCATGTAACCAGTCTTGTTTAGGATAGTAAACTCCGTTTGAAATGGCTATTCGGAAACATCTGTTAGTTGTGACTAACAGCTACTTGTAATTTCCTGATTTTATGAAGTAAAGAGAATATCAATCCAGCACATGTTTTTCATTGTTTATAGAAGTCCTATGCTTGAGAATGGGGGGTAATAGGAATAGGCTTCTGGGAGGTTAGAAGCACCTAACCTCCAATAAGGTTCCTCCTAATAGTTTCCATCCTTAAATTCTACAGAACCTGGATGTCCAGTATACATACCACAGATTGCCCCCCTTGATGTAGAGAGTAGCAATGGAGTCTGAGAAGTGTCTTTATAGAGGAAATATGGATATAATTGGTCAGGATTTGAACTTCATTTTACTTTGTTAATTCTCTCTCCACCCTCATCTCACATAATAGAGTTTATGCATTACTTGAATGTTGGACTGCATAAATGTTTTGGAACTGACTTTTTGTCCCTGGAACTGTGTATTTTATGCCCGATTGCTTATTTAATAAACAAGTGCTGATGGCATCAGAGCTCTATCTTTTCTAGTAGCATTGATGACTAAGCAACTTAACAGCAATTCTATCAAGACAAACCTGCCTAGCCTCAAGAAAGTAATTTGCCAGCTCTATCCCTTCTTTTTAAAAATATAACCTTAGATCGAAATCATATATATTAAATAAAATATTCAAGGACTAGAATCTAAGATAGCCATTCTTGTTCAACTATTATGACTGACGTCAGTTACTGATTGCATTCAAGAGAATGATTTAATACTTAATTCAGTGAGGCTGTTCTTTGTCAGTCCAACAATACATCTAGGAAATGCAGTTCAAAATACTAATTTGGAGGGAAAGACTGGAAATAAATTATTTTTCTATGGCTTTCTTTAACTATGCATGGCACATGGGCTGCATTGTAGCCTTCCCCCCTCCGGCCCTTACTTAGGAAGCATACAAAATATGCAAATACACTATCTTCATAACAGAGTACTTGAACAGTGCATGAATATAATACTCGGTATTAAGATCTGCTCTGAGACAAAAAAATAACCCCATACAGAACCAAAATATAATAAAATGCTCAGCTTTGCTTCTGTTGTGAGGTTGTAAGACATTTGACCTTTAGGTTAGTTTAGCACAAACCAGAAGGTTAGTTTAATGAAATTAAGTTGTGTTAGATTTTATAAATCACTTTAATTATCTGTAGACCTTCTTTTTATCTTGACTTTGAGTAACTTCCCAGAGTCTGCTTGGGTTGTGGTGAGTGATCTTTCTCTCTGTGTGTATGTTAACAAGACCAGTTGTTCTACTACTTTGAAACAAGTTGTGAATTGGACAAAGTGATCAACAAAGCTGTGACTTTAAAGGGCAAGGGAAAAACTCATATTAAATATAAAGGCAGAGTAATGTTCTGCCAAGTTTGAACTCATGTCTGAAAAAGGATCCTACAAACTGAACAGTAACGTTCCTCCAGGTGTTAATTCTTTTCTCCATTAAGCAAACCAAGCAAGAGTAGGTAAACTGTATCAAGGGAATCATCGGCAGAATCCTACGTTCAACTGGGGGAAAACAAAGAAGTTTCGGAGGAATAGCAAACTATACACCTCCCTCCCGTTCTTGACTCCGCGTTGTGGGAGTGGGCTTGTGTGGGAGCGTGGATGGCGACCAGCCGTCAATTTACCGCCAGAAAGATGAGAGGACGGCGGGGCGCCTGAGGACTTCCTTTCCCCCCAGACGCCCTCCGAGCAATCCTCACCCCTGGTGCGGAGGGCAGGGATCGTGGCTTCCCTATCTCCTCCCTCTCCTCCTTCGTTCCCTCTCCCTTCTGCTGATTTGGAACAACTCGGTTAACCTCCCTTTTCCATGGAGGAGGAGAAACCCCCCCACTCCCGGCGCGGTCCCAGGTAATTATTAATAGCTCCGCGGGCAGGGCAAAACAAGGAATAAACTGGGGTTGCGGGGGGGGGCGGGTGGCGTGAGAGAAGGCAGCCGGCAGGCACCGACTCTTCTCACCCGCATCTGTTCCTGGACGTGGCCCCGCCAGCGGAATGATTCCCGCCGCGACGTCGGGGCTGCCGTTCCTCGTCCTGGGAATAATGTTCCTTTGCCGCCCGCTAGCTGGAAAGCCAGGCCAGGGCGAGGCCACTTGGTCTCGCTTCGCCCGCCTGCCTTTCCCGGACGACGCGCTCTTTCTCTACGACACGTTCCCTCGGGGTTTCCTTTGGGGAACTGGGACCGCGGCGTATCAGGTGGAAGGCGCCTGGGACCGGGACGGGAAAGGGCCTTCGGTGCTGGACACCTCCACGCACCGCTCCGCGTCGCCTTTTAGAAACTCGCCCGAGCTGGCCTCCTGGGACTCGGCCAGCGGCAGCTACGACCACGTCGACCGCGACCTGGACGGCCTGAGCGCCTTGGCGGTCTCCCACTACCGCTTCTCGCTAGCTTGGGCGCGCCTCCTACCGAACGGCACGGCGCCCGCCAATCCCGCCGGTTTGCGCTACTATGCGCGCCTGCTCTCCGGCCTGCGGCAGCGTGGCATCGAACCGGTAGTCACCCTCTACCATTGGGACCTGCCCCAGGCCCTGCAGGACAGTTACGGCGGCTGGGAGAACCCGATTCTCGTCGAATTTTTCTTGGACTACGCCCGGTTCTGTTTCCAGCACTTTGGCCGCCACGTGCGCTACTGGCTCACCATAGACAATCCTTACCTCGTGGCGTGGCACGGCTACGCCACGGGCAGGCTGGCCCCAGGGGTGCGAGGCGGGCGGAAGATGGGCTACAAAGTGGCGCATAACCTCCTGAAGGTAAGGATGGAGTACCGAAAGGATCCTCAGCTTCTGTGGGCCTAAATGCTGTTCTTTGCTAAGCATTGTTTCATTGAGCGCTTGTCCGAAGTAGCTGGCCAGATGCTGACTTATATCCAGGATAATTAATGATCTCCTTGGGAAGTACCCGGATTCCTGTCCCAAAGGTGCTTTTTTTCCAAGGGGCAACTGGACTTTCTGGTTTTTCTTTGAAGATGTTTCGCTTCTCATCCAAGAAGCTTCTTCAGTTTCTTGGATGAGAAGTGAGAGTCTTCAAAGAAAAATCAGAAAGTCCAGTTGCCTCTTGGAAAAAAAGCACCTTTGGGACATCCATGACCTGGATGACTGAGAATCTCCATAAACATTTACTCGGATTCCTGTATTTCCATCCAGTACGCCTTGTTACGCAGGCTGGCTGAGAGTTGTGAGGAGCAGTTGTGTATTAACCATTAAGCAGACTAAGCACCTGCTAAGGGCACCAGGCCCAGAGGGGGCACCACAAAGTTGAGAAAGAAAAAAAAAAAAACCCAATGAAGATTTGTAAAAAAACAAAGGAGGGGGGCACCAAGATTTGTCAGTGCCTAGGGCACCAGTGAGCCTTAATCTGCCACTGGTGAGGAGTTGAAGTCCAATAGTGGTGGGGGCCACCAAGTTGGTTGGAGATTGATCTTTATCTTAGAGCAGGCCTGTTCCGCTTAATATTCCATTCCTGTGCCACTGTACTCAGAAGCAATTTCCAGTGGGCTTTGGTGGGGTTTTACTCCCAGCTGATATAGAGTTAAACTGCTAGACCTTGGCAGCAAATAAACAGTCTTGAGGTAGATTAAACATTAAATTATTATAGTTTAATGTTACTAGATTATGGCAACATTTCAAGAGTTTCCCCAACTGTAGATTTAAACTCAAATGCTAAGATTTGCAGCAAATGAACATTTGAGTAAATTGCCATTTGACAGAAAACTTCAAATGGGAATGAGCAGATATATAACATAATAGGCATAGACACAGATACTGAAAACCTTGCTTCCCATGGGTTTGTCTGGCTAGTATGAATAGAAATGAGACACTTTCCTGACATTTAACCCACTTGGTAATGAAAACAAATCACAAGTTATCCTGCAGTAATCTAATAGGATTTTATTGATACTCTTCACTCACTTATCAACATGAAGGTATGTAACAGTTACAAAAAGTGTTAGTGGTCGCATTCTCTACACCAGTGTTTCTCAATCTTGGCAGGTTTAAGATGCAAGGACTTCAACTCCCAACTTCTTAAACCTGCAGAGGTTGAGAAACCTTGTAAAGAACCACCATGTGTTCCCATGAACTTCTCGGACATTCCTGGATGTCTGAAACAAAGATCAGAAAGCTGGATTTTAAAAAGAGGCGATTGCACGCAAAGCGCGCACACAAAGAAAACCGGTAGTAAAGCCAGTTAGAACCCACCCCTGCAAGAAGAGAAGTTTTCAACACTAAAGTTGGACATAACTCACTAGGGAAAAATGCTTGAGTTTAGTGACAGCCTAGTTGGCTTCTGACCATTTTTCACAGTTACAACCTCAGGGTAACAGTAACAGAGTTGGAAGGGACCTTGGAGGTCATCTAGTCCAACCCCCTGCTCACGTAGGAGACCTGTACTAGGTATTCAAACCGCCGAACAGCCGACCTTTCTGATGGACAAGCTCAGTGTCTTAGCCACTGAGCTTGCTTGAGATATACGTTTCATTGTAAAGAAAAATAGCGGAAATAGATTCCACTGTGTTGAATGAAATTTACCCCATTAGCAATAATGTTCTCAATCTCCAACCATTCAGTAATTATCTGATTTTCTTTGATGTTTTTTATCTTAGTGCAACATCTTAATTTAACATTTTAATATTGTTAATCACTTCTGTTTTCTACCTACCAATCTATATGTATATATAAAGATACAGTAGACACAGTTTTTTTTAAAAAAAAACTATATTTAAAAAAAAACATGGAAAAACAATCATATTTTTTTTTGTTATTCCTAGAAAGGTTTGAGGGAATGCTTTTCATAAAACATGGCTTGAACATACCCACTTTTTTGTAATGGCAGTACTCGGATGATAAATAGTTGTTGGAAATTATTTTATAAACTCCAATTAACCTAATAATTGTATTGCCCTTTTGACATGGATTTTTAAAAAAGATCTTTAAAGACCTTTAAATATTTTAAGGATGTCTGAAATTATAATGAACTGTCAAATGTAAAAAGTGAACAGAATTTTTAATAAGATACATTCTACTTGTGGCTAAAAGTATATTACAATGTAAGGATATTAAATGAACACATAAAATAGCAGAGGTTGGCACTGCGTGGACTATGAAAACTAAACAAAGTGCCAGAACAAATAGATTACCGTATATGTGAAATGGCTGATTAAACTATTTCATCAAAAGTCATCATAATAGTGATAACATATTACAGCTACTGAAACTAGTGCAATAAATTATTCCTACTGGTATTAAGTAAAAAAAATCAAATTATAGAGCAGTGATGGCTAACCTTTTCTGAACTGAGTGCCCAAAGAACGTGCCCGAACCTCCAAAATGCAATGCATACACGGCCCCCGCAGGTGCTCCACCCCCCTGCGCATGCATGCTTGCCCCACACACGCGCCCTGCACATGCATGCTTGCCCCACGCACGTGCCCTGCGCATGCATGTGCGCCCCCCACATGTGTCCCACCCCCACGCATGTACGGCAGAGACCCGAAGATCAGCTGGCCAGCAGGAGGCGCACACACATGCGTAGCAGAGCTGAACTACAACGACAGCTCGCATGCCATCAGAGAGGGCACTGCGTGCCACGTCTGGCACATGTGCCATAGGTTCACCATCATGATTATAGAGGATTCACTGTTTTTTTCAGTCCAATAGAAATGTAAAATGCACAGACTATTAAAAGGAACTAATTTAGGTCTGTTATCTAGTCCCTGAATTTAATAGGGTTCAGTACTAAACCAAGGATGAAGGGACAAAAGGACTAGTTTAGGCCTGTTATCTAGTTCCTGAATTTAATAGGGTTAAAATGGTGATTTTGTGGTTTTGTGATTACAGGACACTGTAATAAATACATGTCAGTTGCCAAGCACCCCAGTTTTGGTCATGTGACCATGGGAATACTGTAGTTAGAAATGTGAGGACCCATCATAAGTCACTTTTTCAATGCCATTGTAACTTCAAACAGTTGCTAAACAAATGGTTGCAAGTCGAGGACTACCTGTACATAACTATATAATCCTTCTATATGCTTAATTACTTGGAAATAAATCCTTCCTGGGAAAAACTAATCTCTATGATTTGACACTGACTTGATGGCAGTCAGTCAAATCTTTTCCATCCAGGAGGACATATCACTCCACAAGGGTTTATAACAGGTTGCATCAGGGTTGTGTTGACCTCGGGGGGTCGTGGCCAGGCTGAGCATGGCTAGTTCAACATCACTCATGTTGGAGGCATAGGTGGTGGCCCAGGTGAGGTTGGGAGGATCCTCCTCCAGTCCTCTGCCAGTGAAAATGGAGCTCGGGAGGACCGTGTGTGGCCTCCCGAGCTCCAGTTTTGCTGGCAGAGGCACTGCAGGCCGATCCTTCCCTGTTTCCAGGGTGGCCCCATGGGCCAGATCTAAGCATCCCGCGGGCCAGCCTTGAGTTTGACACCACTGGTGCAGGGGTGAAATGCTTCCGATTCGGACCGGATCACTCGATCTGGTAGCGATGGCAGCGGGTGGTTCAGAGAACCGGTAGCAAAAATCCCTGCGCCGCCACCCCCCCCCCATGCCTAGCTGAGCTGCGCGGTCACCACAGGCTGTTTTTTTATTTTTAAAAGCATTTTTTCTACAACCTCTTCAGCTGAAAAAAATGTTTTTAAAAGTAAAAAAAACAGCCTCTGATGATCGTACGGCTCAGCTGGGATTGTCAGAGGCTTTTAAAAGCATTTTTTCTACAACCTCTTCGGCCAAAGAGGTTGTAGGGGGAAAAAAATGCCTTTAAAAGCCTCTGGCGATCCCAGCTGAATTGCCTGATTGTCAGAAGCTTTTAAAAGCTTTTTTTTCTGCAACCTCTTAAGGTTGTAGAAAAAATGCTTTTAAAAGTAAAAAAAAAAAAAAAGTTGGCCATGCCTACCCAGTCACATTACCCCCCCACCCCCCCACCACGCCACACCCACAGAACCGGTAATAACAAATTTTAGATTTCAACTCTGCCCTGGTATATAATGTGGCAGTCTAAATTTGTTTTATGATTTGAAGGATTTGATAAGTTTAAAGTTTTTATGCATGTACAGTTTTATAGTACTTTACAAGTTACCAACAGTAAAAATCAAGAGTACTCCCCAGCCAAACATCTTATTGGCATCAATTGTTGAAATAATTGTGCAATTGTGACAGTGGGATATTAATGTCACCTACAGTGTAGGATCTGTATTAACTCCAGCATCCAAAGTAGATATGAGTAATTTGTATCAGTGTCTCTATTAAAACCAGCACAGTATCACAATTTTCAGCAGATGTATTATCTGATATATGAAGAAGAATATAAAATCAGAAATGGTTGTGAAGGCTATTTCATCATTTAAAACTGTAAGCAATGATTTCTTCAAAATGTTGCATGTAGCAGTTAAAAGTGAAGCAAAATATTTTTTTTCCAAAAAAGAATGTGGAACTAATATATTTAACATTATTAAAAGTCACTACAGTAATTAATGCAATTAATTAATTAAGTAATTAAAAATACCTAAAATGGTCCTATCTTTGGTTTGGAGAGTTTACGAATGAGGATGCTGTAGCCAAGATGGTTGCATGCGATGTTCACAATAATATTAAATTGATCAGGTACAGAGATAAAAACAACTTATTTAGATGTGTTTTCTAAAAAAAAAAAGAATTATGTCAATAAATCTAACACCTTCATTTTTTGTTATCACTTCATCAATTTTATTTGCAAGGCCTTGGCATTCTGTATAATTTGGGGCCATATCATTCTTGTGAACTCTCCTATATGTACACTGGCGTTACAATTTGTTTATTGCATTAGAGATTAGATTAATTACTCATCTTCTGTTTCTTGTAGCTTTTCAGCCATAAGGCTTGATTAATGTGCCTTAATCAGTGAAATGAAACTGAGTTAAACAACTCCGCATCTTGTCTTGTGCGCTGAACAGTGACAAGTTCTTCACATAAATATATTATAACAATATTTGTCAAATTTGTGAGAAAGTTTTGAGGTTAGAAGCTTTAATTAACAAAGATCAATATCAAGAAAAGATGAACCCTTGGAAAAAATGACTTGCGGCACAATCTTGTGCAAAGTTGTTCAGGTTTAAAGAGTGAACATAAGGAAGAGTTCCAAGTATAGATTTTGCACAAAAAACATGACATCTTTAGTTTAAAAAAATGGATAGCAGGTGAAAAACTTCTGCTTAAAATTCTGATACAAATGCCTATCAATAAGAACTAGTTATACTAAACTCATAACCTGGCTGTTTGCAAGGCAGGCAGGCTTATCTCAAAATGAATGTAGGTACAAAGGAAGATTAATGCATGCTCTCCAGCAAATTCCTGGGCAGTTGCTCAAAATCATCAAGTAAAAAATAAAAATAGCAAAAATGAGGTAGGCATCAATAAAATGTACTCAGTTCAAGAAGAGACTGAAAAGGTGCAGTTTTCATTCGGGGAACAATTCCTAACATACGAATTATGTTTTACATGCTTAATGTAGTCTTAGACTTATGACTATAATGGAGCCGGAAACTTCTGTCATAAGTGATTGTAAGTTGAGGCCCCCACATGACGACCCAATTTTATGATTTTTTTGTGGCAGTTGAATAAGTGAATGCCGTGTCCCAGTCATTAAACAAATCCATGTATTCCTATGGGTGTATTTTACTGGAAACCAACAAAAAAAGTCGCAAATTGAGGTAATGTGAATGTGGAATACTATAATCAACCTGCCGAGTGCCCAAAATATGGTTAGGTGACTACAAGTTGTTTGTAAAGCTGTTGAAACTCTGGAACTGGTTGTACATAACTTTTGGCAAGGCTGTCATAATTTTGAATGTTAGGTCATTAAGTGAAGATTACCTATATATTTAGTTGGGTTCTCATGCCAGCAGAACAGAATTCAGTGCAACAAATTCCACTTTCCTTTTGTGTGTTCCTTAAATCTGGAAGGATTATGAGGATTCTCTTAGGCATTCAGTAGAGTGCTTCAGGAAGAAAAAGGGAAGGTCAACAATAGAGTCTCTTTGAGTAGATTTCACCTCCCATTGATCTCATAGATATATTTATAAGGCAACAGTGCAGGACTGTTTTAACATTGCCTTCATCCAGGGTTCATTTTTGACTTCCCAGTCTAGCCTTGATCATTCTGTTTTTCTGTTTATGTCCCTTCCCTTTAATGTTCAATGGGAACATATCTTTGATCCCCACTGCAATTAAGACAGTAGTTGTTAAGAATAAGGGAATTGTCTTTTTTGATTTCTGAAATACGAAGTTCTTGCCACAAGAGTTCCCTCTCATGCTTCTTATTTATTGTCTGTCACATCCTGTCAGATGTAAATACCGATAACCAAGTGCATTTGTTGAGTTCAAAACACAGAAGAGTTTGTTATCTATACACAAGAAACTAGTCAACTAAGGGACAAAGCTAAATTTACTCTAGATAAAGGTTAACAGAATTCACAGAAGGCTCTTGTGGCAACATTACAACTCCAAAAAGATGACATGTTTAACCCCACCTTTCAGCTCAGCCTGATCTTCTCCTACACATCCTGAATGTCACTTTGACATTTTCAGCTTTTTAACTTGCCTCTCTGGTAACTTTTTTCCTTCCCCCCCCCTCCCAGTTTTTTTTTTTTATTTGATTTATATGCCACCCTTCTCCGGAGACTCAGGGCGGCTTACAATGCGTTAAGCAATAGCCTTCATACTTTTGTATATTTATACAAAGTCAGCTTATTGCCCCCACAAACTGGGTCCTCAATTTACCTACCTTAGAAAGGATGGAAGGCTGAGTCAACCTTGAGCCTGGTGAGATTCGAACTTACAGTAATTGCAGACAGCTGGTGTTAATCACAATGCTATCAGTCTGCTGAGCCACCAGGCCCTTTGCATGTTCATAATATTTTCTACTTTGTTTTCAGTAAATTGTGCCATTTTTTTCTTAATCTACTATATTAGCTGTTATAAATTTCCCATGTGATAAGAAAATTTGCTGATACTTTTTATTAGAGATAGGTCAATACAATAATTATATTTATTGGTGACTGGAAACTACATTTTCTCTTTGCTGAAAAGAAGAGAACAATGAACTTGTGATTTTTGGGTTTGAGGATTGAAAAAGGTAATTTATGAAAAGAATGAAATTATGATGTAACCTTAGAGAGAGAGGATAAAATTCAAATGCATTTACATCTGCTATCAAAAAGATTAGAACCTTATAATTCCTTCCTGCCTGCCAGCCAGCCAGCCAGCCTCCCTGCCTCTTTTTCTTTTGTATTTCTTATTCATTTCCTTTTCTAATATTTCTATTGTTTTTATCTTTAAATTTTTTCTTTTAAATTTCTTCAATAAAAATTATACTAAAATAATAACAACAAAAGAGGAAATTTGCTGATACTGATTCCGAGGGCATAGTAGGAATATTGAAATGGCTATTTACGGACACCTAGATGGCTCCGTGGACTAGGAGAGGAACATTTATCCAAGGCCCTATTTAAATATGGGAACCAGTTTTGTTAAAAGGCTAAGAGGTTTTACTCTTATTTGACTGCTGATTTTTCAGTTGCATTAAAGTTTCGTGATGATGAATCCAAAGTGCAGAGAAATTTTCACAAAGATGCAAGTATAATACAACCTATATATACAACCTATAAATAATAGTACTGTGGTTTGTCAAAAATTTAGTATGTTCTGTTTAGTTTGTTATTGGTGGGATGAGGTATAAAGTGTCAGTATTTAATTCTGAACTTCCTTCATCAGGTTATCTCAATAGACACAAGTTATCCTTTTGTGTTTTCTCATGCACAAATTCATTCTCTGCAGTTGAGAGACAGACATGATCCAATTTGTGAGAACATCAATTTACATTTAAGTTTTCAAAAACTTCATAAAAAATAAAGACAGCTAGTTAGATTTCATTCTTTGAACAGTGTCCTTAGTTTTTTCTTACTGGTTAATGTCACATGCATCCAAAATTCACTCATCATTGCTATTAATAGTATGCTGAGTTTGTATTGAAATTAATCACACTTCTTAATTTCTTGAAGAGGACTGATATTAAGACAGATTAGAGAGATAGCTAGTTCACACATGCTAAGTCATGATTTTTGTTAACAACATTTTGCTGAAGGAGTCACAACTGTTTGGGTACATAAATTATGTTAAGGATAGTTTACAAACCAGTAGCTCGTTTGTAAAAGGTTTACGATACCTTTTGGTTTACAAAGGTATTATAAACCTTTGCTTTGTCAAATATGACAAGGGTAGTGGTCATCCAGACCTTGGTGGAGAAGGAGTTCTAAAGGGTTGAGGCAGTGACAAAGAAGCAACCCTTCCAGGCCCCAAACCACATTTACCTCATGTCTTGAAGGAATTTGCAGCAGCATCCGAGTCTTGAGCGTATAAGATTTTAAATGTTAACATAGTAATTTGAACTGCATATTATTTTTGTCTTTTCACTTTGACTAATGCCTGATAAACTTGGAAATGTACCTAGGACATTAATTTTTGTCAGCCTTTTTACTAGAAGTTTTTGTGTATATTAAGGCTTGAGCATCTTGATTGCAAGAATCTGGATGAGCAGAAGATGGTAGAGAAACTACAGGCAGAGGAGGCATGCTGCGGGTCCTGTCAGTCTGATTATTCCAACTGGCCTTCTCTGCTGTTGTTCCTGCCCTTTGGAACATGTTGTCCTCCAATGTAAAGCTGACCCCAACCCTCCTATCTTTTCATATGGGCATAAAGACCTGGCTCTGCCAGTTGACTTGGAGCCCCAAAGCAGGAACAGCACAATGGAAATGGTTGATCAAGTAGCAACAGATCTCACTTCCCCCCATTCTGTTCTCACCTTCCCCATTATAATTGGTTTTAACATATTAATATTTTAATGTATATCGATAGATAGATTTCTGATTGTAAACCACCCAGAGTTACCTTGTGTAAGATGGACAGCCAATAATTTTATAAATAGGCAGGCAGGCAGGCAGGCAGGCAGGCAAGAAAGAAGGAAGGAAGGAAGGAAGGAAGGAAGGAAGGAAGGAAGGAAGGAAAAAGAAAAAAAGAAAAAGAAAAAGAAGAAAAAAGAAAAAGAAAAAGAAAGAAAGAGAGGCAGAGAGGCAGGGATGGATGGATGGATAGTCATTTCTTTCAGTAGTTGACCAGATGTTTGCAGTTCAGTTATGGTAACCTTCAGTTTACCTCTTGGAGTAAATAACATGCAAAGGGCAGAAAATGTTAGAAGAAAAAGAGTATGAGTATGAATATGAACATAAATATAAATAAGAATATGAATTGGAGTAAGAACCATTTGGCATAGTAATTGATTCTGATATTGAGTTTGGAACACTTTAATTGCGGGCGCCATTGTTTAGTTATGATGTGTTTGTTTTCAGTTGTCATTTACAGCTTTTGTCTGCCTAGCTCTTTTTTTGTTTAATCCTGTGTGTAGAAAGTTTGCTGCCAAATGATTTGTTATTTTTTATTTTGTTGATGGCCATTACATCATTTCAAATGGGTGCTATGGGGTGTGGGTTTGCTTTGACCCTATTACAGTTCAGTAGAGATGGATGAAATATTTCAGGCCAAGATTCAAAGTCATGGTGAACTTTTCTGTTCATGTTAGCAGAATAGGGCTGGTATTTTCCCCCAATTCCCACCCAGCTTTTAAAGTCATTTAGAAGCCATTCATTTTGCTGTGCTCACTTAAACATTGCCATGGTCTCAATTGTTTGATTAGTGACTAACATAATTCTGTTTGACCATATAAATAAAATACAAGAATATTAACAGCTACAGAAACATTGGTTCACTATTGTATTTCTGTCTTTTCTATAGGCCCATGCCAAAGTGTGGCATCTTTATAATGACAATTTTCGTCCTACTCAAAAAGGCCAACTATCAATTGCTTTAAGTTCTCACTGGATAAAACCTCAAAACATGACCGAAAAAAATATAAAGAATTGTCAGAAATCTCTCGACTTCGTGTTGGGCTGGTTTGCTAAGCCTATATTTACTGATGGAGACTATCCTCAGAGCATGAAACGTTATCTTTCCTTGACATTACCAGAATTCACTGATTCAGAAAAGAACTTAGTCAGAGGAACAGCTGATTTCTTCGCTCTTTCTTTTGGAGCCACATTAAGTTTTAGTCGTGTGGAAAAAGACATGCTGTTCCAGCAGCATCAAACTCTGAACCTGAGGCAGCTACTTTACTGGATAAGCAGGGAATATAATCCATCACAGATCTTCATTGTGGAAAACGGTTGGTATGTTTCTGGAAGTACAACGACAGATGACGCCAATTATATGTATTACCTTAAAAATTTCATACTGGACACATTAAAAGGTAAGGTTGCCTTTGGCATTCTGGTCAGGATACATTAATTAAGCCACTTATAATGTTTGAGCGAAGCATTTTTCATATGTCAATTAAATAAATTCTACTTATTACATTAATGAACAGGTATTTCCATGCAGAAGGTTTAAGCAGTAGGTAGTGGTTTTCCTTTTTTTTTCTTTCTTTCTTACTTAATAAGTTATTTTCTTACCCTGTTTTCCCCAAAATAAGACATCCCCTGATAATAAGCCCAATCGGGTTTTTGAGCGCATGGCAATAAGGCCAAGCCCTTATTTCAGGGTTCAAAAAAATGTAAGACAGGGTCTTATTTTCGGGGAAACACAGTATGTTTCCCCGAATGTATGTACAGTATGAAAGGAGATACGGGAAAATATGGGAAGATTACAACTGAAAGGCCATATAAGCTGAATTCCTTGGAAAGTTCCATACATGAGGGGAAATATTTGAATGTGAGAAATCTTGATTGGATGAGATTGCAATCTTGTTCCAAAAAGAAAAGATTTACCATTTATCATTGCAAAATCATTTTCTGAACAAGAACTGATATTATCTAAAAGGTTGAATCATGGCAACTGGACCAAATTTTATTAATCTCAGATGTTTCGTTGCACATTTCATCAGTGAAAAAAAAAATAGGCAGAGAGTCAGACAGTCAACTCTTGTCACACCAACTTCAGGGGTTTCTTTCAAAATTGTATAGCGATATATCAATGAAGACTCAGTAAGACTCAATATGCAGCTGTACATCAGTTACAAATATACCTATTTATACTTCTTTGAAAATGAACTCAAGTGTTGGTAAATACATCAGGAGGAAAAATTATTTTTTATTTTCAAGTAACAGCTGAACTATATCATTTCCCTGTGGAAAATTGAGTTTGCTATACACTGGTATCAGGTTGTATTAATTTTTGTAGCTCTTGCTAAATTGTGGTACATTTATAATTCCAAATTCAATTAACACTTGTTTACTATTGCAGTTTATAACTTGCAAACTTATAATAAAACAGACAAGATATACACATGCACACTACTTTGTGTGCATTTTAGATGTTATAGTAGGGGGATTGCAGGAAAAGAGCCTATATTTAAAAAGGTTGAGAAACTATGTCTGCATATATTGCATCTCTGTTTTTGCTGTCTTGAATAATTTCCATACTAATGACTTGCATCATTTTCTTAGTATCACTCAGCCATTGTTGAAGTGATATTATTGTAATAAAGCCTACCCATATTTTAAATTCAGTATTTCTTTTGTTGATTTCTGTCAGCCCATCAAATTGGCTTCTATTCTGTTTCTTTTCTTTTCTTTTTTTTTATTCTAGCCTATTTAACCCTCCAGCTGTTTTTGAACTGCAACTCTAAAATCTTCTGGAAGGCTCTATTAAGCCAAAGCCTTTACTGCAAAACAGATGTAACTGTTTAGAAGTGCACAGTGTTTAATGAACAGAGAAATTAGTTCTGTATTTATTGTTTATTCTTCAGCTATCAGATACGATGGAGTTGCTGTGATGGGGTATACCGTTTGGTCCCTCATGGATGGTTTTGAATGGTTCAGAGGCTACGTTCGACGGGGCTTATTTTATGTTGACTTTCAAAGCCAGGATAAAAAAATGATAATGAAATCTTCAGGTTTGTTTTACCAAAAGCTGATTCAAGACAATGGTTTCCTCCCAACACCAGAAACCCAACCTTTTAAAGGAACATTCCCCTCTAATTTTGTTTGGGGGGTTACAGAAAATTTTCTTCAGGTAAGACAATTGAGAAACCAAATGAGATTTTCTAGTCTTTCTTTAGTGCTAATAGGTGATGATTTTGTCTGATTCAATACAAGCATTTTATAATCGTACCAATTAGATGGAATTCTCTGATAAATCTCTTCATAAATAACACCTCTGTCTCTGTTTCATATGGGAAATATCTATACACATCTAGAGATCAACTACAAAATTTATTATCTTTCAGCTTTTGTTATTTCCCTACTGTACAGGAAAATTTTGTTCCCTCCTAAGGAACCCACATGTTAGTATTTGTAAACCGCCCAAGTCACATTAAGTGTGATGAGTGGTATAGAAATCTGATAAATAATAAATAAACCAATGGACAGTTTAACATTTTCTTACAAATAGATATGTTGGCAGAAATATGGAATAAACTCAGAGATGGTCATACGTTTGCAAAAAAAAAAAAAAAAAGATACAATTTTCAGTTGCCTTTGCGATAATATTAGCTTGTTGGTTGCTTTTTCTAATTGTGACAGATTTAATTCCTTTCTCCCTCTTTGTTTCTAGATAGATGCAAAACGATCTCAGTTTATTGACCCTAATATTTATACATGGGGATTTCACCAAACCAAGAATCACCTCAAAATTGATGGAAGTGGTGTTCTGAAACGGAAGCCTCACTGTGTTGATTTTTATCATGTTAGACTCCAGATTTCTTTACTTCAAAAAATGCATATCACACACTTTCATTTTTCACTAGTGTGGCCTTTGATCCTCCCTCTTGGCAATGAGACAAATGTAAACCAAACACTTCTATTTTATTATCAGTGTATTATAAATGAACTGATCAAAGTCAACATCACTCCCGTAGTTGCTTTGTGGCAATCTGGAGCTCCGAATCAAGGGCTCCCTTTTTCACTGGCCAGCAAAGGAGGATGGGAGAGCCAACATACTGTGGAAGCTTTTGTTGAGTATGCTCAGTTCTGTTTTAAAAACTTTGGACATCATGTCAAATTTTGGATCACCATGAATGAACCCAGTGTGAAATACCTGACATACAAAGCTGCACATAATCTCTTGAAAGCTCATGCCAAAGCATGGCACTTGTATGATAAAAAATTCAGAAAGATTCAAAATGGTAAAATATCAATTGCCTTACATGCTGACTGGATTGAGCCTGCCAGCCCCTTTTCAAAAAAGAGTGAGGAAGCAGCCAGGCGAGCTTTGGAATTTGACATTGGCTGGCTGGCAGAGCCAATCTTTGGGTCTGGTAATTATCCAGAAGTGATGCGACAGTTGCTTCGCCAAAAAAATGATCTAGGTTTTCATAATTCTCAGTTACCTTATTTCTCAGCAGAGGAAAAGAATCTAATATATGGCTCCTTTGATTTTTTTGCTCTGAGTCACTATACCACAATTCTTGTCGGTTCCGAAATAGACATTTCCAAAAAGTATGATCCCCTTCTTGATATCCAGATGGTAAAAGATTCAACTTGGCTGGAATCACCCAGCCAAACTCCAGTGGTGCCCTGGGGACTACGGAAGCTTCTCAATTGGATTAAACATAAATATGGCAATATCCCAATTTATATCTTAGCCAATGGAATCGATGATCAGAAGAATCCGTCCTATGACAAGTTAAGGATACATTACCTGGAGAATTATATTAACGAAGCCTTAAAAGGTAAGGATCTTGTAAAAAAAAACCTAAACCATGTGTTTTGCTGCATTGGAACAATGTGTGTGGGAAAGACAGAGAAAAATATACTAGCACTGTGGCTTCAGATTATAAAGTAAATAAAAACTAAGGGTGTACAATGGCTTGAAGGCTAGGCAAGGAATTCCTGGTGCAAACAGCATCTGTTTGCAAGTCCTTAAACCAAACATGTTTTCTAGGATTACATACTTGGAATAACATTTGGGTCTTCAGAACCAAAGAATAGCAAGGTCTACTGAAAATTTAGTTTTCACAAATACAAAGCAGGGTGAAAATATTTGTGTCTGAGAAAAAATAGAAAAACAACTTTGTTTTTTTACTATGAAACCATTGATTCTAAAGTATATATTTTATCCATGCAGTTAGCTTTTAGGGGTCTTTTTTTGGCTGCATTTGCAATCTCTTGTGCACGTTTTTACCTGTCTGTCATCCTATCATCTTTTCTTCTTCCAAAGTTATACTAAAGTGACATTTAAAAAATTGTATATTGCTTTATCTTCTGTTGCTGTGATGTAGTATGTCTTTTAATCTGTTGCTTTCAATGGCCAGGAAAGTTTTTTAAATTATTTTTTTCCTATGCAAAGATAAAGTAAAAGTAAAATAAGAATAGAGAGGAAAGGGTGATGGTTTTCAGTGTTTGTTCCAAACCAAGGTGAGTTGTTTGAATGTGATTACATTTTGATATTTTTATTTTAATGTAAAAGTAGGCATAGGAAACTTAACATTTGAAAAGTGTGATAAATTTAGCAAAGATTATATTGTTTCTATCACTTCTGTATTGGTCATGACATTTGGTGGGTTACAAACTCAATAGTCAAAAAATGTATACTAATGTACAAATAAGATTGCTGCTAAAACAAATACATCACTAATTTTTTGTTCTTCTGTTCTTTTCTGTGTGTGTTTTTTTTTTTAGCCTACACCTTGGATGATGTTAATCTCCATGGCTATTTTGTCTATTCTTTCAGTGACAGAGGGGATTCCAGATCATATGGCCTCTACAATTACATGATAAACAAGTATGAGGCAAAACCTTCACTGATGTACTATAGGCAGATAATAGACAATAACTCTCCTGGCTCAGAAAACCAAGACCAGCTCTGCCCCAAAGAGCTTCTTCGTTGCCTAGAACGTGAATCTTTGCAACCCAGAAAATTTGTATTGGTGTTTACATCATTCATACTCTTTGCTTTCATTGTTATTATATTTCTGATGGCTTACTACTCCAAGAAGATTGAGAGACGATCAAAATACCCCTATCCAGTTCTTTGCCGCCTTTCACCTGTGTTACTTGGAAAAGTCTGGAAATAATTATGCAGTAGGCTGTAATTACTGTTGCACTGTGTAGGCCATCTAATGCTGTGGTTTTCTGTGGTGAATCATGTTCATGGAGTTTGTGTGATTCCTCTTGGGATTGGTGTTAGTATTTTGACTTTTAGTTCCTTAATATTAATTCCATCTCTCTTCTCCAATAGTTGCTTTGATTCATCAAGGGAGGAGCAGAACATTACCCTTCCTTGCATAATTAGAAAAATGCATAATTCCTTGCATAATTAGAAAAATGCCCATGTCATTGTTCATCTGTACCATGCTGATGGAGATCTCTTTGAGCAGATTGTCTCTTGGTGAGGATGAGATTTGAAATAAATAACTTGTTCAAATGCTGAGGGGAGGACTGCTTGTTCAGTATGCTGTCAGTGATGCCTTCTTTCAATACATTCCCTTTTTCTCCCCTCTTTTCTATTTCCTGTTTTATACTCCAAAACTTGATTCACCTTCTTCGTGCATGAACATGCCTAGTTTTTTTAATGAGCTAATTTTAGTTCCTGTTCTAGGAACTAGGATTTTATTTCCATAATCGTTGTACTCTCCTATTGTTTCCTGATTATGTATCTATTTAGTCACCATGAGAGCCTTTTTTAGCTGGAGGTTTAAAATTAGACTGATGAAGCTATTAATTTAGATATATTATATTTTTAATAATAAACCCCTGGTTATTGAGTTCTCAGGATAAAATTAACACCTTATAAAGTCTTAGACTTGAAGAGCTCAGGGATAGTGCCTCTGATTTTTAGGCAGAAGGACACGTATTCAGTCCATGTATATAGTGTTTGGTCTGAAAGGCTCTTATCAGTACGTACAAATAATATTGTACTAGATGGATAAATGTTAAGTCAATAACTGTGTTCTTGCTGATTCTTAAAATCGAAAGTCAACCTAAAAAAAATCCAGCATACAAGAAAGAATTCTAAAGGCAAGAAAAACCATCATCTTAAAACTGCATTTTCATCATCTATGAATTGATAAGCAGTTGTGAAGGTGCTCAACTAAATTTTCCTATAAAAGAGAAAATTATATAGTCAAATATGAATGTCTGAAGTATCTGATTTTTGTAGAATTTTCAGTTAATTAATTTATGTAAAAAGAGGCAGCCAGGGTAATTTTGCAGCTCATTCTCTTTTTACTTGCTGATGCTGCTCACACTAGTGAAAGAATCTGTTTTATTGGATTTTACATAGGAAAGCTGTAAATAGGGCTGGAGTAAATAAAACAACTGGTAAGCAGTGAAAGCAATATTAGTCAGACAGTAACTGTAAGATTGGATATTTTCAGGTAAAATAATGGAAGTCCTGCCCTAATCATTCCCTTGAAATGAGCCTTGAAAGGAAGAAAGTGGAACTAGCAACCAACAGTTTTAAATCACTCCTAGCTTTTATGTTTTTAAAGTTTATTTTTTCCCATTAGCATTTGGTGCAATCTTTACTCTCATTTGCAGTCATTCTGTGGAGATAGGCGGTAGACAGACAGACAGATATAGGTAAATACATAATTAGATATGGATAGATAGAGATGATAGATAGCATGTGCTCATCCAACCTTTCTCCAATTGACTAATTTACTGTTTACTCCCCAAATTCTCAACTTGGTTGGCAAAATTGCTGTACTCTAATTATAGATGGCAACAATAAACAATTTTACAATAATTTAAATCCCAGAGGACTGGCCAAATAAACATGCATATGATTGTTACAAGTGCCCATAACACTTTGTGTATTCCATTTTGTAAAAGCACACTTTAGATTTTTTTCTGCCCCCCCTTCCCTCCCCCCCCCGCCCCGGGCCCAGTTTTTGCTGCTGTTGACTTCTTTCTCTCTTCTGTTCAATCTGTCCAATTCTCAGAGACTTGTCAGGTCAGAAGTGGTTTGCCATTGCCTCTTTCCTAGGGCTGAGTCCTAGGGTGGAGAGAATGACTGGCTGAGGGTCACTGACCTGAGGATTTTGTGCCTAAGGCAGGACTAGAACTCACAGTGTCTCAGTTACTAACCTGATGCCTTAACAAGTATATTAAAAAATAGGTTTTGCCAGTTTTGAACATTCTTAGTACCAGATACTTCAAATAATCCTGTTAGACGCATTTTCTCTTTATATGTAACATACAAAAATTCTATGTGATGAAGTATTTAACAAAGAAGTAGTGATAAGACCGTTTTTTGCCTCTTGCATGGCATAATACATTTCCCATATTTCATTGCATTTGGGGAATCTAAAATGTGGCTATTGTAGTCTGCGAGCAGATTACATAAAGTATGTTTTCTTAATACAATATATTTAGTGATTTATAAAGAAGGTAAATAATACTTGGGCCCCATCATCCAGTATTTAATCTATATTGTGTAACAGAGATAACTATAGAGAAACTATTTTATTTACCATAACATACAGTATTTCTATTCTTTTCATTCTTGACCAAACCAGCATGCAATAGTTCACAATACAAATACAAAACAATAATAAAATAGAAACATTACACATATAATCTAAAACCTCATTATAATTTCCAAAAGTAATAATTGTACACAAACAATTAAGAAAAGCACAAATCCAATGCTAAAATACAATAAAACAGAATCTTAAAACAATATCTTTCAGTATTGGGTGTGCAAGACAGAAGAGTTTGGGTATAACAATATGATTTTTGTCTCTTAAATCAGGGAGTAGAGATCCAGTCTTTTGAAGAACTGCACCCAATAATAGCAAGTGGTGAACTGGATTCTATAATAAAATATATTATGATTACACTGTAAATGATAATTTGTGTATATGTACATTTCTGCATCATGTGGGGGGGGGAACAGCCCATTGGTTTTGTTTTGCTAGATGAGAATTCTTGTTACAGTGCTAAAATTATCACGAGATGGATTTTAACCTATGTAAACAGTGTTCATCAGTTTTTGCTATTAACAAAAGTTTGAAAGCTTCTATTTTAAATTACACTTTGGTGGGTAGAAAAATGGTTATTTAATGGAAAAACAAGGACAACTGAGATGTAAAGATTATTGTCTGGGTTCATAAACCCCTTTTTTGCCAATTGTAAATTGCACACTATTCCCCCCCTATTATTTATTTAGCAACTGTGAATTTTGCATCTCACTGTGAATGTATCTTGTACAAATAGTGTCTACTATATAAAAAAATGTATAAAAAGTGTAAAGTCATAATCTGAATAGTTTTGCAATCACCACCCGTTGTTGCTGACTCTGCTTTGAAAATTCTACTTCATTCATGTCCTTTTTAATTGTTCTAATAATGTCAAGTTTAAGCTCTCTACAAGAATCTGAACTACTAATGGTCAAGGGAAATTCATGGGAATTAAGTATAGAAAGAAATTCAAGGTGGATTGGACTTAGATCTCTTGTGGCTGCGTAGGGACTCATGACTGATAATGAGTTTGACCCCTCCCTCGGGTTTAGCTTGGTCATGTCCTACAAATAACCTGTACATTATTTCTACTTTCCTGAAACCTATGAATGTGATATGACTGTGCAATCATTTTAGAAAATTCCAATTATGTTTGTCTTACTGTATTTTATGGAATGAATGGTAGCAGAGAATATATTTGCAAAGTGAACCAAGTATTTTTCTTGTTTATTATCTAATAAATTGAATTACATTACTTTAGTTCAGTAGTTCCATATCTTTTTAAAAACAATTTGTTTATTTACTATTTTTGATTCAGCTAGTTTTTATTTTTGCATATGTTTAATATATAATATTTGGGAATGGATAGTCTTATATGAAGAATTTCAAAGGGTAGGTGAAGTGTGTCCTGATCTGAAATTTTAATGCTTGAAAGTCCTAATTCGTTTGATCCTGCATCCTCATCAATTTAATTTCTCTGGAAGGCTAGACATATAGCGGAACCCCTTAAAAGATGGCAAATTATGGGAAAATTCATGTAGGTTGAAGGTTCTATTCAAATATATATTTTGAAATATTCTAGACGGCCAGGAAAATTAAGATAAATTTTAGACAGCAGTTTGGATTTGAGCAATACATAAATCTATAGCTCAGTTTATAATCCTGAAGTTCTTTAAAAAGGCCTCCCTAAACTAGATCCAGTAGGATTTAATACTGTGGCCCAGTTTACCTCTGATCTGAATGGGGGATCTTCTGGTTTATATGGGCAAAAAAATGAGAATAAATGAGAGCGTTTTTCTGAGAGCAAATCATAAATACAGATGTCAGTTTTTAAAGTAAAGCTAGAATTGATGAAAAAGAGATAAAGTTACTCTACTTATTCTGCCCTGCCAAGATACCAATATTGGGGTTGGGAGAAATAAAGTTGTTTTTAGGAAGAAAATGGCATCCCTAAGAGATAGAAATTAATATAGATGGTCCTTGACTTACAACAGTTCATTTAGTAACCATTCAATGTTATAATGTTAGCATTGAAAATTATAATGTTAGCATATAATGTTCAATGTTAGCATTGAAAAAAGTGACTTATGCCCTTTTTCTCACTTACAACCTTTGTGACATCGCCAGAGTCATATGATAAAATTCAGACATTTGCAACTGACTTATATTTATGATGGTTGCAGTGTCCTGGGGTCATGTGGTCACTGAGCTGTGGTGGCATAGTGGTTAGAATGCAGTACTGCAGGCCGTTGTTGACTGCCGACTGCCAGCAGTTTAATCCTCACTGGCTCAAGGTTAACTCAGCCCTTCATCCTTCTGAGGTCAGTAAAATGAAGACCCAGGCTATTGGGGGCAATATGCGGACTCTGTAAACCACTTAGAAAGGGCTGTAAAGCACTATGAAGTGGTAGGTAAGTCTAAGTGCTATTGCTATTGCTATTTTGTGATCTTCTGACAAGCAAAGTCAATGTGGAAGCCAGATTCACTTACTAACAACTGTGGTGGTTCACTTAACAACTATGGCACAAAAGGTCGTAAAATGGGGCAAGATTCACTTAACAACTTCTGACAAAAAATTTGGTCTCAATTGTGATCATAAGTTAAGGACTACCTGTACATTCAGAAGATATTTGGTCATACATTATCCCAAAGGGGCTTTTTTCAAGAGGCAACTGGACTTTCTGGTTTTTCTTTGAAGATGTTTCACTTCTCATCCAAGAACCTTCTTCAGCTCTGACTGGTTCTTTTTCAAAGAAAAACCAGAAAGTCCAGTTGCCTCTTGAAAAAAGCACCTTTGGGACAATCATGACCTGGATAACTGAGAATCTCCATAGACATTTGATCATACATTAGTTCGTTAGTTACCATGTTTCCCCGAAAATAAGACCCTGTCTTATATTTTTTTGAACCCCGAAATAAGTGCTTGGCCTTATTTTTGGGGAGGTCTTATTATTTTGAGGCGCGTGGAGCAAGATGGGGGTCCTCTTGCTATCTTACCTGATTTCCAGCTCTGTGTTTAAATATTTTTGGGGAGGGCTTATTTTCAGCAGAAGCTTATTTTAGTGCATGCGCTCAAAAGCCTGATTGGGCTTATTATCAGGGGATGTCTTATTTTCGGGGAAACAGGATAGGACATTCTGTCATAAACTTCCTGTGATTGCCTTATGTTGTTTCCCAGCAAAAAGCTGCATAATGTTGCTGTGATATTCACAAAGAAGGAGTCATAAAGTCAAAACGGTCACAAGTGTGTGATCACAGCCCTGCGTGTTTTGCATGTACAGCAGGGGTGAAATGCTCCTGGTTTGGGCCGGTTTGCCCGAACCAGTAGTAAAAAAGGCTACTGGTTCGCTGAACCAGTAGTAAAAAATATATTAAAAAGTTCCGATAATCAGGTGAGTGACACAAAATCGTTGGAACTTTTTAAAAAAAAATTTAGCATTTTTTTACTACCAGTTCTCCAGAACAGGTAGTTAAAAATGCTTTAAAAAGTAAAAAAAAAAAGTTCAGAAGATCGTGTGTTGCTCAGCTGATCGTCGGAAATTTTTTTTTTCCTTTTTAGGCATTTTTTTACTGCCGGTTCTCCGAAACCAGTAGTAAAAATGCTTTTAAAAAGTTTTTAAAAAGGCTCCGACAATCACAGCTGAGCTGTGCAATCGTCAAAGCCTTTTTTTTTTCTTTTAAAAGCCTTTTTTTTACAAAGTATTTGGGCAAATTGGTTGTAAAAAATGGTTTCAAAAGGTAATAAAAGTCTGACGATCACAGCTGAGCTGCTTCATCGTCAGAGCCTTCTTTTATTTTAAAAAGCATTTTTTTACAACCTATTCTAGGTTGTAAAAAAATGCTTTTAAAAGTTAAAAAAAAGATCGCACACCACAGCTGATCACCCCCCTTGGGCGCACTGTTCTACTTACCCCATGCCTCCTTTTGGCATGCACCATGTGCGCGCACACCTCGCATTTGGTGGTTTGGCGTGCAGCACGCATGCACAGCCAGCAAACCAGTAGTAAACTGGTTCAGATTTCACCACTGGTGTACAGTATTGCAATGCATGTACTGTTTATGGCATGTAAAGTTTATAGCTGCATCCTAGACTGCAGAAGTTTATCATTTGCTTGAGCTGTTGCTATGAACAGAGCAGAACAATTTACAAGTGAACCTCTTATTGTTGGGAAATTGTGTTGCGAACAGAAAATATAAATACCTTTCCTTTTGAGAACACAGTATAAGCTAATGATTAAAAAGGATGGAGGGAAAGGTGAGGGATTCTTGCTTTTTTTCCCAGAAGCTTCTGCAGAGTTTCAAATGTACACAGTTCACATTCTTGCTTTTTTAATATGCCTATTCATTATCTGCATGTCTTGTTAGGTTGGACTTGTATGGAAATTCTCTCTTTGATTCTCAGTGACGGGTGTAGCTGAACCTCGAGTAACGTATATTCTCAGCTGTTGGAAAACGTTTTGGCATAATTTGAGTGACAGTTTCTGCTAGATCAGGGGGAAAGTAAAAGAAGAAGAAAAAAACACAAAAACTTCTGGTGTGTTACACACAAAGCACATAGAATAATGTATTGTTTATGCAATGTGGGCAGCTACAGTTAAAGTTCAGTTCCACTTGAATTATTAACGCAAGTCATAGTGGTAAATTTGGCTTTATCTCTCTTTTTTTTAAAAAAATTGTTGAACATTTGATTCTTGGCTGTTTTATGCATTTCTTCACCTGTTTTTTTTTTTTTTTTTTTTTTTTTTTTTTTTTTTTTTTTGCCATAAGGGAATTCATACCAGGGAGGCTTGATAAGCTTATGGTATGTTTCTCAAAGATGAACTATAAAAGATTCCATGTTGATTTGATTTTGATGTTATACCAAATCCAGGCTCTTTTGTTTTCATGTTTATTTTTTTTTCTACATCTGTTTTTCTTTTGCTTGCTTGTAGAGCTTAGAGCCCTATAGCCTCACACTATACCACTGTAGAGGTTTGCCTCCCATTGTTATTTCATTGTATCTTAAAAAGCAAAAGAATTTTGCAGTAAATCTTGAAATATATTTGGCACCTCCATTAGAATCCATAATGGGGAAAGCAAAATCTAGATCAAGCCTATAGAGCATATGGCTGCAGGCTGCTGTGTGTAGCCCGGAGGCATTTTCTAAACATTCAGTGAATTCACCACTGTTTAATGTTGTTGCTGCAAGTAAGAATCTGCTACCACTGTCTGGAAAAACATGCTGCTAAGCATCTTCAACGCCTTCAGGCTTCACTGACGCCACCAGCTGCAACTGTCAAACAGCTGACTGGTGCTCCAAATGTTCCCTTGTGACCCACAATAATTTTTAATTTATCAATGTGACTTCTACAAATTGGCCGGATCTGATCTAGATAATTTTTTAACCTTCCTATGGATAGACTAAGAGGCTGCACTTACTTTTTAAAATGTCTGCAGTGATCAAGAGTTTTTCACTTTCATTTAACTTTAAAAACATGGCTTTTGCATTAGTGCTGGTTTCATTGGAAAGAATCCGATTCGTGTTAGTGCTGCTTTCTGCAATGATTGTATAAACAGGCGATCATTCTGGATTAAACAAGTCAATCCAAAAAGTAGATGACAAAGAAATAATCATTTATACTAATATTTTGGCATTTCCATTAAGCATGCAGGGAGCACTTGCAGTTCACAGAACTGTTCTATTAGCCACATAACTGCCTGTGCTGCTGCATTCTGTACCGGATGGACCTTCTGGATACTCTTCAGGGACAGCCCCATATAAAGTGCATTGCAGTAGTCCAATATGAAGGCGATTAGGATATGAATGTCTTAGCAGGGCCTGCTGATCCAGAAATAGGCACAACTGGTGCACAAGAAGTTGTTGTGCAAAGGCCCTCCTAATCACAGCTACCACCTGCTCATTAAGCAGGAGTCATGGAGCTACAAGGACCCCTATTGTGGACTGCATCTGTTTGGGACAATGCAAACCCTCTTGTACCAAAGATGGTATCGTCCTGGAACGATACCCACATCCAAAGTAGGCTCCCACATCCAAAGCTATTCAGTCTTGCTAGGGTTCAGCTGAAGCCTGTTGTTCCCCATCCAAATATTCACATTCTCCAGACACTGGGGGGGGGGGGGGAGGAGTTCATCGCTTAATGTGCTGGGGTGGAGATATATAAATGGGTACATTAGTATAGTGATGATACCTTACTCCATGGTGAGGACAAAGCAGAGAACCTTGTGGCACCTCACATAGTAGGGGCTGAAGACAGGAATTTTTTTGGTTTTTAATTTCTAACTTTGAACAAAACCTTTTCAAAGTAATTTGGTAAATATTTTGTTTTGCTGTGGTACCTACATACATTTTGAAAAAAGTCACCATGCTTATTTTTCTTCTGATAGACCTGCAGCTCAGATCTGTGTATGTTTAAATAATGGTTGTAGAAAGAACATTTAGATCGGGTGGGTTTTACTTACCTTTACTACTTGTTCGCAACGGGATCACTCGTATCCGCTCGCGTACATGCCATGCTTCTGCATGTGAGCAGAAGTTTCTGCACATGCGCAGATCACTTCTGATGACACCAGGGTCAGTGGGTGGAGCCTCCCGCTGGTTTTACTACCGGTTCTGTAGAATCGGTCCAAACCGGGACCAACCCACCACTGATTTAGATGATGCAACTTGGAAGGTTTTGGGTAATAAAATGGAGAATAAAATTATTAAATGTAAAAAGGAGAATCAAATTCACAAAATCTCCGAAAATGTGCCTGTTATGCGACTGACATTGTGAGCATGGATTCACTTAATCCAGTTTGCCAAGACATGTATATATGAAGAATCGAGCAAATGCTTACTTCCTTATGCATGTATGTAACACAGAGAGCCACAAAGAATCTACCAAGAGTTATGGCTCTATTATGAGATTAGGATACGACTCCAGAATATATAAAATAAATTAAGACAGAAGTAATTTTGAGCACGTGATATAAATGAAACAACACATTCAGGTTTCTGATCATTGACTTGAGGGTCTTGGTTGTGGAATGTACAGGCATAAAACATTGTGTAAAAACTGCAGAGGAATCTCTGTAACCTATTATGCTTTATCAACTTATCATTTTTTTTGTGTAATAGTTTTTGTTTGACCAATGTGCAGCTGATAGAGAAATGATCCGTGTATTTGCAGACACAGCATGTAGCTCCCAGAGTCTTTAGCAAATATATGAGAATCATTTCTCTAGCAGCATGCTGGAACCAGCTTTATCTGCTGAATTTCTCCTTGCCACTCTGGCACTAAAGATATGAGATTTGTCAAGAAAAAGAAATTATAGACAGTCCTGTTTTATAGTCATGGTTCTATTGAATAAAACATTGTGTATCTAGTTTGACTTAAATGATTGCTTAAAATGATAATTGGATATCTCCTGCCAATGGAAGTCCTTCCAAACCCATAAAATCAGATTTGTAAAGGATGTTGGTGGCTGTGTGGGAGGAAAGAAAGGAGTCATATTGATACTCTCAAATCGACAAAAGGACTAACTAAATAAATACATTCAAAGAAACAAAAAAGCCAGGTTGAATTGGGATTTAAACAGTTTGAAAATGATTATACATATTAGGAATACCACAAGTTTTTTGTTTTATGGTAGGTTTACTGTCAAAAAGCCCTGATCCCCACATATTATTTCAAACATCTCTGTTGCTTTTAGAGCATGTTCCTCTTTGGAAAACAATCAATCGTCCCTGAATATATATTAACCAGTGGAGTTTCACATGGCTGCCAAAAATGCTACCAGTTTTTTTTTTCTTTTTTGTTATGTTCTGAGAAATGCAGTACTGTCCTGATCAAGAATTCTGCCCATTATTGGAAATTCAGCCATCGGATAAAAATAGGACTTGCTTCCAAGCTTGGCATTCAGGATCAAGAGAGAAGGCCTCTATTAAGGCAATATGAAAACTGTACATATTGTGGCTGCCTCTTTCCAAAGACCTTTATTAACTTCTTTTCAACTGAAGTTCTTTCAAAGATAGCCCTTAGCAAAAATCAAAAATGGATTATGTGGTTTGAACGCAGAGTAGCATATAGTTTTTGTTACAGAATGGGCTGTTAGTGTTTGTATAGGCTGGAATTTTAAATGAAACATTCCAGAATTATTAGTATTACCTAAATTATACAGCTGCTGAAATGTATATAATATTGCTCGGAGCAATGTTTGCCAATAGCTTTATAAGTTTTTATTAGACTAGCTGCCCAATTCATACCCTCCAGTTCATCTATTTCAGGCAGTTATATTCTTAAGGTGAAGCCACAAATTATAGTTAAATTTTGGTTAAATAAATAAAAAGCAATAGCACAAAGTAGATGTGACAAGCAACGTTCTAATCAACTATAGTTATTCTGAGTTTGGTCAACCCTGTAAAGCTGTAAAATTTGGTTATTTCAACATCTCTTTAAGTGCCATCACATTTCAGCCTGTAACACTTGAGATGTTAGGAAAGAACTACTCTTCAGAGTTTATAAAATCAGTCCTAGCCATTTTCCAAATACTTTTGAGAAAAAATTGGCAAGCTTCTTTTAGCTCTTTGCTATTGTTGTTTTGAAGGAGAAGGCAAAAGATAGGAATTCTCATTTATATGACAAGAGTTAAAAATTTATATGATAGTTAGAAAATTAAGGAGGTGTTACACTTTTCTTGGATAAGAAACATTGCAAGTTTTGAGTTTTGTATTATAAGCCAGGAAATGTCACCCTCAATTTTTAATTTACTCATTCAAAATCAGCTTATAATTGCCTATCCAAAACTGAAATAGAATATAATAGAACTGAAGAAGCTTCTTGGATGAGAGGTGAAATGTTTTCAAAGGAAAAGGAAAAATAGTCCAGTTGCTTTTTGGAAAAAAAGCACCTTTGGGACAACCACGACGGATGGGTTCTACTTACCTTTACTACCGGTTTGCAATGGGAGCGCCCGTGTGCTCTTGCTTTGCTTGCACATGCATACTTCTGTGCATGTGCAGAAGCTTCTGCGCATGCGCAGATCATTCATGATGACGTCCGGGTAGGTGGGCGGAGCCTCCCGCTGCTTTTACTACCAGTTCGCAAGAACCGGACTGAACTGGGAGCAACCTACCACTGAACAATGACTTGGATGATTGAGAATCTCCATAGACATTCAACTATCCAAAAGTTATCTGAATAAATGATCAGTCTCCTCTGAACTTGGTTGAAAGTTTGCCTGTACTAGAGATTTTAGTGTTGGATCTCAAATATTGTCCTATAGATTTTGAGGGGATTATTCTAAAGTGGAAAGTTTGAAAATCTAAACTGACATTACATTCCTAAGCTATAGGTACTGATTTCAGTACATCTCATCAAAGTAATAATCTTGTAAAGTTTTGTTCCATTAATAAAGGAGCTACAATCTTCATTGGAAACTATTGTTTTGGCTGACTCGGCAGGCCACTGTAAATAATTGCCAGATTGTAATTACTTGAGTTAATATTCTTGTTTCCTGACTGCTATTCTCTTGTGACTATGTACTTTTTAATAGTCCTATAAATACCATAAACCAGATTTCTCCAGCTTGTTGCCCTCTGGTCATGTTGGATTTAAACTGGACATTTCTTTCCAACAGGAAATCCAACACATCTGAAGGTACTAAATTAAGCTAAGGGAAGAATCCTCAATTCTTTTACACGTGTCTGTTTACAAATAGTGTGAATGCTGAAACAGGCAGAGTTCTTAACACGAGACACATAAGAAATTAGAAATTATTATCTTATAAAGATAGTAAATGCAGTTAATTTAAGCTAGGGTATATTGGGGTCTAACAGAGTGAAAATAAATGCCAAACAGGTGAATTGTTTTTCGAGAACATTTTATATTCCGAACTTCTTTTTGTATAGTAGTATCTATCTATAAAGAGATAGATGTAAATATATACACATATTATACATAATAAAAGATATACAATATTTATATTGTATAATAATAATTACATATTAACACTTTGCAATAAGCTTCCCAGAAGCTTTTAAATATCAAAACTATACAGGACATAAGTTTACTTTTAAAGTCAGAAAGAAGAAGCAGTGAAAAAAGGATTCTTTAGGGAAGGCAATCTATAAATGTGGACCACTTTGGTATGTAACAAATCCAAATAATGGCAGAATTTTCCAAGCAGCTCTTCTATAGCTGGCATGCAAACAAAGATGTAAATCCAGTGGTTGTCAGGTAAACATGTCTTTTTATACACACAGGTTCTCCATCTTTCAGATTTTTGTTTCTGGTCCCTCAGCAATCAGAGGCTGAAAAGAATTTCGGATATTAGCCACTTCAGCTAAACACAGATGTCCAAAGCCTTTATTGTACCAGTCTAATGAATGACCTCTGAAGGAAAACAAAGAGAAAGTATTATGTCAAATTACCAATTTCTCAGTCTCACCTGAACATAAAAAGAAATTCTTTGCAGATTTCTGACAATAGATACACCCATAGATCCTGTGCAGAAATTTCCAGACATTGGAAATGGGCCAGATTTGCCATTAGAGTTCGTTTTGTGCCTGCAGATTTGCAGTAAAACATAGGTCTTTTCTGTATAAGTGGCCCTGTATCAATTACCCAAATCAGTGCAGGTGTGCATATATTGGAGAGGGAGGAAACATTTGTAACTTCTAACTTGCTTGAGGTTATATATTTTTCAAATGCACTTTTTCAATTATAAATCTGACATAGCAATTGCTTAAATCTGAGTACTGATCTCTTCGATCATAACTGTTTAAAACTAAATTAAGAAAATAATTTGGGAAGAAACAGCCAACTACTAGAATCAATCATGAAATGACATAATTCAGAACGCTGATCCAAGGCTAGTCAGCTACATACATAGTATTACTGTAGAGTATATTCTATTGGATTTAATGAATGTATTCTTGAGTAAAGAGTCATAAGATCAATGTGTATATTTTCATTTCCAGCTAAAGGATAAACGTTCTTTTAGTAATTATACTGTCCTACTTATATTGCCAAACAATGCTCAGGAATGCTAGTTGTGCAAAAAGATTGCTGACAAAGATGTTGGCATTGATCTTTATAGAACTTACTTGAGGTCAATCCTGCAGATGTGTGTCAGTCGAGATTTTCCAGAGCCACAAGGTTCTATCAAATATTGGGAATCCAGGACAACCGCTCGCACATCCCCCATCAAAGGAGTTTCATCGTGTTCTACAGAGATAGCCACTAGCACGCACATCCCCTTAGGCAAATCTGTCCTCCAGGCCCTGTTTAGATGGGGTTTTAAGAAGAAAATGATAATTGGAGGGGCATCACTGCAATAAAAATAATGGCGAGTATGTTTGTTTTCCAGCCTTTCCCAAACTACGGCTGTTCAGATGTGATGGGACTCATTTCTCAGGACTTTTAATCAGTCAGCCTCAAAGCTGATGGGATCCTCTGTATCTTAGAGTCTCATCAGGTCTGGAAAGTGGAGGGCACAAAGTTATGGAAAGTTGCTGAATTATTTTAAGTGTCCTTAAATATACCGTGACCAGAGGTGGTATTCAGCAGGTTCTGACCAGTTCCGGAGAACCGGTAGCGGAAATTTTGAGTAGTTCGGAGAACTGCTAAATACCACCTCTGACTGGCTCTGCCCCCATCTATTCTCTGCCTCCCGAATCCTAGCTGATCAGGAGGAAATGGGGATTTTGCAGTAACCTTCTCCTGGAGTGGGGAGGGAATGGAGATTTTACAGGATCCTTCCCCTGCCATGCCCACCAAGCCATGCTCACCAAGCCATGCCACACCCACCAAGCCATGCCCACAGAACTGGTAGTAAACATTTTTGAATCCCACCAGTGACTGTGACCATATGTTATTTATTATAAAGGACAGTCTTTTATTTCAATAAGCTGTCCTTCAGATTTATTTATTTTTCAAAAACTCACATTTGTCCTTTATTTTGGGTTTTATTGTACGAATGGTACCATTCATGTGAAAAGTATGGAAACTGAACTGTCTTTTCAAAATTAATTTACATATACAATTTGATTTTAGATATTTTTATTGGAATATGTGTTTTTGTAACATTTTCCTTGGTTTTGCTCTTCAATGTTCCTTTGTAAAGCAAAGTTATAAGCATAATTAAAAATTACTTCCTTATGAATTGCTTTCAAATTTGTTCCTTTTTCATGTATGTCCTTGATTTTTTCAAGGAAAATATAGTTACCGTATTTTAGTATAATATAAATTCATTTAATAATTATTATGGAAAATATGTATTTTATTGCATAATGTCCTTTTCAGGTTGTTTCCTCTATTTGTCTCACACTTCTATACCCATATTAAGAATGATAATAGATACACTTCTTATTTCTTTAGTGATCTGTTATGTGAATATTTTTTTACACAGTCATTTGCTTCCTGTCAAAATGAATTATTTTCCTGGAAAACAACAGCTATTCTCAAGGGAGTAGAGAAAATCCAAAAACTTGAGACAGCTGCATTGATGTTATTTATGACAATATAGATTAAACAATACGTTTTGTCAGACACCTGGTTTGAGTAGCTAACAGGATTTTATGGGAACACTCCAAAATAATGCATAGATTACACAATGTCTTGATTTTAAAATAAATTGGAAGAAAAATTAATCAATGAAGCCCCAAAAGAGATGACCATACATAACAGAGGAAGCACAGATATAGACATATGCTGGTATCAGCCTTCCCTAACTGGATGCATTCCCGAGATTGCTACTTTTTATACTGAGAATTGTTGGAGTTTAGGTCCATCTGGAGGATAACAGCTTCAGAAAGGCTATGTTGGACTGTAAGTTAGCCATTATATTATAATTAGTTGCTTCTTTCTCTAAATTACCTGAGAACTAAAAAATCTCTAGTCGGATGGGGAGCCATACTATTCAAAACATATTGATAGATCTCCGTCTGCTTATCCAAGGTTTCTATTATTTTCCACTGTAAGAAATCCTCATCCCAAAGATGCCTTTCTCTTAACACACGGTTCAAGACAACTGATGGAGGAGCCTCGACTTCTACAGATGCCTTCCATAGTCTTAATGGATTTCCATCTCCAACCTCAATGAAATGGAAAAGAAGAGATTGCATGTTAAGCATACAGCTGAGATACAGGTTAGAAGGCACTGAAACACTATTGTGACCCACTAATTTCTCTCTCCATTTAAAGCTATGTTGGGTTAGGAGCAGACATTTTCTAGTACCAGTTAAGTGTGGGATCCCTGAATTAAGGAACTAATTGAAATGTGAGAATTTAATTCCAGGAAGCAAATCAATTCCATGACAGCTTATCTCAGGCCAAGATATGACATGGATCTGCAACTGGAAACACAAGATAAGCAGAACAAGCATGGTCATTTAATCACCCTTCAAAGTTATGATGGCCTTAGGAAGGAAGCTTTATGGCCTGTAAAATACTTCTGGCTGTCACAAAACATATTAGCGGGTCATTTGACTGCATTGGCAACCAGCTCACATTTGCAACCAATTGCAGTGTCCTGCAGTCACATGACTGTGATTTGTGACTTTTTTTGGCCACTTGCTAACAAACAAACAAAAAAACCTTTGGGAAGAATGAATTCAGATTTATGACTATGTGATTCACTTAATAACGGCTGTAAAAACAGACACATGGTGCCTTGACTTACAACTGCTATGAATTATGATTGAACGTCTAGTCCCAATTGTGCTTGTAAATTGAGACTATCTGTAGTGAACATGGAGAAATTGCAAATATATCAGCTAAGTCAGGATCACTTTTCTTATTGAGCCTTAACCAGTGGTGGGTTGCTAGCGGCAATGGCGGGAGGCTCCGCCCGCCCACCCAGACGTCTTTGCACATGTGAGTGCCCACGAGCGAACTGGTAGCGACAGGATTTGAAACCAACTACTGGCCTTAACTCTACATTTTCTAATCCACAATGGCAACATCAAAGGGCATTTCCAAACAAGGTTTAATATTGTACCATTTTGCAGCCTTGTTTATGTAATTGTACACAGGAGCTGAAAGACATCATACCCCACTAACAAGGTACACGTGTCTTCCATTAAAAAAGCATTAAAAAACTGCATCAAAAGTTTGGTTTAATAATACAGAAGTCCTATATCTGAAAACACCTAAAATATTTTTTTGGGAGGGGGGGGAGATAAAATATGGTTTTTAAAATGGCATATTTTAAAAAACCCATTTCAGTGTACAGAATGGATAGTGTTTTTCAGTAAAGATGGAAACTATTGTTAATCAAAGTTACTGTGCAGAAGTAAACACATTATTTTGGTTTCAAAATTACTTTTTTGTAGCAGAGGTCTGTATTTTCCATGCTGGAACAAGTGACCCATCCTTTGAATTTGTCCTTAGCATCTTTACAAAGATTCTGTATTAGACTTTCTATGTAGGTCTGGTAATTCCCATTTTCTTCATCCATTTGTTTGCCTAGATCCTCCAAAGTTGGAGAATGTACTTCAGCCTCAATGTAAGAGTTCCGAGACTGGCAAAACATCTCATGGGGAATCTGCTCCAAAGAAAAGGAGGATAGAGGAAAAAATAATGTTATTATTGATTTACTTACTTTGACTTCTATGTTGCACCATTTCCAAAACCTCTCAGTGTCTTGCAAGTAATAACATGAAAAAAATCAAATACATCCACAAGGTAACCCCAATATGTAACAATCCTTCAGACATGGGGCATGGAAATTTACTAAATTCACATTACTAAAAATGCTTAAACAGAGGGCCCATGCAAATGGTATCAAATCTGGGACCCTTAAGCTTTCTCAGCAAGTTTTCAGGGACTATCTGTATATATATAATTAACTCTTTTAAACTTTCCATACTTCCTATCAAGATTACATGAACTCCAGCCAATTATGTCTTTCATAGTTTCCCCCTTCATTCTGACTCACTTCTTTCATATATTTGTTTTGTGATTGTATTCATTCTCTTTATATGTTCAAACTACCTCAATACATTTCTTCCATACCGACTATGGGTAGTGGAGGAGGGTGTGCAAGAGTCATAGTGTGATGCAGGAAGAGTGCATGAGGATGCACAAGGGTACAAGGGGGATATGATAAGACACATTGCAAATTATGAAGAGTGCACAAGGTTGTAGAGATGCATAGTCTGGCTCAAGGAAAGTGCAGTATTGGTCAGGGGGTGCATGGGGATGAGAGGGAGGTGTGTGGAAGGGGTGTTGGCAGGGGTGGGCTTCAAAAATTTTAGGAAGGAGTTCTCTGCCTGGTTGCTGGGTGGGCATGGACATGGTGGGGATGGCCTAGTCGGCCTCCTGCACCATGGTGGGGGGGCATTTTTGTCCTCCCCGGGCTCAGGAGGCTTTTCTTGAGCCTCCAGGAGGGCAAAAATGGCCTCCCCAGGCTCTGGAGGCCCTCTGGCAGCCAGAAACGAGCCTGAACTTTCGGTAGGCCCATTTTTCACCCTCCCCAAGCCTCCATGCGCACCCTGCACTTACCTGCATCCAAAACGGGCCACGTGGGGACTCCTAGGAGGGGTGCGGTGAGGTGGGCGGGGCCTATATACCTATATTCTATATACCTATAGAAATCAAGTATACAAATATATAATGGGAATACCTGGCTTGATACAAATACTTATCAAAAATGATCTTGGTATAGTAATTGATCACAAACTGAATCTCAACCAGTACTATAATGCATCTGAAATCAATTTATGCAGATGTGCCACAAAAATATCCAAAGTAATACACCAACATATTCTAGTATAAAAGCTTAGTGCTTCATGACAGTTTTTCTTAGGAATAATGTTACCTAAGTCTTTCACTTACCTCAAAAAGTCTATCACACTCAGTGATCATGTGTGCCAGTCCCTGAGTAGCTGCCAGATTCTCACTGAGATCTTTCTGATCTGGCTTTCCCGTTGTGTACTTCTTTTGCATTACTCTGCAAGTAAATTCAATGTTTTAAATAAGATAAAAGCAAAGGCTGTTCTTGAGTTGACAGTAAAAACTGAAATGCATATACCTTTTTTTTGGTATCAAGCTGCACACAGTTCAAGGCAATATTCTTCTTTTATCACATTATACAAAAGAAGAAACACCCGGTTTATTGTTGGGGAAAAAGATATGCCTTAACTATTCTCAAAGTACAAAGTAATAAAAAAGCACTTAAAATAGACTCCTTTGTGTATTACACAAGGAAGGTCAGCACTATGGCACCCGTGGGGAAAACAAAAGGCATTAAGGCGTAGTATGAAGTGTGAATCTGACCTCCATGTTCATTCTGCTGGAAAAAAAAATGTTTGGGACCATTTAATGGGGCAAATCAAAGAACAATTTTGCTTTATCTATGAATGATTGCTATTACTATATTAATTAAGCAGCAATAATAGAAAAGCACAGCCTGTTTTGAAAAAGACTGGGTTTTCTCGAGATGAGTACATTTAGTCTTGAACAGGTAATCTAATGTGGGGGGGGGGGAGAGAGGGAGAAGGATGAAATGCAATAAGTAATCTAACAGTATCTTAATAAGCTTATCATTATTACTATTATTGTGACAGATAAAGTGCCCTATATTTGTCAGAATTGTCACTAGGGATTTGCTCCATAGCAACTCAGGATAAGGTCTTCTGTTGAAACCATACTCCCTTACTCCTAATTCACAATATATATGCTTATATTCTTGAGCAGTAATAACAGTCAATTTGCCAAGGGGAGACTCTGGCGAATATAAACACCACTTCAAACATGATTGAATATTGGACAATAATGGAATTACTTTCAAGCCCAGAATGGAAGAATTAGAGATAACTAGTAAACAATCCCCACCGTGGCGAGCTTTCTTTCTTGATGATGTTGAGATGAAAAAGAGAAGGGGCCAGACACACTGCTATATTCATGGAAGTCATTTGATTCTCTTCCACAGAGGTGACATCATTCAAGAAGCAGAGCAAGGTCTGCAAAACCTCCCGATTTTCATCTGACATCAGCATTATGGCAGCCTGAACTGCCCGAAGCTGTTGTTCTTTTGGAACATCTGTAGAAAAAAAAGGTGCCGTTTAATGAAACTTGATTCTAAGTACAAACAGGATCACTAGAAAATCATGCGGAATTTAATCTCCCAATCAGGGAAACTTTTCTTGTTCACATAGAAAAAAACTCTGCATGTTGTTTATTATTTTATTTCATACATTATTTTATTTCATACATTATTTTATGTCATTATTTGAGCAAGACCCAGTAGCCTGGTTAGTCTATAATGCTAAACCGTTGTTTCGGATTTACAAGCAAAATCAAAACTAAGACAAAATTAAACCATGTTATGGAATAGTGTAATGTTTGAACTGCTCCATATAGCTTAGAAAATATATGTCTCCCTACTTTTGTATGAACTAGAAGTTCCCTTAGTCAAATTAGTTGGCTGCATTATGTGCTAAGATCTAGAGCAAAGATATATGGCTTTTATCTGGTTGGTTCAGGATTAGAGGATTATCCTGGTTCAAAACTGAAAGGGATTTAATCGTAGAGACAACCTTTAGTTTAGCATATAATGAAAGATAGCATATTTTAGATCGGATATAATGAGATAGTATCCTGTAAAGGGACTTCTATAACATATTCAGATAGTCCGAGCTTTCTCCAGCGTTATCATCTGCCAGTGGAATCAACACTACTTATGGAACAGAGTCTCACGTATGGAGACACAGTCCTTGAAGCAGAACTGGGGCATGCATGGAGTGATATAGAGAGAGATCAAGAAAAATTCCCATCCTGTTAGCATAAGATCCCTTGAACCAGGAGATTCCTTCCTATTTCTTTTCAGTTTCCATGTATGTATGTATCAGGGGTGGGTTCTACTTACCTTTACTACTGGTTCGCATTGCGCTCGCGCATGCGTAGAACACCTATGATGAGGTCTGGGTCAGTGGGCGGAGCCTCCCGCCGGTTTTACTACTGGTTCTTGCGAACCGGTCCGAACCGGGGGCAACCCACCACTGGTATGTATGTATATATAGATATATTTGCCCTGGGGAAAATATCCATTATGTGTTATTTCAGAATATCATTTTGAATTTAATCCTATGTTAAGGCTCTTATATATAGAAACTGTTTATTGCCTTGTATGTAAATGCTCTACATGTAATAGTGCAATTAAACTGCATTATCCAGCAAATTTACATTCTCAATGTTTTGACATCTACTGCTCTATTGAACAGCAACAGCATTTCCAAACAGTGTTCTCTAAATATGTTGGATGATAAATCCTCTAATCTCTAGCATGGCCACAAGGTATATTCTTTAGTACCATATTCATGTACTTATTAATATTTTTTTATATATTTAAAGTGCTGATGCCATTGAGATTCTGAGTAAACTATATGACGATTATTCAGGCGTTTGCTGTTAGATTTCATTAGAAACTTGGGGAGCTCTGGGAACTGCAAAAGAAGACTCTTTAAAAGATTGAAAGACTTTAATATTCCATAACTATTCCCTAGCCAGATGAAACAAATTCAATACATACACTGATAGATGTGGAGAAAAGTTTCTCCCAGCTTGCTCGTGAGAAGAGGTTCAGGCAGATCTCTGAAAAACTGCTTCACCATATCTGCTACATCATATGCAGACTGGTCTTCATAGCTGACATTTTCAGGAGAGCTTTCATTCATCTGACGCAGTGCTTGTATTCGTGATTTCACGCCTGACTTACGGAAAAGGCCCACCTACAATATATACCATAATAGATTATATAATGTCATCATCATTATGCTAAATCAAAATAAGTAGTTAATTCAAGCTTTAAAAAAAACATCTTATCTTTTGATAGTTAAATATGGGGTTTTCAGTGATACACCTAGCAACAGGCTTGGTATGGCCAAGAAGTTATTTCAATTCAGAAGATAATTACTCAAACAAGGCTGGTCCAGCATCCAGCCACAATTCCTCTCACAAAGGATGTCTTGCTAGCCAGAAGAAGCCAGCAAGAAGCCTGGCCTTGGCCCTCACATGAAGTCCATCTTGTTCTTGTAAGTAAGAAATATCTTCTTGGGTGTCTTGGATGTTGACATCCCTATTTCAATATTCTCTTTCCATCTCTGTTTGATGTTCTTTAAATAAGTTTCTAACTATCCATTGACGTCCTTTAATGTAACAATTTGTGGTTGGAACCTTCTCAGTTCAAATATTTTTTCGGAAAACTTGTTTTGCTGTGTATGAGTCTATATTCAGTGTCCTTATAGATGTCGTAATACTGCTTCATGTCTCTTCTGTCATGGTTCTTTTTTAGGTTCCTTTCAGAGATCTTTATTTTTCCTGGTTTTGACTTCTCGTCTCCTGTTGGCAATTTCCACTATCCAATTGGTTTGTTTCTTCATCTTTGATAGTCTGTTATCACATTCATCCTCAAAAATTCCTCTGACCTCATTTCACAGTTTTTCTGGTTCTGTATCAATGACATTCACAACTTCCTTATGATCCCTCTGAAAATGGGTATTGTGTTGAAGATCATTGAAACTTGTTCTCCCATTTTAAATTGGCCTGGAATTAACACGAGCAGTTAATGAAGTTGCACAATCAGGTCACATTCATGTCTTTGCTATTATAAGAGTTCTTCCACCTCTCTGAACCATCATATAACCAATGGACATTGTACCCAAGTATTATAGTATTATAACCCTATGTGGTTAGGCAGACGTTCCAGACCCAAAGTTACCCAGTGAGCTTTGTGGTTGTGGAGGTATAATAACTATACCAACTGTCTCTTTTAGGTTACAGGACTCTGCCTAGTCTGATTTGTCTGTGACAAGTTGTTCACATGAGAGAGCTGGTACTTTACACTACAGAGAACATGAGCATGAAGTCCGAGTTTGCCAATTTTATTTTTTTTTAGCTTAAGCCAGAATGGCTAACATGCAAACTCAGATATTCTCTGATAGAATCCCCCTGAGTATTGTTGGAAACCAGAGATCTGCTTTCATTCTTTTATACTTGAAAACAGGAAAAAAAAAGAGGAAGAAAATGCTACTATTAAGCCCTAAAACTGGCTTAACAGCAGTGATGGGATTCAGCCAGTTCTCTCCGGATCGCGGGAACCGGTAGTGGCACTGTGGGAGGCTCCGCCCACCTGCCTGGACGTAATGCACAATTACTGTGCATGCGCAGAAGGCCGTGTGCATGCACAGAGGTGGCGCGTGCACTCACATTTGGGAACCGGTAGGGAAGGTAAGTGAATCCCATCTCTGCTTAACAGTACCAAAACCTATACAGTTCCAATCCTACAGGTGGACATAATTACAGTCTTGCTCACTTTCTTTTGGCCTTGCTCACTGTAGTCTGTTACCCCATTAAATGCTACATGTGGTTCCAAGCCACCAAAAGGCTGCCTATTAGTTTAAATTATACTATTTGCCCCAATTCCTTGAAAGAGGATTCAAGGGTGTTGTTTGATCATGCATTATTTTATCCCCTCCTCCATGTCTTTTAATAACAGAGTATCTGCTGCAAAAATATAATTGTAGGATATGGGAACAGGCCTATCGGACATAAAAAGTTTCACCTGTCTAATAATGTCTTCCTGGTCTTTTATGATGAAGGGATTAGGATTATGGAATATACATTTAATATGTGTTTTCTTCAACAAATGTTTCTTCAAATGTGTGGGCTCACAGCTTTATACCACTTTGTCCTTTTATAACACTTCTCTTAATGGAATTTCCTACAAAGCAAATTCCTTTGCACAAATCACAATTTTATTCTAAAGTGAAGCAGAGTTATAACACATGGGATGTATTAAAGTTATTTCTCTTCATTTCATAGTGGAAGAGATGGCACAGTGAGAGGAAAAAACTATGAAAAAAGTAGGCACGTTTCCTTTTCCAAATTACAGTACTTAGTCTTTCTTTGCCTCCTGTGTGTGCTACCTCATTAAATATATCACACATCTGCAGTGTGTGAGTTTGCAGAAGTACAAACTGCCTTTAGGGGAGAAAAAAACCAAAACCATTCCTATAGCCTCTAATGATGACGGAGCATCTTCTGTGGTTACAGAATCTTGACTGAGTAATGAGGGGAAGAAACAGAAGAAAATTGGCTGCTGGAATGAAATTACAACTATTCTAATATATTGTTAGAATTTCTATGAAGTCTCAGTTCACTGATCAGTTTGTGGTTTCAGGCAGGAATATAGATGGGTGTAGGGAGTAAACAAATCCAAGATTTCAGTCTGATAATCTAAAGTCAGTTATATTGGCTAATAACAAAATTTATCAACATTATTTTTATTCATTTTTAACTCACCTTTTATTATAATAGTAAATTATATTTACTATATAAATAAAAGTAAATAAAAATATTTTTATAAGTAACTCAAGGTGACAAACATATCTATTATTACTTCCTCCTCCTATAAATTGGAAAGTGGACTTTTTCTAGGAAGGGTCCATTCCCTGGAATAACGTCTCCCCTGATAATTCAGATTGTAAGTGCCTTTGTGAGTGTACGTGCCCGGACATATATTATTACTGAATGTTTTCGAATTATAGTAATTTTATTTCCTTGCATTCCTGTAAATCATTTAAGATACTTTAATACAGGAAATTAGTGTAGAAATAAATAAAGACATACATAAGTATGTAGCATTTAACAATCATAAATCCAATAGCCAAATGTTAATCATGATAAATACATTAAAATTTTACAACTTCAAATTACAAATATTACTAATATCTATAAATGTTATTGCAATTACTTCAACTAAGTAGCAAAAATGCATACTAATGTTCATTATTGCAAAGTTTAATGAATATTATTATTTTTTAATTATTGCAGCAACAATATGGAGAAGTGTCGTCTAAGGAACCAGGGAATCATATCTTTCTAAAGAAATACTATTATTATATTGGTTGCACAGTCAGATGTTTAGACTGGATTTGGCATTTTTATCTACCTAAATAATCCTTCCCAAGGACCTGTGACAGGCAGTTGTTGTTGTTTGATAGTGTTAAAGGTATAGTTGCAGGATATAAGCTGTTCCAAGTACAGCTGCCTTTTGAAATTGACTGAAGGTGATTTTGTCAATGCCAATGATGTTCGATAATCCAGATGTTTTGGGATTGAACCCAAGGCATCTATTACTATTAGGTATTATCTTTGCCTTCTTTTGCCATAGTTGTTTAACTTCTATTTGCAGATCTTTGTATTTTGTGATTTTCTCCAGTTCTTTCTCTTCCACTTGGAACTTCTCTTCCAATTGCTCCACTTCTCTTCCATGTCCACTATCCAGATTCTTTTTTAATCTTTTTTATTGACAATTGTTAAGTCTAGGGGGGCTTTGTGGCAGGTGCTTGTCTGTTTGAATCCTAAAATCCCAGAGCACTTTAACTTCTTCTTTTTTTATATTACTTTTTCTATTTTGTGGTCCCACCAGTTCTTGCTTGTAGGCAAGCAGTATTTCTTGCAATTTCAATGTACCATTGTTGTACTTTGTCATATCATTGTTAAATGTTTGCAGTCAGTCTGTCCAATCTTCTTGCAGCATTATAGTAGCTAGGTGGTCCATTGTTTTTCCAGGTTCTTTGCAAAGGCAGCATTTGCTGTCTGTTATCTTCTCAATTCTGGCTTTGCATGCATTTGTTGTTGGGTTTTGTGCAGTCAGAATTAGCCCTCTGTCTCTTTCTTCAATGTTCCTGCTTTTAACCATTGCCAGGTCTTGTTATCTGCTTTATTATTATTATTGTTTAGTCTGATTCCAAAAAGTCTCTAGATGGCTTCCAAAATATCCAATATGTAATTAAAACACAGTTAAAACATAGCAAAACGTACCTGACTCAGCAAAACAACAATAAAATTTTAAAATAGAAGATTTCACAAGAACATGCGCTAATATGACTGGTTAAGATATAGTCTCCAGAGGGCTGATAACAATTATGAACTACTATATTCCTTCATGACATGGAAGCATGATGGTTTATTAAAATGAAAAGAGAAAACTTCATTGAATAAGAGCACTGAATATTTTGCAGCCTTTATGGATGGAAAGGCCATATTTTAGATGAATAAACTGTAATAGAGAACTGAACCAATCATAGTGGTAATGGTAACAATTAGGTGATTGAGTGTACCAAGACTCTGAAAATTGGTAGTGTCTATAATGTGGCACTTGAAAAAGACGAAATGATGAAAGAATTGTTGAAAGACCTATGCAGGCTTATTACATATAGGACTAAGACCTCAACTAAAACTCAGGAAGATATGGTACCTCAAGCCTCCCTCTCAAAGATGGAATCAATGACACGACTGTTCAAAATAAGTTATTGGGCAGGCACAGAATTTATATGAGGGTGTCACAAAGATTATGGAGAAGAATTAATATATTGCACCAGGATGAGGAACCAGTAGGTGGCACAAGATCAATCACAATTGTATTTTTCTTCTTTACTGGATGTATCACTGAAGCCACCTTTAGCAAATACATGTCTAAGCTACCAAAAAGCTCACAGCTGACAAAAATTAGAAATAATGCTCTAGCTATATAGAGCTTTTAGCTGATTCATCACACTTGGGACTATTATAGAACTGCTAATAATATGGCATGAGAGCGGTAATGCTGCAGTTTGGCACTGACAGGAAGCAGTGCTCTTCTGAACTACCGCCAGTACTGAAATATAAATCTTTCCTTATCATTAGAAGAGGAACATTAGCTCCATGCTCTGTTAATAGTCTAGAATGCTGGATAAAAAGCTCAGAACTTTTGTAAAAGTAAATTTATTTTAAATACATGCATGCCCATAGGCAATACAGCAGTGTGAAAAAATGTGTTTCTAACAGATGAACAAGCACACTAATAAATTTAGCAGAGATATGAAAGATGGAGATTGGGGAAATAATAATTTTGGTTATGAATCTAAAATGCATAAAAATGATGGTCAAGAATATAAGGAAATTTGAATAAAATAGGATGTTATATTCAAAAGAGGATCTAGCAATGCAGGTTTTCACGACAAAAAATAAACCGAGGAGTCAATTATTATTAAATTACTGCAGAACCACATCCAATTCAAGGGGTAAAAAAAACCCTGTACTGATAAAACTGTCACAGAAGCCTTTGGTCACAAAATCCAGCTTGGCAGACATTATATTTAGGATTAAATTTGGTGTGAAACACTGACAGTGAAAGAAAGAAGCCTGCCATGCATAGGACCAGGATTTTTATTCAATACTTTTTTAAGATCTTAAAAAAAAAGAGAGAGGCTCAGAATATAATATGGCAGTTGATGCTTTTTAAAATAAGTCTCTCATACTATATACAGCCTTTAATAATCAGAAGCAATGAGTCAAATTTTAGGAAAAAATAACTATATTTCTTAGTGTATTACATTTTTTAATTAGTACCATTCCTTTTAAAAAATCTTCTTTGAAAACTACAATCCAGAAATGCCACCAACACCAAGCAGTTATTACACTTAGATGGCTTTATTTAATCACACAACTCTCTAGTTGCAATGATTACATTAAGTGTTTTGAACAGGTCACATCTACAATATTCGGTGATACCTTATTCATGTTAACTCTTTTTCTATTTAAGGTTATACAAGTCTCCAATTATGAGCGATTGAGATGGACTTCACTCCTTTTCAGAATTTTCAAAAAACATAAGAGAACGAGGGACTTCTCTGCTCTTTCTTAGGCATACTTGAAACCCACAGGGAATTTCAATGCACAGATGTAATAAAAAAAATATATGGGTTGACTGACAGAGCAGTCTGTTTCTACATGTGGAAATGGATATAGAGTACTAATTTGCCATTACATCTTAGAGCAGAGAACTTGTAACTGTATCAAAGAACTGCATAAAAGAATTAATTAAAAAAAAGTATTGCAGCATTTGTTTCTGATCTTGAGCTCCATTAATTATATGTGAAGAAAAAGTATGGGTCCACTCTACATATGCAAGACAACTGTTACATTTTCCTTTGGAAAAGAAGCCCATGATGAAAGTTAAATAACCACAATTAGTACTTGTAAAAGGAAAAGAAGAGAAGGATTAGATATGTGAAAGGAGAGAGAGAGAAAAATCTTACTGACTACTCTTCAGCCATCTGAACATAATTAAATCCTGTCAAAATGTTTAGTATTTTTGAGTTCTTAAAATTAATGCTCCAGGTGTTCTAGCTCTCCAAAGGTTTAAAACTCATTTCTGCTCTAAGCATATTTTCTGTATAATAGACCGAAACAAAATAATCAGACAGAAATGGTTGGATATGTTAGCTATGAATCCCTTCCCATATAATGGAAGCAGGGAGGAAAGGGAAACTAATAGAAGTGGAGGTTGGGAACTGTTATTTTGCTGGGGAGTGGGGGAGATAGTGATTTTCTCCCCAAGACTGATCCTAAGTCTGCTTGCATGTCTAACTGAAGTGCTCTTTTTAGTCTATAAAATCCTATATATAAAGAAGCTCCATTTTGAGTATGGTAGCAACAGAATCAGTAAACAATACATTTAATCATCTTAAAATTGGTCATTCTGATAATGATCACATTCCTGACTTTGTACAGTATCATTTCGTTATAATATTTATCTATAGCACTGTGGATTGGCAAAATAGGATGCTCTCCATCACATATATTATATTTTGTGTATATTTTGTACTGCAGGTATGCTAAATATCCCCAACAGAAATAAGATCAAAATAATAAAAGTCCAAGTCATTTTAAAAACCTACAGCACCTGGAAGATTAGTTGCAGATAAAGCTTTCAGGTGTACTTTTGTGTACTCACATATGCATCTATCAAAGCAAAGAACCTACCTGATCCAGGCAATTATTACGTAAATATCGCAAGGCTTGTTGTATGCTCTGTGGAAGCGGTTGCCCTGTTCTTTGCACATGGACTATTAAAGGTACACCAAATATGTTCTTATCCTTGTAATCTGGAACCTTCATCCACTTCATGAACTTCGGTACAGACCTTAAAAACAATGATTATATATGCAAATTATTTATATGATTATTGTCTGAATTCTGATATCTCAGACAAATTTGAGCCAGTTGATCTTGAAGAAACTCAGCCACCTGTCTTCTGGATTCATGTCCCTCCTGGTTAGCTTCCTGGGAAGTGGGATGTGTCTGGGTCCAAATGGTGACTAATGCCTCTTTGAGGGAATGGTTAGTACTGTCTTCCTTGAAGGAAGCAGTGGTGTGCTCTCATCTCAAGAGCCATCCTTGGACCAGCTGTGTTAGACAACTTTTGTCCAGTCTCAACCCTCTCTTTTGGGTGAGTTGATGAGAGAGTAGTTGGCTCACTTCTTCAAAGGGGCAAAGATGAAGTGGAGTATCTGGGGTATGGGGTATGGAATGAGTACAATTGGTACACAAAATGTACCTGTGCAAAGGCTCCCTACTCATGACTATCACCTGCTTTTTGAGCACAAGTTATGAGTCCAAGAGAAACCCTCCTCCTCCATTCTGAAATGTACCCCAACGCAGAATTAAAGATGGAAAACCCCAACATGTTGAAATTATTCTTTATCAATTCTCTTATTGCGCAAGGCTGTCTTCCCCATCCTCCACCTTGGAAGAGTGAAAAGCAGCTGAGGAACAAACTGTTCCTCCGGCCGGCGGGCGGGGGGAGCATCCCACCCTGTTGGGAGCACCCCACCCAGCTAATCCCGGGCCAGAGCCTATCTTCCCCCGCATGTTCATTTGAGGTTTTTTTGCTGTGTCTGGCAGGGTGCATATCGTTTTGGCACTGGCGGCAGCCAAGTGACCGAAGCTGGAGCCCTTCCCAGCTATGAACCTCGATCTGATAGCTTCCTGGCCCCCGTGGGCGACGCAAGAGCCTCCGACACATCCTGGGTGGGTGGGTGGTCGGGCGCATCAGCCTCATTGAGGGTCTTTTATAGTAAGGCTGGGAAGGAACGGGGGATAAGTCGAGGGCATTTTGGGCAGTGACTGGGATGAAATTTGGGGTCATTTTCTTGCATGACCCACTTGCAATCCCTAGACAATTTTATCCTGGAGTTTTAGAAAGAGTTTTTACAGGGCAGCCACTTGGAAGATTCTCAGTTGCCATTCCAAAAATATGGATTAATAGAGATTCAGAACTTCAGAAAAAAATTATAATCTCTTCTTGGCTAATAGGTTTCGATTACTTTTTTTTTTACACACACACACACACACACACACACCCTTCTCAATTATATTGAATGGGGCATGACTTGCCTCTGGAGTCCATATGGTTAGAACTTTTGTATGATGAGGACATCCAAAGTTCATGATATTTATCGGTATATATTGCAAAGCTTGCACAAAATAACTTGTGATTGATTAAGGTAGTACTCAGACACACCTGGCCCTAGTTATTCCTTTAATTGATCTGACTGAAAGTACATGGGTGATTACTCTTTCATGCTGGCATGCTGCCTACTGGATGTTTATGAAATAAATGAAATAAGCACTAAACTTTGGGATTGTCTTTTCACTTTCATTCCTTCTTTAGATCAGTAGGACTTAACAAGAAGCTCTAATAACATTCAGTGGGAGAAATATGCTAAAATTCAGACAATACAAAAGGGAGTAAATATCCCAAAAGTGCTTTTTCAAAAGGCAACTGGACCTTGTTTTTCCTTGAAGACGATTCACTTCTCATCCAAGAAGCTTCTTTGGTTCAGAACTGAAGAAGCTTCTTGAATTAGAAACAAAATGTCTTCAAGGAAAAACAAGGTCCAGTTCAGTGTTGGGTTGCCCCCAGTTCGCACTGGTTCTATAGAACTGGTAGTAAAACCAGTGGGAGGCCCCACCCACTGACCCTGATGTCATGAAAACACTTCTGTGCTTGCACAGAAGAGTAAGCACGCGTGTGAGAGCGAAGCAAGCACGTGCGGTCCCATTGCGAACCGGTAGTAAAGGTAAGTAGAACCCAGTTGCCTTTTGAAAAATCATCTTTGGGACAACCATGACCTGGGTGACTGGGAATCTCCATAGATAAGGGAGTAAATACTTTTTCACAGAATTGTAGTTATGGCAGAGAGATAAGGATAAAGAGTGCTTTAGTCCCTGAACCATTGGAGTGCCAATCGAAAACCTTCTTAAAATTCTCTTCAGTTTGCAACCACAACTACATTCATGGAAGGCACAGTGGATTTGGAAGAAATGGTTAAATTCTTTTTGATCCCGTTTGTAACAGACTTTTTCCCCCCATAAAAGAAGTATGTGAAATGCATTGAACTATTTATTATCCAATTTAGCTTTTATTAAGCACATGATTATAAGTGCTTTATACGTATGAAATATCAGATAGCTCTTGCTCATAAATTTAATTCTTCTCTATGCCTTTTATGCTGGTTGGATATTATTGGACGTTTAGAACAGATTTGAAGCACAAGTAGTTGTGGGAACATAGAAGTACGTGATGCTTGTATTTGTTATACACCACTAGTTATGAAACTTTAGATATTTATTATTCTGTCTTATTTTATGCAATTTCAGGAAAGTAGTATTTTATCCCTAAAATATATGCAGGTTTTACACTTTACACATTACATTTTTTTCATCAATAATTGCTTGTAGCAATGAAACATATTCACCATTTAGTTCAATTCACTTCTTCAGCACATGTGTGACAACTTAAAATTCAGTAAGTAATGGCAGAAGATTAAACTTGAAAGGATGTATAATTAATTATCTGAAAGTGTCTCACTATGTCCATAATCTCAAATTGCATGATCTATCATGATTTAGCTATCATTTGTAAAAATATAGTAAATCCTGGATGAAGCTTAAAAGGATGGGTTTTGAATCAAGTTTCAGAGTTATTTTGTGCTCTGGTTCACTTATTCTAATAACAAAGGTTGACAAACACTCATGCCCTCATGAGAAATGTAATCTAAACTTTATGAGAAAAAGAACAGTTGTGAGCTATCAAAACCCAATGTAGTGGCCATAGGAGTTGTGGAGATGGTTAACAGGCTAAGAATAAGGTAAAGGTTCCCCTTGCACATATTTGCTAGTCATTCCCGACTCTAGGGAGCAGTGCTCATCTCCGTTTCAAAGCCGAAGAGCCAGCGCTGTCCGAAGACATCTCTGTGGTCATGTGGCCGGCATGACTAAACGCCAAAGGCGCATGGTTACCTTCCCACCAGAGGTGGTCCCTATTTTTCTACTTGCATTTTTTACATGCTTTCAAACTGCTAGGTTGGCAGAAGCTAGGACAAGTAACAGGAACTCACCCTGTTACGTGGCACTAGGGATTCGAACCACTGAACTGCCAACCTTTCGATCGACAAGCTCAGCGTCTTAGCCACTGAGCCACCACATCCCTTAGGCTAAGAATACGTACAGACAATAAGAGGTGTGTATGGGAGGGCTCACATGGAGATGATGAACTACCAATATCTATTCTTGCCATGCCAGAAAAAGAATTTAAGAGAGTAATTTCTCATTTGTCTCCAAGCGTTGCCTATACATGAATTTTAAACTGTTGATATCCAGAGAAATTCACCTTTATTTTAATGAAACAAGTATATTTGATAAGAGATACCATGTTTCGCATCTAGAACATCTCAAATTTAGTACTAGCATTTCCAGTTTAAAAAGAAGCAGATGATGACAAAGATCTTGTTTTGGGATGTTACTGTTCAAAATTACCATCTAGGTCCAACTAGTAAATATGTCTAAGCAAATAGTACAAAAAAAATTATTTGCTCTAATGTGATTCCTAATATTAGGCAGAGAATGTGTCCACTTAAATGATGTGATTTTAATTTTACTTTTAGAATCTTTTATTTTTTTAACATTTAATTTTAAAACTGGAAATTGGTATGTTATAAAATAAAATATCAACCTTGACTTATAAGTCAAGGTAGTCCTTGACTTACAACCATTCATTTAGCGACTGTTCAAAGTTACAACAGCAGTGAAAAAAGTGACTTATGATTGTTTTTCACAGTTACAACCCTTGCAGCATCCTCATGGTCATGTGATCAAAATTCGGGCACTTGGCAACTGGCATGTATTTATAATGGTTCAGTTGTCCTGGGGTCATATGAACACATTTTCCAAGCTTCTGACAAGCAGAGTCAATGGGGAAGCCAGATTCGCTTAACAACCACGTTAGTAGTTTAGCAACTGTAGTGATTCACTTAACAACTGTGACAAGAAAGATCATAAAATGGGACAAAATTCACTTAAGAACTGTCTTGCTTAGCAATGGAAATTTGTGGTCATATGTTGAGGACTACCTGTAATAAATCAATAATGCTGTATCTCCCCATATAATCCTATATTTCCATTATAAGTAAAAGCGGTGGGATACAAAGCCAGATACGTTATTAGGATGAATGCTGACTTACCCAGAAATAAAGGAAAAGGCTAAATGTACATCATGTAGGATGATGTAGACTAGAGCAAGGGTCTCCAACTTTGGCAACTTTAAGACTTGTGGACTTCAATTCCTAGAACTCTGCGAGTTGAAGTCCACAAGTCTTAAAGTTGCCAAGGTTGGAGACCCCTGAACTAGAGCATCCTGGAAAGTTAGAAGTAGTAGTTGTATATTTTAATACATCTTTACAGAAATAGATGCAGCCACACCAATCATGGTTGCCAGGATTTGTCCTTACCATTCTAGATGTCCCTACTATTCCAGACAATTGTCTGCCTCTAGTTTAACAGATTTAAACCACTCATTTCTGCAAAAAACTCTACAAAATGGTGCACCATCAGTTCTAGTCATATATGCCATATTGAACACAGCAATGAATTCAGTGTTTTCCATTTCCTTCCTCTGGATTTAAATGGATGAAATCTAGTAAGGCCTCTTTATGGATCTTACTCTGAACAGCTCTATATCGTACAGCTATCGGCTAGCGTAATCTTGTGATATTCATTGTCACTAAAGTAATTAGTTACTTGTATGGAGATACAAGTCACTAATTAAAATCCCATGATATTAATTCAGGTAGTGTTGATTAAATGTTGCATATATTTATTGATGGGTTTTTTTTTCTGTTGATAGAGCTTTACACAAAGGAATCCAGCTAGACTTCTAGAATTACTTTTCATGCTGTGAGATAAATATCTTTTATTGCTTTTGCCTGCATTTGGCTGTAAAATGAGGGCAATAATCCTTAGCATTTCACATGGCCTACTTAAATGCCAGTTAATGCGGTGAAGTTATTTAGCTGAAATATGCTACAGTAGAGCAAATACTGAATTTTGTATGTCAAATCTGAAGATGTGTTACAAAGGGAGCCTACGCTGTATAATCCCCATTGCCAAATTGTGTAGTGTGGTGTATGCCCAATGAATTTTCTGGGATCAAATGCCTTTGCATCTTGAAGACATGAGATAAGAGATTGGTGCAAGACATAAGATTTAATTTAGGGCATGAGCTGGATTTGGTTGCTTTGAACCAATTCTCTCGCTTCTCAGCACAGAAACAGAATCCATACTAAGGAACTCAAACTGAATTAGGACACTGAATCAGGTCAAAGATCTTCATATGTGATTGGAAGTTTATGAGTGTTGTAGAAAGACAGGCACCGTAGCTGAAAAAAATGCTGCTTTTACCTTTTGTTTCTCTATAGAGCAACCACAATGAGGAGAGGAAGAAAAGATGGGAATGGAACTGATTGACTGATAGGTCTGCCTTACGCTTGCTAATTATTCTTGCAGTGCACTGAATGAAATGCATAATTAAAATGTTATGATATTAGAAACATGCGACAGATTTTTTTTTTTAGCAGACCGAATGAGAATTGACACTAAAATAATTCAGCAGAATTTCTCTGGATAGCATCAGTTTAAAATTCACTTATAGGGAGACAAAAAACACCCCCTCCTTTATAAGACAAAAAAACACCCCCTCCTTTATAAGACAAAGAATCAATTCATGGAAACTTTTTTATTTATTTATGTGATTATTTTATTGAAGATTGATAGAAGAAAAAATCTTTAGATGTTGGCCATTTTAAGTTCTGAATGTTGTAGCAGTTTGCTGTAAAATAAACAGCTAGTTTCTTCTGAGTGGTTAAGATGCTGATCTAGAAATCAGGAGAGTTGTGAGTTCTAGCCCTGGCTTAGGCATGAATACTAGCTGGGTGACTTTGGGCCGATCATTCTCTTTCGGTCCAATCCAGCTCACAGGGCTGTTATGGGAAAAATAGGAGGCAGGAGTATTAAGTAGGTTTGCTGCCTTCAGTTTACCAAGCAAATATAAATATCTGGATTGACGAACACAACTGGGACTGGAATTTTGGTCACAAAGTGATGCAGTTGTTAAGCAGGTCATCATGTGACCAAACTTGATTTTACAACTATTTTTATTGCAAACATTAAGTAACGCATCATAGTTATTAAATGAATCACATGATCACTAAGTGAGTCTGTTGGTTATTAGCAAATCCAGCTTTAAATTATTGGGGTGTTTTAATCTGTCTGGGCCAAAATGATTTAATTTGATTTTATCTGGTTTTTAAATTTTTTGTATCTATGTATTTTATTGTTTGGCTGTTCACCGCCCTGAGTCCTTCGGGAGTAGGGCGGTATACAAATCAAATAAACTAAACTAAACTAGCTGATTTAAGGAGGTGTTGACAGCTGTGATGTGAGCATATCACATTGCATGCTTGAAAGTTACTTTTTCTTTTGGAATCTAAAACACTCCTAGATAATTAATGTATGTGTATATATGTGCAAAACATGCTTTCCAATATGACCCTCAAGTCAATTCAAAATAATTCAGTTGTAAAATAACCATTCTTTAACATTTTCTTCCTGAACTTTGACACAATCATTACAAACCTCCTTTGGCTAAGCTGATTTTCCACGCCAAATGTTATACTAATGATTTTTTAAAAAAATTATGACGGGTATTTTCAGGCTTTATAACTAAAGAACATGTAAACTATAAACTATAAAACATACTTACCATGTCCAGCCATGCTTGTTTGACATGGAGTATTTTTCCATAATTGCTGTAAGACGGAGCAGGGAAAATTTTTGTAGCAGATTTAATTGAGCAGCTGACTGATTGCTGATCTGGAGTGATCCTAGGGCATGGCTAAGTTGGTGAGAGATCTGGAAACTGTGCCAACGTAATCGCCTTTATATAAATACAAAAAAAAATGGAATAAAATGTCTGATTGTCATGATAGATTTGTTTCTTATGAAATCTGTGAAGGATTAGACGACTTTGTCCTACAATCAGAAGAATGTAATTTCAGCATGAGTCTAAAAATTGCTTTCCACTTAACAAGATTCTGTTTAAGAAAACTATTTGTTTTAGACGTGTTATAGTAATGATAAAAGTTTAAAACTGCCATCTCTACTAAATTCCATTTGCTCCTCTAGATGCCATTCTATTTCTGGGACATTTATAGATGAATAAACTGATATGGAACCTTCAAGAACTTAAATGTTCTTGTGCATCAAGATTTTATGCAGGTACAATGGATCCAGTGAGTACAAAAAATATTATTCTGATGAATGAAGCATAATGTAAGATAAAGGGAATTTTTTCATACTGTTGAAAGACAACTTTATATTGCTTAGACAAAAAAGGGGATCTCCAATTTCTTATTCCAATCAGTCTGCATATCACCTTGATTTATCAATAACATGTATTTATAAATAAATATGGGGATTCTTATCTCACAGGTTTAGTGATTACCTCTCATAAATTAAGTATCTCCCAAGCTAAAAACCCACTGATCCAATTTGAGTTATCAATAAAAGTTGTAGTTATTAATATTACCAGTGGGTGGCAACAGCCAAATTGTATTTATCCTTTAACATAAAAAAATGATAATATCATTATCATCCAATAATTGATCTAAAATAAAAATCCCAGCATCTATCAAGATCTTCCATATAATTTTAAAAAAATCAATTTTAGCATCTAAATTACCACAGAGTATCAATTTGGTGTCAGAAAAAGATTCAAAATGCAATTTTTCAGTAATAGTATGTTTATACTATTCCAGAAATAGTTTTGAACTGATGTATCAGTGACAGAAAATATTGCAAATTCATTATATTTTGAGCAGTCCATCTAATTGTGGTTATGCAAAATCTGATACCTATTAAAAAATTATGCATATGAGTGTCTGATTCAAGAGTCAAGAAATCCAAGCCTCTATTTTTAACTGCAATTTTTTCTAGGTAATCTTGGGAATTGAAAACTCCCATAGAAATGTACAGAACAATGCACTGAGTGTTTAAAAATGTCTCTTTGATAAGTGTATTTTTATGCAAAATATAAGGTATCCTAGAAATTATATTTATTTTTTAATATTATTTATCCCCTTCCCTCAGGGTCAGGCTATTAATATCCAAAGAATTATATTGATTTGAGAAATATGAGGTGGAATAATAATACTAATTAATACATTCTGTGCATATATGAGATGATAATTGTGTTTGCTCTTTGCATCAATTCTAAATTAAACGAGCTAAAGAATATCCCACAATTTATCAGAGTCACAATCAAAGTATGAAATTCAGAAATAGACAATAAAATGCCATCAGCAAATAACACCAAATTTTATTCTGATGAATAGTGCAAAAAACCATGGATATTACGATCTAGTACACTGGTTCTCAAATATTTTAGTCTCAAGACCTCTTTATATTCTTAAAACTGATTGAGAACCCAAAGACGTTTGGTTTATGTGTGTTACCTATCGATATTTATTGTATTAGAATTAAAAACAGAAATTGTAATATATTTATTTGATTTTGTAGATCTGCTGAAAGAAGAACACTTTGAGAACCGCTGATCTAGTATAGTAGCAGAAAATAAGGGGTCTAAACCAGTGGTGAAATTCAGCCGGTTCTATCTGGCTCGGGCGAAACGGTAGCGCCGGTGGCAGGAGGCTCCTCCCACCCATCCAGATGTCATCATGTCCCGTTTTTTACCCTCTGTGCATGCGTGGAGGAGACGCGCGTGCTCACATTTGCGAACCGGTAGCGAAGGTAAGTGGATTTCACCCCTGATCTAAACAAATATCAAAGTGGAAATTATATATATTTGTCCAGTATCTTTACAGATAGTAGATCCAGCTTGGTGTAGTGATTAAAGCTGAAACTAGAAAACCATGAATTCTAATCCTGCCTTAGGCAAATGTCAGCTGGGTTACCTTGGTCTAATCATTTTCTCTTAGCCCTAAGGAGGAGGTAATGAGAAATGACTTCTGAAAACTGCAGGTACCTGTCCAGGCACTCTCTGAAAATTGGACATTTTTAAACAGAAGAATTTCTTTTATAGTATTAAAAATACTATATTTTTATAGTATTTTTATTCTAGAATCTGGACTTATTTGGTATTGCACATTTGGCTATATAATTTACTAATACTGTCTATGCCTTTTATCAAAGGCTTTTTTCCCCATATCAAACAATGTAATTTCAGCACTGCCTTTTCTGTCTTTGCTCAGCTCAATCAAATCCTCCCAATCACTTTTGCTTTGGGCATTATCCGCTGTTTGCAGTTCATCATATAGTTAAACCTTACTCTCAATCTTTGAAGTAAACAAAATTCTCCATCCTTGATCTAATCCTCTTAAAACAATGTTTCAAGCAGCTAGAAAATTTCAAACAGCTGTTATTCCAAGACTTTATTTTTAGAGGATGTTGTAATTGTTGTTATTTTTGACCATTTACCGGTAAATTGGCAAGAGAATTTAATGGAAGATTTTATGGGATTACTCTGATTTAAAATTTAAATTATATATTGCATCGTGAATTGCGATTTATTCCTATGATTTCAATACAGGATCAACTGCCTAACTGAAAAATTTTAATTTCCTACATAATTGAAGTATTTTAATTTCCCGGTTTCCCATTCTTAGAGGGAAGTGTGATCTGGTACAAACCTGTTTGGTCTGGTAAGGGATGCTCCAACACCAGAGTCTCTTCTTTCTCTGACACCAGGAGCTTCTGATTCATTGAGAGATGCCCCGTCTCGGTCGATATCACTTGGTGTTGTGTGGCCATCAGACATTGAGTTTTGTTCAAACTCTAAAGAAATTTTACTTGGTGACTGACATGACAATGACTCCAATTCACCAATGGATAAAGCATTCTTTTTTTGTTCTGGCAATACATTTTTTGACCAGTCATCAATATATTCCTGAAGTCCATTGACATGTTGCAAGATATCATCCAAATGAGGAAAAAGATTTTCCCTTTCCAGATCCAGAAGATCTCCTGTGCTGGCACATAAATGAGAACTTGGAACATTGTCATAAATGCTAACTCTACTTTCCTTTGAACAGGAAACAAGGGGTTTGTGTTCTTTAGGTATCTTGTTGGTTAATGAAACACTGTCTCTCTTCCAGTTCAGGACACTGTCTGTAGGCGACAGACTTTCAATGGAAAGTGCCTTAGGAAATGTTCCTGGTTTGTGGTCTTTGGGAATATGAAATATTAGGTTTTCTTGGGAGTGAAATTCATTTTTGCAGTTTTGATCTATCATTTGTCTCAGTGCTGCTCCTGCAAGAACATCTACGTCTTCTAGGTACATGCCACCCCGTTTATTTGCTTCATGGTGTTTGCGGTCTTTTAAGGAAGGAGTGCTTATGGTGCTGTTGCTAATCTCCAGTTGGCTGCTTTCACTGCCGTACTTGGCAGAAAATGGAGATCCTTGTCTGACTAGATCTTGGAGTGCAACTGTTTTATTTTGGAAGTCTCCATTTTCTACTTGCATGCATTGCATTTCCTTTAAGGTTCTGGGCTCATGCTGCAGAACAGGTGTACCAATGACTGCGAGACTAGTCAATCCAGACCCTTTTGATTTTCCGTGTTGTCCTTTGGGTTTTAATGTCTCCATACACTTCAGAAAGGTTTTTGCTCTGGTTCGTGTTGTTTTCTCATTCCTGAAGTTGGGAGGGACTTCTGAAAGCTGGGAAGAAGGACCACCAATTGAAGAGGGGCCCTGCACAGAAGTGTTTTTGGCACAGTATTGTCCTGAACAATTAGTTTCCCTGAGGAGGTTTGTGATTCCAGACTGACTCCTATGGTCACTTCCTCCACTGCTCTCACTGTGAATAGATGACACCTCAGGCTCACTCAAATCAGTAAGCACACTTTCATTGCTGGTTGTGATTTTCATTTTAATGTCCCCTTGAAAGTCATGTTTGCCTGACTGATGAATCAAGGCATCAGCGTCTTCCACTCGAGACCATCGCTGGCTTGCTCTTTGGAAAGTCCATTTATTACTGATGGCACAAAGGTCTTCTTCATCTGAGTCTTCACTCTGAAAAACAATACATAACATTGGAATGTTTGTCCATCCACCCCTCCATCCACTGATAACAAGCCTAACAGATCATTTTTCATCTTTTCTTTCATCACTTTTGATTTTCAGGCTAATGGTTAATAATGACATGCAAGTTTTCATATGCATTTGCATACCCTTTTATCTACATTCAACCAAACACATGTCATACATACATACATACATACATAATCAAAATACTTTCTCATCCTGTCCCAGCAAAATATATTTGTCTTGCCATTTATGGAGAGACAGATAAGAAATAAATATCAATCAATGAACATTTCAGAGGCTCTGTTTGTCTTAGAAATAGAGGGTGAAGATTCAGTCTTGGATCACAATGAAACTTCATCAAATTCTAAGGAATCTGTAAGTTTTACTGGTTCAAACTCAAAAATGTATTACTGTCTAAAGAAAGATCTAAGGGTTTTTTTGGATTAGCGACTAGTTTTATTTTAATTATAAGTTTTTTGAAAATGGCAATGGAAGCCTAGACAGTACCCTAGAACTTTGGTTTCCTAAGACCTCATGGTATTCAGAATGTAGCACTGAAACCTGTCTGAGCTGTGTTCCTAACTTTCTATTTTTGCTGACATCTTGGCTCTTGACATTCAGACTCTAGTTTAGTTGTCCTGACTTTGTGACAAGCCTTATTTTCTATTTCTACCTTTTACACAATGTAAATTATTAGCTTTCTGCATTACTAATTTGATAGGGGTCTGACTTTTTCAGCCGTCTACTTACCTCCCTAAACACAAGAGTATAAGGGCTAACAAAGGTGCTTTTTTCAAGAGGCAACTGGGCTTTCTTGTTTTTTTCTTTGAAAACATTTTGCTTCTCATCCAAGAAGCTTCTTCAGTTCAGAACTGAAAACAAGAGTTGAAGTGCCAAAGCTTGGATGACAAAGTATTGTACTAGCTAAGTAGAGTTCAACATTTTTAGAAGCACTACCTTAAGAAAGGATGTGCTACAGTAGTACGTTTTCAATATTTCTATATGTTTTGGTATAATGACAAAATAGATAAGATTCGGTTCATATTGAATTGCAATGTAGATGCTAAAATAGTAGTAAGGGACCTGCATACGGAGAGGGATAAAGGCAAATGCAGTAAAATAATGATTTACTGAATGACAGAATATTAAAATGTCTTAATGTGCTTTGAACATCTGTCTACTTCCCCAGAGGCATCTGAAAATAGAGTACAATTACATTATTCACAAGAAGCAAAGTTACTGAAGGTCTTTCTGTTATGATGCACATAAAAATTAGAGATCATATGAAGCAAAGAAATAAAATTTCTGAATAATTTCATACACACAGGAAATAAAAATATAACTTTACTTTAAATTGTAAGTGTTTAGATTTCTGAAAAAATCCTTTTTTATTGAAAAAACGATTTCATTTCTTAATTATTTTTAGTTCTCATTTTTAGTTGTCTGTATTTGCCTTCATATGTTGTCAAAGCTGTAATATTATGTATATTTTTCTATGAGCAATTATTACTGAACAGAATGGGACTTCAGATTAAAGATCTGTTGGACTGAAAAGCATATCATGACATCATCCTAATTATACCTGATCCCTGATTAGCAAGATCACCCAAGTAATTTACGCCGAAAGCAGAAAATTATTTCTTTGTCCTGAGGAATTTTCACTCTGTTGATACAGAGACAACAAAGGAAAAGTGAAAAACACTGAGGTGTGTTTTCTGAGATGTGAGTCATTGGGAGACTGTAAATTCACAGACAAATATATGATAACAAAAAGTTTTGCTCTTCGTTATTTGAACCCTTGTCATCATATAATCAGACTATTGTAATTGGCTTTTACATGGGGCTGCCTTCAAAGACCATTCAGCTAGTTCACCATGCACTGGCTAAAGTATTACCTAGATCCCCCCATGTAACACCATTATTGCTGCAATTGCATGCTGTCAGTCAGCTTGTCATTGAGATTCAAGCCACCAGATACTCATTTTTAAAGCCCAACATGGCCTAGGCTCTAGATTTTTCTGTCTTCTCCAAATAGAATCTGCCCTTCTGATGAGATTTAGTAGAGAAAGCCTTCCTGAGGTTGCAAGATTTGAGGGAATGCTATCTATAGGCATTTTGTGCTTGAGTGCTTTCAGAATACGGATCACACTTTTTTGAGTGCAGCCCTCAGCCTGACAAATGGCATGAATGCCTGCTTTAAGTCTACTTGAAAAGGAATGAAATGAAACAGCATCGGCATCCTATCCCTTCTTATTTTGCTTCAAGCACTGCTGGCAATGACTACTCCAGCACCAATGAAAAGAATTTGTCAAGCATTTTGAGAGAGAATCCAATCTGTACAATGTTCCTTGGAGCAATGATCTGTACTATGCAAGCTCCTGATTAAAAAGTGCCCCAGGGAGAGGAGTGCCTTGTAAATAAAATGTTATTGGCTCCTTTACAAAAGTTTTCATATCAAACAGCATTTTCTACATTCCTTCTTAAAACCCCTTAAGCCTTAGATAACGCCTGTGTTATACAATGAGCTGTAAACATGGCAAACTTTATTTTAATAAGTCAGCACAAATGAAAGAAAATAAAGCAAAAACAAAAAAATGTCTGTTGCTTTTTATCTGGCAAGGAATCATAGTGTAGGGTCATACCCAGACTACCTAGTTAACCAAACAGGGCTTTGCTTGTATTTTGAAAAGACTCTTGGGAATTGTTTTCTCTTACAATACAGTCTCTTTCATTTGCTACTATGCAGATATGTTCAAATCCCCACATTCTTTGTGAGCAGTTAAAAAGGAGTTCGAGAAAGCCATTCTCTATGGGCTTGGGGGAGACTGTCACAATCTGGATGTTGACTTTCCATGCGAAATTTCTCTAGGAAGGTATAAACAGAACAGAAACTAAGTTTTAAGGATGCATTAGGAAAAGCATATTGATAAGTCATGAACCTTGCTTCATCATAGTCAATCTTCAAAAACACAGTGGTGATTGATGATAAAAATATTTCTTCTATACACTGCATCTGGAAACATTCTTTCTTTCTCATTTTCAATAGAGGCTATTGTTGGACTTTATAAATGGTACAAAAATTACAGGGAAATAACAATTGTATTTGAGGTTCAGCAATTCGATACAACATCATCTGGGGTTTTGATTTCAGGAGATTTTAAGTATTTTCACTTACATAAAAATATATGAATGCGCATGTACTTGCCTTTTTTCTTTGGAAGTTCAGATCAAGTTTCATTGAGGCACATTTATTCAGCGTGTTCAATCGTCTAAAAATAAAACAAGAATCATACTGAACTTATTGATTGGCTCTTCATAATATCAAATTTAGTTCCTTCTTTGATTTCAATGCAAGATGCACGGTTAATTCCTATGAATGAGACAGGAATAGGAAATTAGACTATCTTGAAGCCCATATAATCTAGCAATTAGTCTGATGGTTTGAAAAAAAATGGGTATTTGTTATCATAATTAGAAATGGACTTTTATATAAAATTTAAGCAAAATTTAAGCACGAATGCATCCTCTCTATCAAGCCCTCCACCTAAAGCCCTCCATTAGAAATAAAATTATTTATTTGTCTAAATGTATATTCCATTTCATTTGTGATTTTAGGCAGCTTATATATTGTTTAAGGAAAAAAAAAAACCTCTACCACCATCTGAGCCAGGGATTACCAAACCTGCAAACATCTGTCTCCATTTAACTGACACTTCTTGTTTCAGAATTTTTGTAAAAGCATTGTGTTAACAGTCTTTCTGGATGCCCAAAGGAAAGTGGCTGGTTTCGAAGTCTGTTCCAGATGAGGGGGCTACTGTTGAGGAGACTTGTTGCTGGACCCCCAATACTTGGACACTAGCCTCCCATATGACAATTTGAATGATGTATCAAAATACATCACAAAAATGTCTGAACAGTTCCCACAAAAAGACTGAATATTTGTGCTTCACTGTTCTGATTGCAGTAAAATCTAAAGACTGTAAGTAATTAAAAGAATACCAAACGAACAGGTTATATACAAGGAAGCAAGGTAGTACAGTAGAACTTGTGTCAGAATAGTTTATCATTTAGAATATTTTAAAAGACATGTAGGAGGCAAAGTACATTTGTATGTGCATGAAATATAGACCATATAAAGCACAAAAGCATACATTAAACCACTGAGAAATAGAGACATGCCTGTTATGAGTAGTGTAACCATTCTAATGTTGGTATCTGTTCCTGAGGGCAGGTCCAAAATTCATTGCTGAATAAACTTTTCTCTTTATGTGTTAGGTTTCTCTGTTTGATTGGCCTGGAATTATTATTCCATAACACCTGCTTTCTATAAACTCTACCTTGGTGTCATTTTTTAACCATGAGTTGATCTGCTCAAGATTAGATATTTAAGCAATGACAGAATCTATTTTTTAAAAAGAGTTGTATTTTTCCCCAAAGTGAATGCTTATATTTTAATTAAGGCAATGCCAATTTAAGCTGATTGGTTTTAAGCAAAAATGATGCCCTATCTTCTGGGGTTTTTCCAAAACCTTGAAACAGATTGCCAAAGCTTTGAAAAAAATTAAGTCTTTAGTTTTCTGACTAAATCCAGCGCACTTGGATTCCTTACACCCCCTTGAAGTGGCAGAAGACATGATTCTCCATGTGAATCATGGAGTGTGGTATCTGTCAGATCCAAAGCAAGACCAAGAAACACTAGTCAATAATATTTTGATCCATATCAGGACAAGCTGCTTTTATCTTGTTACGCCTTGAGTGTGAGAAGTTAAATAAAATTAAAATGCTAGAACACCAGCAATCTTCTACAGAAAAGGTGTTGTGAAATTGTTTCCTTGCAATTTGCCCACAGAAGCAACAATTCATATAAGTGTCTGGTGAACTCATTCATAACTAACACTCTTCGAAAACCTAGCAGGTTTTTTTAAAGGCCATTTTTTAAGGTTGCATTTTCCAATTCTGATCCATTCAGGAAGCTCAAGTTTACTTGAGGCCCAACTTTGGGAACCAGTTGAGCTGCTGCAAACTGAGGATGAATAAAACTCATGATTTCCAGCAGAGAAAGGAGGCTGGTAACAATCAATATCTGCCCAAAATTCGCAGAATCCTCTGCACTGCGTGAAATGCTATAACTTTCGCTAAGTATACTAAAAGAATAGTGCGAAACAGAAAGCACATTACCTACAAAGAGTTTCTACAAGGTCTTTGTCAAGGAAATCATGATCTTTCTTCACAGCAGCAATATCAATAGGGAACTGGTAATCTACAAGAGAAGAACTATTTATTTCCACAGCAACAAAAACTTGACTTCGAGAGATATTGGATACATTCTCAAACAACATGTACAAAATAAATAAAATTTATTCATTAAAATGATGTTAATATAATCTGTTCTGAATGCAATACAAAATTAGAAGGTTCATTTTTCAACCTTTTTTTTTGTAAATAAGTAACATTCAGTAAATATTAATGTTCTGATCACTAGTATAGAAAAAACAGTTATTGTTCTTCCCCGCCTGATTTTTCTACACTCCATCACTTTGGTTAATAAAGATAGAAAGTAAAAGTTCAACATATTTGAAAGACAAGGAGTTAGGGTAGGCTACATTATTCCAGTAGAAAGCACTTTTACTCTTCCATATTTACCATATCACCTTTATTAGCACTGTCTTTAATGAAAAGCACATGTAAATTGTGTAGTGACATCATACATACTACTTGCCAATAAAATAACTTGAGCATATAACACTAAGCATTCAATTTGGCCTTTGAAAGGTACTCTGGTGGTCACTCAAAAAATTGTGGGTGGAGCCCAGGGAAAACCTAACATTTTTGACAGTGCCAGCCAAACTGTTAGGTTCTTTTTAGATTCTCCTTTTTTCAAGTTTAGAATACACCGCAAAAAAACATTGCACATTAGCTTAGGTACATCTACACAATACTGAGCCCAAGAATATCTCAACATGCAGATTTAATTAATTCAATGTGATCTTCTACTTAACCCAAGATTAGTGTTCCTGTTGATGAAATCTACCAGATTTAGTTCTAGTGTTTTGGAAGGTGCAGGTGTTCCCCCTTCAACAATATAGGTAGTATCAAAACAAACACAATAGTCTTTGCTGTAACTAAGATTATAGATTAAACAAGGATTTCTAAAACATACCTTCATAAAGTTGAGCATACTGAGGGAATCCAGCAGCCCGTAACCAAGCACAGGACTCTTTTGCTTCACGCTCTGAGAAATAAAGAAAAAACACACACCAAACAATGTATTAATACACAATTTTATAACTTTGGTCTTTTAGCCAATTGTTCAGAAAACTAGTCCAACAAAGTAAGCAACTTCTGTGGAACATATTCAATTTTTTTTTTATACTTAGGATCTAAGCATTTGAATATTTTCATTTCAAATTCATACCTCATTTATATCAGACCAGGCGTCATGCACAATTTCAGCAACTCAATGGGAGCAGTGGAAAAACTACATGAAATCATACAACTTCCCTGGAGTGCACCCCAAATCAGTGTGACAGTATTTTGATTGTAATCAGCATTTTCCTGGATGGTATCACACCTATATTATTTAATACTATTTGATTAAAAATAGCAATGTTTAATCTTATGCTTCCAGTTCTCACAGATGGCTGATTTTGAAATTGTAGTATCTCAAAGGGATGAGAAACAACAATGGGAGAATGTCCTAAATGATTCTCGTGAGGAATTTGAGCAGAACCAAAGGAAACGGGGAGGAAAATTAAAAAGCTAGGCGAGAACTTTCAAGACCTTGTGCTGGAGCTGAAAAAGAAAAAAAGTAGCCATCTGGATAGGAGAGATTTAGAACAGAGGGAGGAATCTAGGGAGGAATGTGATTTGTCATCCTGGCCAACCAAAAGACATCTCTTGTTCTGAAAGAACCCAGTCAAACTATGACATATAAATGATGGTCAAACAGGAACAGATTGTGTATTAAGGGGGCAATTTTTAAACACACATGCGGTAAGGGAGATGAAGGAGGTGCTTGCCAAGTCCAAATAGACCTATTACCAAAGGTTTGCTAAGGTATTTGGTAGTCTTGGGGCAGTGGTGGGATTCATAATTTTTTACTACTGGTTTTGTGGGCGTGGCTTGGTGGGTGTGGCATGGTGTGGCGTGGTGGGTGTGGCTTGGTGGGCGTGGCAGGGGAAAGATACTGTAAAATCTCCATTCCCACCCCACTCCAGGGGAAGGATACTGTAAACTCTCCATTCCCTCCCCATTCCAGGGGAAGGTTACTGCCAAATCCCCATTCCCTCCCGATCAGCTGGGACTCGGGAGGCAGAGAATAGATGGGGGTGGAACCAGTCAGAGGTGGTATTTACCGGTTCTCCGAACTACTCAAAATTTCTGCTATCGGTTCTCCAGAACTGGTCAGAACCTGCTGAATACCACCTCTGTCTTGGGGGTAAGGAGAGGGGACTGGAAGATCAAATACAAAGCATGCTGGTAGTTATACATTAGGAAAAGTGCATATACTACTGGAAATATGCACAAAATATTGCTGAAAAGCATATTCTAAAGAATTTTGTTTTACCAAAATATGCATACACTACAAACATTATGGGAAATAAAAACTATGCATGGCAATTATTGTGCTGTCTTTTAAAAGAGGCAAAAAACCCTGAAACTGTAATAACTAAGGACATGAAAAATGGGAAATTGGTAAAATTAAAATGGATAGATACATTCATCTCTATTAGTTACCAGTCATAAATTCAGTTAGTTTTGGGTAGTAACATGTCATTCATTATTCATTTGCCAAAAGCATGTTGTTTGTCAATATCTGTGATCAGGTGTTGTCACCTGCCATCAAATATGTCATTATTAGTCAAAAAGTTAAATAGTGCTTTATGCATGTAATGTGCATATTTAGGAAATGAATTGTTAATACTTTAAAAAAAACTCCCAGCAAGTATATTCATAGAAGACTTTTATGATCCTTGTTTGACATGAAAATATACTTGAAATATGGAAACTTGTTTTATTTCCTCTGCTTTTGATGAGACAAGCTCAGGTATATACATGTTTTTCAACTTACTCATGCGTGCCTCACAAGTAGACTTAGTTATATAAATCTTTCCCATATGAGCAACTGTGTGATCGTAAGATTTATTATCTAGAGCAGGTGAAAATGTGTATAAATTTCTCCGCATTAACTTTTTATTGCAAAAATATACTGTCCTGCCTAATTCCAAACTAAGCAATAAAAGAGTGATAGTATGGCATACACACGAATGTGAGGCTATATCCATGTGCACAAATAAAAATTAATAATGACTACTGAAGAAAAGGCAGTGTGATAAAGAATGCCCACAGTGCCATCAATCTAATGTTTAAATAGCTTTTCTAACAAAGACAGGAGAAAGGATAGTTTTATCACAATTCTGTGCACTGAATCTTAAAGGCTATATAGTCAATACCATATTTTTAGAGATGCAATGTTACTCTTTCAAAAGCGGGCAAAGCTTTTCGGCACACTAAATGTGACTGAAAAGAAAGGCTCTGCTCATTGACAAGCTCTAAAGTTATGTGAAGGAACCTTTGTTTTTTTTCTAAGATGGATTCAACGTGGAAGAATACAATAGTTTAGATTCCATAGACCGGGGTCTCCAACCTTGATAACTTTTGAGACTTGTGGACTTCAACTCCCAGCAAAGCTGGCTGAGGAATTTTGGGAATTGAAGTTCACAAGTCTTTAAAGTTGCCAAGGTTGGAGACCCCTGGCAAAGACAACTCAGGCTCAGTTCATTAGACTTTCTCCATGAATAGTTCAGAAATGCTCTAAGATGATAATCAGTATGTAATGGAGGATAGTTAATTAGTTAGATATTGTATAAATACCTGAGTGAATGTAAATGTTACACAAGATTAGTATCAGGGGTGAAATCCAGCAAGTTCTGACGGGTTCTGGAGAACCGGTAGCGGAAATTTTGAGCATTTCGGAGAACCGGCAAATACCACCTTTGGCTGGTCCCAGAGTGGGGTGAGAATGGGGATTTTGCAATGTCCTTCCCTCAGGAGTGGGGAGGAATGAGAATTTTGCAATATCGTTCCCCTGGTGTGGAGTGGGAATGGAGATTTTGCAGTATTCTTCCCCTGCCATGCCCACCAAGCCACACCACGCCCACAGAACAGGTAGTAAAAAATTTTGGATTTCACCACTGATTAGTATGTTCTTTTATAGATGCTGTATTGAACAATGCTAATAAGGTTTTTACACAAAATGTAAAATACATTTCACATAATGTATTAAGACAATTCATATCTTTCAGATGATAGCTTAGTATTGAATCTAATGTATGGATCAGATGGTAATGAAACTTCCAAAGCCATATTTCTATATGTTTTTAGAGGCAAATAAGAGTACAATAAATGTTTCAGTGTGTATCATAACAAAAAAAGGAAACCTTTCTTCATGAGGCAATCCCCTCTGACATCACAGATATTATCAAACATTGATAAAGAGTTCTTGTAAGAACTTGTATAATTTGTTACTTGTTTAATTATGTTTTTTGAAATTCAAAAAATCTCAGTAGTTATTTATGGGTAATCCTAGGCCTCCCTGGGGATTTAGCTATTAATTTAGAATAGAATAGAATAGAATAGAATAGAATAGAATAGAATAGAATAGAATAGAATAGAATAGAATAGAATAGAATAGAATAGAATAGAATTCTTTATAGGCCAAGTGTGATTGGACATACAAGGAATTTGTCTTGGTGCATATGCTCTCAGTGTACATAAAAGAAAAGATACTTTTGTCAAGAATCATAAGGTACAACACCTAATGATAGTCATAGGGTACAAATAAGCAATCAAACCATATTAGGAAACAGTCAATATAAAGCGCAAGGATAGAAGCAACAAAGTTACAGTCATACAATCATAAGTGGAAGGAGATGGGTGATAGGAACGATGAGAAGATTAGTAGTAGTGCAGATTCAAATTTAGATTCAAAGCTATGATGGTCAGCCCCCCACCGCATTCACATGATCGCACTTAGGGCACTCAATAGCCAGGCTGCATTTATGACCATTGCAGTGTCCCATGGTCACATGACCAGGTTTTATGATGATTTTGCTGAAAGACATTTACTTCTGGTTTTGGCAAAACCAGCCTATAGCGAACTGTTGGCTCATTTAACAACCACAACATTTGCTTAACAGCTGCTTCAAAAAGGGTTGTAAAATCAGGTTGGTCACGTGGGTGATCAGATTTACAACTGTCACTAACTTACAAGTCTGATAGACAGGCTCCATTATGGTTGTAACTCAAGGACTATCTGAATTTAGATTTTAGTACCTCCCAACTTCAGAATGTCTTTGGGTCGCTCACAACAATAACAACAAAAACCAATTGGTTGATTAATTGATTACATGCCATTAAGTTGTTGTTGGTTCATAGCAGTCACATGGTTATAATAAATAGGAAATATAATAAGGGAAATAATAGAATGGCAATCTATATACTGACATCAATATATAGGCAACAAATATCAGATACCTCTGATTAAGTATAGAGGAATTTTATCCACCCTACCCCAAGGGAGAAAGCCAGATCTAAGGCCTTTGGGAACATGATTAGAGTGGGAGAGGTCTAAAGCGCAGAGGAGGGTTTATTCCAGAGGACAGTCATATGTACATCTACCAGGTGGGGAGAGAAATATAACATAATAATTCCCCTGTATTCCTTTTAGAAAGAATGGACTGTAGCATTTCAGGTAACAGTCAGTCAAAAGAAGACCCCTCAACTGTAATGAACTTCATTTTAATTATTCCTTTTAAAAATTTCTTTAAACTTAAATAATTTTAATTGGATTATTTGAAATATATTGTTGTACAATACTTTTATTAACACAAACCCAAATGATACAAAATAACATGTATGATTTTGATTTATATTTGTAATGACTCTGCATGAGAATAATATTATTATATCTTAAAGAGGTTGGCTAAGAATATTCTTGAATGATTTTACAGTTTGAGCTATGTCTTCATTCTTAAAACCTGACAGGCACTAGAATTGTCTGAGAAGGCCTGAAGAGGCCCAACCTGGTACCCTTTCTCCTTCTTTGGATGAAACGCCAAAATTTCCAACCAAGCTGTGGCTGGGAACTACAGTCTTAATACATTTGTGAAGGGACAATTTGGAAAAAATAGAAGATAAACAAGGATGGTCCAATTTTTATGAATTTATTTTTCAATAAAGAAGACCTTAGAACATAATGGGAAATTAGTGTAGGCGGCAACTAGATCTAAAAAGGAAGCAGAGATTGTTATAATAAATCCCAAGGGATGCTGCGCTCTCTAGAAGTCACATGGGAAATAGTCATCCTCTGTACTAACAGTACAGATTCCTATTTCCCATATGATTTCTTCAGTTCTATGAAGTTTACTTTGTAGATAAGCTTTTTATTGCTGTAATACCATTCAATTTCCAGGAACTGTTTCTAAAGAAACCAAACTGTAGACGAGTATTGCAAATCCTAAAACATCTGACATTTCTGCATTGGTGTGTATGTTCATGTGTGCGTACATGTATGAGAGAGATCTGTACGTATATCTTTTAACATATATGTCAGAATCTCCTAATTAATTCCTGGAAAATTCCTGGAAAACAGAAGTAAATATGGATAGTTTAATATGGATAGTTTATTGAAATAACGACTTATGTAAGATTAAACTCTAATTTGCTTAGGTTGCAAATTAATGTTAAGAAATCAGAACTTCAAACTGAATTAAAGATCTCAAAAAAAGTTACAGAAACAGAGACTATTTATAACATCCCATAAAATTGGGGATATTTAAAACTTCTAATTCATTCAAAGTGTAACAAATTACTGTAAACTCCAACCTTTAAAAAATAAAAAAATATATTCAAGTATGAATAAATGTAACCATTTTTGGCTGAGAAGGGTTTTAGAATATTTGTATTCACACACTTAGAAATACATACACAAGATGGACAAAATATGATAAATACTTTTAATACAAGTAGGAAATGTTCTAGATTAAAGAAGACAGCTAAGGAGAGCTCAGGCATCCCAGATGTGATATACTATTAAAAAGGATGTCAACTGGACAAGTCATTGTATTAATGCTACATAAGTGTATACAACTTGTGTAAAGTCTCTTTTTAGATATAACAGTCACAAATATGGAGAAAATGGTTGAGTAATTTAAGGTTAACTTAAATTTCATTTTCTTATGCAACTAATGTTTTGATCCCCTGTAAACACAGAACAAAGAATCTGTTCAGACAGCAAGCCCATTTGGTGTCTAAATGGACTAAAATTTCCACTAGGTACCAATTTTACTTAGATGCAGTAAGGTTATAGTAAACCACATATGCTTTTTTGCCTCTACAGAAATTTAATTTTGAAATATTACATACAAAATCCAAGAAAGTCACACAATTATTTGCCTTAATAGCATTCTTAACACACACACACAAACTCACAAACACATACAAAATGCTACTCACAACGAAGTACAGATTTGTAACCTGGCCGTAAACTAGAATTAAATGCATATTATCATGAACTACCGTATAATGTTGAGAATGAACACATGGGTATTAAACTGGATCAGCTATAAAAAAATTGAGATTAGCGTAAATGGGTTTTGTGTTCACAATCAGATTCCCAAACTCTTGATTTGTATTTCACCTACCGGAATATGAATGTCCTGGCTGCCAGCTAGTAGTTTGCATTAAGTCTGATGAGTCATGCAAGTTATGCTGTATATCCTTGGTTTAAACAAGCACTTAATAACTTCTCTGTTCAAAATGTATTCCCGGTAGGAAGAAAGAAAAAGGAAAAATTCCAAACATGTGGATTTTTTAAACAGCACTAGTGGGAAAGGAGCAAGATGACCTCAGTAACTTTGTCCAGATGCTGTGAAATGGAAAAGATATTGGAACAAGCTGATTAACTAAGAAATTCTGTCTACAGCCCTTTGTGTATCTAAGGATTAATGAGCAACCTGGAGGAGATGACAACCTGAGGTACAGCCTCAGACCAATAACCTTTAAATGGCTGTTAATTCCCGGAAAGTAATATGTGGCAAGGTTATTAAAGTTGTTGTAATGGAGCTTGAGGAAGAAGCCATGGAAAACTGCACAGACTATAGACAGGGCATCTTCATTTATGAGACGACAAAATTTCTTTTCTAGAGAGATGCTCTCCAGACTTTTCAGTTGGATTCCTGAAACGATTACTCAAGCAAGATGTTTAAATTTCTTATAAACAGTAGCTAAATTAGGGATTTGGGATGAAGACCAAGTACAGTAAATTATTCTTTTTGAGTGTGTTATTATAGTACTCAGCTTCATAAAATAAATTAAAGTGAATTAAAATTGTCGATACTGCCTGTCCAAGCCCACGTGATGCCTTCCAAATATGTTAAGACTGCAAATTCCTAACATGAATTTAGAGACATGTGGCCCCCAAAGCCTTTATTAAGCACCAAATTAGGAACAGTCTTTCAAAAATTCTAGCCATGCTTACCAGGGATTTTAAATTTAGGTATCTTAACACCATAAGATTAGAGAAAATGCTATTCAGTTTAGGAACAGTACTATATTTGAATAATATTTTATATTTTTACTAATAAATAAGTAGAGAGTGTTGGTGAGGGAGGGATGATCACTGATCTTCCCCTGTAGAATGGAATGGATGTTCTTATGTGGAGAACCATGAAGTTTAGTCTTTCCATCACTATTGTTATATATTTACCTAAAAGTAGACGTAGTCCTCGACTTATGACCACAATTGAACTCAAAGTTTCTGTTGCTAAGCAACACAGTTGTTAGGTGAGTTGTGCCCCATTTTACAACCTTTCTTGCCACAATCGTTAAGTGAATCACAGCAGTTGTTAAAATTAGCGATTGTTAAATTAATCTGGCTTTCCTATTGACTTTGCTTGCCAGAAGGTCACAAAAGGGAATCACATGACTCCAGGACACTACAACCGTCATTAATCTGAATCAAAATTCAGCATGTGAAAAATGGTTATAGGTCAACTTTTTTCAGTGCCATTGTAACCAGAAATGGTCACAAAATGAACTGTGGTAAATCAATGACTACCTGTATTGGAAGAAACTATATGTTGGTTCAGAATGAGGTATCATTGGTAATCTCAGTTCTACATTTCCACCTTGGTTTTGACCAGAAATGCTGTCAAAGTCTTGATCCTGTCTCTACAGGTTATGTGGACTTGTATGGGGCAAAACAGATGGAAGTTAAATTTGTCTACAAACTATCTAGCTCTCTATTACTCTGGTTTTCACTGTGGATGGGTGTCACTGCAGGTCTGTTGCTTGCATACTTTCTGGGCTCATGGCTATGCTGGTTTTGCAGGTGTAGCTCTGGCCAAAGGACTCTTCTCCCAAGCATTTGATAAAGTAGACCAGAATCTATTTCTCGGTAAGATGGAACAATGTGGAATAGATAGTACCATCACCAGATAGATTTACAGGTAGCTGACCAATCACACTCAGCATATAGCCCTAATGTAACTACATCTACATGGAGGGAAGCATGCAGAGAAAGTTGTACCATGAGTCCAGTGCTCTTCAATCTCTTTATAAATGACTTAGATGAGGGGATCAAAGGGGCATTCATCAAATTTGCAAATGATACCAAGCTGGGGTGGGGGCGGGGGAATTGCTAACCCTTTGGAAGATAGATTCAAGATTGAGAAGGATGTTGACAGACTTGAGCATTTGGTCTTAGCCAACAAGATGCAGTTCAGTGGTGAGAAAAATAAGGTTCTGCTCTTAGTCAGGAAAAACCATATGCTCAGGTACAGGATAGGCAGTATTTGACACAACAGAGGGATCTAGGTGTCCTGGTGGACCAGCGCTTGAATCAACAATGTATTGCTACTGTCAAAAAAAGCCAACACAATCCTAGGCTGTATCATCAAGACCACAGGAAGTGATAGTACCGCTCTATACTGCACTAAGGGACATAATGTCTCAGTGGCTAAGATGCTGAGCTTGTTAATCGAAAGGTCGGCAGTTCAGCGATTCGAATCCCTAGTGCCGCGTAACGGGGTGAGCTCCAGTTACTTGTCCCAGCTTCTGCCAACCTGGCAGTTTGAAAGCACGTAAAAAAATAGGGACCATCTTTGGTGGGAAGGTAACAGCATTCCGTGCGCCTTTGGCATTTAGTCATGCTGGCCACATGACCATGGAGATATCTTTGGACAGCGCTGGCTCTTCAGCTTTGAAACGGAGATGAGCACCGCCCTCTAGAGTTGGGAACGACTAGCACATATGTGCGAGGGGAACCTTTACCTTTACCTTTATACTGCACTAGTAAGCTCACATTTGGAATAGTGCATCCAGTTCTGTCACTACAATACCAAAAAGATTCTGGAACCCTAGAAGAAGTATAGTACAACTTTCTGGTACAAAAGTTGAAATTTTGTTTCCTTCTTTTACATGTAAGTTTTTATTCCTAAATTATATCAACAAATATTATAGAAAGATTCAGTTGATGATGGGTAGGATTTTAAGACATATTAAGCCAAAATACACCACTTATAGATTCCATTAATTATGCATGTGTTGGAAAAGAAGGAAAAGCAAAATAGGTCAGATTAAATAGCACATATTAAGAACTGTAGTTGCTTTCTATCTGGGGATCTGAAAAGGAAAAGGGGTGTGCAGACCCCAAAAGTTGAAACATAATGAAAAAAAATAAATAACACAGCAGGTAGTTACCAAAACTATGATTGCCTATCTTGAGGACAGCCAATACAAAAGAAGATCCTTTTAAAGACTATGAAGGTGCCATTTCATCACACTTGCTCAATAATGTCCATAAAGACTTGTCTAAATGTGAAGGGATAGTTTTTGTAAAGTTTTCTCACTAGGGAAACCAGTTGTTCATTTCTTTTTATCCAAGCAATTTCAAATTATAGTCCTTGATGGGCCTGAGAAACAGTTTGATAGAACCACAGTCTCTATAATGACATATTTGTCTCCCTCTCGGTTGCTGCATGCAATTTTTTTTCTTAATGGTATCCATAAAAGCAAACTCCAAATACCAAACGCTTCTCACAGGAAGTACATAAATGCACACCGAAGGCATAAAATGAAATGAATGTGCATGTTGTACTTACTACCTGTGTTTCCCCGAAAATAAGACCCTGTCTTATATTTTTTTGAACCCTGAAATAAGCGCTTGGCCTTATTGCCATGCACTCAAAAGCCCGATGGACTTATTATCAGGGGACGTCTTATTTTGGGGGAAACAGGGTACTGTTTTTGCATTTCAGCAAAACATTGAAAATACAACACTGTTTCATTTAATTCCAGGTGTGTGTTCACATACATACAAATGCATGTGCACACACAGTTATGCTATCTACAGAACTGTTGCTTCCCTCACATATTTTCCTTGGGTTGATAATCCTCTTCATTTCATATCCATTTTTTAATACTAAGGAAGGCTTTCTTCCTCTTAAAGTAGCTTACAAAATGTAACATATATATAAATAATAATCTACCTTTTGAAGTGCAAGTACCAAATTGAAGGCCACATCAGAAAGAATACATGTGCAAAAGCAATATATTAAATCAAGCAGCAACCAAACCAGAGTTATATTTTCCAAGTGTCAGCATAGCATAACAAAAATAAAGGAGAAAACTTTTTTATGTTCTCAGGATTATCCAAACTTTTAAGGCCTCCTTTCTATATTATCACTAATCATATGTACCTGGCTCTCACAAAAGGGATGTAACACTTGATTTGATTTGCTGAAAGCAAAGGACCATAGAGAGAACACGAAAAATACATAATACAGAATGACCTTGATAATTTGCCTTGAACAAATTTAATTATTAATCAAAAATAGCTTGTATATTGGGTCTATCCATTTATTAGTTCTGGCCATAATGACATCCACACTGAAGTCTCTGAGCATCACTCCAAAAGCAAAGTGCAGCATTTTGCTAGAGAAAGTTTGTATATTTCTTAAAGGGAAGGCATATGACATACAAAGAGATGCTCCCTTAAGAATCATGGTTTCAAGCTTCAAAGGTAATAACCAACTACACGACTCTCGCCTAGAAACAAACTGTCAGTCCAAAAACTATAATAGAGGCATCATTTGTCTCAATCAAACTTTGAATAGCAACACTGTGCATTAATTGAAGTTTCTAGTTGGGTTTTAAGGGCAGTTGCTGCCATAGCAACTAAAACACTACACCAAAAATACTGTTTACAGACAAAGCAGAAACAATTCTTATTTTTAAAAAATCAGAAGAATTCTATTTTTTTAAAAAAAGGTAGTCCTCCATTTCAAACTGTCTGATACTCTATCCCTGAATCTTAAATAAATGTACTTCTACTTTATCTGTCTGAATGCTATATGATGATATCAAAGGGCAGTTGAACAAAGTCCTTATCTCCACTCCTGCCTCCGAGCACATAAAATCTGTTGAGATGGTTTAGCAGGAAGGAAAAAGAGAAGACCTATTTTTAATGGAACTTTAAAAGACATCATTATGTGTTAGCACTTCTTCACCACAATCCAATTAATACAGATTCTAAACACTGATCAACAGCAGCCTAAAATTTGATGGAAAGAGTATACTGAGCAGGTATGTACATATACTTTAGAACCTACTGTCAATCTATGGATGATTTTTCTCAGTGGTTTTGAGTAGCTGTTAAAAAATGTATCTTTCCATTACCTGGGCTGGAATATAATTCAGATTATTAAAAATGGTATCTGTTCCTTCTTCTTTATTTTACAGCACAGTTCCAGAAAAATGAGAAAACACAAGAAGAACTTGAAACAGTCATGGTTAGTGTTGAAAACTTGTCTTCAAGATAACTGCTGAGAAACATGTAAGTCACTGCAACTAGCTAATTTTTAAATACAATATTAGAAAGATTTTCATATATGGAAAATTTATTTCGAAAGTCCCTGAAACATGTGAAATGGACTCTACATATTCCATGCTTAGGATTTCTTTTTTTTTTCTTCTTTTTTTGGGAAAAAATATCAGCTTTTATTTGTACAAATAAAAGGATTTCTTTTAAAAAGAAAAGTGAAACAGAATTTGTGTATGAGCCTCATATATTAACTAAGGTGCTATGCACATGTTAAAATACCCTGAATTTTAATATGCTTAGGTAAATTATGAAGTCCTTCTTGGCTCTACAGGCCTTGGAGAGTGTAGCAAAATAATTTGCTTTGATCTTATGAATACAGTGTTTCTCTTTGTAGTTCAAGCAAATAATTTTGCTACACTACAGTAATCAGTTTGGGATCATCTTAATTGCTACAGCATTGTTCACAAAACTAGTTGAAGGTGGAACTGAAAAGAACAAAGGCTACTGGACGTCAGGATTAAAAGCAAGCTAGAGGATTATCAATCCAAAATATGGCATGTTTCTCACTTAAAACAAAAAGTGGGCTAATTTATAATCTATTTATAGGAAGATTAGATACTACGGAAGAGAAAGAAAGGGAGGTATTAGAGCTGAAAAAGGGGAAATTTAGATGTCCAAAATCTAGCAGTGATTCACACTGCCAAATAGTCCACACTTCATTCAGTGCATCCTTAAATGGAAAAGGGATAGGAAGGAGGTTCCTATGTGTACAGTATTAGGATTCATAGGTTTCACAGAATGACATTCATCATACCGTAGCAAGATGATAAAAAAAATATAGAAAAATCAAAACAGCAACAAAATACACTTATGGTAGAATATATGGACACCCACTGACCAAAAAAGGAACTTTAAGGGTAATGGCAGAAGGCAGGTAATTAAAGACAGAGAGCTAGGGCAGTGGTGAAATCCAAATTTTTTTACTACTGGTTCTGTGGGTGTGGCTTGGTGTGCGTGGCTTGGTGTGCGTGACAAAGGAAGGATACTGCAAAATCTCCATTCCCACCCCACTCCAGGGGAAGGATACTGCAAAATCCCCAGTCCCTCCCCACTCCTGGGGGAAGGATATTGCAAAATCTCCATTCCCGCCCCACTCTGGGGCCAACCAGAGGTGGCATTTGCTGGTTCTCCAAACTACTCAAAATTTCTGCTACTGGTTCTCCAGAACTTCTCAGAACCTGCTGGATTTCACCCCTGAGCTAGGGTTAAGCTTACCCATGAATGTATTTGGGTTCAACCTTTATATTTATAAAAAAAACCCTAAATACGCATTCAAGAAATTAAGATGAAGCTGCTGTTTGTCCAGAAGCTGCAAGCCACTAGATCCCATCCGGATCGGATCACCCTCCATCCTGGGATTCTCCTGGATTCATGGCTTCTGCTTGATCGTAGGTTTGAGGCTGTGGATAGGTAGTGGTTTCACAGCCTTGGCTGCTTTATGCCAATTTCAAACCTTCTAACAACAGCCACTTACGTGCTTGACACTTGGGTTACTTTGGTGCATTCTAATATAGCTAGGAGGATTAAACATTCATTATATTTAAAAGTATTTTTGAAAGAATAACCAGGGTTGGGGGTGGAGGGGAGAGAAGGGGTTCTTTTCTTATCTTTGCAATTGTTCCATTATTTCCTTATTCCCTTACAAACGTATGCAAAGTGTCTTAGAGCCTCATTCAGATTTATGTAGTTGCTATGAAACCGGGTGTTAATTTAAAAATTAAAATAAAACATCTAATCTCTCTGCCTTTGAATACACAAGCATCTTATTTAATTAGCAAATATACATACATATATATATCACACAGTGCCTGTTGATTTATCGCTGAAAAATGCTTCAAATTGATTCCGGTAACATCAAAGTCAGGCAGGGTGGAAATAGCCAGTGCACAGCAAACATCAGCCTCAGCAGATGACAAATAATCAAACAAGAAGGCCATGAGAAGGGAACAAAAGACCTCAAAGCAACTATGATCACAAGGGCAGATTGACAGCACAATAGAGGAAAAGTCATTACAATGGTTCTCCCAATGAAGTACAACCAGTGTGCGCCTTAATGATTGCCAAGATCTTGCTATTAAACCAATATATGCTTTTCGCTAAATATACCATGCAGATCCTACTAGCAATAAATCCCATGTGTGCTGTCCCACCTAGCCCTCCAATAGAGTTATTAGTGTGGTAGTCATTATTATGATACAATTTATCCATCATATTCTGTCATAAGGAACATAAAGATTTGGGGAAGTTCTAAATGATGGACTCCCAGCACTACTACTAGAACCATTATATCTTTTCCTCCTGAAAAAAATCCCTGTGGGGGCGGGGGAAGGGCATAGAATAAGAGCAAGAAGAATACAAGAAGATTACAATTTAAAGAAAATATCACCAGAGACCTCTTTGCTGGCAGTAACTGTCTTCCTCAGCAGATGTTCCCTTACACGATTGCAGTTATAGATATCAAATGAAGATTCCTACTTAAACTGCCTTGAGCTCATGGAGCAGATGTAGGATACAAATAAATAAATACTCTAAAAATGAGAGACTTCATTTGTATGGCAAGGACACATATTACATAAACAGTCCATCAATTCAGTAATTCCCTTTTCCCACCATTCTTGGCAGCAAGATCTTCCCAAATTGTAAAGAAAACTTTTAAATAAAAATGATGGTAACAAAAATAGGTTCTTTGAATCAACAATTACTTAGCTGAAAAGCTAGTATTTTATAGTTAAGAAGTCACTGAACAGAACTATAACTGTCAAGAATAATACATACATCTGCCAAAACTTTAAAAGGAGAGGGCATCAAGAATCCTGGGCAGAATCCAACTACTCTGCCTCTACTATTGATAACTGAATAGTACCGAGGGCATAATGTTGCCTCTTTCCTAATTTACATCCTCCTCCATTGGTAAGAACAGACTCCCACCCCCCTGAATTAATGACATCAATCAGCAGGGAGTTTTGTAAAATGCATAAACCAGTCATTTTCCAAACTCTACCAGAAGATAAATGATTCCAGATGTTGGACTAAAGCCATTTTCCCACACATGCTACAATGTTTTGTTATCCATATTGGGTTATAATGTCTGGGGTGTGAGAGCGAGAGAGAGAAAGAAAGAGAGAGAGAATGAGATTGTGTATAATTCAAAGAGTTAACAGCTAAAGCTTCCACTTCTGGCTAAGAGCAAACAGTGTTTTAAAAGTAGAATGGTAAAAGTTCAATTGCTGTACAAAGAGTGGTAGAACTGATTGATGTCAAGCAATTCAGTCTCTAGGATCTTGTACAGAGTAACAACAGCAAAACTGCTCACCTCCTGCTTCCTATTAATATCTGTACAAATTAGAAAACGGATCATTTCCAAAGTTACTGAATAAATTAGAACTCAGTCCATGTCATTTCCATCTCACAACTTCTATTAAAATAAAAACATCAGTCAACTTAAAACTTTGTTGAAGATACGGATCCTTTCCCTTGCCACCCCGAAACTCCCAAGTCGAAAAATAGTGACTCTTCGTAAAGTTGGATGCAGATAAAGATTATTCTAGGATTGAAGTAAAAACACATTTAACATTTCTTATATGTACCAAAGTTATAATTTTCAATGAATATACAGAAAGTAAAAAAGAACAATTGAATGCATTTTGGAGTCAGTCATTTCTTTCCATTATTCTGATATAAGTAAAAGAGTCAGGGGAATAATTCCTGCTTTAAACTTATTCTGGCTAGGCAGAATAAGTTTTCTCTTAGCAATACAAACATAGTTCCTTCCATTTGTTCACATCCATAGCAGCTGTCAATAAACCATATGTAGTGGACTAATCTTTAATGGTAGTTTGACAAATTCTAAAATCTAGTAGAGAAAATAGCACTTAAATAAAACAACAAAACTACTGAAAAATTTGAAAAACGAACAATTTGAAAGCTCGTTTGCAATTTTTTTCAAATAAGCAACTGCATGATAAACTTGGTTGCATATCTCACATTCAACTAAAACCATTAAAACTCTCTAATCGGAAGAGCAAATGGAGATAGTTAGCATAGTAATAACCATAAACATATTGGAGGAAGCAGACTTACTTTGTGTAAAAATATCTTAAGGCTCGGCTAGAAATATTATTTCTTCTACTGCTTACTAAGAAGTGTTCAATCTGACAGATGGTTTCACTTTGCCACTAAGCATTTTCTCTTGCTTATCTCTGCCAGCTATTATTTCCACAAGGCTGTTTGCAGGACTGTGCTCTACATCTTTTCTGAACTAATCAATGCCTCTCTTGGCTTTGGCTGGTTTCTAGTCCCGCCTCCTGTTCTTGTATAAATGAAAACTCACAGCTGGATTGTCTGTAAACCGTTTCTCTTACCATGAGCTCCACTGGGTAAATTGTGCAATCAGGCCATGAAGCAACCCGCTGGAAAAAACAATCACTCATCTTAATGAGGTACATATAAAAGCCAACCAATCATGAATACTGATATCTAATGACTAGAGAGCTATGACCTTCAAGCCTGTCAGGCACAAGCAACCAGAGCAACCACAGTGAAGGGTCTAAATTGACTACTTTATTATATTCTACCTATAATACAAGAACCTCCCCAAACTGCTTGCCTTCTCTTGAGAACAAACAGATAAAGTTCCATGGAATGTGTGTGTCGGTCCTAGGTCTCTTGTGGCTATGCAACAATTCAAGGCTCAACTCCAGCCTTGCCCCGGCTGGTAGTTTTCCAACAAAGCCTGAAGTGCCTATCAAGATTATCCAAGCCCTACTTAACTTTATACAGCTGTGATGGCGAACCTATTGCACACGTGCCAGAGGTGGCATGCAGCACCTTCTCTGTGGGCATGCGAGCTGTTGGCTCAATTCAGCTCTGCCACGCATGCGCATGTGCCTCCCACCGGCCAGCTAGTCTTTGGGTCTCTGCTGCACACACGTGGGGGGGGGGGCGCAAGTGCATGTAAGGGTGAGGCGCATGCAAGGATGCGTGTGCATGTATAGGGGTGTGGTGCATGCGGGGGGCTGTGCACTCATGCACCGGAGCAAGATGCATGCACACGCGCATTGCATTTTGGGGGTTCGGGCGCTTTTGGCACTCGGTCCGGAAAAGGTTAGCCATCATTGTTATACAACTACCTGGCAAACCAAATAATGTATTTTTATATTAAGTTGATTTAAAATAAATGTACATGTGCAGATATAATAAAAGCAATCCCTTGTTTCCATTTTCTACTCCTGTAGAAATCATGAATCTGTTTCTGGAATCATTGCTGTATTAGATAAGGATGAACAAACTGAAGTTTGATTCAGTCAAACTGGAAATTGGATTATATTATGAGCGCAGAATAGGTATAGAACTTGTCCAGGGCAGGATGTATTCCTATTGGATGAATTCAGTATCAATCTGATATTTGAATGTCCAAATGGCAATAGTTGGTAGAAGTGATTTTTAATCAAAACTTCACTTTTTATATGTTAGTGGATCTCATCTCAGAAGAAATCAGACATCTCAGGCATCCATGGATTAGTTAGTCATGATTAAATTAGTTGCTCTATGTACGGCAGACCTGACTTTGAAAAATTATATTGGCTGAAACATGTTTATCGATATTATAATTAAACCCAGCTGAACAGTTAAGTATTTTAACGTATCAGCCTTTTTGGTTGCCAATTTGTTTCTGGATTCAATTCAAGGTACTGACTTTAACCATGAACGTTTAAAACTATCATGGACCAGAATATCTCAAGAGACACTTCTTCCACATTATTCAGCACATTAACTAAGTTTGTGTCTGCTTTGATTTTTCACTCTGATTTTTCCCATTATCAGAAATATAGAGAATAAGTACTTGATAGGTCATAATCTAAACATTGGAAATTGCTCTTAAATATGCCTCTCATGCTTTTTTGAAAGATAGGCATCAGACTGTTATTCCAGTCAGCTTTTATGGAAGAAATAGGAACTTGTGTTTCTCAATTTTTTCTGAACTATCATTTGAAGGGGGCACCTTATAGGCACATTACCACAGCGAAGCATATCCTCAGAAATCATCAAGTAGAGATATTTGCACAGTTGCTTTGAAGGCTGTCTCACATTGTTTGAGCCTGGATGTGCATATACAGAGCCTTCTTCCGTCAGAACTGCCATTGAAACAGAGTATCTATCTGTGCGTTCACCTACTGGTTCTTCTCGGTCTACAACTATTCATTTAGTGATCGTTCAAAGTTACAATGGCAAAAGCAAAAACCTGACTTATGACCAGGGGTAAAATGCTACAGGTTTGGGCTGATTCACCTGAATCGGTAATAAAAAATGCTACTGGTTCATCAGAACCAACAGTAAAAAAATGCTTAAAAAAGTAAAAAAAAGAAGTTCCGAGGATTGTGCGGCACAGCTGATTGTCACACAGCTGATCGTTGGAACTTTTTTTTTTTTTTTTTAACTTTTTAAGCATTTTGTTACTACCGGTTTGCCGGAACCGGTAGTAAAAAATTCTTAAAAAGGAAAAAAAAAGTTCCGACAATCAGCTGTACGACAATCAGTTGTGCTGTGTGATTTATATTCGCTAGAAAGCAGGAAATCCTGCTTTCTAGCGAATCTAAATCACGCGGCACAGCTGTTTCCCCCCCCTCGCCGTTCTACTTATCTTTGCAGACTCAGTAAAGGCTTCTTAGCGCCTGCGGTACGTATGTGAAGCACACATGTGCACACGAATCAAACCAGTAGCAGACTTCAGAGCATTTCACCCCAGCTTATGACCGTTTTCACACTTATGACCGTTGTACCATTCCCTATGATCACATGGACAACGTTCGGCTATTTAGCAACTGGCATGTATATTAAGATAGTTGCACTGTCCCAGGGTCTAATGATCACCATTTGTAATATTTTCAGTTTCCAACAAGCAAAATCAAGAGGGGAAGCCAGATTCGCTTAACAATTGTGCAATTCATTTGACAACTGCAGTGATTCACTTAACAACCGTCTTGTTTAGCAATGGAAATTTTGGGCTCAATTGTGGTGGTAAGTCAAGGGCTGTCTGTATAAGTTTAGAGACCCCTTAAAGCAGACATGGGAGTCTTTCAGATAATGCAGTGCTTTAACAGTTTGAGGGGGATGGGGCACTCAATGCAAAAATGTTTTTTAAAATGCTGTTTTCAAATGCTTTGTACAGCCCTATTTCCTACCTTTATTTTTTGGCCTACCAATTTAAAACTTCTGATGCTGTAAAACTATTTAATATTTTTAGGTTGCTCTCTGGCACTGTTGTTCTTTTTATTCTGATTGTTTTTCAAAAATTTTGTAAACCAATGTGAGATTTGGTAGGCAGAAAACGCAGGTTACGAATTAGAATACTAAATAGTGAAGTACATATTCTTTGTACCTTTTAATTCAATTCAAAATCCATTCCTGGAATATTTAGTTATGGGATTTGAGTAATATGGCTGAGAAAACAAAAGAGGCCTCCGTACAAAAAGAATGTGCATAAACATATTATAGTAATCAAACAATTGCTGTATTTTAATTTGTGTGCAAATTAGGGCATTCTAAAAATGCAAAACCAGTTAGTTTCTCCCCATGCCCTATTAGGGGTGAGTTCGATTATTCTCTCTGCCTCTAACCATTTTCTGGATGCTTTATAAACCTTGTAAGAATATGTATATATAGTATTGGGTACAGAAATGTAACATGGAAAATAGCCCAAAGCATAATTGGAGCAAGTGGATAGTAGCTATTTGGATATGATCTTGAACTTATGAAGCAATAAAACAAAGACTATAAGAAGTCCGAAAGAGATTAGCATTTATCTGTATTGACAGATGCAACTGTTTTTTAGAGTTACGTGTGCATGTATGATAAAAGTGATGAACCAAACCTCAATCAGTCAGGACCAAATTGAAAAAACAGAACTTCCAGACAATCTTAGATATTTCACTAAGCATCCCTAGATTACTGATTTCTCAATTGCTTTTAGCATATAAAGTGTTATTGCCTTCCTCAAATTGCCCACATTTCTTATCAAAAATGGATTTGTAAATCTTGTAAGCAAAGCCTTATGTCTTATGCCTAAAGATATTTACCCATGTAATAGGGCTGTATTAATATTACCCTTCTCATCTTTCCTATTACCTTCTTCTATTGGTATCTTATGATGATATCACTTTATTGTTTATATGTACACCAAGAGCTTATGCACCGGAGACAAATTCCTTGTGTGTCCAATCATACTTGGCCAATAAACAATAAAGAATTAGAACAAGGCAAATGGGAGCTACGCCATTCTGCTTGCCATGAAAATTTAAATATATTCATGTATGTTTTAATTGTATATTTTATTTTGTTTCTTTTAGTTGCTTTGTTTATGTTATTTGTTAAAGAAATAAGCAATTTTCTTGGTATTTGTTTATCCAGGAGTAAAAGTCACTTTTCAATGAATATTTTCTGAAATAATAGATTGGCCACCTAGTCTTGCTAGAGAAGAAAAGATGAATGAAGGCAAATATATGTGTCCCAGGATAAAGTTGCAGGATCCAATTTGAATCGGTCACTCGGACCAGAGGTTCATTCTTCTAAGCTTTTGGACTCATGCTGGAGCTCTTCCTCAGGGAATTTCTCTCTTTCCAGAATGTGTACCCATTCTGGAGAGAGAGAAGTTCCCTGAGGAGGGGCTTCAACGTGAGTATGAAAGCTCAGAAGACTAAACTTCTGGTCCTGGTGACGGATCCAAATTGGATCCTGCAAGAAAAGATGAGGTTAAATGATGAAATGTTTTGTGAATCTTGCGTAACTTTATTAAAATTTTAAAAAGAAAAATAAAAACTATCAAGAACTAATATTTAGAGTAAAAAGAGAAGAAACAAATAAGGAAATAAGAAACAACATAGCCAAAAGTTGAGAGAGAGAGAGGGAGGGAGGGAGGGAGGGAGAGAAAGGGAGGGAGGGACGGAGAGAGAAAGAGAGAGGGAGGGAGGAAAGGGGAGAGAGAGAGAGAGGGAGGGAGGGAGGGAGGGAGAGAGAGAGAGAGAGAGAGAAATATCACTTTTCATTATAAATATAAATGTAACCTCTGGTTACAGCCTCATTTATATTTTGTCTATAATCTATTTTTAATCAACCAAATTGTATCATAATTCCTTTTTTCCTGTCTCTTATACACATACATACATAGATACAGACGCACACAAAATCAGTTTGATGTAATGGTTAAGATGCTGGCCTAGAAACCAGGAGACTGTGAATTCTAGTCCTGCTTAGGCATGATAGCTGTCTGGGTGACTTTGAGCCAGTCACTCTCTCTCAGGCCAGCACATTTCACAGGGTTGCTGTGGAGAAAATAGGAGGAGGAAACAATATTAAATACGTTGACTGCCTTGAGTTACTTATGAAGCTGCCCAGAATCACTTTCAATGATGAGAGGGGTTGCATATATGTTTAATAAATAAAATAAAGTAATAAATATGGAATTTTTTAAAAAGTCAGGTTTCCAGTTAGGATTAAACTTATCTCTATTAATTTAGCACTACATACACAGTATGTTTGGTTAAAGCTGTCAATCTGACCTTCTCAACAAGTTCTATCATCTTCATCATCCATTCCTCTATTATGGGTAAAGTTGACTCTTTCTACCTGGGCGCATATAATAATCTTGCTGCAGTTGTCATATACAAAAACGAAGTTCCATAAGTTTCCCCCACACAGCGGTTTATCCATCTGCTCCAAAAGAAAAGTCTCTGGATTCAAGAATATATTAATCTTTAAAATATTTTGTATTATTATATGTAACTGAGTCCAAAATCTTCTGATCCTATAAATCAGTGTTGGCGAACCTTTTCGGCACTGAATGGGCGGCTGCTCTTCCGGTTTTTGATGCGCACATGTGCATCGCCACCTGGTCTTCCAGTTTCTGGCGTGCATTTGCATGTGAAGACCAGCTGGCTGGTGTGCATGCAAGCACAGGAAACCAGAAGAGCATGCGCACTGCTCTTTCAGCACTCCCGCACGTGTGAAGACCAGCTGGCGGGTGCACCAGAACCCGGAAGAGCAATGGGCGATGGCTCATGTGCCTGGAGAGAGGGCTCTGTGTGCCATTTCTGGCACCTGTGCCATAGGTTCGCCATCACGGCTATAAATGTTGCTGTATATGCTAATGCAGGGGTGGGCCACTGTGGCCCTTTTACAATCTGTGGACTTCAACTCCCAGAATTCCTGAGACAGCCAAGCTGGCTCAGGAATTCTGGGAGTTGAAGTCCACAGGTTGTAAAAGGGTCACAGTGGCCCACCCCTGTGCTAATGCTATTATGGATATGCTTGATGATTACACAGTCATTTCTGAGCTTATCTAAGTTACAGAATCATGCAGCCACTCTGCATTTTAAACCATTGAAATCATGGCTGTAGGAAAAGTGCAATTTTGCTTATGACTTGGGGTAAACATTAACTTTTTGTAGAAATGGAAAATATAATTTCAATGTAAAAGAGTTAACAAACCAAGCACTTGTAACTGTATCCAGTTTATATAAAGAAACAGGCAGAAGTGAGCAATATCACTGCCACTTTCAAGTCCAAGGTGACCTATATGATGATGATGGGTTTGTTGTCCCCATGACCTCATGTCCTTTTGTGTTTAGAGGTACTCGTTCTAGAGAATCCCAATCAACTGCCATGGTAATATTGCAGACTATTAGATTTTATCCTGCAGACATCCTACTCAGACATACCCCAAACCAGTCCTAGCTGCACCATGAGGAATAACTTAACTGATGCTGTTTGATTCAACCATTAGAAAATGAGAACATAATTTTAAATGTTCCAGACAAAGACAGAAGAACATCTTTTCCAGATGCCATCTTTATTTTTCTACAGTTGAAAATATATTTTTTTAAAAATGGGCCTAAATAAGATTATTATCAGTTCTTTTTCTCTGCACAGCAAAACTAACATTAATTTTATTTAATCAGCAGAACTGAAAAGCAATGGAAGAGATTTAAGAAAAATAGATTAGTTAAAGTCAAGATTAAGTATGGGCAAAACCATGTCAGAATGCCGGCAGTCTGAAAAGTGACAGCAGGTCAAAGATCTGTGCAGTTCTATATCTTGCCCACTAGAGGCCATCTAGAGTTCAACCATGATTTTCAGAAGTATTACATAACAAGTTCAGTTTGAAAACTAAAGCATTATTTTATTATTTCACAGTCATTTTTATTTCCTAATTTCATATAAAGAAATTTCCCCTGCTTTAATGTGCTATAGGGCAACAAATTATTTAAAAACAAACAAACACTAATTACTGTGGAATATCATTCATATATGGTTATCTTGATATCAGTTACAAAATTATGTGGCTCCACAAACTTCCAAGTTGCTAACTGGGATTTTTGTTTTAATGTAATCATATAACATCAATGTTTTGTTAACTATACTGGATCCAAATCCAGTTGGCAACCTTTATAATTTAAACAATTTGGATCCAGAAGCATCTCCCACCATGAAGCATTCTTATTTGTGTTGTTTTTGGAATGATTCCTCAAGGAAATTTCCCTGGCATCCATACAGTTGCCTTTATATTGGTGCAGGTGGAAGCACTTCTCCTTTTCAAGGAATTTTAGATCTCAAATTGTAAAGACAATGAATGTGTTTTATTTACTTTTAAAGTTATATTTCCTATGCCTGTGGTTTAATTTGACTATGTTTTTCTTCTTCCTATGTCATCAGATCCTTTCTTGTTAGCTGGGTGAAAATAGAGATTGAAATTTTTTTTAAAAAATGAAACTTGAAATTCATCAGAATTTTCTACCCTACTGTTCAAGTATAAAACACATGCTAGGTATTATATGGGCAATATATCTGCTTAGCACTGTCTGCCAAATGCAGCAACAAAACCTTTAATTTCAGATAGTTCTCATGGTATTTCTGATTATTATGGGTGACCTTCTCATTAGGTTCAAGAATTTAGCCTCAAACCAGAGACTTCCTGATTTAGCCCTTGAATCCATAATAAACCCATAAAGCATTTTCTTTATAGAAAGATGAACTGTAATCTCATAGGTTATAAAAAGAAAATGATGACTTGTGAAGAAGAAATATGGACGTGCAAGAACAAAAAGAATTGTCTACTTAAAAATCTTGGCAAATAAATTACTTACATAAGCTGAGTTGTATTAACATGAAGAGAACACCAATTATCATTTGGGCTAGGTCTTTGACAGATTGTGACGTAATTATCCACAGATGTTTTATTTACTATACTGAAACCTTATTCCATATTAAATAGGTTTACACTGCCAACAAATGCCCATAATAAATAAAGCTGGAACTAAAAACTGAAGAATTTTGGAAGTTAGGCATAAATAGGATAGTTGTTATCTATATTCTGCAGCATTAATATACTGCAGAGAGGGGCTGAATGCTGGTTCTATTTTTTCCCCCTCCTTGGAAGAGAGGAGGAACAGCATTCCCTCAATAGTCAGAGGTGATATTCAGCAGGTTCTGACCAGTTCTGCAGAACTAGTAGCGGAAATTTTGAGTAGTTCAGAGAACCGGTAAACACCACCTCTGACTGGCCCTGCCCCCATCTATTCTCTGCCTCCCGAGTCCCCGCTGATCAGAAGGAAATGGGGATTTTGCAATAACCTTCCCCTGGAGTGGGGTGCAGTGATGGGATTCAAGTAATTTAACAACCAGTTCTCTGCCCTAATGATTTCTTCCAACAACCAGTTCACCAAATTGCTCAGAAAGTTAACAACCGGTTCTCCCGAAGTGGTGCGAACTGGCTGAATCCTATCATTGGTGGGGTGGGAATGGAATTTTATAGTATCCTTCCCCTGTTACGTCCACCAAGCCACACCCACCAAGCCATGCCATGCCCACCAAGCCACACCCACAAAACAGGTAGTAAAATTTTTTGAATCCCACCACTGTCAATAGTGAATCTTGCCCTCTCAAACAAAATGCCTGTACGGCAGGGGAGTGGGAGAAGAAGCCAAGCAGCAAGAGCAGGCAAATAAGGTGAGCCTACTCATCAAAAAGTCAATTGAGAACATTTTCCCCAAGCCTCCCTCCTCAAAACCTGGAAGTGGCACTCCTTCATCTCTAGGAGAGTGATATCAAGTTCAAATACGATCTTTGCCAAATTGGAACCCTCCAGCTTTATTTAGACTACAATTTTAAGAAATTTGAACAACTCTAATCCTAACACACCTAGGATTTACCTTTAATCTGTGCCAGTTTTGCATGTGATAATACATAAAACTATCCTGTCTATCTCCAGAGTGTTAGAAAAAGCCCTGCACATTTGAATTATTAAAAGAGAAACTCATTTTCTCAGTAAGCATTCCAGCATGTTTTTCCCCCCGATATTCATTTTAGAAGCAAGGATGGAATATAAATGTGCAAACATTTAAAATAAACATTTTCATGATTACAGAAAAAATTGTCACAAACAAAACATATCTGAAATTAGATATTTATGCTTAAGTAAACTTGCAATATTCATAATTTTCTAAATGTGCCTTGTGTTGCTAAAAAGTCTTAGTGTATGAGATTGTCAATTTGGGAGATTTTTGATCGTGTCAGATAGAGAACATCAATGCTGTGAAGACAGTTATCTCACTTCCTATTGTGCCAAGAAAATAGAGTAACGCAAGACAAAGGTTTGATACTTGGAAGACATCACAAAAGGTGGACAACATACTTGTCACTAATGCTATGTAAGGCAGAATTAAAAATGCATTCAGAGTTCTTGGAAAAATGCCCTCTTTTTTAAAGAATACAATGAATATTTAACCTTGAAATATAAGTAGTAAAGACTGGAAACAATCTAAAAATTTCCAATTAAAAATAATGACTGTATTATACTATGCAAAGTTGCATTTTAAATATTGGAATTCTTTCCCAGGCGACTGGTTTAAAGCTACAATCCTACAAATCCTTACATGGGAGTCAGTGTGAATGAATGCTTCCGGGTTACTCTGGGTGCTGTTGGTTAGAAAGAATGTCATCTCATTGTTCAAAATTTCCCCCCTAATTTTAGAACATATCTAACTGTATTGAGTTATGAGGACTGAGAACGAGCACAGGTGTTCAGAAACTATGCAATCCAATTAAAAAAAATCTTTAAAAGCAAGCGTATTTTTCAGCCACCAAAGAAGTTACACTTAACAGGCTTATAGTAATTAAGCAGCTTGGAAAGTTGTGTTGCACTTAGAAATGTGCTGCCAGAAATCTAACCAGAGGGAAGCACTGCGGTCCTTGTGTGTCATGCAGCTGTTACGACTTTTCCATTTGAGAGGGAAAACTAGCCTCCAGTGTTTTGGAGGCATGCGAATATACAAAAGTGTTCATTAGTATTGGATATACATTTTGGATTATTAGAAACAGATGGTTAGTTTTCACATGCTGTATGAGTCTTAAATTAAAATAATTGAAGACTATGGAAAATATAAAATGAGGAAAGGCCCATTGACACTCTATAGGCCTGATCATCATCTATACACGTTCAATCTTGATTAGATAGCCAGAATCCTACCAATTAGCAGATATGGAAAGAGAGAGGGACAGAACCTAATTCATCTTCTGGGTCCTGATTTTAATAGATCATTACAGGCTTTGAGAATATCATAGTGGGCTATAAATGTGCAGCCATCAGCTGCTAAAACCAAAACGGGAGAAAAAAAGCTCACAATGCAATAGGCTCTGGGCTCTGTAATTTCTTCATTCAACTCAAGCAGTTGATTTTAGAAAAATAACAAAAACGGTGTCATGCTGTAAACTCCATCCCTTTCATTCAAGCATGTGATGTTACAACATCCGATGGTACTTTCATTGCAACTGTGCTTTTATCACTAGTCTCCCATTTGACCTCTTACGGATGCTTCAATTCAGGCACAAATGTTCACTTATATACATGAGGTCATGGTGTTTAAGTAATGAATTTGTATTAATGGAACTGTAGGAAGAGCTATAAAAAGAGATTCTAATTTCTTTCAATGTATTTTGTTATTTCTACACTGTTCCATTATTTTACTTGGTTAACGGCTGCCAAATATTTGGAGGGATAGGAGGAACATTACAGCAGTCAGAAATTATTATAGGATAGGAGTGGATAGTGGAACAAACTATCTGGCTAAGCCAGATGAATTTGAATATTCTTTTCAGTATGGTTAGCCCCAGGTACCATTTCACTGATGCTTATAATTAAGTTTAGTAAACCAATAATAACTGATGGGAGTGTAAGATATTTGAAATATGAAATCTATCAAGAAACAGTTCTTTTAACCCTATTGTCTAACATATATTGATGGAGGAGATGACCAGGCTGAGCCCAAGGGAGGCGTCAAATGCGTCATAAGTCATGAGTCCCTGTGTGCTCACAAGAGATCTAAGTCCAGCCCACCTTGAATCCCTTAACTTCCACTAATTTCCCTTAACCGTTAGTAGTTCAGATTCTTGTAGAAAGCTTAAGCTTGCAATAAATCTTTATACTCATTTGAACTGCCTGAGTCTCCTGACTTCCCTGGCTTGACATTTGAGATGCAAACTAAATTATGGAGTTTAACATTGATGAAGAATGCTATGAAGACATATTTTCTCCAATAAATTTATTTCTCTAAAATTAAGCAATCTGCATATCATAATCCTTTTTTTTAAAGACTTATGCCATCTCTAATTGCAGTTGCCAAAATTGATGGTAGGGCTTTCCCATAATAACAACAACTAGGCAGGAAACTGAAATGCAAATTTGAGGCTATGTTGAGGAAATGTTATTTGAGGCTACAATTGTTTCCCACACTGCAACTGTGTGGGAATTGCCTAATAACAGCAACTAGAACAGCTGCAACTGCCACGCTAAATTGACAGAGCCCCATGATGTTGTGGCTTATGACCTTGTCACTAACTGACATAGTTGCCAGTTCCAATTACTATTGATAAAGAAGGACTAACTGTATACCCCACACTTTTATGTACATACCGATACATATATTGAACTAGAAAATGCTGATGAGACTAATTAAGTCAAGTTAAAAGACTATAGCACATTGTACTTGAACCTGAATATCTGTTCATTTCTTCTGCCATATTTTATTTTTAACTACTGTGATTGAGAGGCAGTCTGGTCTAGTGGTTAAAGCATCAGGCTAGGAACTGTAAGTCCTTGAGTTCTAGTCTCACTTTAGGTACAAAGCCAGCTGGGTGATTGGGAGTGGGCAGTTACTTTCTCTCAGCCCTAGGAAGAAGACAATGGCAAACTCTTAAATTCAGGTTCATCTTCCTTTCTGATGATCAGGTGATTTTATAGTCTTTGAAGTGAGGAAGTGGCCAGTCAGACAGATGATGTAGATAACATAAGAAAAGGCCATGTAGAACAGGAGAAATAGCCACTACCAAGGCAACAATCCATTTTTTACCCCAAACAACCTAATTTGAGAAAATGTCTCACACAAGTACCCTCCCTAGTACACACAAAGCTAAAGTGAAGCACACTCAGACATGCAAGACTCTGTTACTATAGCTATTTCAACAAAAGTAGTATTAGACCTATATGGGATTGGTTTCTTTATCTAGTCTACCTTACAGGGCTGACAGGCATATGAGTGGAGAAATAAAATGGAGATAAAATGGAAAAAAGGTGAATCAAAATAGATAAAGAATAATAAAACAATAGACGCAATTTACATAGAGTTCTGTAAAGCCTTTGATTCAGTGGTACATGACAAATTACTTCTAAAACTAAAATCCTATGGCATCTCTGGCAGTGTTTTAGGACCAACACTCTTCATACTTTACATAAATGACCTTTGCGATCATATTAAAAGCAACTTCATTCTCTTCACTGATGATGTAAAACTATTTAACACTACTGACAATGCTGCTACCCTTCAAAAAGACTTTGAATATGTGTCAGATTGGTCAAACAAGTGGCAATGTCAAATCTCAACCAACAAATGCTCTGTCTTACACATTGGCAAAAAGAATCAGAACATAAAATACAAGCTAGATGGACATGACCTTGTAGAAGATCCTCACTCTGTCAAGGACCTTGGAGTACTCATCTCTAAAGATCTAAGTGCCAGAGCCCACCGTAACAACATTGCCAAAAAGGCATTAAGAGTTGTTAACCTAATCTTGCGTAGCTTCTTCTCTGGTAATATTGTACTACTAACTAGAGCATACAAAACACTTGCTAGACCAATTCTCGAATACAGCTCATCTGTCTGGAACTCACACTGCATATCGGACATTAATCCAATTGAGAGAGTTCAGAGATATTTCACGAGAAGAGTTCTCCACTCCCCTGCTTGCAATAGAATACCTTATGCCACCAGACTTGAAATTTGGGGCTTAGACAACTTAGAACTATGCCACCTTCAGTCTGACCTAAGCGTAGCTCATAAAATTATCTGTTACAATGTCCTACCTGTCAATGACTACTTCAGCTTCAACCACAATAATACATGAGCACACAATAGATACAAACTTAAAGTAAACCGCTCCAAACTCGATTGCAGAAAATATGACTTCAGCAACAGAGTGGTCAATGCCTGGAATGCACTACCTAACTCTGTGGTTTCTTCCCCAAACCCCCAAAATTTTAACCTTAGACTGTCTACTGTTGACCTCACCTGATTCCTAAGAGGTCTGTAAGGGCGTGCATAAGTGCCTACCGTCCCTGTCCCTTTTTATTCGTATCCATTTCATGTATTCATAATCATGTTTATACTTTTATCTGTTTTCTTATATATGTTTGACAAATAAAATAAATAAATAAAATAAAAATAAATACAACAACCTATCTTAAATCTTGATACGGACTCCTGCCAAAGCTTTGGTGCTAATTATCTACATGTTTGATTTGTTTGTTCATTTGGCCAAATTAATATGGCCACCCATCTGACATGAAGTGAATCTCGGCAGCATACAATAAAACAATGAATTAAAACATTTTACATATCTATTAAGACAATAACAATAGATAAACCAAGAGAGGGAAGATAGGACATATAATACAACCAGCACATAGGCTCCCTATTACCAAGGCAAGCTTGTTGAAAAAAACACATTTTGAGGGCTTTCCAGAGGACCATAAAAGTCAGGATGTTGTTTCAAATGACAGGTGCCATGGCAGAAATGCCTCGTCACCTAGTCTTGTCAGATGGAACTCCAGATGGGCCTAGAAGATTTACGTAATTAGCCTTACACTACAGTACTTTTGCCCCCAAGATCTTGTGATCTTAGGTGAGAAATTCTCCTTCTATATATAATAAGAGTGTTTTGAAGCCATCTCTTTGCCAGTAAAAGCAGCTGACAAAAGATGGTGCTATTGCAGTACTAAAAACTACCAATGCCTTTTGAAGGCTGGTGACAAAACAAACAAAGCCATTGACAAAGGCAGCATGGTGGAACTCATGAGTTAGGTTTGAAAGCAAAAATAGAAATGTGTGTGTGTGTGATGTGTGACACACATAAAAAAAGAGCTGGGGCTTGAATCTTAACCTCAACCACCTCCACTCCCCCTCAAATAAACTTGAAATGATCTTTCAAATCTCATTTTTTTTTTAAACATAGATTTTGAGTTTTTTTATTGATGCATTTAAATACACTGTAAACCACTATAAAAATGGGTGAAACAGTTTTAGATGCAAACATGGGAAAGAGGGGCTTCTAGGAACAAAGACAATAGGCAGAACGTTTCATCTATAGAACTAATTTTTTTATTGTTTAAACCTTTCTGGAAAAAAACCTGATGTGTGAAAAACAACCACCACTGGGAACGATTAAACTTGCTAATGTTTTCAGCCATGTGTTCTGGGAAGGGAGTGACATTCTACAATAATTGAATCATGCAGCATATGCCCTTAGGTGATTATGTTCAAAACAGAAGCTCTCCAAATGTCATTTGGTAAATGAAAATAGAGCTGGAAATCAGTAATAAACCAATATCCTCAAGCTACAGATTTTTTAAAAAGCTAATTTGATTAGAAATATACAGTGTGCTTTCTGCTTATGAGAGAGGGCAGTATTGCGGCACAAATGATTGATTCAAAAATCTAACCAAGAAAGCAAAATTTAGATTTTACCAGAAAATTATGCAATGATTTCTTACTGCATGGGCTTTTGCTGCATTATTTCATCTAGAATGTATTCATGAAACCAACAGATTCTATGATTGTCAATATGTCCTAATTACAGATATTAGTGTACATGCCTAGAGCACTTTATCTCAGTTTGGTGATCCTCAAAATTCTTGGAAATTCTGGTTTAAGGTTCACAAGTAGAACATGATCATAGCACTCTGTGTATTCTTTAAATAAGGCTACTGAAAAACAAACTCCTTCCACTCCCACCATTACCAGCAGCCATTGGTGGATTGATTCTAATGAAGTCTAAATTGGCAGCCATTACATAATTGTAGAAGCAAATACTATAGTTTAATAACATGTGAACAAGCATTTCCTTTCATTTGTCCTAATATACAACCAGGCAGTTTCGTTGGTGTCCCTAGTATTAAGAGAGGGGTGAGAAGGGTAGATAGCAATAGCACTTAGACTTCTATACTGCTTTACAGTGCTTTTACAGCCCTCTCTAAGCGGTTTACAGATTCAGCAAATTGCCCCCAACAATCTGGGTCCTCTTTTTACCCACTTCTGAAGGATGGAAGGCTGAGTCAACCTTGAGCCTGGTGAGATTTGAACTGCCAAATTGCAGTCAGCCGGCAGTCAGCAGAAGTAGCCTGCAGTACTGCACTTTAACCACTGCGCCACTGTGTCTCAGATATAGCCGATCTCTTTAACGTGGGATTAAAATAGGGACTAAATGTAGCATCGTACAATTTTCTCCATAAATTTCTTTGAAAGTCAAAAGCAGCCCTAAGAGATTGCGAGCTTATTGGGCTAAGCTACATATTATGTTAGATCTGTATGTATAGACTGAAACTAATGGTTCTCTTTCTCCTGAAAAAAGGCTATATCTGATTTAATAGAATGTAGAAATGGGCTTTACATATTATAATGTTCATGGATAAAATCTTATCTGTATGGTAGCTAGAAGTCATTACCAACCAGATGACAGCATCAATCAAAATTATAGAATTGGTTTGCAAGTTTGCTCTGATCTGAAGGAAAGTAGGAAATAGATCTGAGAGAAGCACAACTTCAGTTTCAAGTACAGTAACATGTCAGTAGTGAAAAGTGATGCAGATTAATCATAAAGAGATTATTGCTTTTATTATTATTAAGCATAAAATCGTCCCCATTTGCTTGAAAAGTATTGAACCCTATAACTATTTTATTGTTTGAAATTTGCCCTTTCTGCTGTACTGACTAGATGCATGCTGTGTCCACAGTGTTCTTACAGTAGATTTTAATGAGTTCTACTGTAGCCTCAAGCTATGGTTCAGATTGAGTTAGGTAAGGCACTAATATGCTAGTGTGTTTTTACTAGTTATTATTTTTTCATAATTGGTTTGGATGCAAAGCTCTCCAAGCTCTAAGATTTCCAGCTGCTTAGAAAATCAGAAAGAAAAGTATAACTGAAGAAGATAGTGAAAGTTATGATTCGCATTTCATTTGTCTTTTAACATGAATAATGATCTATTCTACATTTGATGGCCTTCTATCTGCCTGTGGAAGTGTAAAAAGCTAGTCTCCTCTATTTTATTTAAGATAAAATCACTAGGAAATGCCAAACCCACAAACAGAAACATTAGACTGTATATATTAAAAGGTAAAGGTCCCCGATGCTAGTTGTTCCTGACTCTAGGGGCGGTGCTCATCTCCGTTTCAAAGCCAAAGAGCCAGCAGTGTCCGCAGATGTCTCCATGGTCATGTGGCCGGCATGATTAAATACCAAAGGCGCACAGAACGCTGTTATCTTCCCACCAAAGGTGGTCCCTATGCATTTTTTACGTGCTTTTGAATTGCTAGGTTGGCAGAAGCTAGGAGAAGTAACGGGAGCTCACCCGGTTACGCGGCACTAGGGATTTGAACCGCTAAACTGACAACCTTTCGATTGACAAGCTCAGCGTCCCTTTTTAGGCACATACATAAAGTGCTCTAATTTAGATTACCACAATTATAACTAATTAGGTACATATATAAAGGGCCCTAATTTGTCAGAATTGGTTAAATGACTGATTAGATCATTTGATAAAGCATTACTCAATCTGTCTCCTTTGAAACTAGATTAGAATCTGTGACCAATTCTTCCACAGGATAGCTCATCAAAGCTAGGATTCCTATTCATAACGAAATCTCTGATCCATTTAAGTCCTCTAGCTTCCTGTTTTCCTATGGCTCATCTGCAAATATTTGCAAAAACATGGATAATCGCGTTTGGGAGCACAGGAAATATAGAGACACAAATTATAGCATGGCAGATGATTTTAAACCAGCAGACATATTTTAATAAAGAGTCTTTAACTAATATAAATTATAACATCAACAATTTACATAGATTTTGCTAGGAGATCAATGATTTCAAATATGACTACTTTAAAAATTTTCAGGGAGATTTCAGAAGAACCTGATGACTTTAACAACATAGTTTTGCCTCACTGGGCAGTTTATATGTTTTGCCCTCATCTTCCTGTACCATCTTTTACCACTTGCATCTCATATAGTCATTTCAGTCCATGGCTTAAGACATTCAAGATCTTTTTGAATAATCTTTCTCACCTGTAAAATATTAGAGTGCTGTGGTGGTGCAGTGGTTAGAATGCAGTATTGCAGGCAAACTCTGCCCACAGTCTGGAGTTCGATTTTGATGGTGCTCAGGGTTGACTCAGCCTTCCATTCTTCCAAGATTGATAAAATGGGGAGCCAGATTGTTGGGTGCAATACATTTGTAAACCGCTCAGAGAGTGCTGTAAGGCACTATGGGATTGTATATAATTCTATTGCTATTGCTATTCCTATTAGTCAACCCTCCCACCTTTCTGTCACCTGCAACTTGGGTAACTCCCTCATTGATAAAATGTTGAAAAACACAAGGTGGAACTTTATAGCATTCTTCCTGAGATTTATCTTCAAGGTAAAATACAGCTATTACACAATTTGGACACATTCTTTGGGCACAATCATTCAATTGGTTGTCATCCCGTCATAATTTAGGCCATACTCTATTCTTATTAAGGAAAATATCATCACAGATGTAGCTTGCCTTTCCAAGTTGCTTGATCAGTTTGAAAACTTTGCCCAATCAAGTTGACAAGTCTATAGATTCTTGAATTCACCTTCCCTTATTGAATATGGACATGACATTTTTTCCAATCATCTAGTACTTTACAAGTCCTCCAGGAATTCTTAAAACTTACCTAGAATAGCTCTGAGATCATCTCTGATATTACTTTCAGTACTGTATGATATAATCCTGGAGTCCTGAATTTGTTTAAATTAGCTAAATTATTCTATCCCTTTCTATTTTAAGCTACTGTTTGATCATCTAGTATCAAGCCTTTGAGAGAAAGTGGATCCAAAGTGGATGTTTAGAAGTTGGCCCTCTCAGAATCACTGTTTCCTGAAGCAGTTCCAAAAAAGTTCCACACCCATTTGCACTATTCAGGTGACCCTGAAGGCACAGATAAACCTCCAACTGGCCTCAGTGATTCTCAGAAAGAGTGATAATGACCAGCTGACTGCAAGGGATTTAAATCCTTCCATCCTCCACCATTCAGTCAGAACTGAAGAAGCTTCTTGGATGAAAAGTGAAATGTCTTCCTGAAAAAGAAAGTCCAGTTGCTTTTTGAAAAAAGCACATTTGGAATGGATCAAAGTGTTTCTTTATGCATCCCAATGAATGCATAAAGAGTGTCAAAAAAGAATGGCCCACTGGATGTTTTTCCCACCAATAATACTGTAATATTAAATAATTCATTCTTCTACTTGGGTACTAGAATTTTAAAAAGAGAATTTGCTTCGTTATGATTAGAGAAGAAGTATAATCTCACCCAAAAATACTGCAGGCTATAGTTTTCATTTTATAACCACTCCAACTTTATATGTCAGTGTCAAGAATAGTTTCACTCTCACCCCAGGCAATAACTCTGATGACCTGAACGTGAAATTTTTGGCAATCTGAATTTAAAAAAAAACAAAACCAAAGACTTTCAGGAAATAACTTTGCCATTACTCGCCTGTGAGCTGAGTTCATAATACTCAATTCAGCTAAAACTCCCAACCTGCATAAGAGGCAAGATGACTGAAAGCAGAAATATCTAAAAACGGTTACAAACAAAGTGTCTTAAAATGTCACAGGAAATTTCTTTGAGAAATCTTATGAATACGTCTTTCTTTCTTAAACAGATGCAACACTGTATATTCCATGAACTGAATGTACAAGAGCAAAGGGGGCTTAGTTCTTTCTCCATCTGATTGATGCTCTGGAATTTGCTACTATTGAAGCCAGGCCAGGAAGACCCAAGATCGTTTCAAGGAAAATCTGTGGCTCGTTGGCATATCTTTTTTAATGGAAAAAAGTTCTATGTTTATTTCCTGGTATATCAATATAGAGCTTTAAAAGACCCCCCCCCCCCCCGAAGACTAGGATAATCACTGCTAGGAGTAGAAAAAAGTGTTAAGTTTTATGTTCCCCAACAGGGTATGGATAAAAAAACAAAAAAGTAAAAAATTCAGTAGATTATTCAGTCATGGCGGGCGGGCAGTTCAAAGTTAGTCCCGTGAAACAGGATTCTCATTAAATAGAGTAGTTAGTAGCAATAGCAATAGCACTTAAGACTTATATACCGCTTCACAGTGCTTTACAGTTCTCTCTAAGCAGTTTACAGAGTCAGCATATTGCCCCCAATAATCTGGGTCCTCATTTTACTGACCTTGGAAGGATGGAAGGCTGAGTCAACCTTGAGCTGGTGAGATTTGAACTGTTGAATTACTGCTGCTAGTAAGAGGTATAATTAATCCATATTGTATCTAACATTCCAGGACAAAGAACAAATTTGCTCCTTAAATCTAACATTTCTGTAATATTTGGTATCATGAAGAGTTCTTCAGAACTTATCACTTTGAACTTATTTTTATGCTCTTTGGTCTTGCTACATATATCCAACATCTTCAAATATTTTTTTTAATCGATCAATAGAACCATATTTTCTTAATATAGTTTAATTAGTTAAGAGAAAGGAATAAGTAGCCAGTCTTTGGTTTAAACTACCATTACATTATAGATGTCATTCTAATTTTTGGTTCAAACTTCTGAACTTAATAATGTTTGTAACTAGCCAAAAACCTAGAACACATATTTCATTTGAGTCATGCACATTCCTTCCAAACTGCTTATTCCTAGAGTTCTTTTTGTTAATAGGAGGAAGCTACAATAGAGTATTATAAAATCTATGTGGAAACATTCACTGTGTTCTTGACTCACTGCAGGTTAATCCAAAATGTCCAAATATGATCAAGTTACCTTATGCATACATTTTTATGTACTAGAATTTATTTCAGAAGAGGGATGTCATATCCTAAGTGCTAAATGAAAAGGAGGGATGCTGGTCTTCTTGGGTCACACTGAAAGACCTGCTGTGATAGATTTGCCCCTGGAACAAAGAATCTTGGAACTATTTTGTGCTAATTCTATAAAGTCTGAAAAAGTAAAAAAAAAGAAAAAAAAGAATGCTAATTCTGGTTCATAATAAGTAGAATTGTTCAGCAGCGTGGGTGCACAGTGTCAATGGAACTTATTCATGGCTCTGAGGCAAAGTACTGAATGACACAGTCAAGTCTATTTCTATAAACTCCAAAAAGCATAATAATTTTCTGACTCATCTAATATGAATTCTTGAAAGCCTCCACCTTATTTACTTTCAAGAACACATGAGTAATCATTACTGAGTCCCCATAGTTCTTCCACAAGCAATGTCAATAAATACTCCACATCACGCATATTTACATCTTGTTCAGGATGTGAAAACCATCAACAAGAATGAAGGCAGGAGAACCACATGGAGAAATGGCAGCACTCCAGTCAAGGGAAATTTTAAAAATAAAAGTGGCATTTCATATTAGATAAATATTTTTCCATTTCTACAAAAAGGAAGGTTGATTCCAGATACAAAAAGTTAATGGAAGTTTTTAATAAGGGCTAATGTACTTTTTCACTGATTTCAGTACTTTTACTTGACGTAAGGAAAGCTTTATTTTTATTTATTTTATTTATTTGTCAAGAATGTATTAGGTAATTTATATAATTATAAGCATGAATTTAATACATAAAATAGATACAAGTAGAAGAAACATTAGGACAAGGACAGTAGGCACACTGGTGCTCTTATGCATGCCCCTTACAGACCTCTTAGGAATGGGGTGAGGTCAACAGTAGACAGTCTAAGGTTAAAATTTTGGGGGTTTGGGGATGAAAACGGTAAGGTAGTGTATTCCAGGCATTGACCACTCTGTTGCTGAAGTCATATTTTCTGCAATCGAGTTTGGAGCAGTTCACTTTAAATTTGTATCTATTGTGTGCTGGTGTATTGTTGTGGTTGAAGCTGAAGTAGTCATTGACAGGTAGGACATTGTAGCAGATAATTTTATGAGCTACGCTTAGGTCATACCAAAGACGGCATAGTTCTAAGTTTTCTAGTCCCAGAATTTCAAGTCTGGTGGCATAAGGTATTTTGTTGCGAGCAGAGGAGTGGAGGACACTTCTTGTGAAATATTTCTGGACACGTTCGATTGTATTAATGTCTGATATGCAGTGTGGGTTCCAGACAGAAGAGCTGTATACGAGAATTGATCTAGCAAATGTTTTGTATGCTCTGGTTAGTAGTGTGGTATTACTGGAGAAGAAGCTACGCAAGATTAGGTTTACAACTCTTAATGCCTTTTTGGCAATGTTGTTATGGTGGGCTCTGGTATTTAGATCTTTAGAGATAAGTACTCCAAGGTCCTTGACAGAGTGAGGATCATCTATAAGGTCATGTCCATCTAGCTTGTATTTTATGTTCTGATTCTTTTTGCCAATGTGTAAGACAGAGCATTTGTTGGTTGAGATTTGAAGTTGCCACTTGTTTGACCATTACGACACAAAGTCAAGGCCTTTTTGAAGGGTAGCAGCATTGTCAGTGGTGTTAAATATTTTTACATCATCGGCAAAGAGAACGCAGTTGCTTACAATATGATTCCAAAGGTTGTTTATGTATAGTATGAAGAGTGTTGGTCCTAGAACGCTGCCTTGGGGGACACCGCTATTTACAGGTGCAGGATTTGATAGGGCGCTCCCTATTTTGACAATTTGTTGTCTGTTTGACAGGAACACAGCTATCCAATTATGTAGGGGTCCGGAGATGCCGTAGGATTTTAGTTTTAGAAGTAGTTTGTCATGTACCACTGAATCAAAGGCTTTACAGAAGTCTATGTAAATTGCGTCTATTGCTTTGCCCTGATTGAGATTTGTAGTCCACATGTTTTTGCAGTGTAGAAATTTTTCTGAAACCAAATTGTTTAATAGAGAGTAGGTTGTTTGTTTCTAGGTGGAGGGTAATGGATTGGTTAATGATTGATTCCATGACTTTGCAGGTGACACAGCCTAAAGAGATTGGTCTGTAATTTTCAACTAGGCTGGGGTCTCCTTTTTTGAAGATAGGGATGACCGTGGCTAGTGACCATAGGTTGGGTAGGGAACTGGTCCTGAAGTATTTTTCAAAGATTATGCTTAGGGGTTCTGCTATAGCAGTGGAAAGCTTTTTTAAGAAGTATGCACATAGTCCATCAGGTCTGATAGATAGAGATGGTTTTAGTCTGCATAGTGCCTTTTCAACATTATCTTCTGTGAAATTTATTTGTGTTAGATCGTTGTAGTTATTAGTGGTATGACTAGGGAATGTTGGGCATGAGCTATTGCTGTTTACAAAGACTGAGCCAAAGAATGTGTTAAAGATGTTTGCTTTAACTGCTTCATCATTGCATTCTTTACCATTAGGTCCTTTTAGGGGTGGGATGGATCTCGAGTCTTTATGTTTGTTGTTTACAAAATTATAGAAAGCGTGGTTGGATTTCAGGCACAGAAGGTTTTCTTCTTGTTTGATGTGGTAATTAATGCATTCAGTCTTTATTTGGTGGCATATATTTTTGTAGCGGCTTTTAAAGTTAGCTACATAGCCAGATTTGTTTTGTTTTTTCGCCAGAGGGAATTTTTTTTGGATTGGAGCTTTCTTATTGATATGGTAATTTGTTTTTCCTGGTTTTGGTGGTGATTTGTGGTACATATAGTTTAATAACTATTGATTTCAAGCAAGAAAATATTATAATGGTCTTCGGCAGTGTTACAGCCAGAGAATAGAATTTTAAACCTGTTACTTGTTTAAATAATGTTAAAGTATAAATATTCCAGTATAAATATATAATGTATATAATTGTATAAAAATATACCTTTTCATTTTTTATTTTGTTAAGCATCAAGATGTGTCTGTGATAAAAATTAAATTAACCACTTAAATAATGTTATATTTAACAAATTCACACTATTAAAATTTAGTGTTGGGCAAGCATTTGTGATTGCCCTCAGATCTACTATTAGAATATTATAAATATATAATAAAACAAAGCAACCAAGAACCACATCCTTCCATTAATTCACAGTAAGACTGACCTGTAATTCAGATTCAAAGGCATATATATATCACTTTGTTGCACCTTTTAAAACCAAAGTTATCCTTTGCTTGGATCATATGTGTGGTCTTTGGAATATATATGTATGGTTAAAGGAATTTCAGGTAAATGCTATGTGAATGCTCCACATACTCAAAGGTGCCTTTAAATCGAAAATGCTAAAGCATGGCAAAAGTGGCAATTCTGCAATAATGGAAATCATTCTTGTATTTTAACAACTGTGTAGGTAGTTTTTTGTTTTGCTGACTGAAAATTCTAGAAGCTGTGGTTCCATCATAACTTATGAAAGTTATCCTGAAGAAGACTATCACATCTTTGCATACACGAGTTTCTATAACCATAGCCATGGATGAATATTCTTGCCATTGTCTGGAAACATCAAGAAAGAAGTCTATTTCTACAGCAGAGACAAATTCCTTGTGTGACTAATCATACTTGGCCAAATATTCTATTCTATTCTATTCTTTGCAATTACTCATAGCATGGTTCTATCCGACTTACAAAATGACAAGTAGTATGCACCAGCCTCATATATACTTATACCCATATGTACATTTTACAATTAATATACCACAATGACATAGTACAGTTCTCTTGCAATAAATTCTTTATTTCTTCTCACCCAAGTTAATCCTAATAACACAATATTATCATCACACTATTCTCTGTATTCTCTGCTTCACAAAATCTATCATTGTTATACAAAGAGGAAATCTGAACTTCAAATATTAAGATCCTGAAAAACTTAACATGGACAAGAAGGCATGAATTTGACACAGGAATACCATTTTTTGTTTACAGTGATGTCAACAATGGCAGGCACACATATCATGCTAAACAATAAGGCAATTTGATTTTGGTCCAAACAGTGTTATCAATTTATCTATAGGATAGCATTCTGTGTAAATAAATTCATGTTTTTAGTAATGACATGTAAAACTTTTAATGAAATAGAACCTGATGTTTGCTGAAGCTAGTCTGCTAGTATGCACCTACCTGAAAATCTCAGTCACATAAATAGGAGAGACAGGTTTTGTGGAAACACTAGATATGTCCTTCTATGCTTGCTCAGGAAGTCAAGAATCATCAGTTTCGGAGAGCCAAATAAAGACCTGATTTAAACCTCTCATATTCAGAATTGATACCTACAATGTGACCTCAAGTGCTTTGTTGTCAGTGTCACTTTTTATTTTTGCGTGTTTTAAATTGTTACTATATAATCTTTTTAATGGATTGTAAGATGCCATAAGATCTGTATAGTGGCAAGCTACAATAAATAACATGAATAAATAAATAAATAAATCAGAAGTTTGTATAGCTTGCAATAAGTTTCTCTTTGATCAATTAAATGCAAAACCAAAATTAACCTAGTTGCTGTCCATCTTTTTTATACCTTTGCAATCTCAGGAAGTCTTGCAAAACTACTGACTTAATTTGGGAGAGGTATAATTGCATAATGTGAGAACCCGTGAATTAAAAAACATGCATCAGTGCTTTGTTGAGCTAAAGCCACATCAAAATTTTCATGTCCATTTTATAACAAGAGCTTCATGACAAAATATTCATTTTTACAAATCTTGTATGAAATACAACTGGACTGAGACTTCAAATGCTGTCCCCCAAATGTGGTGTTTCTTTCTGGTGACATTCTGGAAGAGCTTCAAAACTGAACTGTCTCTTATTCTTGACATTTGAGATTAGCACATAGTTATATAAGGCTTGTAACTTTCTTGGTAAGCTATGAAAAGGGTTTTGAGTTTTGTAAATGGACAGTTGCTTTTTTGCAATGTAAAAGTCTTTTTTATGAAAACTCTTGTGATCTTTATAAAACTATGCTATAAAAGCATGCTAATATTTTTTTATATATTTATGAATGGAAAAGTCAATGCAAATATTAAAATTGAAAGAGTCAATATTTATTTATTTAATTTATATGCCATCCATCTTGCAGTTTGAAGCAAAAATAATGGCTTTTAGTGTTTACATATTGACATTATGTATTTTTGAAACTGTTAACTCAGAGCATTCTTAATGCTAGCCCGAGTCCTAAGAGGAATTTTGGGAAGTTCACAGAGAGAACTTTTACAGCCGTTCTTTTTTACTGCATCATGCTGTGCCCCTTTCAAATATCTTTCTAAGGATTCAAAACATTCCTGAACACAGTGGAATGGGATTTGAAGGATGGGCAGAAGACAAGAGAATTGCACAAAATCAGGGCTGCAACTTAAAATAAAGTTCATACAAAGAAAGTTTCTTTCTTCTCCAATGGACTCTTAATATTACATCCTTTATTCAATTATGCCATTTTTTGATCTTGGACGAAATCTCTTGGGGATATATGGTTTTCAGAAGGCTATGCATATTATTTCAGAAAAATCACATAACTAGCATCTTTGTCTTTTCTTCTTCTTCAATATCTCACTTATATATACACATACTCCATTCCTTACAACAGCTTCTATATTTCCACCATCAGAAATTAACAAATGGCAATTCATATGAGCTGAAGTAATTTCATCCTTAAAATTCATTTAAATAAAGACCATCACAACAAGAATAAAATTGATGTGTTTTGTTTTAAACAGATATTTTGGAGAGTTCTTGGAAAAGCATTTGAGAACGGGCACAATTTTGTTGTAGAAATGGTTATTATCTTTTGAAATTTAATAAATGAAGCAAGCCTTTGCAGTCAACTGATGACAAGTTCATATGCTGACATGCATAAATTACCTAATATGTATATTATTTCAGAGTTATATATAACTAGCATCTGTGCTTCTTTTTCTTCTTCAATTTTTCAGTTATACATGCACAGACTCAATTTACAACAGCTTCTATGAATCCTGACATCATAAATTTTTAAAAGGCAATTGATATGGGCAGGAATAGTTTCATCCTTCAAACTCATTTAAATAATGGCATAAAGATGGACCTCTGGACACAAGTATCAACCTTGGATATGTGACTTTGTAGTCAGATGGCTCTTCTGGTATGCTGGGTCATAAAAGCCTGTGGGCTACTTACTTGATTCATTTGCTAAATCTTCAGCCTTGAAACTTTAGAATGAAACATTCTATATTTATTAATTACAAAGATTTAGACCAAGAAGAAGTGATATAATTTTTATACGTTTTTAAGAGAAAGTTGGGCAAAGCCCAGCACACAGCATTGTTGAATATCTTCTGTTGATTTCTGGAGCCCTGTGGCCTTTTTTTTCATTCTACTTTCTCATTCTGCCATTGATCTGTTTTGAGTGAACTTATTAAGGAAGGCACAACACAGCAGCTTCCATTCATTTTCCCTTCCTACTTAAATGGATTTCCACAAAAAGAGTATTTTCTAGGGACCTAAAAATTTGGAAACAACTCCTTGGTACATACATTTTAATAAAATGTTTCATAATGTCCACTCTCCTATTTCTAATTCTTACAATTATAAAACAAAAACTTTCTGCATCACCATATGTAGTTGGCTTGGCTGTGAACTCCCTGATAGAAGATGGATGAGCAGAATTTCTGATAACATTTAAAAACATCTTACACACACACACACATACACACAGCACTTCCACAAATACAACCAAAAAACTATGGATCCAGTAAGAAGATGACACATTTATCACAATAAAAAGGGAACAACTAGAGAAGACAATGAAACAATTAACAACATCTTCAAAGGAATTACATTCAGATGGAAAGAAGAAAACAACAGCACACCCCCTTTCCTGGATATTTTCATCAACAGATGAAACAACAGCATATTAGAAAGACAAGTCTAAAGAAAAACAACTCACAGTAAACAAGTACTTCATTATCAAGGTAACAACTCAACCTCTCACAAGAGAAGTTGGCTAAAAACATAATTTAAATGAATAGAAACACACTGCAGCAATCCAGAAAAAGGAAGTACTCCAATATCTTCCAACAAAATTGATAATTACAAAACTTTATCAAAAAGTTCCTGATCACTCAATCTACTACAGTACAACCAACACAAGCTATGAAAAGTAACACAATCATATATCAAAACATCTCAAGAACAACCAACAGACCATTACAACCACATAGCAACATTGTTGCAAATAAATTTACTAAATCTCCCCAAAACCTCTTAATTATCCCAAAAGACTGAGTAGTCCAAGAAAAATCAGGAATCATCAATAACATACAATGTACAGTAATGACTGTAAGAGCCACTATTGTATATAGGACAAATAGGCAGAAGATAAGTAGAGCACATCCATGAACAGCAAGTAGCAGTCAGAAGACATGATGAAAACTTCTTAATCTCACTGCACATGGACAGATTCAACAATAGTTTCAATAGGGAAACTACATGCTTACATGCTATTCATAAGAGACCCATAAAAAGGTATGAAATAAATAAAAAGACCAGACCACATCCTTTCCAGCAGCCAACACTCATCTAAGCATGGACTAACACCAAACATTCAAGCAGAAAATAATACTCTAATCAAGGACCCAGTAAGGAGAAAACCACATTTTCACCAACACTGGGAGGGCAAACTACTGTATATAAACAGGGTGCAAACTCACCAACACTGATGATGTTATCTACTGGTAGTTAGATAATGAAATATTCTCCAAGCAAACAGCCAGGCTCAGAGAGCAACAAGGACTTCAACCTTGAGCTACATATACAGTATTCTCTTCTACTGAAACCTTCGTTTACACATATGGACTGACAAAACACCATATTATTTTGTTGATTTTCCTACAAATCAAAGTCATTCTGGCACTTTCTAATCCAACATCATTTTATCTGTCAGCTGGTTATAACATTATAGTCTCAAATACACTACTGCTTCTTGAAAACTGAAGACAAGTAATGACAACCTTAAAAACTCATTTCAGCTTTTAACAGCTGATTCTACATAGTAAGTTCTTTGGCTCAAGTGGAAGAATGGATTTTCCTCCATACTATCATATCCTCACATACACAACCTTCATTCTGCCAGAAAGAAAATTTCCTGACCTGGACAATAAGCCATTATATATACAAGATCTGCCATATTGGTAACATCCATTGGGATGAATTCAAAATTATGTCTACTGGCTGATGGCTTCTTCGACATTACCCAAGTTACTACTGTATATGCAGCTGGATCAAAATGTATCAGAGTCCAAGCCCTATTACACTTGTTTGGAAAAATGTTTCCAGTATTGGTTTCCAGTGAAACCTACAAAACCTCAAGATTCATAAAATTCATCATAATGCTTTCCAGATAGAGAAATTCAATACAACATAAGAAAATAATTTGTAGATATGTTATTGTTTTGTACAGTGTATTATTGATTCAGATATTTAGGTAATTTGGTTAAGAATGTATTCAATCTTAATATTCTATATTTCTAACCCAAAATGCCATACAGTGCAGTATTCAGGATAAAAAATATACTAAAATCAAGCTAAACAAAAATGCCAGTGAAATTTATTTTGTATAAAATAAATACTAGAAAAAACATATTTTGCATATATAACAAACAATATTAATGTAGTAGTATGATAGCCATCTCAATTTGATCCTCTCCATGTGTATGGCTTTAAAACATAACAACCTAACCCAGAAAAGCAATGTTTCTAACTAAAAATATTAGAAATGAAACACATCTTCCTGATTATTTCAGAGCAGACAGAGAAGTCAGCCACGTATTATTGAGAAGACCCCCAGAAACTGAGCAAATCTTAGCAAGTCAAAATCACAATGAATATTTTTAAAATGATAGGACTTATAGCCTTACTTTAAAATTTTACATATTCTTGAGGAATTAAGCCCTTTTTAAAGTTTTAATGGGAAAAATACAATTGGAGGCATATAATTAAATATTAAAAATACCTATCATCGCATGGTTGCATTACATTATGGATATGATCTTGAAGTTTTTAAAGTCTTTCTTCTTTTTTCCCTGGAAACATCACTTATAAACGCAGACTAAATTTATGCAGCTTGGAATACTCACATAAGCCCAAAAGGAAAAATTGTTTTCGGTCACAATTATGCATGACATAATATCCTTCCTGAAAGCAGAGCCACAGCAAGGAGCAGCATCCTCCAAATATCTCCAGTTCCTGACACTGTACTGAAAACAACGGTTTGCTCCATTGCCAAGGGAATAATCTCCTTCATCAGTGGCTTATTGCTGAAATATGCATGGTTCCTTAATAAATATAATAGGATTTCCCTTCACCTCACATACAACTTCAACTGAGCAGTAATAACAATTTAGATCTGCATTCCAAAGGTCACAGCTCTCGCTGCAACTCCCTATTAAATTCAATGAGATTTACTACTGAGTAAACATACATCACGCACCCAAGTAGGAAAATAAGAAATATCACAGATGATTGTTACTCTTGCCGACTTTTCATGATTTAATATGTGCTACTGGTATTTAGTTGATTTATTCTAGGCAGTATTACAGGTGCCCTGGTTTTCCCGTTTCTTACATATAAGTAGGAATATGGGGCACTTGATATCCTCTCTTCAGATATTTCACTTAACTTCTGAAACATTCGTTCAGATTGTGTGGGTGTGGGTGTACACATCATCAGCTTTTTGCACCAAGGTTCCAAAGTTCACTTTGATTATATGCAATTTGGCAAATGGCCCATTCCGTTAGCATCACAATTACATAGATTGGAAGAATAAATTGACATGCCCAATGAGGGTGCTTGAGTGACCTTGAGATTTCCACAAAATGTTATGTGCTTTAGAACATGCCTTGCGAGTCCTCTGGAGACATGGGTCTATCTGTTCTTCTTACCTTTTCTAAATTATTGAAATAAGTACACAGAGGAATAGTAATCAATAAATGGATTAAAAAAAGATCTCAGCATTCATGTCTGTATGGGAGACCATCTGTCATGTATGTTTCTGCCACTCCACATATTTACTGCACAAGTGTCACTAATAGCAATTAAAAACAGACAACTGATTGGCGGGGGGGGGGGAGAGACTGTGCAGATATAGGCAGAAGGATAATACTGCAGAAATACAATGCACTTATTCATACATAGCACATGCACGTGTATATTTTAAGCTGAAATTTAAATGTTTCATTCTGACTGCTTCCAAGAACCAAAATAACTAAACTAGATAAATAGCACAATATGAAATACTGACCAGATGAGTTAAAAAAAGAAGAATAACCCAAACATTTGTTTCCGTTAAAAACTCAAGGCAAGTGACTCACCCTGTTGAATTTTAGTCAGAAGCTGTTGGCGTGCTAGGATCCTACTTTTCCTGTATGGAGAGCGTCTTGCAGTTTGATCATATAGCAAGTACATCTCTTGGCCTTCTGTTGACATAGCATTCACACAGAGGCAGCCTGAGTCTGACGTACTAGCCATCTGCCTAAACATCTGTGCCCCGTTTTTTTAAAACAAAACAAAACCAAAACCAAAAACAAAATGCTGCTGCAGTTTTCCTGGGTGAGAATTCCTCAATCTAATTGAAGTACCGAGAGGAAAGAAGAAGGCAGCAGCTCAAGGAGCTGCAAAGAGCAAGCAATTTAAAAGAGAGAAAAAGAGGAGTGCCAAAAAGCTACAATTCAGGATTCCAACTCCCTCACATGATCGGAAAGGGCCAATCAGTCAAAGTCAAGAATGTGAAAGTACACAGCGTGCCTTGCAGAGGAAAGTGAAGGCTGTGCAGGCACTTGTAGCCACATATCACACTGAAAAGCAAACACAAACAGTGCATGCTTTGGCACTGCGGAGCTGTGATAGGAGAATTTGTGGGAACGAAAGAGGAGAGGTATTCATTCTGGCACAGTCTTAAGAGAACTTTGTCCAGAAGTTTACTTGTAGCATTCTTTTGTCAGATGGCAGTAAAAATTCCCTCCATTATTCAGGAGTTCCTTTTAAAGCTTCTTTATACAGCTCTTCAGAAATAGTCATTAACATATACACACCCCAAACATATACACAAAGCTTTTCCCAGCTTGCATTTTACAGTAGTTGTGACTATTGCAACCTGCTGATTTCTCACTAAGTTATTTTTAATAGATACATCACATATTTAGGACTGGAAGGCAAGCCTGCTAGTTGACACATTGGTTGGTTTGAAGTGACACTGGTACGATCTGGATTTACTCAAAAACCAAAGCTGAGTGAAGATTATATCTAGCCCTTTTATGTCCTTGAGTTTAAGTGTATCACCAGGTCTTCTCCGTTATTCTCTATTCTTGTTCTCTGGAAGATGACATGGTTGCATATGGTGAGTTGTCTCATCAGAAGTATGACAGAATGAGTTATCCTATAATACATATGTGCCCAGCAGTGATTCCCAGAAGGGCACATTTGGACTTTTGAGAATATTTCATGAGTGAGTCTCCTTAAAGCAGTGTTTCTCAACCTTGGTAGCTTGAAGATGGGTGGACTTCAACTTCCACAATCCCCCAGCCAGCAGCGCTGGCTGGGGGATTCTGGGAGTTGAAGTCCACCCATTTTCAAGCTTCCAAGGTTGAGAAACACTGCCTTAAAGGCTACTATTGCCACAGAGGACATAGCCAGTGACAAAACAACAGTTACCACAGAAGGAAAATCAGTGGAATTGTTTTCTGCCACCTTCTGCTCTTTAACCTTTTATTTGATTAGATAAGATATAGTGTACTTAGGCTACAACAAGCCATCATTATGTTTTTGTAGTATCACCTCCTGACAGGCATTACAAAATGTTGCTGGGCATATTATTACTTATGGGTTTCATGTTGGGAATATAAGCACTGTAGAAACATGCGGTAAATTAACCTTCCCTTTTACTGCCATTTTTGAGAACCTAGTTATGGACATCAGTGGCCAAGCTCCTGCATGACAGATTACCTTTATGCATGTGGTGAGGGGATAGTTACAATCAGAAGGCCCAGAAAAGGAAAAGCTTCTCTCCCCCCACCCCTCCTATCCCCCACAACCTCCAGACCTTCACATCTCTAGAGGCATATGCTGTTCATCCATTATGCAAGATTGTGATGGCACAGAAAGATGTGAATCTAAAGATTCAATTCCATACAAATCTGCTTGAAGATAAATTCAACCTCTGTTCTATATCGCTGACACCCACATAAGATGCACAGTGTAAGTACCGTAAGTCATCAGATAAACCTAAATGTAAAAATCAATTAAATCTGATGACTTTTTCCTTGCATTCTTGTAATATCCTGCTCTTTCCTAATTTATATTAAATGGAGTGAAGTAATTATGCAGAGAGAAATAACAGAACTAACAGCCTGTTCTTAGTTAACAATACCCCTAAAGGGAATGACATTAAATTACAAAGCAGTTAATACTGAAGAGGTCAAGAACACTAACAATAAACTGGATGACATAAATCAGAAAGTTTATTGAGATCTATATTTTTTAATTCTTATATTCTTTTAGTATACAGCTATACATTTGACGATGTGTACAAATAAATGCTGTATAAGAGCAATGTAGTTTACAGAAATCCCAATTTAACACATTAAATTAAAAGCATTTGTAACTGAAGCTTCATTAACAACCATTTTACCTTTATTTCTCATGAGAATAATTTTTCTATGCCAAAGTCAATAGATTTTAACCAATTATAAAATGAAAAACAAGGCAAAAAAACCAAAAAAAGTTGGTTTAGTCAGGAAGACCATCCACATTTCCTGGTTTTATCATAAATTAGTGGGTAAATGCACTGCAAATCAAGTCTGGAAGTTGAGTCATGCCAACTAGACTTCTTTTCCAGTTGGTTCTTTTCCTGCTGATCCAAGTAGCTTCTTCACTCTGAAGAACCAAGATCTACTTGGAAAAGCAGCTATTCTAACCAATTACACTTTACTTAGAGATCTAGATCTAGGCTAATAGAATTTTAGCAAATTTACTTTGTTTTATTTGTATCCTGTTTTTATTATTTTTACAAATAACTCAAGGCAGTGATCATATCCAACACATTTTCTTCTTCCTATTTTCCTCACTACAAGAACCCTGTGAGGCACTTACCCTTACTACTGGTTCCCATCGGGAGTGTGCACACACACTTCTGTGCATGCTTGCTTCGCTCACTTGCATGCACTTCTGCGCATGCAGATCATCCACGATGACGTTATGGCAGGTGGGTGGAGCCTCCCGCCGGTTTTACTCCCGGTTCTATAGAACTGGACCAAACTGGGAGGAACCCACCACTGCTGTGAGGTGAGTTGGGCTGGGATAGAATGATTAGACCAAGGTCATCCAGCTTGCTTTCATGGTTAAGGTGGGACTTAAAATCAGTGTCTCTTGCTTTTAAGATTGGTATCTTAACCACTAGATACTGGTTCCAGTAAAAACTAAATACTGTAGCTATTATTGTTAGTACTCAGCTCTACATGGATGACAGGTACTGTACTACCATAATATGCATTGTCTGTCTTACAGTAAAACAGTAGCAGGATGACTTATAGAAATAGCAACCTAAATCTGAATGCAGGTTTTTTTTTAAATATACCCATAAAAAGTTTTTGGAAAACTTTTTTCTTCTTTCTTTCTTTCTTTCTTTCTTTCTTTCTTTCTTTCTTTCTTTCTTTCTTTCTTTCTTTTCTTTTCTTTTCTTTTCTTTTGCTATTTTTAGACTTTGTTTTTTATAGTGAATAAGCAGCATTGCAATGGACTTCAAAACAATGGTGACATGGAAATAAATGGCAGAATAAAATTCTTAAAATACAACAGAACTTTGAAAGCCGGGGAGCTACAGACGAAATGCAGCTGCTCTATGTAAACTGTCTTGACAAAGATGTTATAAAAATAATGCGTCTATTCAAGGAAATTTTTACTCATAAATTCTGAAATCGCCAATCTCAGATCTTTAGCTTGGTACAGCAGCCTTCAAATGAAATGCCCGGATTCCTTTCTTCTTTAAATATCTTTACATTATCTGAGCAGGCAACATATTTCTCTTCATATTTAAAACATGAGGATCTGATCAGAATTTAATAAATAATAACCTAGGTAGTCCTCAATTTACAACAGTTCATTTAGTAACCATTCAAAGTTAGAACAGCACTGAAAAATGTGACTTATGACCGTTTTTCATACTTATAACCAGGGTGGGTTTCAAATCCTGTCACTACCGGTTCACTCATGCACGTGCATGCGCTTTCCTCTGTGGGGCACTTCTGCGCATGCGCAGAAGCATCCGGGTGGGTGGGCGGAGCCTCCTGCCGCCGCCACTACCGGTTCGCCCTATCCAGGGCGAACCGGTAGCAACCTACCATTGCTTATGACCTTTGCAGTATCCCCATGATCATGTGACCAAAATTCAGATGCTTGGCAACTGGTTCATATTTATGATCATTGCTGTGTCCCAAGGTCATGTGATCCCTTTTTGCGACCTTCTGACAAGTAAAGTCAATGGGAAACCCAGATTCACTTAACAACCGGGTTACTAATTTATCAATGGCAGTGATTCATTTAACAACTGTGGCAAGAAAGATTGTAAAATGGGGCAAAACTCACTTAAGAAGAGTCTTACTTAACAACAGAAATCTTGGGTTTAATTGTGGTCATAAATCAAGGACTGCCTGTATAATAAAATGTAGTGCAGTCGTCTCTTTAGGGTCTATCTTAACATTTGAGTTTGGTGATGGGGTTCCGGAAGAACAGCAATGGCTTCCTATCACACAGCCAAAGATTCAGTAACACATCAGAACAAACACTCCTGTAATACACAAACCTCTATATTGCTTTATGTAATTTTCAAAGGGTTGAGAAAAAAGTGATCTTAAAATGAGGGCAAGAATAAATTACAAGATAATAAGCATTTTTACTCAGAATTATGTTCTGCTTTTGGGGAAGATTGTTACTATTAGAAAAGTAAGCTAAATATGGAAATGGATTTTGATTTCAATATTTAGGACTATTTTCAGAATGTATATAGAATATTTACCCAAAATAAATGTGGCATGATAGAAATGTATATAACTCTACCTGATATACAAAATATTTTTATCCTTCTCTGCAAACCAGAAAACCTGCAGTGAAGTTGAATAGTCGAAGATTCAAAATAACCAAAGAAAGTCATTCTTCAAACAAAGTTTCAGGAAAATATGACATCTGTTTGCACAAGATGCAATAATGCTACCCATTTGGGCAGCTTCCAAAGAAAGTACAGCAGATGTAATTTCTCTTCACGGAGGACAAGGCTACCAATGGCTACTGTCATGATCATGTTATAGATGCACATCGTATAAGAGGCAGAGTGCCCCCTTAGTCCCAGACATTCCATAACACCAGCGGTCTATTCCTATACAGTTTTCGTCCTTACATTAAAAATGTGTAATAAAAATAGATCAAAGTTCTATACTGTATCATTCAATAAGTATTACAGGGGTGAAATTCACTTACCTTCGCTACCAATTCACATGCGCCTTTTGCGCATGCGCAGAGGGTAAAAACAGGACGTGATGATGTCTGGGCGGGTGGGCGGAGCCTCCCACCGCCGGCACTACCGGTTCACCCAAGCCGGATAGAACCAGCTGAATTTCACCCCTGATGCTATAGCATTTATGTGGTGAATTGATATGGAAAATATGTGAACATATGATAGGCATATACAGGAGCTATTTTTTAAAGTTTAAATAAAAAACATGCTGACATATCAACTTAGGTCAATGCTGTTACAGCACTTAAGAAACTGCTCTCTTAATTATTTTTTCTGCCAAAAGAAAGCAGTACTTTGACAGCTTTCTGTACACTGTCTCTCTCCAGAAATATATGCCATGTTGCCTCAGAATTATGGGAGTTGGAAGGACACTCTGTATCTTTAAAGGCATCTGCTAAGTAGACAGAAACATGAATTGCATTTGAAGGAGAGCTTGAAATCTAAATGTAGATTTAAAATCCATCATGTAAAATTTAAGAATCCTTCTGAATGTTTGGATTGTTATGAAATGACCAATTGTGAGATTACTGTATATTTCCCCAACTTTATAACATTTATTCTATCAGCTACTATAATATTCTAGAGCTTTGAGTAATTGGTTTTATTATGTATATTTATAACACAAAGATTTAAGTATTAACCAACTACAGATCCTTATTTAATTTGCTTTCTATTTACATTAATCCCCCAAGTTCAAGGGGAATTTTTAAAAAAATAGCAATAAGAAAATACATGACTATTTAAACAAAGAAATTCAAATCCGCACAGGTCACCTAACAGGATGCCTTCCAATTTCAGTCCCAAAGGCTCAATAAAATGGGAAATTTAATCAGATAACATCCAGCGTTTCATAAATAGTGGCCCCAAACAGTAAAATTTTAAAGCATGGTGACTGTTGAAGTGCAAAGTGATAAACAGTGAAATAAAAAAAATCTATCTTCAGATCAAGACCAGGGAGCATTGACAGATTCGAAAAGCAATTTTAGAGTTGTGATATGTAGTTCCCAGCACAATCAGTGTGTAAAAAAAAACAGTTGAATTCTATTCGGAGATCGTTAGGAAAAATGCTGATGGTGATCATAAACCTATGAGATGACCATTCTGAAAATACTGTGTCACATTTTAGATTCATGTTCCTAATGAGAATATAGTGTTGTGGAGCATGAAAGCTGCATAAACTGTGAAAATACAATATCTGTGAAATTACAATATCTAGTGATGGCCATTAAATTGGACATTTTTTAAAAAAAAATAAAAATCTACAAACATATCGTTGTGTGAACAGCGTGGGACCAGAGTGTCTTACATTTTAGTACAAATAATAAAATATTCTTCATATTTAATACAATTGGCAATCTTATAAACTTTTAGTAATAATACACTTTTTGTTGAATTATAATATTTCCTTAATTATTCAATATTTCAATATATTATTTTTTATGTGTCTCCATATTCTTATCACTTCTTTTGCTGCAAATACAATACCAGTAATCATATTTGTTGTGCTTAAAAACTTACATAGTTCTAATAGCAATACACAGATTTAAATTGAATTATAATCTACCATAACCCTTTCTAATTTTTTATTATGCCACTGTCATATTTAAGAAATATCCCCTTTCTAATCAGATTCTTGGAAATAAAGCAATGGACATATTTTTTAAAAAGCTGACCAATTCAGAGGACAGCCAATAGACTGCTTGCTTTAAAAAAAAGTCTGCCCTCCATAATGTCATTGGGATGAGGTGCTGTGAATATATTTATTTCATTGAGATAGCTATATGACGTTGTTGCAGCAAAGAAAACACATACACAACAAAGCACTTGTTGTGGTCCGCCAGCAGCCTGCAGAGTTGGCAGTGGAGTCGGACAGTGAGGAGGCTGGGAAGGAATATGGGCCAGTCCTGGAGTCTGGGGAAGGCTCGGACGAGGGCTCTGCATCGGAGACAGAGATGGAGCCAGGGCCATCTGGGAATTACGGGCGGACTCCGGAGCCTCCAGAGTCAGACATCAGAGAAGCAGAGGAACAGGAAGAGCCTCTTTGCAGGAAAGCAACGTTGTTAATTCTGTTCCCAGTTGGCATCTCTGTTTGATTCTGGACTCCGTGTGGCTTTGCCAAGTAGGTCTTTGGCAGCGTGTCAATGGAGATAAAGGTTAGTGATTATCCCGAAAAACTTCTCCTGAAGTACTTTTTGCAACTAATTGGGACTCAGCTGTGAATGAACATAATTCACAGTTGTTGCAATAAAAGAGGTTTTTGGGACTACTCTTGTGTTTTAATGACTCGGGAAGCCTAGATCACAACAGCACTGTCAACTTTTCTTGGAAGTGAGCATAGAATTATGATCCTAATGCAGATAATACAATTATCTGTAACTATATTTCTTAAACTTGGGAGGAAATCAACTGTCCATTATGATTCCCTAGGGGGAAAGGAAATTTCCCACTGCAAGGGCAAATATCAAAACTTTGGTATCGGATTTTGTGCACATAGCCCCTGTCACCACGAAATGTGTTCTTTATTGACTGTTAACACAAATATGCATAAGAGAAAGGAGGAATGCAAACAGTAAGGTTAAAAGGTTGGGGAACACATAATGTACCAACAGAGACTTTTACACTTTAGGGCTTTATTTTGAGGACAAACAATAATATCTTATCATTTTCAAACATGTTTGAGTTACTGTTCTGTCAGCCTACTGATAATAAATCCATATAATAAATATCGAGTAGGAGAGATCAGTTTGAAAGTATAATCACACAATATTTTGGAACCTTTCAGATAAAAAGTACATTATTTTTCAATTAAATTATTTCTTTTTCTATTGCAGAAACCATAGGTCAAATGAGAAGCTATGAACTTTCAGAACTGATTCAACACAAATGGCAATGCAATGGAGCTATAAAATGTGAAGGTAGTAAGCTGAGGGCAAATGAAAATGAAAGAAAGAAAAAAAAATAGTCTATTTAGTAGTCTGGCTAGCTCTAATACAGCATATAATCAGTATTCATATGAAACAGACAATATTGCAGTCAAGAGAGACTGATACAAGTAAAATTTTCTTTTCTAGTGAAAATTAGGATTATATGGAAGGACATATAATGCGAACCACTAACATATTTAAAAATAGGATGAGAGAGTGTCATCAACCCAAGGGCCAGGTTAGGTACTGGGACATATCCTACAGGGAACAGCCACTCTTCTCCCCAAAATCATCTCCTACAGTCAAAGACCTGGCCACTGAATGTTTATTTATTTTCACATTTTTGAACTGTCCCTCTTTCTCAGAGACCGACTCTGGGCGGTGTACAATAAAATGTTAAAATATAGAAACAGCACGTAAAAATCAAAAAATTAGAATTTAGAAGGAGGTGAGGACGATTAAACCCTGTTAAAAACTTGTTAAAAAGGCAAAGAGAAGGCTATCAGGCACTAACCGACCCCATGGTTGTGTGTTCCTTTGGACTCACTGTCATAAGTAAATGCCTTATTCTATAACAAGAGATATGTATATATGTACAGGATATTAAGAGTTAATTTATTCCTCCTCCTTTAATGTATTCATATGTAATCACCCCCACCCTTGACTCCTCCCCTTTGATATAAATAGAGAATGCTTTTACCTCATGCTTGCTTCTCACTATAAAAATCTGACAGAACAAGTAGAATGCCTGTTATGAATAAACTCTTCTTTAACTGAAGAAAAATACTTCTGAATTTATTATTGAGTCTGATCCTCAAAATATTGTAACAAACTGGTAGCAGTCGATGGTTGAACTGACTCAATAAAATCCAACATGCCTAAGAAAGAAAACCTCAAGAACAAAAAAGAAAGACCCAACACCAGGGCAAATGATAAAGAAACAAAAACAGATCACAAAATGATCGACGAACCAATAAATATAACAATCAAAGAATCTGAAGATAACACCACAGACATCGAAGAAACAGCAGATGAAACCGACAACCAAGAAGAGAACGAAATAAAAGACAAAGACCTCAGATCGGAGATACTGAGGCTAATAAAAAGTCAAAAAGATGACCACAAACTCATCGCGGAACTCCGAGGCTTCTTGGAAGAAAACGGAGCAGCGAGAGAAAAAGACATTGAAAAAGCCAAACCCGAAAATACAAAAATGGTGAGCGAACCTACAACGAAAGAAAAAATGACCAGAAGCAAGACCAGAGGTCCCGCTCAAAATTTTGAAAGGCAGCCATCTTTTCTTCAACCGGCCACAGAAATGAACACGGCTGAACCAATCAGAATGCAACATTCAAAAACTCTGGCGCGAAAAAACACAAAAAATAACAAAAAATATATTTATTCTTCTGAAGAGTCAGAAACAGATACAGACGAATCATCAGAAGGAGAGCACTACGAGGGAGCTACAGCAAAGAGAACCTCTCCCAGCGGCTTCAGCAGAGAAATGACCAACGCGCATGCGCAGATGAACACAGAGAACTACAATGAACTTTATGAAGAAGGAGAACCTCTCAAGCTCATCAGCAGAATACCCACACCATTCTGCAATTTTCAACATCTACAGGACCATGGACTACCCACAGTTGTAAGTAGTGGGAATAATAATATTGGGAATCTACCCAGTGATTTCCCAAAACTTAGAATTGATGGCATCAACTTACAGGAATGGTGTCAACAAATTCAGGTTGTCTTTATGAAAGAAAATTTATTATTTTTTATAACCAATCCTCCCAAAAGACCTTGGACTCTAAAAATGGACTGCCTGCATCACAGAGCATTCTATTTAATAATTTCTAGCATATCACCTGCCATGTACTACAGTATTAAGCATAATCTTACTGTTTCAGAAATAATTCAATGCATGTTTAAATTGTTTCACAGTGAAAGTGTAGCAACAACCACTAGGATGTCTAAAGATTTCTTTTCAGCCAAATTAAGATCTGGAACCACCATAAGTGAACATTTAATATCCTTAAACAAAATCAGAGCAGAATTACATCTAAGAGGAGAAATAATATCAGAACAGACAATGAAAAGCGTTATCCTTAACTCATTAGATTCATCATGGGATAACTACATATCACACTTAGACTCAATCAATCTAGGATACTTATCCATAGAAAGTCTGTCAAACAAGTTAATAGCTGAAGATAATTTGAGGAAAAGTAGATACAATGCATACACAGAACACAGACAGGCAAAAAGAGTAGCCTTCCAAGAGAATCACCAAAAAACAATTGAATGTTACAATTGTGGATCCAGAAAACACTCTAAGGGAGATTGCCCCATGTTTCATAGGGAAAGACAAAACCGTGACTATAGGGGTAGATATCAAGACAGGCAATCATCTATTGATAGATACAGATATAGGGACTCCCCAGACTACAGAGAACGCAGAAAGGATAGAGATAATTCAAGGGATAGGAAATCAGGATCATTAAATGGATTAGATAAACATAACGATGTCATCACACAAAAATCAAAAAATAATGCTTGGCTCATAGATTCAGGGGCGACTAATCATACAACAAATAACAAGAAAATACTGTCTTCATTCACAAATGATAAATTTGTGATAAGAGTAGCCAATCAAGAAAATGTTCAAGTCATAGGGAAAGGAAATGTAAATATACCTGGTTTGGGTAAAATAGAGGGGGTATTGTTGATACCAGAAATATCACATAACATACTTAGTGCAGTGAAATTAAGCCAAGATTTCAACATAAATATAATCTTCTCTGGAGGAAAAGCAATACTAGAAAAGAATGGGACTAAATTGAATAGTGTAATTATCGAAGGGGGTCTACCCTTTCTTGTAACAGAAGATAAATGGTTGCATAACATTAATGCAAACACTGATGACGAAATTAACATAGACAGTGAACATAGTAACAACAATGACAATGAAGAACCCAAAACACACTATAATCACAAAGACACACCCACTAGTGATACACACAATAACAAAAGGCCCAATATAGGCAAACCAATTCATGATGAATGTGCACACATGTTGCATAGAAAATTGGGACATGCAAGTTTCCCTGTAATACAAAAAATGATTGAACATGCTGATGGCGTTAAAATAAAGGATTGTAAAAACTATTTAGAATGCTCAGTATGTAAATCATCAAAACTCAGAACTAACCCAAAACCAAAAAGGGCAACAAGAACCTCTAACCAAATTTTTGATCTGGTACATATGGATCTGGTTGGTCCATTAACACCATCCATCACATACAAAAAAAGATATTTCCTAACTATTGTAGACGACTATAGCCGTTATGGATTTGTTTATACTTTAAAACACAAAGATGAAACTTTCCAAAAATTCAAAGAATTTTACAAACGTGTAGAAACACAACACAATATCAAAATAAAACGAATCATGACAGATAGGGGATCCGAATTCATGTCTAAAGAATTCTCACAATGGATAAAAGACAAAGGAATGCTACACTTCACGACTAGCCCATTTTCTGCGTTTCAAAATGGTACAGCAGAACGAAAAAACTCGACACTGCAAACCATGATTAGATGTACATTAGAAGATGCTGGTTTAGGAAAACAATTCTGGTCAGAAGCATTACTATATTCAAACTATACCCAAAATAGGACCTGGTCTAGCATACTAAATAAAACACCATACGAAGTGATGTACAATAGGAAACCTAAAATTTCACACATGCACATATTTGGGGTTACAGCAGACGTACACATACCAAAACAATTAAGGCGTAAGGGAGATAACGTATCCAGAAGGCTTAGATTCATGGGATACGAAACAGGCACAAAAGGATATAGATTCATTGACAGTAATAACAAATTCATAGTCTCAAGAACAGCAGTGTTTCATGAACAGGCCAACTGGTCTAAGATACATCTTAACGAGATAATCCAAAATACTAAACCAAACATTAAACAACAAGACAGAATAGAAAGAGAGAAACATGAACATAACACACATGATGACAAAAACAAAACATGGACAGGTAACCACACCAGGATAAAAACAGATTCATTAACCAAAAAGGAAGCAAGATATCTACACGATAATGAGAGCATACCAATAAGAACAATCAGGTGCAACAGAAACCAATTACCTAATAAGTATAAGGATTATATAATGTGTGTGAATGACGAGATACCAACACCTAACACATATGAGGAAGTGCTAAAACTTCCCATGGAAGAAAAAGAAAAATGGGAATTAGCCATAACAAAAGAAATGAACAGCTTGCGTGAATTAGGTGTATTTACACCAGTCCCTGCACCTAAGAACAAGACAATTATAGGCACCAGATGGATATTCAAAATCAAAGATTTAGAAGAGGGTAATAAATTATATAAAGCTAGATTAGTCGCACAAGGTTACGCTCAAAAATATCCTGAGGATTACACTGACACATACTCTCCCACTGTAAGAACTGAAAGTGTTAAGACAGCTTTAGTCATAGCGGCTATACTCAATCTTGATGTCTTTCAATATGATGTGCAGACTGCATACTTACATGCAAAACTCGACAAAGAGATATATGTAAGGGCACCTCATAGCCAATGTACAAACAGATATGAGATCTGGTTACTTAACAAAAGCTTGTACGGATTAAAACAATCCGGCAAGCGTTGGTATGAATGTCTTGTCAGCGTGCTTAAAAATATGGATTTCAAAGCCACAACTGCAGACAATTGCTTTTTTGTTAGAAAGGAAGGTGAATCATTAGAATTTGTGTTAATCTATGTGGATGATATTTTGTATATAGGCAAACATAAAGAAAAGAAAGATTTATTTGTATCCAGACTAAGTGAACATTTCTCTTTAAAGTCGCTAGGAAGGGTAAACAAATACCTTGGAGTTCAAATCAATAAGACAAGAAAGGGATTCAAATTATCTCAGAGAGATAAAATTATAGAACTTCTGGAGAAATGCAATTTAAGAGATGCCAAACCTTGCGATACTCCTATGCAGACTGATTTTTTAAGGAATATGGATGAATTTTCGCCTGAATTCGAGAACAATACATTGTATAGATCAATTATTGGTTCTCTCTTGTATATATCTAATTGGACCAGGCCTGATATAGCTCTGCCACTTAATTTATTATCTAGACATGTAAGTAAGCCACTTATGTATCATTGGGAAGCAGTCAAACGAATACTAAGATATCTAAAGCACAGCATAGATTTCTGCCTACTCTTAGAACCCAATAATATTAAAGAACCTATTATCACCAGTTACGCTGATGCAGACTGGGCAGGTGACATCAAATGTAGAAAGAGCACCTCAGGTTATGTATTATTTTTAAATGGTTGCCCAATATTCTGGTACACTGGGAAACAAGATTTAGTAGCGACTTCCACTACAGAGGCAGAATACGTCTGTTTATCTAAAGCCTCAAATAATTTAGTATGGTTTAATGATTTATTATCTGATATTTGGAAAAATCCAATACTACCATTTGTCATACATGAAGATAATAAGGCAGCTATAGAAATATCAAGATCTGACGCCATTGGTCAAAGATCCAGACATATAGATATCAAATTTAAACACGTCAGACATTTATCTCAGGATGGATTCATTAAAGCAATCCACTGCGAAACCTCAGAACAAATAGCTGATATATTAACTAAACCTTTACCTTCTAAACAACACAAATACTTGACATCAAAATTACAAGTACTATATAGCTCTGAATCCGAATGCAATCATTGTTATATATCGAATCGGCATTTAGAGGGGGATTTGTCATAAGTAAATGCCTTATTCTATAACAAGAGATATGTATATATGTACAGGATATTAAGAGTTAATTTATTCCTCCTCCTTTAATGTATTCATATGTAATCACCCCCACCCTTGACTCCTCCCCTTTGATATAAATAGAGAATGCTTTTACCTCATGCTTGCTTCTCACTGTAAAAATCTGACAGAACAAGTAGAATGCCTGTTATGAATAAACTCTTCTTTAACTGAAGAAAAATACTTCTGAATTTATTATTGAGTCTGATCCTCAAAATATTGTAACACTCACCACGCAAAGCCACGGGATCATATCAAAAGGCCAGGAGAGTGAGGGCCTACCTTACCTCCAGAGGGAGAATATTCTACAGGTCAGAGAAGGCTTTCTTCTTCCTAGATCCTGCCAATTGAAATTGTTAACCGATAGAGTCTGCAAAATACCTTTCCTGCCTGACTGGATGGGATGGGCCAATGGGATGAAGACTGTTCTAAAGATAGCCTGGCCTCATGCTAGGTACAGCTTTATGGGTCACAACCAATACCTTGAATTGAACCTGAAAGCAAATTGGCATTCAATGCAGATTGCGGAGCAAAGGTATCACATTTGTCTTCTTTGGACATCCAAAATTGCTCACTTGGCTGCATTCTGGACCAATTGAAGCTTTTGGATACTTTTCAAAGCTAGCCCCATGTAGAGTGATATCTTCTTCCATTGTAAAATCACACTGTATTTTTCTATGCATAAAGAATTGCATTAAATTGTGTCCCTTGGCACAGAATGGCCTACTATAACAGAAAAGGGCAGTCACATTCTCCATCTTTGGAGAGTTACAGTGCATTCATTCTCTGAGACTAGATGAAGAATGGTGTTTTTTCTCCCCAGTTAAGAAAGATACAAAAAAGTATATTTGGATAAAAGGCAGAATCCAAGATGGATTGGGAATTTAAAGATTAGAAATGGGAATCAAGAGGAGCATTATACTTGCTGTGCATTTTTTAGTACTCAGCAGAGAGATTTTATGAGAGAGTCAAACTTTTTTATTTCCATTCTCATTAAGGTATTCTGAGCAGGAACTGGAAATCTAGCCCATTTAGTTCAAGTACTACATCACAAACTTAAATTTTATCCAGACCCAACAGACGATTGTCCATTTTCTGCTTGAATATATTAATATCTCTCTATTCCATCCAACTGCTGTGGTCAAAATCTTCTAAGCTTCTAAATCTTCTAAAATTTTCTAATATATCTTCAAAGTAGGGAAGGCTCTTAATAAAAAAGGGGAGGAAGGTTTCAGAAGGAAGAAAAAGAGGGGAAAAGATCCTTTTTGCTGTGAAAATTTTGTCAAATCTATATTTCTGCTTGGGGTAGCAAATGCATTTCATCTCTGAAGTTTTCCTAAGCCATTTACGGCTGGCCCTTGTTGACTAAAGAAATACAACTACTGTATATAATCTAATTTAGCAATACAGTTCATATGTATTCTGCAGTGGTGAAATTCAATTTTTTTTACTACCGGTTCGGTCGGCGTGGCTTGGTGGGCATGGCAGGGGAAGGATATTGCAAAATCCCCATTTCCTCCTCACTCCTGGGGGAAGGATATTGCAAAATCTCTATTTCCACCCCACTCTGGAGCCAGCCAGAGGTGGTATTTGCCGGTTCTCCGAACTACTCAAAATTTCCGCTACCAGTTCTCCAGAACCTGTCAGAACCTGCTGGATTTCACCCCTGGTATTCTGTCTCATACTGTGAATTTGTACATTACACTGACTAAGAGAACTACAACTGCCTACTGGCTTAGCCTTCTGTAAGATTCTTTATAAAATATATAACACCTCATGGAAAAAAAGGGCAAGTAAAAACTGTGTTATAAAAAGTAGCCATATGGGAATGTAAGTAGAAGAACAAAGAATAAAAATAAATTGCTAAATGTTAGTATTGGAAACATATAAATATACTGCAGGAGAATGGAATTAGAGCTTTTTTGTGCTGTTTTTCCCCCTGTAAGAACAGAAAATAAAAAATAGGATGATTGAACACATGAATTTGGCTATGGAAAAGGCATCTTCTTGTCACTGCTTGTTAATGCCATTCCCAGAAACTCTCCTAACACCTTCTATTTATTTTATTCCAACAGCCATGCATAGACAAAGGAAGCTATTTTGAGGGCATGTTGTCTCTTTGTCACTTGGATAATGTTTTCTACATGGAGGTTATTTTAGACGCCAAAGGGAGAAAGGAAAGAAAACAGCTGCTGAGAAAAACTCATTTCATTCCATCCAATTTTCTCTGCTGCTGTTTTGTTTTGATCAAAGAATGTTGATTGTACAAAGTAAAAGTAATTACCAGGCATTTGGGCATTTCCTTCTTGTGCCTGAATGAACACCTCTATCATTTCAAGACATGCTTGCTTAAATTTACATTCTCTCACCTTGTCTTTGGATGTAGCCTATGCCAAATGTCCACCTTCAGGAAGGATGGAAGGAAGGATGTGGTAGAGTTATTTGTTAATACAGGTGGTGCAGAGGTGGGATTCACCTACCTTCCCTACCAGTTCACAAATGTGAGCATGCACGTGGGCCACGCACATGCGCAGTAGTCACGCATTACGTCCGGGCGGGTGGCTGGAGCCTCCTGTAGTCGCCGCTACCAGTTCGCACGATCCGGATAGAACCGGCTGAATACCACCAATGAGATGGTGGTAAATTCAGAGTCCTGCTAGAGTCCATTTGATTGAATACACTAGACCAGGGGTGAGCAATTGTGGCTCTTTTACAACCTGTGGACTTCAACTCCTAGAATTCAGAATTCAGACAGCTTGGCTGTCTCAGGAATTCTGGGAGTTGAAGTCCACAGGTTGTAAAAGAGCCACAATTGCCCACCCCTGCACTAGACTAACTTCAGAGGTTACCCCTTGTTTTTTGTTGGAAAGAGTACCTATTTGCATCAGTGGTGGGTTGCCCACAGTTCGCACCGGTTCTATAGAACCAGTAGTAAAACTGGTGGGAGGCTCCGCCCACTGACTCTGACATCATCAAAATGCTTCTGCGCATGCAGGGCGCAGTTGCGAACCAGTAGTAAAGGTAAGTAGAACCCACCCCTGATTTGGATCTGATGCCAATCTGTAATTGGTTTTCTTATAGGGAAAGATAAAAATCTGCTTTTAGAGTGGTTCTCAAAATGAGGCTAAATAAAAATGAGGCATAATCTTGAGATGCTTAATAGAAATCCAGTTTTTGGAAAAGTTCTGGACAGAATTTATAGGACGAGAAAAAATTATATCATTTCCAGTCTTCAGTTTTTATGTTTTATAGTCACAGACGATGAGAATTATTCTAGCATGAATCTCTGAAGACCTGCTTGCCAGCCAGTGAAGCCATTCAAACCTATATCTGATTAGAGAAATAGTGCTTGTTTTAGAATGGAGTATGAGTGCCTTACATTGGAATACAATACATAAATGACTCTTGAAGTGGCAATGCACAACTCCTTTGTATTTCAAGAATACAAGTAAAGTTACTTTACATTATGGTCGTATTCATGAAAAGTCGGCTAAATGAGGCATTTGTTAAACAAGGACTACCTGCACAGTTACAACTTATGACAGTTTGCTAAAGTGACCGTTCGAAGTTACAACAGCACTGAAAAAAGTGACTTGTGACCATTTTTCCCACTTATGACTGTTGCAGCATCCTTATGGTCAAGAGCCTGGTGGCGCAGTAGACTAAAGCACTGTTATTAACATCAGCTGCCTGCAATTACTGCAAGTTCAAATCTCACCAGGCTCAAGGTTGACTCAGCCTTCCATCCTTTCTAAGGTAGGTAAAATGAGGACCCAGATTGTGGGGGCAATAAGATGACTTTGTATAAAAAATACAAAAGTATGGAGGCTATTGCTTAACGCATTGTAAGCCGCCCTGAGTCTCCGGAGAAGGGTGGCATATAAATCAATTTTTTTAAAAAAAAATGTGATTTATATTTGGATGCTTTGACAATTGACTCACAGTTATGACGGTTGCAGTGTCCTGGGTCATGTGAACACCTTTTGCAACCTTCTGACAAGCAAAGTCAACAGGGAAATCAGATTCACATACGTAACAACCGTGTTACTAACAACTGCAGTGATTCACTTAACAAATGTGGCAAGAAAAGTTGTAAAATGGGAGAAAACACATTTAACAAATTTCTCACTTAACAACATAAATTTTGGGCTCAATTGTAGTCATAAGTTGAGGAGTATCGGTATTCTTCTTTCGCAGTGGCTACTCACTTTTATATACATATTCACATTCATTCAGTGCCCATTTATTCTTCATACAATATCCTCTTGTCTTAACACACATACTTCTTATGTTGTTCATCTCTAGTGCACTCAACTTTTCAGCTTCAGCTGATATACCTAACTCTCATTTTTGTATAATAAAGCAGGCAGAAGGACATTCTTATACACAGCTATTTTCATTTATTTCAACAAACATTTATTCTTCATAACTGATCATATTAATCACCTGCTTTCTATGAGCACTTATAATCTTCTTCAAATTTATCCACCTATTAGTAAATATTCTACTATAGTACCCATATTCATTTACTTGCTTTACTTTTTGCCATTTATGTACACTTTTGGTTGCTTATTCAATTTTCCTTGTCATGTCAGCAATCAATCCATACTTCTCTTGTCATATTCAGTAACCAATCATCAATGCCATAGCTGTGTAAAACTTTCCATAATTCAATCTATTCATTTTATCATATGCTTTCTCTATATCAATACAATATAAACATTTTTCAATGATCTGCTGAGCCTTGCAGTGGGTAATAAATCCAATGAATTAATGTGTATGTAATGTTTGTTTCAATACCACTCTGACATAACCATTCCTCTCCAAATCTTTAAAATACTTTTACCATCATTCTCTCATTTCCATTTCATTCTAAATCATTCTAAAGTCTTTATTTGTAATTCATTTCACTATCCCTATGGCTCCTTGTTTGGCTCAAAAATAACTGCTTGGAAATAATTACTATTAGAATCGATCAAGCTTTCAAGTGAAAAGGTTTATATATATAATGCAATATACTGATGGACTGATTATGTGCCAACAGTCAGCTTTGACTCTGAACAACCACACAGATAGACCCTTTCCAGGGAAAGTGCAGCATGTATAAACCCCCAATTCACTGTGCAGTGCTTAAGTGCCTCAATGGAAAATATGGGCAAGGAAACTTAAAATATTGAAAGAGGAAATGGAAGAAGCTGTATCCCCTTTTATCTAAACTATGTTTAATATAAAGTCTATACTACCTCTCTCTCTCTCCTTCTCTCTCTCTATCCATCCATCCATCCACCCACCTATCTACCTACCTTAGATTTGGTTTAAAATAGAAATAGACACCCCACCACCACCAATCTCCTATTTTAGTCTCCCTAAACCTTCCAAAATCACACATTGAAATTTGGTATCCAAACACTTACTCCCTTCTTCTCCTTTGCTAGCCCCAAGCAACATGTGGGATCAACACATTATTGATCATTGGGAAGTACAACAGGTATATCCTTATTGGAACTCAGTATTTGAGCCTATGTGATTCAACCTGTCCTCGACCAGGAACTAAACTTTGGGCATTTGCACGTTATATAATGCAGTCATCTCTATAAACTTAGCAAAAAAGCTTGTAGCAGGAGCAATATGGATATGGATTATCTGTAAGTGATGTACACTATTTCATTTTGAATTTTCAACCTAAATAGAAATTCAATAATTCCCATATGCCCAAGGGGGGACTTTTTCAGTAAATATTCCCATGCTTTTACCATCAGGATGCAATATACAACTGTGTGGTTTATACCTGGTAGGCAACTCAGGTATAAGCCACACAGGAGTGGGCCTGCTCCATCAGAGCTGATGTCACATTAGGTGCTCCATGATCTTTCCTAAGAATCTCACAAGAAAGGAAAGTCATTGGCCTTCAGGATGAAACATTATCTGGCAAAACAAATGTAGATATTCACTTACTGCTGTTCTATCAGTAAAGGCTGATGAGGGGAATCAGTGCAAGATGATAGGGAATCTACAGCCTCCATCCCTTTTGGTGCCTGGATTGTCTGACTCCTGAAAATAAGCATGTCATTTATGGCTGGTGACTTGGATGCCACAGATTTTATTGCAACTTTGTGGAGGAATCAAGTTGTTGTGAAATTGGATGTCAAATCACTCATTCATTTTAGCCATCAGAAAATTCCATTAAAGTATCTTACTATCCTTTAGGTACCAATTGATGGCACAGAGATTTTAAAAATGAAGGGAAATGGAAAAGTAAATATAATAAAATGAAAAATGTTGATGAAAAAGCAAAAGCAATAAATTGTGGATGGAATAGCCCTGAACATGAGATTGAACTGAGTCACACTGTGAGATGGGCAATCTCCAAATTTGATAAACAAACAAACAAACAAACTGATACTAGAATCCGTTCTTGTTCTACTACTGCACTGAATAGGTCAAAAGTATTAATGTCTAAGTAGTCGATTCTACTGCAAGAAAATGAGAGCCTTAAATGAACTATCAGTTCTGAATAGCAAGAATGGGACTGACAGAAAAGAGACTGAGAGACCTCTAATCCTTTCCTGTCATCTAACATCTGCCACCTGACAGTCCTAATTAAGCTTCTGTTAGGCTGAATTCACTTATATTATGTTTAATTTCACTTTCCAGTACTTTTTCAAAAAAGCAAAATCAGCATGAAAAACTCTACTTTTTCCTCCTTTGGTAACATCAGTCCTCCGATGTCTAAGGATGACATATGACCCTTTCTTCTAGCCTATATCTTCAAGTACTACAAGTACTGATACACTCAAAATATTATGTTTTCTGTAGGCAGAATACACGCAGACGAAAATGTCGTGTTGTTGATAATTTACTGTATTTTACTTCAGACAAAGGAAATTGTGCTTGTAGTCCTTCAATATCATAATTTTACCATAAATTGAAAATACAAAATTCCTCCACTCATTCCATTTAGTTTCCTTGCCAAGTACATTTTTGTACATCAACTGCACATACATTTTCTCTCCTTCTTGGCATTTTCCCACCAGCACGGAGTCTGCTTTTTTTCAGATCAATTGAGTGTTATCTATAGATGTGTCAGGAATTGACTGACTGACTTGTCACCTGAACCTTATATCATGTGCTATGAGACAATGATTGGCTAAAGTCACCCAGCTGGCTTACATGCCTAAGGCAGGACCAGAACTCACAGTCTCCTAATGCTTGGTGCCTTAATATTTAGACCAGGTGTGTCAAACTCGCAGCATCATGATGATGTCATGTGACATATCGGGACATTTTCCCCCTTTGCTAAACTGGGTGTGGGTGTGGCCAGCACGTGATGCATACGGCCTGCGGGCTGCTAGATTAACAGCTCTGATTTAGACCAAACAGGCTCTCAATTAACCACACACATATATTTTATTGATATGTGATCAAGGCTTGGGCTCAGTCATTATTCTTCCTTCTGTTCTTCTAGGCTACCTGAGAGGAGATCAGATATATTTACTAACCTGACTAATCTGAATGTAATATATTATCTCCAGGCTGATGCATGCTACAATAAGTGTTAAGTAGTCTAACAGGGGCACACAGCATTTTTAGCTTAAGCTTGGGAGGCATGCCAGAGATTGTACTCCTCCTCGATACAAGTACAGCCAAGACAGAACTGGGCAGGGCCAGGACTAAAATTAAATTTAATTAATGCAATCTAATAATTTCCCCTTCATCACATTACAAATGATAACTTAGTGGCAACATTTGGAAAGGCTCAGAGAGTCATTACTCTAAATCATAAGCTTTCCTTTTTTAGGAAAGAGGACAAAAAGATAATTGGCTAAAGCTAAATTGATGCTCACATACATTTGCTGATTTCTCCTTCCAGTGCAGTCTTTTACACCACTTCCTAAGCCATTCCACATACCCCATTAATGCTTTTTAGTAGGTAGTAAAAGGGAATTAGAACACCGTTTGTCTCATCTGAATTCTGCCCATTTTACTTTGCATCCAAAACAAAACCATGAAATATTGAAAATGTAATAGACTTAACCTTGTTGTTCAGAAAGATGGAGATAAGAACTCCGTCTTTTGTTTCTGTTCTACTAAACCTGCTTTTGCATAGTAAACACAAACAATTATTTAACTTTAATCTATCACAGGCATTAACAGTGGCTTCACTGCTCTCCCCACATAGGGCAGAGCTCAATTTGGCTTTCATTTCGTAAGAATTACTAATGATGTTTTGTTGCCTCCTGAATGTTTGGGATCCCCGTATTCCAATATTTGCAGCCTTAAATAAATAAGCTAAATTAGGGAGATAGCAGTGGCCCAGGCTTGAAGATTATATCTGAGCCAGGAAAGATGAACAACTACATAGGCATTAGAATAGTATTGTTTGTATGTCTTACCTGCCCTGTTCATTTTCCAGTTCTCCTACCACCACTGTTCCTCCTTTCAGTCCTTTAAGCTCTTCTATCCCGTAAACACTTCTTCATTACTCAGTAACTTTCTTGAAATATGATTATAGAAAGTGGAGCTTTTTCTTTTATTGAATTGTTTTAAAAGTTATTATTATGTCATATCTGTGAATATCTGTGGCATGTTATTAATCACTGACCTTTTGGTGATCAGGACAATTCTGATAGGATTGAACCTCCCACATACATTCTCTAGCTGTTTGCATGAAAGCACTTAATCATAAGTAATCTTTTTCTTCCCAGAAGCACCCAAGATTATATAATGAGACTCTTTCAGAAGATCTCTCTTGGACAAAGGGCATCTATTTTTCCCACTGGTGTGACAAGGAATTCAGACACTAAATTCCTATTGAAGTTAACCAGAGTTAGTAGCTTTCCAAGTTCCCAGTGTACCAAGCAGAAAACAGAACAAAATATCCTTGGTTGGCTTCCTGAAAACATATGGATATAATTGAGTATGGTATGTAGGAGGGTATGTACACAGAGTTCACAATGATGAATAGCATGTTTTAAGTACACAGCTCCCACGTTCCCTGTTGAAAATGGTGTCTGCTATGAAATACTTTTTCATTTTATATGTGAACAACTAAATCGCTGAAAAGAATAGTTTTACTTCTTCTGTTTGCATTTATGAAAAGGTCAGTCAAAGAACATATAAAATATCAACAAATCAATGTCAATATGATGCAGGCAATCAAGAAGGTATTAAAATATATATATATTTGTTTTGATAATATTTACCTAGTAATGTGGATTTTTATATTTTATATGGTTGTTTTATATATTTGTTGTTTTACTGGATTATTGTATGCTGCCCAGAATAGCTTTTTGTGTGATGAGTAAATTTGATTAGTAAATAAATAAAATTAAAGACAAGTATGAATGGATTGCACATTTATTAATTCATTTGTAATTTACATATATTCTGTACCCTTATTAAGCCTTTTAAAAAGTTACAGGTCATTCACGCCTACTGATATGGCTAGAAATGCTGATGAAAATCTATTGGGACTTGTAACTCCTTCCAAAGGAGTCCTAATGCATTATGTGCCTCTCTATTATACTCTGCACATCATAAAATTCATTTTCATTGATTTAAGTGAAAGGCATGTAAACAGTAATTTTAGTGTAGAAGGTAAGACATCAGGCTAAAAACTGGGAGACCATGAGTTCTAGTCCCACATTAGGCACAAAACGTGCACATTTACACACACTTACAATGTGCAGAATATCTGAAACACGAGTGGCGTTAAGTATTTCCCATGGGAAGGATTCTTTTGATGCTCTTCCTCCACATTGTGATTCTGATATCATCTCAATGTACGTAATATCATAATACCATCCACCGCATTATATCAATACATTCAGATGCTTCAAAAATTAACATTAATTCCAAAATCAATCTGAATAGAATACACTGCCATTCAGTTTCTTTCATAATTGAAATCATATACTTAGATTATCACTTATTATTATTTAGTAGAGAAAAACAGAATATCAGTAATTCTAATGTAAAGTTGCCAATCTGATTAAAAACACACAAGATAAAATGCCCATGTAAAACAATTTTGATAACCTATTAATAACATCCATTAAAAAGTCAGAGATATAATTTGTCTGAAAAATACCAAAAGAATAAGTAGCTAGGCATCAGGTAAGTTTTCTGAAACACATCCAAATCCCACCATAGAAAAATTCTGTTTAACTAATTTATTCTCCTCTGTAAACTTTTGGAGAATTTGCAAAAATGTTCTTAGCATGCACACAGATGAATACAGAAGAAAGCATTTGGTCCCATCAGCTTCTGTTTTTGAAAGAAATGAGAGCTAAATCTGTAATAGTCATGCTACTTCCACCTTCATGTATTTAATAGAATTGAAAAAAAAAAATCAATTGATAACATTACAACACTAAAAGCTTTCATGCTTAAGTGAAAACTGTCACCTTTCACCTTGATCTACATCTTCATGTACTGAATTACATCAACAAGCAATACTCTTTTCAAAAACTATCTTCAGCATCTACCATGGTTTTTTTCCCTTCCCTGTTACACATGTATTATCTTATTTGGAAGATTTCCCCATTTTTGTAATTAAAATCTTTTTAATGAAAGAAAACAAAAACAGAACTTGGAAAGCAGGGTTGATGCCAAACCTATCAATCACAAACACCTTCAAAGGGAGGAGAAATAAAGAACAAATCATCCTCTTGGATTTAGCCCCAGTCCTGCCAGTTTGAAATCAATGCAATCAAAATAGCTTCTACAGATTAGTTTAAGAAAAGAAGTTTCAAGTTGAAAAATTCTCATACCAGCTCGGACAAACACCCATCCAACTTTTGCTTGAAAACCTCCAGTGTTGGAGCATTCACAAATCCAGAAGATTGGCTGTTGCATTGTTCAATCGCTTTCATGGTTAGGAAATTCTTCCTTTTTTTGAGTGTGGATATTCCTATCTAAAGATTCTATCCTTTGGTTCATGTCCTATCCTTGGGACTTACAAAAAAATCAATCCACATCCCTCACCTTAACCCATCAAGAACAGTATTTGAAGACTGCTAACATCTCTCCCTATAGGCTTCTCTTCTTCAGGCTAAATATATTCCATTTTTAAAAACCAATGTTCATGTGATTTAGCTTCCAAGTCTCTTGCCATTATTATCATTCTCCTCTTACTCTTTTTAATTCCTCAATATCCATCCTGTATTGTAGCAACCACAACTGGACCACAATATCCTTGTAACGATGCAGTCTCCCCAGTACAGCTAATCCTTGACTGACCATCACTTGCTTAATGACAGTTCAAATTAACCGTTGCCTCTGAAAAATCAGTTACAACTCTCCATTCATATGATCACAGTTTAGATGATTGGCAACTGGCTCATTTTTATGACTGGTTACAGCATCCTGCAACCACATGATCACAATTAGTGACTATTTCATCTGTTTCTGGCAAAAAACACAATTGGTTAAACTGGATTTGCACTTATGACTGTGTGATTTGACTTACGACAATGATAAAAATAGTTGTGAAATGGGTCCAGTCATGTGATGATTCAAGTTATGACAAGAAACAATTATGATGCAAATTCCAGCCCCAAATGTGGCCATAAATTTAAGGACTATTTTTATAGCAGTGTGAAAATATTATATCTTTTTTAATGCAACCCACTGAATATTTGGTCAGCCATAAAAAAATTGCTAGTTCATGTTTATGTCTTCACCTTAATCATATATAAAGCATGAGTGACAAGTTCTTAGTTCAGGTAGCCCTCGACTTACAACAGTTCATTTAGTGACTGTTCAAAATTACAATGGTACTGAAAAATGTGACTTATGACTGTTTTTCACAATTATGACCACTGTGGCATCCCCATGGTCACACAATCAAAATTCAGATTCTTGGCATCTGACTCATATTTATCAGGGGTGGGTTCTACTTACCTTTACTACCGGTTCGCAGCAGGGCCACACGCATGCTCTTCTGCACATGCGCAGAAGTGTTTTGATGACATTGGGGTCGGTGGGCGGAGCCTCCCGCCGGTTTTACTACCGGTTCTATAGAACCAGTGCGAACATGGGACAACCCACCACTGATATTTATGACTATTGTAGGGTCCTGGAATCATGTGCTCACCTTTTGCAACCTTCTAACAAGCAAAGTCAATGGGGAAGTTAGATTCACTTTAACAACTATGCTACTAATGTAACAACTGCAGGGATTTACTTAACAACTGTGGAAAGAAAGGTCATAAAATGGAGCAAAATTCACTTAACAAATGTCTCAGGAACACAAATTTTGGGCTCAATCGTGGTCATAAGTCGAGGACTACCTGTATTTACTAGATAATTTTCTATATAAAAGTTAAGGGTATTTTTTATTTTATTAGATTTGTTTATGTTAAATAAAAGAGTATTTTGTTAAGTTACCATGAAATGTATGTATGTCCTAAGGATATTTTTACAGAAACTATTTCAATGTATCCTAAATATCTATTTGTGTATATATAGAGTTTCTGACAATTAGGTTAAGGGCTCAAATGACATTTAACGATAGTTGACTCATGTTTAAATATAATATGACTGAAATGACTTGAACTATGAAATTAAAATTCAGTGCTACAATGAAAATGTAATGCGTGAAACCAAGGAAAAGTATGTCTTCTTTACAGAATAAATTTAGCTTGAAAGTAGTATGCATTCCACTCGGGAGAAGGAGAAGCAAATTTGAAAGGAAATTGGGCAGGACTTTCTAAAAAACAGAAGTATAACTACATATAGTTCCAATGAAGAAAAAAAACAAAACTAAAAGAAGGTATCAAAAGAAACCAGTTCATCTCAAGAAAAAGTGTTGTGAAGATACATACCATATTTTTCCCTGTATAAAACAGTACTTTTTCTTTAAAATATTTACCTAAAAATGGAGGGCCGTCTTATACATGGGGTGGGGGCGAGAGGAGAACTGCGGTTGCCAAACTACCGATACCTTATCTCTGCAATCTAGCCTCACTAGCGAAACTTCCGATTGCTTAAAATATTGATTTCTGAATTTTGGGTAAGAAAAGTGGAGAGAACATGGGGTTGTCTTATAGATGGAAAAATTCGGTACATACATTCATACATACTGCGTGTGTTCGTGCACACACACACAGAGATATACTATAAAACTACTTGATCAATCAGTCTGAAGGTGATCCTGGGAAAAAATCTAAAGCAGATCATACAGAGGTTCATTTGTAAACCTAAGTAGCACATGTATTAAAATTGGAAAATATGAAGATTAGCATAGATTTAAAAGTATCAGGCTTGGCTCCAGGATACCTTGGGGACTGTCTTCTCCAGGAGAATCTGTCCAGCATGTACACGCTTGCAGTGAAGGAATGCTGAAGGTCCAGTCCCTATGAGAAGTCAAGCGAAAATGGATCTAAGGGCAGAGTCCTTGTATGCTGGGGAATAACTTGCCTCCATTGGTTTTCTATAAGGCAGTAAAGACTATTTTATTTGAATGGTCATTTGGAGGTAGAGTTTTTTGGGTTGCTGTAATAACCAGCCACCCATGTTTAACTTTAAGGTTTTTTTTAGGAAGTGTTCATTATGCTTTTATTCTGTTGTAAACTGCCAAGAGTTGTTTGAGCTGGAGCAGGACAAAAATACTTACAGTAAACAACAATTTGGCAATTACCATTGGCCAGTGTAGATCTACTCACACCAAGTCTTATCAGACAAATCTTATGTGTTTTAATCCAATAGAAACTTGAAAATAAATTATATAAAGAGGGTCAGGACTGTGCTGGTCTCTCTCTGTGACAAAAAACCCCCCAACCCTGTTTGTGCTGAAACAACAAAATGGAGCCAAAGCCAGCAAAAGAAAGATCAAGTTTGAAAATGACCCAAATGAAGAAAAAAATATATATACAGTGGCTCTGAATGATGTAAGCTACTCCATTTTAGGCCCCTTCCTTCTTTGTTCCCACTCATCCCATCATGATCCAAAGCAGGGACTATTTTTAAAATGTTGACAAGACTCTTCCTTGTCTGTGTGGGAAATTTCCTTTAATAGGAAGATACAGATTTAATATATTTTGATTTCATCAATGCATCTATATATTTACATTCTGATATTTTGTCTGCTTCTAGTTTATGTGAACTTGCAAAACAAGAAACTGAGATTATTTTGTCATGTGTGTCTGCAACTATCTAAAGAACAAATACCACAGGCCGAAAGGAAAGACAAACTTTGATTTGGAAGCAGAAAATTGAATTTTAAAAAAAGGCAAATAAAATTGGATCAGTCAAGAGGAATAACTACAGTATAGTTAGATAGAAAAGGACAAGAATTTTACAGAACAAGCTGAAGGATAAGTGTGTTGATCTGTGAGGTTTCAAAAACAAACTGAAGTTGGTTCAGCAGCTCTTCTTAGTCAGTAATATACATGGGTGGGGTTCCCACCAAACAATCCTAAACTATAGGAGGTTTAGAACAGGGCATTACATAAGTGCATAACCCACATGTGGGGTGACAGATGGACAGAAATTCAAGATTGTCAACTGAAGCAAATAATTTGAAAATAACATAGGCAAACATATCAAGAGTCCAACTTCATGTTTCATGGATATGTAGAGATTTATCCAACTTTATTCTTAACTGCCATGGCCACACAGAAATTACCCCTCAACAAATATTTCCAGAATGTGACCATCCTTATGTAGGGACTACACCTCTTCTGCTAATATTCCTCAAATTCTGGGACAGGTGGTTTAAAAAGTGTCCTGTGTTGTCTGAATTCCCTCCAAATAGAGATGAATAGCCAGAGTCATACAGAGCCCAGCCTAGATTATTGGAGAAAAGTTATGGTAACCCATAATACGAAGGAGAAGGAGAAGGAGAAGGAGAAAAAGAAGAAGGAGAAGGAGAAGGAGAAGGAGAAGGAGAAAAAGAAGGAGAAGGAGAAGGAGAAGGAGAAAAAGGAGAAGGAGAAGGAGAAGGAGAAGGAGAAGGAGAAGAAGAAGAAGAAGAAGAAGAAGAAGAAGAAGAAGAAGAAGAAGAAGAAGAAGAAGAAGAAGAAGAAGAAGAAGAAGAAGAAGAAGAAGAAGAAGAAGAAGAAGAAGAAGAAGAAGAAGAAGAAGAAGAAGAAGCACCTTTTTTGTGAGCTGTAGCTTTATGCCTTTTAACGAACATTTCTAATTGGAAAAAGTGCTGCCAGACTCTGAATGTTCAGCTTCTAGCATACGAGTAGAGGCAGGAAAAAAAACAAGACCAGAAAATATCAGATTGCTTACACCCACATATATAACAGACATTTTATATGTCCACAGGTAGTAAATATACCCTTTTGAGTCGAGAAAAATATTGTAATAATAAGCCGACTAACCAAAGCTTTACCTTACTATTCCTGCCCCAAAAATCCAGGGTGTCCTAAAACCGGCTGCTAGATTTCTACTCCTCCATGCCAGAGCAGCGCAGAGCCATCTCCGCTTGTAAACACGCAGCCACAGCGTAGCCCTATAACGCACCAGCCGAGACTTACATATTCGACCCGACTCCCCCCCCCCGTCTGTCCGTCCCCGCACCTAGGTGAAGAGGCTGCTATGTGCTGACTCCGTGTAAAGGGCTTTAGAGAAGAGCTGCGTAAAAAGCGGTATATAAATCGAAGTCCTATTGCTATTCGACTGGCCCGTTTGGATCGCTCGCTCGCTCCCCGGATTTCTGAACGTTTTCAAGACGGCAAGGCAAACCCCTCAAGGAAATCGCCGCAAAACTCAAACCCGCGGGGGCCACATTGCCCCGTCACTCTCCCGCCGCCCAACCCAGCGGACGCGGGAAAGAAACAAGTAAAGCGACTTTGCGGCGCAACGCGCGCGGCTCCGCCTCAGGCTAGCAGGCACCTGGGGCTGCCCCGTCCCTCAGGAAGGAGCAGCGGACTCGCTGACCTCCGACTGACCTGCCAGCCGCCTCTCGCCCAGACTTTTCCAAAGTAAATCCCAAGCTTTGGCCGTGGAGTCCCGGAGCTGCTCGCTGAAAGTCCTCCGGAGTTGGGCTTGAGCAGCTCGCCTCCTCCAGCTCATCCTAGCAGCCTCCGCCTCGCATGCCCGACGCGCCGGGTTTCACCTCAGAATCCCGGAGACGCTCAGCCGCTCAAGCAATCCCCGACGCCTAACTCAAGCCAACTCAAGCCCAGAGAGATCCGCGCGGCAAGCTTCCTTAGCGGCTGGTTGGCGGCTGGCCCGAGCTCTGGAGTCCCGCCAGGGCTCCGGGTAGATGTGCGGCGGGGTTGGAGCTCCTCAGTACCTCTCCGCTTCTCCTCTCTCGGCTGCGCTCTCCGGTCGCCTCCTTCCAGCGCGTCTTGAGGAAACCGCCCCCGAAGGGGTCACTGCCATAGTGGCCGGGGTCCTTTCCTTTTAGCAAGAGCCTCGCGCCACTTCCAGTCCCAAATTCTCTTCTCCTGCCGGGCTGAAAGCTTCGCTCGAGCGTGGGACCCGCCTTCCCAACCAACTTCAGACTTTTAGGCTTCCTTCTTGGTTAGAAATATCCCCAAACTCCCAAAAGTGCTTTTTCAAAACACAACTGGACTTTTGTTTTTTCCTTGAAGGCTTTTAGCTTCTCATCCAAGAAGCTTCTTCGGTTCTCCAAACTCAAGATTCAGGACACAAACCACACAGAGAGAAGGCTAGGCCTGGTCCTATATTTAGTGAGGGGTCAACAGCCCTTTCTGGCCATACATGCAAGCACCCGATTATAAATGTTCTGGAAGCAACAGCCAACCTAAAATAACCAGGAACTCAGGAAATGTCACACGAAAGCAGAAAGATCTTGTGAAATTAATTTCCGGTGGATTTGGCCCATTCTTTTCTTAAAAGTCAAGTTAATTCTTAAAATTCAATCTTAGGATACCAATCAAGAAATTATACTATGGCCCTTGCTATTGCCATGTTAAGAGTATTAGCCACCATCCTTGAGTAAATCGATAACCATACCAGCATATAATTAGTTGCCCCCATTGGTGATCCTTATCCTGCATCTGTTGCTTCTCTTTTGGCTTGCTATCAGATGGTGATTCTTTTGTTTGTTTCCAGCCATTATTATTTGTTACAAATAACTCAAGGCAGCAAACCTATCAAACACATCTTCCTCCTCCTATTTTCTCCCAAACAATAATCCTGTGAGGTGAGTTGGGCTGGGAGAATGACAGGCTCAAGTCACCCAGCTGGTTTTCATGGCTAAAACAGGACTAGAACTCATGGTTTCCTGCCTGGTGCCTTAATCACTAAATCTGACTGGCTCTAAACAAAATATCCTATCTGGGGTGCAAAAGGCATGTTGAGGAAAACGATTGGTTAAATCCTCAGAATTTGCCTTCCTCCCTGATGTTTTTATCATGCAGGAAAACATCTACTAATCAGGACAGTGATACAGGAATGAGATGTTAAGCTTTTATAGGGGGGATATCCTGGTTTATTAAGCATGGAAAAAGGGGAAAGAATCTCCTTGCCAACTTCCATGCATGTGTTCAGCAGCCTTGTTTTGAGCCCAGTTTAGTGCTCTGCACTAGCCTTGACAGTGGAGGATGGAATTCTAAAACAGTGGTAAAGTCATGCAGTTCTCAAAACCATTTTAGCCAGCTTTCTAGGGTGCCAGAAAGTGGAAAATTCACAGTGCCCTCTGGCCCGACTTTGACTTTGCTTGTGGGAAGCTGGGAGGAAATTGCCATGTCTTCACTTAACAACTCACGATTTTCACTTAACAACAGGAACTTCTGGGATTGCCATTCCTAAGCAATGCAATCATGTGATCTTGTGCTTTCTGACTATATTCCTTAGCAGCAATCTCTCTAAGAAATTAGAAATTCCAGTCCCAATTACTGTTACTAAATTAGGACGACTTGCATCTATGTATATATAATGGTGCTCATTATAAACAAATTCTTGTTATATTTTTGTGTCCTTAATTTGAAAGATACAAATAAATGAATTTTCTTTTCACAGCTATAGTTTCCTCAAAAGTTTCAGTGACGATAATGATGTAAAAGGAGAAACTTTGTAATTAGTCAACATCTTTAATCAATTAATGCAGCAGATAAATGGTACTGATCTGTTTGTAATCTTCATAACCCAGAAACATAACCACCGTGATTTGTTCTACATGTGGCTCCCCCTGAAACTGCTAACTAAATGGTAGGAAAAATGTCATGTTTTATTATGGAATTTGCTAGGCCTTTGTCCAGGCATAGATCGGAAAGCTACTTTTTAACCACTACATTAGTAACATTAGGACCACACAAGTTTTAGAGACTACAATTTAGTATATATTGCATCAAGTTATGTCTTGAGTAAATCTGGTATCTTCCTGGAAAACTAAGATTCTTAAGGAGACATTTAAGTTCTTAAAAGATTAGTTTGTGTGCTGCAGGGAAGATCAACATCTCTGTAAGATATGAAATAGTATGCTTTTTATTCCACTTTTTATTCATGAAACTTTATCCTTACAACAATCTTGGAAAGTAGCTTAAGCCATTAGATAGTGACCAATTCAAGATTAAGAAATAATAGTTGTGGCACCATAAATATGGTCAAAGTTATTATGGATCATTAGCTATAATACTGGCCCTGAGCAATAAAGTCAGGAACGCATTATAAGTCAGGCTCTACAGTGGGATCTCTTTAGTGTCTAAGGCACAAAACTATAATTTGGCAAAACCAGAGGTCTTCTAACTTGGCAGCTTTAAGACTTGTGGACTTCAACTCCCAGAATTCTCCAGCCAGCATAGTATAGCTGGCTGGAGAATTCTGGGAGTTGAAGTCCACAAGTCTTAAAGCTGCCAAGTTCGAAGACCTCTGGGCAAAATGAACAGCATCCCAGATATATGACAAATAGTACAACACAATATCACTTTATGAACCTGAATCACACACTTTATAAAAGGGCAAGTAGGAAATGATAGATGCTCATATATTTTGGTGACAACATGATTGCTACTGCTGGATGTTTGCTGTAAAAGTTACTTATTTTATAGTCCAATTTTCTGTCTGCAAACATGGGCAAGATTTAATCATCTTTCCTGACCATTTGATACCCATTTATTTGTCAGTTTACAAAAACAAAAGAAAAAAGACTCATGCTTTCTTGCCAACCAGTCTTTGCAGGAAACAGGTTGGAAGCAAGGCATTTTAGCAGGGCTGCTAAAATGACCTCTTTACCCCATTCTAGTCCCCAAAGAACCATCCAGTGCTGGGTTCAAGAAAGAGCATCTCCTGCCTGATGAAATAGTAGGACAAACATTGTTGCTGATTCTTCGTCCTTTGATGCAGATAGTCCTTCACTTACAACCATTTGTTTAGCGATTCTTCAAAATTATAATGGCACTTAAAAAAAATTACTTACAACTTGTGACCTTTGCAGCATCCCCACAATCATGCGATCAAAATATGAGCACTTGACAAGAGACATATATTTACAATAGTTGCAGTGTCCAAGGATCATGTGATTGTCATTTTGACCTTTCCAGTCAACTTCCAAGAAGCAATGTCAGTGGAGGAAGCTTAGAAACTGCATGATTGACTTAACCACTGTGGTAGAAAAGGTCACAAAACTGGATGTGACTCACTTAACAACTGCCTTGTTTAGCAAGGGTAATTCTGGTCCCAATTGCGGTCATAAGTCGAAGACTACCTGTATTTCAGTAGGACAGCCTAAGACTTCTATGCAGTCCAGCTTCCAAGAAAGGGTAGGACGATTCAAATATCTTTCAAATAAAATTCCAGATAAAATACATCTCTGAAAAAACTGCATAGGAATTTAAACTTTATTGTCCGTATAGGATACCCCAGCTTTCAGTGACCTGAAACTTTTCTCCTTTCCAAAATTCATGCAAGCTGACAAATCACTTTCCACATACCTACCTGTCTGCCTCTTGTTCCTTAAAAAATTATGATGGAGTCTTCTAATTAATCCCATTATGACATTAAACAGAATTTTTGAAACTCACATTATTGGAAGAACACAGAAACTCAATTGTCTTCCAAAGCTAGTATAAAAAGAGATGCTGGGTTCAGCAGTATCCACAAAATCTTGATCCATTTATCAGAATGACAAGAGCATTTTTGCCTGGCAAGCTCCATTGTTGCCTGGAGCACACAGGTGATGTCACAATACACCCAGCAACTGATATTGGACATTCTAATCTAGGGCAACAAGCTGGAGAATGTGTCAGGTGATTCTGAAGTGCAACAGATGTCACCACACTGGCAAATATCCATGTGTATACCTACTGTGAAAATTTTAAGCCTACTGCTTTATTCTAATTTGGCGTAATCCAAATATGTTGGGGGAAAACACACATACTCTATAAATTTAATTTGGAATTAGGACTGAAGAAAAATTATCCATGCAGTTTGAGCTCTATGTTTATACACACACATATATAAAACAATAAATAGAAATACATGAGAAATCAAGGTCTTCCTAAAAAGAAAACCAAGTCAATTTACTCTAAATGCACCATGGAAGGATCAAAACGTGTTTTTTTTTCCTATCTCTAAAAGTCTTTTCCTCTAACATTTTTAGTAGACTCCAACATATGTATTCCATTAGCTTTAAAAGCATTTCATTGTTTATAGTCAGCAGGAAATATCAATGCCTCTGTTATATTAACAAGTCGGCAAAAAGAAATGTAATCTCAGTGTTTTAAGGCTTAGCTGAGAACTCTGTATTGTGCTTCAGTTGCATGCTTAATGGCCTGTTCCAATTAAGACTTGAGCACGTTAGTTGGCTTACTTCAAACGACAGAAAGATAATTCTGGAAAGATAGAAGGAAAGCTATTTCTTGAACAGAAACACCAGCTCTACAAATAAAATGTGAGTGATGCTGCTTAAAAATCCAGTGAAGGATGTTCCTCCTGTCAGTAGTTTGCTTGCTTATCAACTCATGGGGTGTGCTGCCTCCCTGTATAAATGGGGAAAGACACCTTCAGCACAATGTGATTGCGGGGCCCCTCGACAGACTATCCAGCACATAGTGAGGGAATGCCCTAACAGAAGGTATCCAGGAGATTCTAGGGACTTCCTCTGCATAACAACGGCAGCTACTGACTGGATCTCCAAACTCGACATTAAACTTTGAAATGTTATTTCTGTTTTCCTTTTAGGTTTTCTTACTGATTTTTTTTATTGTTTTAATTGTTTTTAACCTGTAAAAATGAAGTGTTTTAATACTGTGTGTGACCAACCATACGCTAAATAAATAAATTTCTTATCAAATGCATTGACTGCCCATCTTACCATTGTGTAACTCTTGTTTGCAGGTTGACAACATGTTTTCATGTTTCTTCAACTGAGACTATTTTTCCTTTTATCACTGAATGTACTGTCCTTTCTTGGTACATACTTCTGGAAGGGGGCTAATCATTTAATAATTTATTTGAAATAAAACAGAAGTGGCAAAGAAGAGAAATTCTATTCCATTTTTCCCAACGGCTGCCCTTCAGATGTGTTGCAGTGACTTCCTTCCAGAATTTCCAACAGCAAAACATGCCTCTCAACCTTCCAAAATATGTTTTGCTAAGATCACCCCAATATATCGCTATTCTGGCAAGACAGCGTATCGCTACCACAAGAACGTGGGTCACACTAAAGATCCTAAACGAAAGAAAGTTCTATCTTCCTTTTGACAATATACTGTAGCTTCATGCTAATGTCTGACATATAAATCCAGCAGAATCGCTTAAAGTTCTGTTGTCATTTAAATAACTGTATAGATTCATAAACATTTGTTTATTAAATGTATTACAGGTAGTCCTTGACTTACAACTATTCACTAGTGACATTTGAAGTTACAACTGCACTGAAACAGTGACTTATGATCAATTTTCATACTTACGACCATCACAGCATCCCCATGGTTATGTGATCAAAATTTTGGCACTTGGGATGTATTTATGATGGTTGCAGAAACCTGGGGTCATGTGATTGCCATTTGCAACTTTCTCAGCTGGCTTCCAACAAGCAAAGGCAATGGGGGAAGCCAGATTCACTTAACAACACCACAATTCATTTAACAACCACAGTGATTTGCTTAACAACTATGGCAAAAAAAACTTTGTAAAATGAGTCAGAACTCACTTAACCACAGCCTTGTTTAGCAATGGGAAATTTTGGGCTCAATTGTGGCTGTAAGTCAAGGACTACCTGTATTGTTTATGTAATATAAACGTGTATTACTACATTTGTAGTATATTACTGTTCACCTCTTACAGTAGGCTCTTTGAACCTAATCTAATTGTTGTGCAATTCCATAAAACTTTGTGGAGTTATAGTGAAGGCAGAAACCAGCAACAGGAATAGCAAAAAAAAAAAAAAAAAAAAAAGCCAGACCTTCTATGCCTGTAAATTAACTGGAGTTTAAAAAATGAGGGTGTTGATGATAAGCAATGGCAGTGGTGAAAGGAATGTATCTCCTAGTTCGTTTTGGACAGCTGACACTAACTCCATTGTCAGATAAGTCTTACTGACTGTGGGAAAAACAGAGAAGCAAAACTCACACTAGCGTTCAAGTAGCCCATAATGGAAAAACAGATCTGGACATCTTAACAGTAGCTATTCCCCCCTCTCTCTCTCCTTCCTCTCCTCCCACTTTTCCGAAGCAGCAATGAAAATAGATAGCATGATATTTAGCTTCAATTCCTGGTCCAAACCTTCTCAAGTATTTTTTTATTTTAATGGGGGTATTATTTTTCAGGAAAAGTGCGAGAGAGGTATCTACAAGTAGATGCTTATTTTTCTGCCAAAAAGACAGGAGCTGTTTTTCGGCATCAGATAGATCATTCATTTTATACAAACCAAGTAATTTCAATGGGTTTTGGGTTCTTGGAACGCCCATGCGGTATAAATCTGGGTAGTAGAATAGACAGATTGTACCTCTTGCAAATCAGTGTGAATTTTAGTGTTAGTTCTACTGAAAGCAAGGAAAATAAACCTTCAGGTAGATGTAAAAGAAAACATTATTCTCCCTGCAATTTTAAGATCAAAATGTGTGAAATATATAAATAAAACCCAAAGCCTTTCAAGTAAATGCCTTAGGGTTGAGCATATTTCCTTTGCTGCTGAAGCAATACCTTAGAGAGGAAGTCAATCTACAGAAAATGTTTGAATGCTATACTAGAAACTAAAACAGTAATATGAATGGCCTTTTGTGTTTTATTTTTAATAACATTCCCGAGACACATTGTATGTATTCTAAGATGTATGTATGCTGGATCTCTTCACTATTTGTCTCTTCTTGGGAACAGAACAGTCTGTGTCAGTGTTTCTTAACCTCCGCAAATTTAAGATGTGTGAATTTCAACTCCCACAATATATATCTCTGTAATAGGAGCCTTTTCAAATGTAAGCAGGAATGGCTCCTTTATATACTACCCATCACACAACAAGGCACAATTATACATTTGGAATATGGTTTCTAAGAAAAGAGTTATGCGATCACTAATTATGAAATGAGTACAACAGTTATTAGTAATAACCTTCAATGTTCAACGTAAAATAGAAATATTTAGATGAGCAATTGGGAAACAAATGGAAAGTAAGGGTAGAAAGTATTACTAAAAAGTCTTTCTATAATGTTTTTTTTCTTAGTTGTGTTTTTAGTTCTGTGGTTGTGTCTTTAACTTTCTAAAAATCTGTTAGTTTAAATAAAAAAGGAAAAAATAAACACACTATACTAATCTTCAATGTATAACTGAACAGTTTATTATTTCAATAAAAGAGCAGAAACTAACAAGGATGTTATTGTGGAGATAAGATTAAATAGACCATTATTTACCATTTGCAGAGTTCTCAGAGAATATGTTGGATGTAAATGCAATGAGCAAATATTAAGAAATCAAAGAATTCTTTTCCAAATAAATGTGGATATTCTGTTGCTCATGAGTCACTGGAATGTACAAATCTAGTGAGTCATATATTGTGCTACAACATTCTTAGAATACAAACTATATCATTGGAAGCAATGTATCACCTATTAGCATCCATAACTGAAAACGAAAGTCTGATATAAACTATTATATCCATATATTTGTCAAACTTTGAAAAGCACTATGATAAAGTTGTTAATGAGTTAGGATTAGATAGCTAAAATATTGAACCAGACCAGGGAAACCCAGTTTGAAGTGTAGTTTTAGCCATGGAAAGTCAATGAAAGTCAATGCACTTTCTTGCAGCCCAACCTACCTTACAAGGAGCTATGAGAACAAAATTATGAGAGGTCTGCTTGTAAGATGCCTTAAGCTCTTGGAGGAAATGCGGAATGTAGACCTAATTTATGTAATTGTTAAGAAGCATAGGTCAAATCATTACTTAGTACACATACACACTTTTAACTAATTGATTTCATGTTCCAGTATTGCATTAATGGAATTCTGTTTTGAAATAATCAATTTCAAGTGTGAAGCCACCTTTCCATTAAATCTAAGTATACTATAAAAGATTTCCCTGAGGAATGGGATTGGCTGTATAGTTATGTGCAGCTGCAGCTTTTCTTAGAAACATTCAAAGGATACTGATAAATACATTGGAAGATCTTTTGGACTGTTCAAGAAATGGCATGCTGAACATGCTGGTTTATTTTTAAAAGCTTAATGAAATACAAACAAGGCAGGATGCTCTACAAAGAGAGGCACATTTCCCTTTAGACAAAATGAGAAGAAGAAGATACTGAACTAACTTGGCAAACTTTTGTTCTAACTACATGGGAATAGTTTTATATAGAAAGCACAGAAGGGATTCTGGTCGCAATCCTCAGGCTTCTCACTCTGGTGAGACCTGACTTTAGCTAAGTAAATAGTTTGCAAACTGAAACTAGCTGCTGCTCAAGAAAAGATATTTATCCCATGAGGATCCTTCATTTCTTCTTAACCCTATATTTCACATTCTCTATATGACTTTCACCATTAATAGTGAATGCTTTCATTATTATTAAATCCATTAATAATAAATTTAAAAGTAATACCTAACTAAAGACGTTGAATCAATTAGTTTTAATTAACAGATTAAACTGCATGAATTAGCAGAGGACTACAACAATAGCTGTGCATTAGTTTTAAAAACCTTTCTTTGTGCAAATACTGTAGTGCATATAGCAATAGCATAGCAATAATGTTTAGACTTATATACCGCTTCACAGCCCTCTCTCAGCATGTTTCCCCCAACAATCTGGGTCCTCATTTTACCAACCTCGGAAGGATGGAAGGCTGAGTCAAACTGGTGAGAATTGAACTGCCAAATTTCAGGCAGCTGGCAATCAACAGAAGTAGCCTGCAGTACTGCATTTTAACCACTGCGCCACCACGGCTTTACAATATAGATTATAATAGCTATTTTCTGAAAAGAAGTAATCCCTTCTCTATACTGTAATTATAAAAGTACAATACCTTTTCGTAAGATTTTCTAATTTTTAAAATTAAACATAAACAACTTTTAAAATAAAGGATTACCTGATTAATTGTGTCATGTATTAGATGAATTGAATGAATTGGTATTAGATAAAAGTTCTCAGCAGTTTTGAACTGGAGGACTCATTCAGGCTATAGGTAGTCCTGGATTTATTACCCATAATTGGGACCAGAATTTCTGTTGCTAAGTAAGATGGTTATTAAGTAAGTCACACCCATATTTTTTTTTGTTGTTGCCATGGTTAAGCGAATCACAGCAGTTGTTAAGTGAACCATGCGGTTGTTAAACTGTTTTGGCTTCTCCCATTGACTTTTCTTGTCAGAAGCTGGCTGGAAGGTCACAAATAGCAATCACAAAATATCGGATGGTGCAGCTGTCATAAATTACGTGTCAGTTGCCAGATGCCTAAATTTTGATCACAAAACTCTGGAAATGCTGCAAGTGTGAGGACCACTCATAAGACACTGTTTTTCGGTGCTATTATAACTTAGAACAGTAGCTAAATAAATGGTTATAAGTCAAGAACTACCTGTATAAGTATATGTCTCAAGAAAAACCTCTTAAAAAAACCAAGAAAGAATTATTTCAAGCATACTTAGCTTTTTAGAATTGAGTTTCAGTTTTCTATGACCCTTTTTCAAATACAGCCTTTTTAGCTACTAAAAGTAATATCCTAAATATGATAATATTGCCAAGCATAAATGGCAGATAGGGTTAACCCTTAGTTTTCTACAAAGCTATTTCTGTTTAACGTGGCATTGATATGACATATTAGTACTAAACCACAATTAGGCCAGCTCTGATTGGTGTAAATACCTGAAACTGGTTCAGACAGCCAACTAAGTTCAATTTGGGCAAAAAATACAAATTTAAAGCCATAACTTGAGATTAGTTCTTTAAGTCTGATTTTTTTAAACTAGTTTGTTATGTCTGTTGTTACGTTTCATCTAGTTTGTTGACATAACAAAGTAGTCTAAAAATCCACTGTTAAGAGTCTTATACTATTTTTCAACTCAACCAAGTGCCTCACCAGTTCACAGAGATGCAAGGCAACATATTCTATTCTATCCCCAAAGCCAATTTGTTTGCATGTTACGTCAGACCTTCTAATTTAATCTTGCTGTCCTAATCATATGAATTACTTCAGCCATTCACTTAAACACTAAAGTCCTCTGGTAATTAGCCCAAGCCTGGGTGAAACCTGATCCAATAAATCATTCCTTTGTGATCTGATGGATTAGAAGTTCCATCTTTCTGAAATGTGATCAACAGGTATCAGCATCTGTACTAGCTAAACTGCAAATGCTTTTTACCCTTCAATTGGTTGCTGTTTTAGCATTGGAAATCTATTTCTGAGGCAATCCACATGTTTTTAGATTGAGAGGATTTATATTTCTACCATACTGTACTATGAATCAAATCCTCTTCAATATCTCTTCCACAACAAAAGTTATACTGAATAATAAACAAAACTTGGAATGGTTTCACATTGTCTGATAAATTAAATTTCAGATCCTTAACTCAATAGATCAGAAAAAGTCAAAAAGGGGATCAATCCTCAAGTTAAATTGCACTTGTCTCTATTTCCTGAGTTTGCTTTTCTGTGTTGGCAATATTATTTTTATATGCAGCTGGTTCCATGCACAAGGCAGAGAATGGGATCTGAACTCAAAATGCCAAATGACAATTTCTCTCACACTGCACAAAAAAATGGAATTAGTGATAAGAAAAATGTATTGAAGCAAAATACAGAAATCTTGCCTAATTCACCAAAACTCCACAAACAATGTTCAATTAAACACATAAACCCAAACATATGCTTACAACAACTAGGGGAAAAAACACCCTAAGAAATCTTACAACCCCATTCCTAAAACAATGCATAAACATCGCTCTTCATGAAAGTAAAGTGAAATATTGACAGGGTCTAAAAAAAATTACAGAAATGCACAACACAAAAAGGTTCACTATAAACATGGGAAACTTGCAGTCCTGCACACAAAAAGCATGCAAAAAACTCACTTTGTGCATTAAGAATAAAAAAAGGCATTCCTACAAATTCAGTGGCAATATTTTTTTACTGCTACTAGAAATATTATATATCAAATGAATACTGTCAGAGATACAGGTAGAAGGAAATGAGCTCTAGAATTTGCTAGATAAACGTTTGCTTACCTGAAAGAATCATTCTAGCATGTCTTTAAAAAACACCCTTAAATCTTGATTTAACATTATGAGAAAATGCAGTCATTAAAATGATAGTTTTAATTTACTTTCAGTGAATTTGAAACCATTTCCTGACACACAGCATGCCATACCTTGAAAAACAATAATTTTTAAATATATGATAAGATTTGATTTGTCAAATTCTTAACATGGCTTTTGCAGATTAGTGGCAATAGTCAGGTAATATTTAAATCTTTGTTAGTTGCACCACCATTATTTTATCAGTTAACCAAGTGGGTACTTTCTGTTCCCTACATTACTTTGACATATATTGTTTGCTATTTAATTCTATTCAGGAAAAACAGAGAAGTTTTCTTTTCATATTTTTCAGGTCCATACTGTCTCTCACATTTATTTTCTGATATATATTTCTTGTCACTTTTAGATGCTATCAATCTATGGTCTTTGAACAACAGCCCATGAATTACAAGTAGCTTTTAGAAACTAAAAAATCAGGTTTTTTCATTGCTACGGCAGGATTTTGTTTTAAGGTTATTTATTCCTGGAACTTTATGCCATGATATACTGGATAGGTTTTCTTCCAGAAACTCACAAGGATATTGGCAAATTATTCTTTACTGTCAAATATTTACTATCCCTACTTTTTTGACATGATGAATAAGGAAGCTGGAAGAAGAAATATCTGTGAATCCTTGGAAGAAGAGACATTTGGAAGAAGAGACAACAAGAGCCTGTAGTACAGTGGACTAAGCACTGTTATTAACATGTGCTGCTTGCAATTACTGCAAGTTCAAATCTCACTAGGCTCAAGGTTGACTCAGCCTTCCATCCTTTCAAAGGTAGGTGAAATGAGGACCCAGATTGTGGGGGCAATAAGCTGACTTTGTATAAATATACAAAAGTATGAAGGCTATTGCTTAACGCATTGTAAGCTGCCCTGAGTCCCCTTCTTTTTCTGATCTATTGAGTTAAGGATCTGAAATTTAATTTATCAGACAATGTGAAACCATTTCAAGTTTTGTTTATTATTCAGGATAACTTTTGTTGTGGAAGAGATATTGAAGAGGATTTGATTCATAGTACAGTATGGCATACAAATTAATATATATACCATCCATACATATAAATTAAAGCAATTTTTTTTTTACTTTTTTCTAAAAATCGGCTACCAAAGTTTGTGATTTGACTTAATAAACTATAATTGGCTGGGTTCACTCAGTGTGCCAAAATCAAGCCAATCACATGATTAGTGTATATATTTCAAAAATAAATAATTACATTATCTAGATGAACTGAACCAAGTCTTCTTGTAAGGGATGAGAAACATGAAAGCAGTAGCACAAAATGTGTTCTATTTCATTAATCTCTGGCAAAACATAGCCAAATTTCCCATTATCAAAATAACCAAGTACAAGAATTGCTTTGATAAACTCTATCAGTTATTTCAAAATCAATGCCCCAAATTACCTCCCATATCCCTTGTACACTAATTTTCAGAGGGTTTTCCAGGTTGTCAAAATAAGCTATCAATTTTCCTAAGAACTGTTCAACAAAGAATATTCTCACTGCATCAGTGCTTCTTACCTGCTTTTTCCCTGTCCAACACCTGAGGCAGGATCTGTTTAAAAAGAAGAAGAAGTAGTGTTCTAAGTTAGCAAACTATTTAGTTTTGCTTAAACTAAACTAAATTTGCCTAAATTAATGCCTAAAAAAAGAAGACAGTCTGTACATGAAAACATTTCAAGGTAAAAGTACACACACTGGGCACAAAACAGCACCTTTCTCTACATCACTGTCAAGTTCAAATCAAGAGATCATGGCATCATAAAGCAAGGTATTCTCTTCAAAATGAAAGACCAAAGAATTTGAATATCCTGCACTTTCGAACTACTGCTCTCAAGATGGCAGCCAGTGGTGGGATTCTACCGGTTCAAACCAATTCGGGTGAACCAGTAGCTCTGACGATCATCTGGGAGCAAACCGGTTCACCCTGAATGATCAGATGGGCCCACCTGCCCGCCCACACTATTTTCCTACCTTCATCTTCTCAGCTGATTCACGTGGCAGAGCAGATTGAGGCGCCTCAGCTGTGTTTCTCCTCTGAAGAAATGCGGAAGTGAAGATTTCTTCAAACTGTGCATGCGTGCGCAGTGCACATCAGGCGCGCATGCACACGATCACCAAACCAGTTGTTAAACCGGGAGGATCCCACCACTGATGGCAGCCCCATGTAAAGTGCATTGCAACATTGCCAATATGAGGCTACTCCATAGCATAGTTCACTGTGCCAGATTGTCTCTAAGAAAACTTATAGCACTCATTCCAGATGATAGCAGATTTTAGTCTTAATAGCTTTTAATGCCCTCCATGGCTTGGAAACAAGCTGCTTGCAGGATAACCTTTTTCCTATTGTTTCTGCCTGCTCCACCAAGATAGCAGAGAGGGCATGCTCCAGACTCCTTCTATTACACAGTATCATCTTGTTGGACCCTGGAGTCATGCCTTCTCAGTGGCAGCACCAGGGCCGGATTTTCCTATAGGCTAACTAGGCTTCAGCCTAGGGCCTCAAGATCAAGAGGGGCCTACATTCAAATTGTTAGCAAAATTAAAATTACACTTTCACTATAGGTGAAAGGGCCTCATAAGTGGAATAGCCTAGGGCTCTTTTCATATAAATCCTCATGGAGGTTCAGATGAATCCAATCCTGTTAGCATTTCATAAGGCATTGATGGCTTGGCTATTCCCCAAGGCATTTAGGCTAGGGGGAGATACATTTTGCTACTATTGAAGGTTAATAATTAACAATTCATCCTTGGGTACTGGGGGTGGGGGAGGGAATGTTGTGGGGGGGGGTTTGCTTGTTTTTAATTTTGCTGCCCAAGGTTGCTACTAAGAGCCATACGAATACTATAAATGAAATAATAATTGAGAATGTTTGGATTTTAAAGCAAAAGATATAAAGAGAAGCACCTTAGATAAGTTCACAAATCCTAGAGCTTAAAAATGATTTATTTTTTAAAAAGGTGATCAGAATGCTTGTTTTATACATAGAAACAATATGCATATTATTACAGTATACGATATCATAACAAACATGTATGGAGTACTACCATTTCATCTATTCTATATGGAAGTATTTAATCTAAACCACAATAAATATACATGTCTAAAATAAAGACCTTTTTTTTTTTTTACTAAGGTTGACTTCAGTAACTTAACATATCACATTATTCTCTTGGCAATTATGTATTATATTTTGCCTTTGCCGTCAACTTCTCAATGTCTCTAGTCTAGAGTAATAATATTTTTAATGAATTAATGTTTTTAAGTGATTAATAATTCTTGTCTGTTTCCCTCTCAAGAACTAACCAGGTCCATCCCTGGCTGAGATCAGCTAGGTCCTGTTATCCAGCTGGGCATATCTGCACAGGTCTTAGTCAGGTGAGAAGGGAAAATGATGACAGGACACCTGCAGTTTTGAGCAATACAACTATGCAACTATGCAGCTATACTTGTTTTCTAGTTCAGTGCCTCAACTGCTATTTAGAGATAAGGCACCGGATTTAATGCTATTCTTAATTTTCCTAGATACAATTAAAATAAGCAGCAGAAGACCATGCATTAAAATACCGAGCCCGTTTGCCACCCGATTTATTGAAATAACAGAAGAGCAACAACAATAGTTGCCTTCCACTTTAAATTCATTTGTTCTGGATGGTCAATTTTGCCAAAACCGTGAGAGCCAGTAGGAAGACAATATTTAAGTTCAGGGAATTAGTATGGGGTCAAAGAGCTAAATGTCACTTGCAAGTATGTGATGGGATGATAAAGTGATTTTATGGTTAGGTAAGGAGTTAATCCTGACTTCTCTATTGATATTAGTCTTGAGAGAAAGTCTTCCAACATTGTAAGTAGAAAATAGAAGGGACATAACAGGTTTTGAAATGTATTTTTTTTTAAAAATAAAATATTTAATTTATTGCTAAGATTAAGCAACAGTGCAGGATGATGTAACGCTATACCATTGCCTTAATGGTGATAGACAGAAGATGATGAAAGCTGCAACTGATTACAAATACTGGATCATAGTGTAAGAAAGTTAGCACCCACCCATCTCCTAGAAGAATGAAATATTCTAAGAAATATTAAAAAGGCAGAATATTATATTTCCCTGGATGAGAAATGGAGAAACATGTTTTTTTTAAAGCAGGAAGCAGACTCACTCTTAATACCCCCACCCTCCTCAATAGCCCACAGCATATTTGAACACTTAAAAGATAAAGAGATGGCTAGGTCTATTCATAAGCAAATACCGTCACCCAAGATCCAACAAAGGTAGGATTAGCCCTCAGACATAATAGGAATTGCCCAAAATCGTCTTCGTTACATCATCACCCAGTAACCAAGCCTGGGACTCAAGACAACCTACAAAGTTACCCCTGCATGGCCCCATGGGAGTCTGACAACCAATAAGGATATCTGCTCTTATACAGGAACAGGAAGTTCCAAAGGGGGGGTGGGCAAGAGAGGGTATAACTCACTCTCTCTCTCTCTCTCTCTCTCTCTCTCTCTCTCTCTCTTTCTCCATTTCTTCCAACAATAGGTAGAAATAAGAATATTAGCTGAGTTCAAATATCATACTAAGCCATAATTTATTTGTGTGAACAATCCACTCAGTGTGACTTAGCATTGTGTGTGATTTATTTAATAATCATGGTTAAAAGCCTGCCTTAATGTAATATACAAATGCAGCCAATATGCATTTATGGCATCAAGATTGTGGCCTCTTTATCTAATGATCTCTTGATCCTTATTACAGAAATAAAAAACAGCATTTGCCTATCCCAGGTCCTTAGGAAGAAATCAATATGTGGACAGAAATGCCCAGAAATCTAAACACCTAACTGACTATGTGACCAACCATAACAATAAATAATATTTTCTATTTAGATGAATTAGATTAAAACAGCAATGAGTGATTTAAAGTCCTGGAGGTGCAAAATTCAAGTTCCTTATTGCATTCTTCTCACATTATTGCATTCAAAATATTCAACCTGCATATGAACATTAGCCTTGCAAAAAGGCTATCTATAGAGATTCTGGAAACTTCTAATCTATTTTCATTTCCACAATATCAATTGCTTAAAACACGTAATCTCACAAAACAAACCAGAGTTGTCTTATGCCTGTCTAGAATTAAAACACTGATGAATACCTAGAAGGGCTCTTGAATGCTTCTCAGCAAGGTTGTTTGGCTGCACTTTAAAAAAAAAAAAAAACACGGTAGAAAGAAAGGAACGTTATCTGCATTGCAGAGTGCTATAAAATTATTCAGTCACTCAGCTGCTTCCCAAAGGAGCAAAAGGTACTGAGCTGGTTCATTTTAACAAAGATGTGTATCTGAAAAATGACAGAGGCAATTTAAAAACCCATTTCTAAGAAAACACTGTATTTTCTCCTTGGCGTTAAAAAAATCAAGTCTATCTTATGCAAATTAAATGAACCATCCATTTTTTTTCCTAGATAGATTTAGCACAGCAAGCCTTGGCAAGATGAGAGATTTAAAGCACTTTTTAAAAAATGGATATACTGCAGAAGGCATGCAGAATATTTGCGGGTTTAACGACTGGCTTTTAGATAAGCTCCTTTCATCCTCAGCTCATACAAATTAACATTATGAGATCAGTACTAGCCATATTCATTTGATGCCTGGTCAGACAGATAAATACTAGTAGGTATACCGAACTCACAAGTTATGGGTATGTTAATTGCTGACAGCCCCTAACAACTTTGGCTGGTTTTGAGAAAGCTAAAGTAGGTGGTATTTGATTGGTATTTGGATGGAAGACCACCAGGATATCTCAGTTTATACCCAGAGATCTAAGAACATCTTGGAAAAAAGGCAGTGGCAAACTATTTATATGCTGCTGTCAAGAGAAGCAATGTAGTGCAATTGTAGTAAAATTCACAAGAAGAGTCCTCCACTCCCCTTCTTGCAACAAAATACCTTATGCCACTAGACTTGAAATTCTGGGCTTAGACAACTTAGAACTACGTCGCCTTTGGTATGATGTAAGTGTAGCTCATAAAATTATCTGCTACAATGTCCTACCTGTCAATGTCTACTTCAGCTTCAACCACAACAACACATGAGCACACAATAGATACAAACATAAAGTGAACTGCTCCAAACTCGATTGCAGAAAATATGACTTCAGCAACAGAGTGGTTGGTGTCTGGAATACACTACCTGACTCTGTGGTTTCATCCCCAAGACCCCAAAATTTTAACCTAATTCTATCTACTGTTGACCTCACCCCATTCCTAAGAGGTCTGTAAGGGGCATGCATAAGTGCACCAGTGTGCCTATCGTCCCTGTCCTAATGTTCCCTTTATTTGAATTCATTTTATGTATTCATGTTTATACCTATATATATTATCTAATATGTATTTGACAAATCAAATAAATAAATAAATAATTGCTAACATATTGGACTAGGATATGGTAGAGCCAGATGATCAATCTTTTTCAACCATATCTGCATTTTTGTGGAATAAATCTAGCTGCTTAGAGTCACCTCTAAGCAACATGGGTGATATATAAATTTAATATAATAAATAAATCAATCAAATAACCACATGGAAGTATTTATATGATTAACTATAAAGAGTTTTTTAAATTCCAACAAGTGCTACAGTATCACTATTACCATGGTACTATACATTCTGGACACCATCAATGGGAATAGGTTCTGCAGAGCTAGAAGCAGAATATATATTTCAAATTTATCTCCCTTTTCTTTGTTTGCTAACAATAGGGATGGTGGTCCCATCCTCTCACGCTTAAGGCCTTTTCTATCCGTTGCATTATTCCACTGCTGCATCATGTCACATAGACCATTTTACCTGTGTGCTCTTTCACTTCTCCAATATTTCACCTGTATGCTATTTCAAGCCTTGAATATAGTTTTCTTTGGGTTTCTATTGTGGCCAGCTCTTTAGGAGGACAACAGTTGAATAAGAATGGTGAAAGGGGAGCTGTGCCTGCATCTGCCTGAAATGGCCAATAAGCACCTCTCTGATTCCATCCACTCCTGATCAGATGACTGTGCCTCTGATGTAATGGGTAGCACAGTAACAACAGATTATACACAGCCTGCAGCTATCTTTGAATATCATTATCTTAAAGGGACAACATACATATATCAGGACACACAAATGAAAGGGTGTCATTATTACATACATTTTGCCACTCCTTCCTCATTGTGGTTACCCATACATATTTATGAGTGCACGAACTCCCCATCCACACAAATTCTTCTTTTTATGGGAGGAGTATCTTAAATTCATGATCATGTTCCTTTTGAGGAAATATGCTACAACAATTCACATATTACTACTATACTATAAATCATGCTTGAGTTCACCCATCATGTCAAGCTGGAAACAAACATACCAGTTATAAATTAGCATTATACATCCAAATGAAAAATGAAGAGGGATGATATCAAAATACCTGATTTATTAAGTGGTCCTTGGTTTAAAACACACTTACTGTCAAGAAGTCATCATAAAATCACACTTAATGTCCATATCAGAATTTTAACAGCATATTGCTTTGAGCAAAATAATAAGACTCAAAGTCTGAGTCTGACTTTATGCTATAAGTAATCAGGATTATCAATTACAAATGCTTGGCAGGAAGTAAATCCCACTGAATTCAAAAGACTTTGATTTGATTCTCTTCCCCCCCAAAAATCACTGCATAAATAATAGTTTGACAGAGCTACTTTATGTGAACTGTAAAGTTTTAGATGATCACACAAGATGCAAAAATGGCTGCCATGTTATTGTCATTTGGATTTGATGACCCCAAATGTTGTAGTCTTAATTGTATGACTTTTGTTGAGAATAAACAACCAGAACAGAAATTTTACAATTTTTCTGCAATTTAGATAGATAAGAATTTTTTCCCCAGACGGTGTGGGATCAAAAAAGTCAAGATAACCAAAGTCTCACCCTTTCCATTGTGACACACAAAAGAACGGATTGGGGTTCAAATGTATAGTTGAGTTGCCAACCTGACCTTTTTGATTCTTTGACACTGAACTTACACTATTTTTGTAACACTTATTTTAATAAATTCATTCACAACATTTATCCCAATCATTGAGTAATGTTATTATTGCCTATGCAAAACATATTATAATCATTTTAATATAAACTCATTCAACATGCACCCTCTGTCAAATTAAAATTCAACAGCACAGTTTTTTGAAGAAACTCTTAAGTGGATACGTCGTTTGGAACAAAAAGCTGCCTTATGGCTAAAAGACTGTATGTGGCCCCCATTATAGATAAAGTTAATCTGACCTTATTAGCATGTACAGAGGTATCAAATGGGGGTAGTCACAAACTTCAGATTTTATCTACTAGATATTAGATGTATTTATACAACATCTAAAGACACAATGTGTCCTTTTCAAACCTTAATGGCTATGTTCCATAAAATGAAAAGTCGAAAACAAACTACATATTAGCTTAGCCTTAGGACAACATATTAATTCAGTCAATAGTTTCTTCAGTGTGAAGTGTGAATCAAAAAAAGTTGGCCATCGAAGAGTTAGTCCCTATATTCCTGTGACATTTTTTCTGATTTTCAATAGTTGCTACGAAATGCCATTGTTTTCTTGAGAACTATACTTGTGGGTCTTGTGGGTGCATTGGACTTCCTCTTCTCCTTTCTGTGGTTATACAAGGTTAACGCCTTCCAATCTGAGCTACTGTGGACTATACTCTTTTTATTGGTTTTCTCTGATGAATGGAGGAAAATTTTTCAAGAAAGGGCTTGGTTTTCTCTCCCCTCCTCAAACTGGCTGCCCCAATAAGTTTTAAATGAGGAAGGCATTTCCCTCTCTATTACTGTCTCAAATAGAGTTCATGAAAATCTCATATTTCGTGCAAGTATTCAGTTGAGTTCATGAAGACCCCATCAAAGCAAATATTGAGGAAAAATGAATACATACTGTATATATGCAGATCAGAGATGGGTTTCAGCAGGTTCTGACCAGTTCTGGAGAACTGGTAGCGGAAATTTTGAGTAGTTTGGAGAACCGGTAGTAAAAATTCCGACTGGCCCTGCCCCCATCTATTCTCTGCCTCCCAAATCCCAGCTGATCGGGAGGAAATGGGGATTTTGCAGTAACCTTCCCCTGGATTGGGGTGGCAATGGATTTTACATTATCCTTCCCCTGGAGTGGGGTGGGAATGAAGTTTTTACAGATTCTTCCCCTGCCATGCCCACCAAGCCACGCCCACCAAGCCATGCCATGCCATGCCACGCCCACCAAGCCACACCCACAGAACCGGTAGTAAAAAAATTTGAAACCCACCACTGATGCAGATAAATGAAAATGGAGAGGCAACTCAGAACTTAGCTATAATTGCCTATTCACAAAACATCCATGGTAAATTATTCACTTATTTTATTAGGCTGCTACTTTTCACCTTTTCTACGGTAGGTGATTTTTTTTTTCTAAAAATGCCAGTAAAGCCTATATAAATATGCAGTCCTGTATGATGTGACTCAATACAATTGAGTCCAGTGGTGTTCAATGTGAAATGCCCCATTTGGAACTAAGATTGAGGAAACCCAGGTTCAAAATCACTCTCAGCCATAGAAATTCACAAGGGGTGACTTTGCGGTAGCTGCTATCTCTCAGCCCAGCTTACTTTCCAGGCTGTGAGAAAAGAAAATTAAGGACAGAATAATATGCATGCCACTTTCAATTCTTAAGAGGAAAGATGAAATACAAATTTGTCAAATAAATAAAAATTAATTACATTTACTTTTTGATAATGCTGCAATCTGCACAGTATTGGATAAGACAGTAGAATGTTTAATTAATTTGTAGAATTAATGAAGTTGGAGAAATATAGTAAACTGAAATTGCAAATATAAAAAAAATATTCCTAATTGAATTTGGATATTTAAAATCAATGCTACAAACACCAATAGTTCAAAACAGAGCCATGTGTATTTAATTGCAAAGATTGACAAAGGCCAACATGAAGATTTGAGCTCACCAAGAAGCAATTATCACAAAACTAGGCTTTCTCGCAAAAATATGGTATATTTACAGTATAGAAAACAGGAGAAGATCTCTGGAAAATGTTGATTCTCCTGGTACATATGCCATTATAGTCCTTAGGGTCCTTTGTTTTAATAACAACAGTTAAATAAATAAAGTCTGAGGAAATGAAAACAAAAAAGAGGATCATCTAAGAAAAACCATGTTACCATACGTGTAAATAAAAATAAAATGCTAAGGGTCAGGATTGTACTTATAGTTCCCATGGCAAATCGTCCAACATCAACATTGTGGTTTGGCTGAACTTTATCAGGAATGGCTCGCTACACATATTCCCATGACATGACTCACAAACGCTTCACTTCCTGATCATACTTCCTTTGGCTCTCTAACCTAGGTCAGAGTTTAGCTTAGTTAGTAGTGATGTCATGCTTCTTTGGCTGATGGGACAGACTGTGGTGCCTAACCTCTAAGGCAGCAACAAAGTTTAATGATAAAATATGATTGCTTTGTTATTTTTTTGGCAGCATTTATAAACCACTCGAATTCACAGACCGCAGACACTTTAAAAGTAGTAATCAAGTAAAAACAAAAATAAACAGAAGGAGAACTAGACTGGTAGTTATTGAGGTTTTATCCTTTTGAAAGACTAGTTTTTTAAGTAACTTCCAAAGTGTTGGAAAAATAAGGTTTATATGCATCTCTGAGGAAAACACATTTCACAGTAACAGTCTGATTTTTCAGTCTGATCCATACCACTTTTATTTCATGGTAGAGTGGGTGGAAATTCAATAAGATTTCACTTGACGGCTGGACCAGATATGCAGAGTCAATTTTGGTGAAGTGCTCCTTTATGTAACCTGGCACCACACTCTGTATGGTTTTAACCAGCACTTTAAGTTGGGCTCAGAAGCCTACTGGTATTCAATATAAAATGAGGATGACTTTATTAAAACAGGTTTCTGAGCTAGGAATTTGTTTGTTCATTCTTCACCAGCTACACCTACAGGTTCTTTTCAGACATTCCCACCATCACCAATCTTGTACTGATCACAGCATGGTTTATTTTTGCCAAATCCTGTTCAGGAAGGCTATAATTGGTGCAGCAGTAGAAGCTGGCAAAGGCCTCCCCAACCATGGCCTCCATCGGCTGTCAAACAGGAGTTTCAATTTGAAAAAAAATATTTCAAGTTACTAATCAACTCCTTCATTACTAACTCCTCTCATGGACTATGAATGCTAACATGCTTGTGAAGAAAGCACAGAAGAGGCTGTACTTCCTGAGAATGCTCAGGAAGATAAATCTATCTCAGCATCTACTTCTGTCCTACTATTGCAGCACCATTGAGAGTGTCCTGATGTACGGCATTCTTGCATGGTATGGGAGCAGCTCTGTAGCGGACAAAAATGCTCTACAGAGAATCATTAAAACTGCCCAGAATATCATCGGACTCCAGCTACCAGCCCTGGGCGACATCTTTGAATCTCGCTGTTTGAGAAAGTCGCATAACATTCTCAGAGACTCTTCCAATCCTGCTTACAATCTTTTTGGACTGTTGCCTTCTGGCAGAAGATACAAAACAATTAAAACTTGGACCACACATTTTCTGAATAGTTTTTATCCCAGAGCTACTGTATAATTGCACTCAACAATGAACTAAAGGGCCACCATCAGTGAGCTGACGGACAGTTTTACTTGGTCTGTTGTGTGGATGTTTGGGTGGTTTAGGGGTGGAGAATTGTGGTGGGTGGGAGTGTGTTTGGAGATCGTTATGTGTGTTGGACCTGGTCTTTGGGTGTTAAGTGAATTTCATTGTATGGGTATACTGTGTACACACGTACAATGACAATAATGTTATTTATTATTTATTTATTATTTATTAGAATGTGAATCCATCTAAAGCAACTACCAAGACCAACGTTTCATGGGTGAATGACATCTTTACCTTGGTTGAGTTGAACTTGTTTCTCCAATGCAGTCCCTTACAATCTCTATTGTAAATTTCTGCATCAAATTTCTACATCATGGGCCCAGACAGGGTTGGGAATAGTATACTGAGAGTTCTGAACAAGAGTATTCTAAAGCAATGTATGACTTCTCACAGTTTTATATAACATGAGGAAGAGAACCAAATCCTGTGGTACACTGCTCCACACTGAGGCAACCGTGGGCGTGACCACTTTTCCCCAATGACTACCAGATAAGACCATCACTTAGGTAGAAGTGAAATTATTCCATAACAATACTCCCAACTCTCAATTCTTCAGGCATGCAAAAGGTTGATGATATGGTAATACCACATGTACCAATAAAGGAGAATATTTGTAGCTTAGGGTTGAAATGAAGGGTCCTTGGTGCTCTCTGAGCTTGCTTGTTTTCTTGCAGACGTTTCATTACTCAAATTGGGTAACATCATCAGTGCTAGTAAAGAGTGCTGTTTGCTGTCAGTTTATATTCTGGTGACTTGCTTGTCTGTGTCAGTGGGGGTAGTCTTAAGAGATTATTTGGGCTGTTTGCTGATGGCTCTTCGGCAGTTTCTTGACTGGGGTATTTGCTAAATATCAAAAGTCCTTACCTCTGGATCTTGAAAAAGTCATCCATCAGTGCAACCGTTACTGTTTTTCTCCCATGACTGGGGCAAGAATCCTGTTGATAGGTATCCAGATGTTTGCTTTCTCTAAGCATCTGTAGCTGATGTTTTGTTAGAGAGGAAGGAAGCAGATTGTATTTTAAGAAGAATAAGGTTTAGGAAGGTATTGGGTGTTATATGACATATGAAATGAAAGGAATTGCTAATTAGGGAAGAGATGCTGGTAGGAGGGAGACTGGCAATGGTGGAAAAGTGGTGAAATGGACTGGACATAGGTCCATCAATGGAATTTGGTGGAATCAAACTCCAGACAGCAGCGGTGGCAGAAAATGAGCAGAATTGGTGATGGCTGTTCTTCCAAAGGCAAAGGAGACAATGGAGCAACATGGCACCTATCATTGTCCATCAGTAGGCTGTATGAGAGCAGATGGCCTGAGTAGAAAAGTCAAGTGATGATTGCAGAATTCTGGCAACATTCTGATGTCCTGTGACAACATAAGTGAGACTTACATCAGACCCCTTTATGGTGGTTATAAATCTCACCACAGTGCAGAAATGCAAGAGCTTAGGAAAAACAAGATTTGAAAAAAGATGAAATATTCCAGCATCATCAAATGCTTGGAATGTCTTCATTCAAAGAAAGAACACCAGTGCAAATATATTTTATCTGATATCAACAATAGAATGCTGTAACCAGCACAAGACTGTTGTTCTACGTATGGATTTTACTGTGTGGTCTTCCAGAATATGTCATGGTAAGTTTCAGCCTTATATGCTTCCTATTCCTGTTTTCTTCTCATTTGCACATCAAGATTGGAAATGTAAAGCTTCCATTTTCAGGTTGGAACAAGCCAGTGCCTCCAAATACTGTACATATTTGGCTGAGTTTATATAAGGCATTAAATTGTAAACTACAAAGGCAGGATTCATAGAAGATGCTGAGCCAAAAACAAATAAATTCTAATATGCCTTAACACAATGTATAAATATTTACTTGATTTCACTACATCAACAGTCAAAGAAACCTTTTCGTTTATAGGAAAGATAATACACTCTGACCATTGGTTATATATCTATATATCAATCTTCATCAACTTATTTTCTTTTTGTGTTCTACATCTTGGTGCTCTCCAGACAGCTATGATACAAGAAAATCTGCATGCTAAAGTCCTGGCTGGAGATATCCAGTTTACATTGTGAGGGGGTGACCTAATATTTCATACCCTGAACTAGATCTGCTAGATACCCTTTAATATGAAAGGACAATTTCAAGATGAGTAGACCATTGTGTCATACAGTAGCTATTAGGTTGATCTTTCAAAAAACAACACCAATAAGAAAGGTAAATTGCTGACGGATATTGTTTGACCTTGTAATGTTCTGACTTGGTTTTGCGTTCATTCTGACATTCTTAAATATGCATTTTGGGAGCTAAGTATAACCCCCCAATTATGAGGATTCTCAATTTATAGTTTTAAAATTCAGCATATTTGCTACACAAAGAATAATGTCATAAATTGCATATTTATGAAGATGCCTAAACGCGTGATATTCTTCTAACATTATTCAAGGAAAGATTTGCTGAAGATAACTGGGTAGGAAAGTAGGAAAGACTGATGAACCCTTCTCATCCTTTCTTCTTTGAAAAGATCTCTCACTGCTGCTATAGTCATTCTGGGCAGGCATGTGCTTGACAAAGATACATTTCTGGTTAAACCTGTAGTTTGGTTAAACATGTCTGTATAATCTATGATCTGTGCTGTAACTGTTGGGAAAGAATTGATTGCACAAGTTGCATCCATTCCTTCCCTGAATTTTTCAGCTTCTGATTATAACATCTGCAATTTCTCATCCCATGACTTGGAAAGAAACAAACATTCTTTTTGGCAACAAGGCTTCTGTGTTTCCATGTAAGGCAAGCCCAGCATGGGTTGCCACTCAAATTAAAGGTAAAACTTCTGTAGTGTACAGGAAGCACAGATTACCAAGAGCCTAGGAAGGAAGTGTAGCCTTCCAGATGTAATTGAATCATAGCAAACTACCCATCGTTTTGAAGACATTGGGAATTGAAAATCAGCAAGACTTTTGAAAGCCATAAAGAAACAGTCCTGGATTACATGATCAACAAAACATTATTGACCAACATTTAGAGCTGAATTATTATAATTTCCTTTCCAGTATCACGTGCACCTAAATACTAGTACGGTACCACAACAATCATCCATGTACCAAAGGAAGGTTGAGAATTCTGTTCTTTAGAGGTAGTAATTATTCCTTATCAAAATAGCAATAGCACTTAAATTTATATACTGCTTCACAGCACTTTTCAGCCCTCTCTAAGCAGTTTATAGAGTCAGCATATTGCCCCCAACAATCTGGGTCCTCATTTTACTGACCTTGGAAGGATAGAAAGTCAACTTTGAGCTGGTGAGACTTGCTAAGAAAGTATTTATAATCAATGATTAGAACCGGATTGGAGATAATCTGTAAAGGCACGCTATATCTCTTGGCATTCCAAAATTATCTATGCCTAATTAAAATGATGAAGATGAAGAGAGTGGAAGAAAAAAATCACAGACTTCTAAAAATGTTTTATTTTTTGCATGCTAATATCGATTTTATTTACTTGACTAAGTTTAATAATATTCTTACTTCCTTATTAATATTCAAATTATGTAAAATGTTATTCCTTCCCTAATAAAGGTTTTCATACATAAAAATGCTGAGGGCAAAATGTACAATTCAATAATGATCTGACTTTTAAAAAACTGTCTTTTGTGAATTGAAGCAATAAAAATTACCTTGATATTTCTAAGAATGCATCACATAATACTTGAAGAAGCTTAACAGAAAAATTCAATTAAGCTGCAAATAATTTTCTATTGAGAGATAATGCCTTCTTTGTTAGCACTGCATATACTGTACTTCTCTTTTCTTCTCCTTGCCTCTAATATGTGCACACACGCAAAATCCCCTAACATCTGTAGATTTTGGAAAGAACTGCACTTATTGGGAACTTATATAGATAGATAATGATTTCTTGTTTCCCTAGACATTACACATCTGCTGATGTGGTCATGAGAAACAAAATTTAATTTTACATATTGCTTCTGTTCAAACCTTGGAAATATCTATGTCCAAGACGAGATTTAGCATTTTTATGAAATGACTGAAACCACATGGGGAAACAACCAGATAGTAATTGATAGAATAAGTATCCCCACAGTAAATATATAATGAAGAGGGAATGTACTGAATTCTCAACAGATGGGTAATCAGTATAACCAAGTCCCAGAAGCACCCGTTGTGATTTATTGCTAAAGAACACAGAATGCTTGCCTTCTTGAGAGGATATCAGGGAAATGGGATATAAAAAGAAACATTATTTTTGATGAATCATCTAAAAAGGCAGTACCTTGTCTTGCTTCAGAGAGAGAAGTATTAAACAAAGAATGTTTCAAGGAATTATAAACCTGGATGTTAACTGTTAGTGAGTTTTTTCAGTGGGAACTGGCTTTACAGGTCTGTATCACCCTGCGAGGTCTTTACCACAGCATTTCTGAGAGAAATAGAAAGTTTGAGCTTTCCCAAAACTGCATTAAACTGAGTTAAAGCCAGTAATCTCCCCATAATGCTGCATTCCCTCAGAATCAATATGTTTGGGGCCACATGCAAATAGTAATAGGCTTGAAAGAAATACTGGATGGACCAAAACCAGGGGTGAGAAAAAAATCAAGCTATTTTGGTTCATTAACTAGGATTTATGGCTTAATGTGATGTGCAAATAACTATGGTTTCTTTAAACCATGGATAAAAACAACTATGGTCTAACATAATGTTTAAATCCAGGGAGTTGCAGTGCAAAATCAAGTAAATTTTAATTTGTGTTTTCTTCCCAACTCCAGACTAATTTAAAAGAAGATGAATACAGAAGAAGTGGAATTTATCTTTATTTCCAAAATAGACATCTTAAAAATACTGAATATTTTAAACTTTCATATGTCCATTGTGCATATATTGGAAATATGTTCATATTTCATGCCATTAAATTTTCTTAAGAGTTAAATATATCAGTTATATTTAATTATCAATACTCTAGTGTATCTACTGAGCCTTGGGATAACTGGTTCATGCAACTTTTTCAGAAATAAACAATAGGCTGCATAAATTTTCCCATCTCACTTTCAATATATTGCACATTGCACTCCTTATGAAGAAGACATCATTATAACTAGGGTTACCTGGTCTGGAGTGCAACATTCTACCCCATCATTAGATTATAACAGCAAATTGTCTAGATGTTTGTAGCCTTGTTATAACTGAGACATGCATGTTTTTCCTTTTGGGATAAGACGTATTATCCTGAATGCAGGAAGAAATAACCAACAATAAATTGAAGAAATAAAAGCACGAGATGGGAAAAATAAAAGAGAACAGTTTGTTAAGGGCAACATTTATAAAACACTTGACATTCTCTATTCAAGACAGATTTTAACAAAGAGTGTGTGATAGAATCATAATACTTAGTTATACCTCTGTACCGCTTGGTCTTTTTCCAACCAAATTTCCATTCTATCCTCTGATGTAGTTCAGATTATTCTGGATAGAATATGTCTCTCTGACTCAGGCTTTCCTGATCTAATGATCTTCTGTTGAATGACCCATTGGGATCCCATATCAAAACAACTTACTTTATGTGCGGTCAGAACCTGAAAATAACATTTAACACAGCACAGTACTTAAACAAAATGGTTCAGCTGAGATTTGCATACGTGGGACTGATTGGGGTAGATTGTAAGGGTGACATCGAAATGTAATTTTATGTAATTTTATTATATTTTTTATATTTATGTATTAAATTATATTGTATCTTATCCTATAACTATTGTATTTTACCCTACTTTTATTTTAAATTGTTTGTATAAGATTTTATTGGTGATTTGTGTTTGCACCTTGTGCTTTGATACAGCCTATAGGCTACTCAATAAAGCTAAGTGAAATACTTGATCATCCTGGAAATTTCGGTTCCACTGGAATAGTGGGAAACACAATAATTGTTGTGGTATAATGCATCATTTGGGCTAACTTCAGGGTGCAAACAGACAAAGAGATATAATGGAATGTGTGAATATCTTGGGGAGAAAGATGCTGCTTAAGAAACAGTCAGACAATACAGGCATGGGGCCCTATTGAATTAATGGACAGAGAAAGAAACTTATGAAGTACCTACCCTAATGAATTAAACAGTTAAAAGTGGTGGTGCAAAGTTTGTATTTTCAAACTTGTAAGATTGGTTTAGTGTAGCGTTATAATAAAGTAGAATTAGTTCATCATGTCATGTTTCTGTTTGGTTTACCTGGGGCCTTGACCCACATTGAGGATTTTAGTAGTTTATTGAAAATACTTTAAATGTAACTATCATATAATCATTGCTATTATTAACAACTGCTTATTATAACTTTTTTGTAATATTTGTCCTTTCTGATATCAGTTTTTGCTAAATTGGTGCAAATAGAGTTATCTCCATTTTAAACTTGCAATGACCTTGATTTAAAAACCTTTCATTGAAAATATTTAGAATTGGATTCATAAATTCATTTAATAAGTGTTTGATAGCTTTGCTTTCACAAATTGGCCTTTATTGCCATTTCTAGTTACTCTGTTGTGTAAAGTACATGACTAAGTGTAATCCCTAATTGAGGGCAGCACAACTGACCAAAATCATAGGATTTCCTTGTGGGATCTTATTACAGTTTTAAAATAAATCATGGACCTTTTTGTACCCTTAGAATTGTCTATATTGAATTACTGGACCAGATACTTTCTATGTAATATATATGAAAGAGAGAGAAAATGAGATTTTTTTATTTGTAGCTATGAAGTTCTGTTTGTAAATGGTTGGCTTTCTCACTTGCTCATAGATGGCAACCCTTAGCTATCCAGGCTTCAGTTACTGTAATATTCTTTCAAGGTCTTTAAAATGGAATGATGGTTTGACTCCTTTGCAGCTCTCCTTTTACAGCAGCCACTTAAATTTGTTTTGCATAGGCCAGATAGGCATATGGCATAGCTGATTTGTCTGTAAAACAAAGACAGGGCTATTTTTGTTCTTTGCAAATTCTTGCAATTATTCCCAGCAGCCTAAGCAATAAGGGATAAAATTGTCAAGAGTTGAATAAATAATGCAAACCATGGCAGCATCTCAGAATTATAAAGTTATGCTGAGTTGAGAAGGAGATATGCCAATGCAAACATTTGAGTGAGGTCAACAGACTAAATGAGGATTTAAAAAGCAAAAAACCATATACGAACAAGTACAATAATGCATACAGTTACAGTTCTATAAGTAAAGGAGCCTGGAGAATAGGACTAATGCAGGATATATTAAGTCATGTAGCATATATAGCATGAAGGTCAGTGCTTAGTTCCACTGTCACATTCAGAATCAACCAGTATTTTAGTACTAGAATGTTTTATTCAGGTTAGTATTAATCCTGGGTGGATTAGCTAAAATGAACTAGCAAGGCTAAAGAATTTTGGATCATAGCAGTACAGCCAATCAGCTTCAACTATATTGTATTCCATTTCTGTTTCTGCAGCTAAAGGCCAATCAATACGTCACATGGTTTTTCTCCATTAAACATATTAAAGATTGCAATCTAGGATGTGTACTAGAACACTGGGTGGACTGGAAAGAGAAAAAAAATATATAATTCATTTACTCTACCAGGTTTCCTATAAAAAAATCATCCGTTTTTTTCATGCAAAAAAGAAATCAGCTGGGGAAAGATTATTTTTAGCAAGCAACAAAACAGAATAACAACAAAACCTTCTCATCCCAGGACAATTAAAAAGTTCCTGGCCCCAGGTGATCCTTTACAGCAACCTGGAATTTCTTGTTTTTATTTAATGTCTTGCCAAGAAAAGAAAAATACCCACAGTCCAGGATCACATGCATTTCATTACTATACTGTGCAGGCTATGTAACTTCTAATTTAGAAGAGAAATTGCAATGTATACCTAACTTTGTTTTCTACTTAGGTGGAGAGCATTACATGAGTTGTGGGATGTCCCATTCCAATGGAAACAATACCTATTGAGCTCCCCCTGTAGATATCTCATCAAATTTTTATTTGTACGTCTGCTTTGCTCAAGCAGTGAAGCCAGCAAAAGAAGGTGTGGTGAGTATGGAATAAGGGCAATGAACCTTCTTCTGAAGTCTGTTTGTAATGTGTATTATACTGTAGACAACTGCTGAAACAACAAAAACACCTTACTATTTGCTTGGGTGTAAGAACAGTTTCCCACCAGCAATGAAAGGCTTACAATGTATTATGCAAGACACAGAATTATACAATAAGCTAGCTGTTGGTGGCCGATCAATTATATACTCACCGTGGGTAAGCTATCTTATTCTTTTATAAAAATTTCAAATAATAGATTTACTTGAGATTTGGCTGTAGCTCCCATAGATTTTCAAAAATTATTACCAGTTCTAATACTGAGATTAAAAAGGACAATCATTTCTTATATGATAGAAAGCAATACTGTCAGTTAGCTTGGATTCAAAGGAATGTAAAAGAGAAAGAATCAAGTTTAGTTTTTTTCTGGCTCACATCATTTCTTTTTTGGGGGTGAGGTACAGTGTGAAGACAGTATCTAGTAAATAAATAAACAAACAAATAAACATACAAACAAACAAACAAACGGATAATAGCGGCCCCTCAGGCTTCACACATCTTGTAAAGCAGCAATAATAAAAATCAGTTTTACTATTCAGATTGATGTCAGACATTAGGATAATATTATTTTTTTCTTTCATTCAATTGTGTCTAATTGTTGAGAAATGTTGAGCTTTGGGGTGTTCTGAGCAGTCAGGATAAAGAGGGCTCTTGCAGAAGCTAAAAGCAAGTTAATCAAATTAGCATTGTTTGACAAAGTGTCTCCCCCAACCATTGACATGTGCACCATTCTCTCACCATCTGTTTGTGCCTTTTATTAAAAGGAATTCCAGAAGAAGAGGGGCCTCTTGAATTTCCAAATTCAGTATCAACATAGAAGCATTAACACTTCTTTATGGATTGGGTCTAAAAGTGTGCAATAAAATAAAATAAATATGCAGAAACATGAGGATTTGCATTTGAGGGTTTTTTCCTTCCCAAATTTGTGAAATATTCATACTTTTGTTTAGATAAGCATTATAACTGCTCTGATCTAAGGTCAATTTGTTCACTGATAAACATGAGCTATCACTTTGGCTATGTTGACACACACACATCTAGAGGCTCCATCTGGGCTAATCCCTCCTCAACCATAGAGGACAGCTGCTAGTATGAGAGAATTGGATTTTTAAACCAGAGCATTGTATTTTAAGAAGGCTATTATCTTTCCGGTTGTTTTGCATATGGGTCTGGTCAGATCGTCTTTGGTTCTTGTCTATGTCAGTAGACATAGCTGATGCATAACTTGGAGTCAGTGGTGGGATTCAGCCCCATTTTGGCTCCTAGGTAAGTGCAGGGAGGCCTCCTAGGACTAAAATGGGGCATGGGGGTGCAGCGGCCCCCCGCAGCCCGTCTTTGCTCCCAGGAGGCTGCAGGGAAGCCTCCTAGGCCCAAAATGGGACATGGGGGGGTGCAGCGCAGACCTCACGGCCCATTTTCCCTCCCAGGAGGCATCAGGGAGGCCTCCTAGGCCCAAAAAGGGGCGCGGGGGAGTGGTACGCCACCCCATGGCCCATTTTCACTCCCAGGAGGCTGCAGGGAGGCCTCCTAGGCCCAAAATGGGGCGCGGGGGAGTGGTACGCCACCCCATGGCCCATTTTCACTCCCAGGAGGCTGCAGGGAGGCCTCCTAGGCCCAAAATGGGGCACAGGGGTGGTGCATGCCCCCATGGCCCCTTTTTTGCTCTCAGGGGGGTGCAGGAGGCTGAGTGCTGCCTCTCACACCCCCTGGCCAACCCCACCATGGCCACGCCCACCCAGCCAGTCATTAGGACAGAGAACCGATTAAATTATTTGAATCCCACCACTGCTCGGGATCCTCCTGGACTTATGGCTCCTGCTCAAGGAGAGGGTAGCAGCCATGGTTAAGGGTTCCTTTGCATAGATCTATTTTGGGTGTGTCAACTATCCCATTCCCGGACCAGGAGGCCTTGCTCACAGTTACTCATAATTTGGTTACTTCCCAGTGATAAATAAATAAATAAATAAAATAACTTTATTGTCATTGTATGTGTATACACAGTATACCCATACAACGAAATTCATTTAACACCCAAAGACCAGGTCCAACACATATAACAATTCCCAAACACACTTCCACCCACCACAGTTCTCCACCCCTAAACCACCCAAACATCCACACAACAGACCAAGTAATACTGTCCAACAGCTCACTGATGGTGGTGGCCCTTTAGTTCATTGTTGAGTGCAATTATAGCTCTGGGATAAAAACTATTCAGAAAACGTGTGGTCCAAGTTTTAATTGTTCTGTATCTTCTGCCAGAAGGCAACAGTCCAAAATGATTGTAAGCAGGATGGGAAGAGTCTCTGAGAATGTTATGCAACTTTATACTACTGTATCATGCTGTACATGGCATTGTCCTTGAAGACCAACCAGAAAGTACAACTGGGAAAAATGTAGCAGTATACACTGTTCTGGGCACTCCACAGTTTGACCATATTACACTCCTGTTACACAAGCTGCATGAGATGCAATTCAAGATAATTATTTTCCCTTTTACAGCTCTAAATGGCACAGGACAAGATTATTTGTGGGACAATCTCTTCTTGAGGGTATCTATTCACCCCAGCAGATCAGATAGGATAGGCATTCTCCAGTCTCATCCTTTAAATATTATATAATGGGACGCTAGGAATTTTTACTATATTAGCTTGAGGTTTTTAAAAATATTTTTGAAAGCTGCTCAGTATTGTGCTTGATAATATATGTGGCTACATAAAATTGAATGAATGAATGAAAGAAAGAAAGAAAGAAAGAAAGAAAGAAAGATAGAAAGATAGAAAGAAAGAAAGAAAGAGAAATACTTTATTTTCTTTTTGAATTACATATTTTATACAGTGGTTATATTCTCCTTTAAATTTTGTAAAATATTTAACAATTATATTTAACATAAACATATCTAATATAGAAGATATGCTTACCTACATTATGATTATTATTACAGATAACAGAATACTTTTATAATAGCTAGAAATGTAATGAACCACAGACCTTAACAATCTCTTCTACCTAAATCAGTTTTACATTTTAATCTCAAGATATATTGAATTTAGCCTGAACCAGGCCATGTAGTTTATAGATTAGTGATCCCCAACCTATGGTCTCTGGACCCTGAGGGTGTGTGTATTTGTGAAGGCTTGAAGAAATGTTATGATTTAAATCTTGAGTTAAATCTTGGCCACAAAAGGTATTTAAAGGGGCTTCCTGGTGAAGAAAAGGTTGAGAGTCACTGTTATAGACTAAGATTCATTTCTGTGTCCAGTGCAGCATGATTTGGTTATGGTAATTTTACTCAATTATAAACAAGCTAATAAAAGCATAGTTTTACTTATGAAGAGGCAACACGTCTCTGTGTCAATGTCATATGTAAATGTTTTGCGTTTGTTATTTCATGTTTATTTTGCAAAGGAAAGACAGAGGCCTAAACAGAAGCTTGTTTTGAAAGTAAACAGTTCCCAGAGATAATTACATATTATATGTAAATATGTGAACTGCAATTTTAACTTGTGCTGCTATGAGGACAAGAGACATTTGAATTTCTCCTTACGCCTCTTCCTCTCTCTTGTGGCTATGTTCAGAAGGTAAAGGTTAGAACTATTAAATGAAATCATGCATTTGATTCAATGTCAAATACACATTTGAAATAACATTTGGATATATATCTATATATCTTTTTGTGTATAGTCAGAAAACCAAAATCTGCTGGGATATTTCCTTTTTTGCTTCCTAGAAAACAACATGACAAGAGTCATCAATTGTCCCAAAACAGCTGCAGGGAACTTGCTATGTTCTTCCCTGTCAGAAAGAATACTCTGTTCCAGCTGCCAAAACTAATTTTAACTGTAGAAATTGAAATAACCTCTACTAATTTTTTTATTAATCTGAACGTCTTTAGCAGACAATATATTTTCTAAAATTGGGATAAAATTATAATTAACATATTTAGCATTAGTTACGCTTTTAACATGTCTTTAAATAATTTTTGTATGATATATTTGTAGTTGTCAAGATGAGTTATGATAATATAATGGATATTCTGTACTGAGAGTCAATGTTTGAGTATAAAATGAACTGTTTACAAGCTTCTTGCAAGAATCCAGATAGTCAGTATTTGGAAAGAGAATACGAATTATTTTTTTATTAAATTATTTTATATTGCTTTTCACTATGAAAAATCCAAAGCGCCTTAAAATATTTTCAGTATAAATCAGGATAAAAACATACTGCAGTTAGTCCTGAATTTACAACCCCAATTGAGCCCAGCATTTTTGTTGCTAAGCGCAACATTTGTTAAGTGAATTTTGCCCCATTTTACAACCTTTCTTGCCACAGTTGTTAAGTGAATCACTGCAGTTATTGCATTAGTAACACAGTTGTTAAGTGAATCTGGTTTTCACATTGACTTTGCATGTCAGAAGATCGCAAAAATGGATGACCCCAGAACACTGCAACCATTCTAAATATAAATTCCAAGTGTCTGAATTTTGATCACTTGCCCATGGGGATGCTGCAACAGTTGTGCGAAAAACAATCATAAGTCACTTTTTTCTGTTGTAACTTCGAACGGTCACTAAATGAACTGTTGTAAGTCGAGGACTACCTGGATTTGTCAAATTGAAAATTTTAGGAGGAATCAATACCTGGGAAAGGCTAACATAAAAAAGCGGTATTTTACAAGATGCCTGAAATCCAGTTTTCCATAGGCACAGAATGAAGAAAGCCTGTCTCCATATCACCACCAAGTCACAATTCACAAGCCCTGGAGAGAAAACAGGACCTTCCCTGGAAATTATAAACCCTGGAACGCTGATGGAATTGGGCACATTCTTTAACTTAGTCCCAAATTAAGGATTGACATATACTAATATCATGAATCTAGATTGGCTGCCAGCGCAACTTCTATTCTTAATGTTGGTGTAATGATGTGCATGGTCTGACAAGCTACTACATTCTTTACTAGCTGCAGCTTTTAAAGCAGTCCCAAGGATAAAGCTACAGAGCACATTACAGTAATCCAGTAATTGAACAATTGAAATTGTTCATGTAAAAATTACTATAGCAATCTATCTTTACTCAGAAAGAGATTCAACTGGAATACTAGCCCCCCCACCCAGTGGTGGGTTGCCCCCGGTTTGGACCGGTTCACAAGAACTGGTAGTAAAACCATCGGGAGGCCCCGCCCACTGCCCCGGATGTCATCATCGGTGATTTGCGCATGCGCAGAAGCAAGGCACGTGAGCGAACAAAGCGCGTGTGCATGATCCCATTGCAAACCGGTAGTAAAGGTAAGTAGAACCCACCCCTGCCCCCACCCCTAAACTAGGAGTTGACACTAGCCATGGAGGCCCTCTAGGCTTCCAATGACAATATTACTTTATCACTTTCCAAAGGAGCCATCTACCATAGTTACTGTATTCTTTGGCATGAAAGAAAGCATTTTCCTGAGTTGTCGCATATGCTCACAACAGCATCACCCCATGTCCCTTCCTACAACAATACATTCATCACTCTCTGCATCCATAAAACTAGCCCTCTTTGAGCTAGGGTGAATTAGCTATGATGGGGAACATGGCAAGAGAATAGATGATGGGGCAAACTACATAAACGTATTGTTTACATCCTGAAACTTCTTGTCTCTAAAATTGGACAAAATGATGATGTAGATTCCTTATTCAAACATATTAATAATTTTATTATTTAGATTATTATAAAGATGAATTTTTTTACCCTTGATATACCTTGCATATTTATCAGAGCCAACTTCTGTAGATATATGACCTAATACCCGTATAGCTTGAAAAAAATCTGCTGATAGTTATTCACTGTGATAGGTGTGTATGTGTGCATGTAAGTTAAGTTGGGAAAGGGCGTATCTCTAATTCCCATCAGCAAATAGGTAGTACTTGCTGATTGCCTCATTCAGCAACTATTTGAAGTTATGATAGTGATGGATAAAAATTATGACCAATGCTCGCATTTATAACAGCATCTCTCAGTTATGTGATCACCATTCCAGTCAGTACAGTCTGTGCCAGATTTGTTTTTCTTTTGTTTTTTTCCTTACAGAATGGAGAGACTGGAGAGGGATTACAAGAGAGTAAGTAGGCACACAATAAATATTACACCAGGTGCTTTGTGTAGCATAATTGCGGCTTCCATCCCTGAGTGCTCCCAGGGTTGCTAGCCCCATCACATTCTTTTCTATACATATACAACATAGAACCGCGATGGCGCAATGGTTAGAGTGCAGAACTGCAGGCTACTTCTGCTGATCACTGGCTGCCAGCAGTTTGGCAGATTGAATCTCACCAGGCTCAAGGTTGACTCAGCCTTCCATCCTTCTGAGGTGGGTAAAATGAGGAGCCAGATTGTTGGGGTCAATGTGCTGACTCTGTAAACTGCTTAGAGAGGGCTGGAAAGCACTGTGAAGTGGTATATAAGTCTAAGTGCTATTGCTATTGACTCAACTGTGTGCCAGCATACTCTCTTGTAATCCCTTTTTCCGTAATAAATGTAAATGCAAATATTAATTCTGTTTTTGCTCATAATCCAAGCACCAGGATGAATATTCCAAAACATGGGGGAGAAAAGGAAAGCACAGTCACGGTCACAAGATTTCCAATTTAGCAAATATTTCCTAATGATAGAACTGCTGGTCCCACTTCTGGCTGATAAATGAGGATTTCCTCTATAGTTCCACTTGTTTATTCCCCCCCCCCCTCCATTCCAAAATAGGGGCTTCTTTATTCTTTTTTAGTTCTTGTGCTTGAAAATGGATATAAAACAGTGTTGGACTACTTAACAGCCTGGCTTCACCATGTATTTATACAATGATTATAATGAAAGAATCTGTTCTACCAGCAACATGTACAATAGAAAGAAAAATTTAAGGATAGACTACAAATCAAACAGCTAAGTTCATCCTAACATTTTCATGCTTACACTTAAGCTTTGCACTCTTTGTTACTCTCACTTCTAGACACTAAGCACAATTATGCACTACAAAATATGTTTATGTCACTAATGAAATCTAACAAGGCTCTCGTTAGTTTATTAACATATTCAGGTAGCTAGACAAAGTTTTCAGAATTAGAAATAGCAATATTGTTACTTCAGTTTACCTTGCAATAATGTGTCTTGTATAGCAATTTTACTCCTCCCCACAGGCTTGTAGTCTGTCTTTCAAGTCCCTAAACAGTTATTTTCCATACAGTCCAACAAAACAAAGTGTACGAATAAGGATTTCTCTATGGTTATTTCATATGTTTACAGCAAGAGAGAGAATATTTTGCAGCTCAATTCTGGAACAGATTTCAAGGTCAGTGGAGCAATAGTGTTCAAAGAAAGCTCATTGAGAAGAGAAAATAGTTATTCAAAGAAAAACGTAGTGTTCAAAGCAAGCTGTTCAAAGAAAACGGTTGAAAGAAAGGTTTTTTGGTTTAGTCAGAGAGTTGGAATTTTTCCAGGTAGGGTTTTTCTGTGGACAACAGTTGCAAAACATGGAAGTTCCCAGAATCTTATGATGAAGTAGTGGATTGTTTCTGAACCAAGACCTTGGAAGCCTTGGTATATAGGGCTAGCAAGTTGTACAAAGCCAAAGTAATTTATTAAATGAACCGTAACTCCCCTTTTAATAGAAATCATTTTGAAGCCTTATCATTTTTGCTGCATGCACCTTATTCTGCACAAAACCTGTGCTTGTACTATGGAGCATGCTGCAGGAAGTATGAAAGTGGCCATAAATTTAAACATGAATTGCAGGAATGTGGCAAGAATGGGTGAGCATTTGTCGAATAATTGGTTTTAGAGGCTAGCCACATCATCTTTTGTAATTAAAAAGCATTGTGGTATCAGCTATAAATACAGAAGCAGAAGACAGAACAGCTATAACATCCTCTCTTCTTATTAGTGTTCTTAGTGTTTTTGGACCAAATGACTCTGCTAACTACAATTGCTGAAGCATAAGCCAGTCAGTCATGACATTTTTACTGTGCCCATAGTTAAAGGGATCAATGTTATTTTGAAGCAGGAAGAATTCTATGCTTACCAGGTAATCTAAGCCCTAATTATTTCCTTTGTTCTATGAAGTGAATGAGACTGAAGGAATGGATTAAAAGTTTTGCTTTAACAAACTGGAGTAGAGATTTGGAAAAGATAGCAGAGACTGTGAAAAGCCATGAAAAAAATATGCAGATTTCCCAATCATTAAAACAGCATTCCCTCAAACATATCATATCAGAGTGATGGCTAATCTTTTTGCCATCGCGTGCCAGGACCGGGGGGGGGAGGTGGGGGGTCACGCACGTGCGTGCCCACACCCATAATTCTATGTGCCCTGCCCCTGCAAATGCACACATGACCCACCCCCCGCTCCCCCGTTCCTGGCACGTGATGGCACAGTAGGCCCGTTTTTCGCTGTCCCCAGACTCCAGAGCCTTTCTAGGAGTCTGGGGAGGGCGAAAACGGCCTTCCCCACCCCCTTGGAGGCCCTCCGGAGGCCGGAAACAGCCCATTTGCCAACTTCAGGTGGGACCGGAAGGCCCGTTTTTCGGTCTCTCTCGACTCCAGACCCTTTCTAGGAGTCTGGGGAGGTCAAAAACGGCTCCCCTCCCCAGAGGCCAGAAATGGCCTGTTTGCCAACTTCCGGTTTCCCTACTTCTGGTGGGTCCGGAAGGCCCGAAAATCAGTTGGCCGGCATGCGCATGCGCGCTGGAGCTGAGCTCACGTGCCCACTGATATGGCTTTGCGTGCCACCTGACCACTTAAGGGGAAAGAGAGTTTTTCGCATCTTTTTTCCTCCTATTTAGTAGTTATCAGGAATATTGCTGTTCCTATATGATAAGGCAGAAGGCATCACCTTTTTTTGAGACAGACAGACATTGATTGAATACTCAAGTGGAGCTGAGAGTTGGCAAAAAGAAGTGTCCATGGACATATTGGTGCCTACGGTGTCACTTCTGGGAGCCCCGTCATTATGAAAAGACACATTTAACACCATTCTGAAATCAAATTTGGCAACTGCAAGTACAAACATGCAATCCTTGGTGGTAAATTGGAAAGGGCAACTGCTGCAGTTTTCTCCCTTTGAGATCCACAAGTAACAGCAAGTCCTTCCTTAAGATAAATTAAGAAGCTCAACTTGCTTATATAAAGACTTTGTTTTCAGTAAGTATTTCCTCCACTTGAATAGGGTTATTATGGTCCTAACTTACACAGCATCTCTCACAAATTGGCAATATTAATTGGAGCCAATGAGGTATAGCGGGCAGAGTATTAGGATAAGAAGATGCAAATGCAGTTTTCTGTTAACTGTGAAATGACTATAGTACTTGACTAGTATAACCATCAGCAACTTGGCTCTCTATTTCAGGCTTTATCTATAAGGCTGCTGATAAGTACTTTTTAAATTTTTTGACAATGTTAGGAAGTCTGCACCTTACTGTTGCACACCTGCTTCAGAACAACAGCACATTTGAGCAGGAGGGCAACTGTTAACCTGCAGTAATGATTAGACATAAAACAAATATCAGAAAAGCAATCAAATCACAATTTCTGTTAGCTTGAATGGTTTAGCTTTATATGAATGCAACACTCCAAACACTGCCTTCATATAAAGCACAGGTGTCAAATTCGCAGTGTCATGTTGCCGTCACGTGACGTATTGCGATGTTTTCCCCCTTTGCAGAGCTGGGGTGGGTGTGGCCTGCATGTGATGCATCCGGCCCACAGGCCATCAGTTTTACACCCCAGATTTATAAAGCATTGTGAACTGATTGACAAACAGACTAAACCATTTTATTTAACCAGAGTCTGAAAATTAGATTACTTTAACCATGGTCTGGTAAATTGGCTAAATCTGGAATATTTTTTATGTTTAATCAACCATTGATTAAAAATTACATGGTGTAAAATATCTCCCTCATTTCTGAAAACAAATAGTAGTAAAACAGCATGCCAGCAAATGCAAAGTTGCTGCAATACATGGCCATGGTGTGCAGAGAGGTAGGTACCCACTACGGGCATGGCTAACTTGATTTTCTATAGGATGATTGTCAGTTTAATGCAGTGACATCCAAACATCATCTAAATCTTGAGCCTTGGTAGTACAGCCTTGGTAGTACAGTGGTCTAAGGCACCCTGTTATTAAGCTGGTTATTAAGACCAGCTGCCTGCAATTACTGCAGGTTCGAATCTCGCCAAGGCTCAAGGTTGACTCAGCCTTCCACCCTTTCTAAGGTAGGTAAATTGAGGACCCAGTTGTGGGGGCAATAAACTGACTTTGTATAAATATACAAAAGGATGAAGGCTATTGCTGAGCACATTGTAAACCACCCTGAGTCTCCGGAGAAGGGCGGCATATAAATCAAATTTAAAAAAATAAATAAAAATCTGGCAGCTCTCAGAGTTGAAAGCATACAGATATCATTCTGCATTTTTTTAAAAAGTGTCCAGTTATTGTTCAACAATTCTACTTATATAAAATATTGCAAAGTTTGAATTTTAATGCATTTAGTTCTTTTCCTTCTGTTTCCAGAGCCTGCAGCAAAGTGCCATTTCTTTAACACAGATTTTGACAGGCAACAATGAATTTCATTATCAGGTTGTCTTCAAACACACTAGTGTTGACAGATGTTACAAAGATGTCAACCAAACAATTAAAAAAAAAACCTGACTTGACAGAGAATGAGTTATTTAGGGTTTCCCATCTTTACCTTTTCTATTGTTAATGCACTTCATTTTGAATCTAATCAAATCATGTCCCTATGGACTTCAGTTGACCTGCCATCACCAAAACTGCAATAATTAAAATGACGTCTGAACTTATCCTACCCAGAGATCCAACTCCGAGATAACAAGAGGAATAGAAATAACTGATATTGTAAAAAAAAAAAAAAGGTGCAAATATATCTAGGGTACTCAACATTTTATTATCTTGACATTTTTTTTGGCTGCTATCTTCCATTCTAACACAATCCAATGCAAATTTACTCAGAAGAAATCATGTTGAGTTTAGTTATATTCACCTTCAGTGTTTTTGTTACTGTGGGCACCCCAAATTTGCTTGCACTCAATTTGACTAAGTTTGCTATGTAGCATTTGAGAAAAATGTGAATCCCTTTTAAAAAATGTTATAATATTCGCAAAAATTTTCAAAGTTTCTGACTGTTTTGTAGATTTCCAAGATGAAATATAGGCTACTTTATTTCCCTGCACACGTGAACACTAAATACTCATGTACTCCCTTCTATGCTTGCCTTCGTTTTTCTTTAGGAGAAAATATCGTGATTATGTTCGAATTTCAAGTATTTGAGAAGACCAACTTCATCATTATACAAAACATTATTTAAATTATTATTAAATTAAATTAAATAATAAATAAAACCTTCTAGGAAAAACAGCCTTCTCTAAAAATGAGTCTACACGGACCATTTTCCTTTAGAAACAGCCCTTAATGCTCTACTGTAGCCACATTATCTCATATTCATCGATCTGTCCCTGCTAAATTAATATGGGAAGGCTAGAGATTTGATTTTTGGGGTTTTTTAGATTTGACAAAACTGAGAAATATTTCCAAACTCAAGATTCTGTCCATAATACCATAGATTGAAAATTGAAGAGTGCCTGTTACTTTGTTGATAAAGTTGAATGTACGAGTAAATCTTCAGGTTTCTGTAGATCTAGAATCTACTGAAGATATACTGTAATAAGCTCCTCAATTGCAAAGATTATATATATGTGTAGCAAATATTAAAAATTAGCCCCATTGTTTTATTGTTACTATGTATAAAAAAACCTTCATCTATAAGGTAAAGGTTCCCCTCGCACATATGTGCTAGTTTTTCCTGACTCTAGGGAGTGATGCTCATCTCCGTTTCAAAGCCAAAGAGCCAGCGCTGTCCGAAGACGTCTCCATGGTCATGTGGCCGACATGACTAAACGCCAAAGGCGCACGGAACGCTGTTATCTTCCCACCAAAGGTGGTCCCTATTTTTCTACTTGCATTTTTTACATGCTTTCGAACTGCTAAGTTGGCAGAAGCTGGGACAAGTAACGGGAGCTCACCCCGTTATGCGGCACTAGGGATTCAAACCGCTGAACCACCAACCTTTCGATCGACAAGCCCAACGTCTTAGCCACTGAGACACTTTATACACTTTATTATTTAATTATTTATTAGACCACTTTATACAGAACAATCTCCCTGATTCAATTCACCAGCTACAGAAGAAACAAAAGTAGAGATGGGTGTTCCTGTTGGCATGAAGAGAGCACTTTGGGAAACAAATCCAGTATAATTTGGAGTTTTGCAAATGACTTTTCCCCCCCAAAAAAGTTTTTAAAAATTAAAATGTTTAAACAAAACTTTGCAGCTTCCCCATCTCCCTTGCCTTGAATTTAATTGTGTGTAGATATTATATATGAATTTATATTTTCATAAGCATTAACAATGATTGGTTATCATTTTTGGCTTTGGACTGGATCTGTGGTTTGAGTAAACAACAGCAAGACACTCTTAGGACTTCCGCTGGCTGAAATGAGTGTATTCATGTGTGAATGGAGAACATGAAACCCAAGTAATCTTGGGAGGCTATTGCCCTTATGACTCCTGCAGATTATTGAAGTTGCCAAAAACTAGAAAGCTCCTGCCACAAACTTAAAATTAATAAGTAAAACAATGGGTAAAAGTCTTGAATGTTGCTTTGCCAGTTTAGTTATGTAATGTCTTTTTGAGCAATTATATGTTCCAAATGTAATGCATCTATCACACATTTTTTACACTTTACATGTAAATATGCAGTTTTGGAACAAAAATATTGCAAAAATAAAAGTGAAAAAAAAATGTTTAAAACTCCCTAAATCGTTTACGCTATAGCTTCCATTTCCTCTAAACACATTGTTTACATCTAGAGAATATTTTTTTTCCAACGGCACCCAGCAAAAAACGTGCATATCCTGATGAAACATACAAACCGCAGGAGTTTATTGTACATCACTGGGCGGAAAATAAGATACTTTGAGCTGTGTTGATGTTTTAAAATTATGCTGTGACTTTTATTTTGCATATTGTTTTGTTCTAAGCTACCTATCTATGGAAGTAGATAATATATAACATTTTATATGAATAAATACATTAGGAATCCACTGACTAACCCATTCCAGTCTCTTTCTTTCTTTCTCTCCCTCTGTGTATATGTGTATGTGTATCCTTCGCATTTTCTGCTATTGCAACAATAAAATCAATAATAGCGCGTGGCAAACAGCGTTTCCATCTCTCTCGCGTTCCCTCCGAGGGCACCGCCCTACAAACCAATAAAAGCGAGTCGCCTGACTACGCACGCGCGCACCTCCACTTCTTTTTCGCCGACTGCTGCGCCGCCTTTTCCGTCCCCTCCCTCCGCAAGAAGAGATTCAAGCGTGCTCGTTCGCATGCGCCGACATCAATTGACATGAGGGAGCACGCGGCGCCCCGTTTGTGGCTTATTGAGGCTGCAGTGCCATCTGGCGACCGGCTTCTCTGTTGCGAATTCCGGCGCATGCGTACTTCCCGCGGATGGGGGACGTGCGCCTCCTATTGAGCCCTACGTAAGCTTACGTCACGTTTACGTAAGAGGTAGTTAGAATACTCCGTGGTGGGAAAAATGGAAGGTAACACAATTGGATTTTGGGCTGCGATGCGATCCCGTATTCTGCCTTTTCCAACTCAACTGCTGCTCAGATGTACTGGAATTGTTGGTTCCAACATTCACAGTCAAGATATTTGTACTTTTCTGAATAATACTTAATATGAATTAGTATAAAATGCTAACACATCTTAAAGTAAATCAGTAATCATAAATGTATAAAGATATGATCATTGTGGGAGTGCAGTGAACAAAGATAGAAGTGTGGAATGAAAGTGTGGAATGTTATTTTCATAAGAACAGTTCAGGATGAAAGGATAATTTCCTAGGATGCAACATTGCAAATTATAAGACAAATGGTTCAACTGTTGCCCAGCAGATGGTACTTATTGGGTATTCTGCCTTGAAATATAAAGCTCCTATTATGTCTTAAGGTCATTAATAGAGCTACTCTGTGTATATTGTAACCTTTAGACGTATGGTAATAACTGATTCCATAGACATCCATTAAGTTATGTGAAGTGAGTGTAATTTAAAATCCAATTTCTCTTTGTGCCCTGAATCTGAAGATACTTTCTTTGATTATTCATCAATGGATGTAGGCTAAAAATCTTGGAAATCAAAACTTTAATAGTGGTAGTGGTAACAGAAAACAGGGAAGAATGTTTATGTGAAATTAAAACGTATGAGAAAATGGTCTCAGATTTTTGTGATTTTTAGGTCATTTGAACAGATGAAATGACTTTATTTTCAACTTCTAATGTTACTGGTATTGTATTTTGTGTTGTTTATGTTAAGTATAATAAACAATACAAAATACAGTCCTAGCTAACATTAGGTAACATTAGAAGCCCAAAGTAAAATGCAATTTCCTAAATAAAGCCATTTCATCCCTCTAATGTTAACTTAACAAGAGTCTTGTTAGGGATAATGGAGCAGCATGATGGCGTAGTGGTGAAGATGCTCACTCACTTAGAAGGTTGAGAGTTAATTCCTAGGTAGCGGCAAATGTTTTTGTCCTTGGGCTAAAAATAAAAATATGCGAACTCCAGATTGACATCAGGAAGGGCAATTGACCATTAAGCGCTCAGCTCCATCCAATTACTCCAATTCTACCCTGAATATGAACTATAGGGTCGTACACAGGGAGTTTTTTAAAGTCAGGGATAATGCTTCAGATATCTTTTGGAATTTTCTCAAAATAAATTTTATTATGATTACCTTTTAATCACTTTGGACCAGAACTTTCCAGTGTGATTAAGAGTCTGAAGAGGAATTGACTTCTAGGGAATTTGAAACTTATTGAAATCATAAATTTCTTATCCAGTAGGTGGCACCCATGAAGTCTATTCCCACTTACCGGTATGTAAATGGTGAAAAAGACATTAAATCTTGGTAATGAAAGTGTGCAAGAACATCCCATTTAAATCTGGCTGAATTAAACTGATTCCCCTAAACTGGTTGCTGTTCATAGATTTATTGTCTGTCTGTCAACCTATCTACCTATCCCTTATGCAGGTTGGAGAGGCACTGCTAAAAGCCTGAAAGTGGGCCAGAGGCCCAGGTCTGATGTATAATAATAAAATAGTAATGTAATTTACAGAACTGAGGGAATAATTTCAATCTAGAACTATTTAGAGCTATCACAAAGTATTTCTACAGAATCAGTCATTCCACAAGTATGTATACACACCGTAAAAGAACTGTTATGTCATAAAGAAATATAGCTACTGTATTTTTTGCACTATAAGATGCAGCGGCCCATAAGATGCACATTAGTTTTAGAGGAGGAAAACAAGGAAAAAAAAAAATCTGCCTGTGCCTCCCAGCATCCATCCGGTATTCATCTGGCTAGTGTCCTTGCAGCAAACAGCAAACAGCCTTGTCAGCTTCAGCACGTTATTGTAGCCCTAGCAGGGCTACAGTGGCTTGTCAGGGCTCCGCTCCGTTGTGCCTACCACTGGTCAACTGAACTGAGCTGCTGCTGCTGTCAGAGAACACTGGAACCTTCGCTGCCAAGCAGCTGATTGGCGGCTTGATCTGCCTCCCAATCAGCTATTCTAGGGGGTGGGGATTGCAGCCGGCACCTATTGCTGTTTGCCGCCAATTGCTGCCACCACTACCTAGCGCCGCCGATCACTGCAACCGCCATTTGGCAATGGTGATTGGCAGCAGTGAACAGCGGCATCGATCCCTGTTGCCTAGAACAACTGATCGGTGGTACTCCAGGATGCCGATCCAACCGCTGATCAGCTGCTTGGCAGTGAAGGCTCCAGGGTTCCCTGGCAGTGGCGGGCAGTGGCAAGTGGTGGCGAACTGCGGCAGCGGTGACACCAATCCCCCTCCCCCTGTTGCAGTATTTGCTCTATAAAATGCACAGACATTTCCACCCACTTTTTTGGGGGGGAAAGTGCATCTTATAGTGCGAAAAATACTGTAATGGGAAAGCTGCTATTTTAACTCATAGAGCTATTCACAACTCCTTCAGAAAGTATACTTTCTTTCAAATTTGATTATAAATGAAGATGGGTACTTAACAACAATTCACAACAAACTTCTCTTAAATGTTTTTGCATGCTTGAAAAATAATAGGAAAAATTCCTTGAATCTCTAATGCAGAAAGTGATCTTTAGTTACTGGAAAAACTATTATTAGAGAGGCAGATATCCTTTATCAGTGGTTTTGGAGTGCAAATATGAAAGCTCAAGCAGTGGCTATTAATGTTGAACCCTGCTTATTTATTCATCTTGAACCATGGGACATCCTGTTTCCCCTAAATTCCTTTATGATTGTTATGTCACTGATAACTGAGCAAACATGTTCTCGTAAATAAGCAGTTTATTCTTCAAAGCAGTTATGCAGCTTTAGCTATCTTTCCTCACATCAGAAGAAAAAGAGATAGCAAATATCTCCTTTGATATTTGAAACTAAAAAATATCTTCAGTATTTCATTTGGTTACTGCAGCACACCAGTCACCTTATCGGGGATGGGCGGCGTATAAATTTAATAAATAAAATTATTGATGAGGAACATTAAATTATATTCTAAGTACGATTATATATTTGTTTACATAATATAGCAACTTAAAAGTTAATTGATTTATTGACATTTTTTGTATGGATTTTAGTTTACTTGTGAGAAAGAGAATTTAGTGCAGCAGCAATTGTAATAAGGATCTGTATATGTGTAAAGGAAAAAAAAAATCATAATTTACTCTGAACAAGAAGACTGAAACCTGAGTTAAGTAAAAAAAGGTCAGATTGGCCTGGCTTCATGCTGAAATGAGGGGAAAGATAAACAATACAAGTAGCCCTTTGATTTATAGGAAAAATAGTGTCAAAGGTTCTTAATTTAGGAGAAGCTTTTAATTTTGATAATTGTAGGGGAACAGTTTAGTCATCTGGTACTTTGTATAACATTCAAAGTATTTTATGTAGTTGCTATTATTTTTTAAATTTGTTGGGAGAAAAAGCATTGAAGCCGTGTTTCCTATTTGTTTGAGAGTGTATGGTGTCAAGCTTTTATGCTAATTGACACATCTGAAAATCTGGGCAGATGTTGAGGGAATTCTCACAAATTAACAGGAAGTAATTCAGTGTTCAGCTGCCTGATATAACTAGAAAGTCAATATATGTATAATATGAATTTTCATTCCTGTGTTGTTTTTTTGGATTTTGTTAGGTTGAGTTCACTGTCACTTATACATAATTGAATTTAAACTGAACAACACTTTAGGTACTCTAGTACCTAAAGTTTCCTATAAATCCTCTGCCCTTCAGGTCATATTCCCCTTGTTCCCATATATACCCAGCCTATAATCCTGGAGGTATTTTTCCCTTTGTAAGATAAATCCTATATTCACATTACAATGCTTAATATGCTTAGTCCCATTTTCTACTTTTAAATTAAAAGTAACCATAACGTTTTGCTACTGACATTCAAACAAAGTTGGGGTGGATTAAAGTATTCATACCTGTAATCAAGTAATGCAAGAGTTGGGCTACGGTTTCATTGGCCCTTTAAAGTGGATTTTTTTTTTTGTTAGAAGATAAAAATAGTTAAAGACAGTAACCATCCTAGACCATAGGAATCACAAGAAGTTTGGTTAAACCTATCTTTTTTCTATGTTGTGATTAGAAAGGTAAAGTAGTATCAAGGTATATTTTCACTTTAATATTCAGAAGGTATTTTTTCATTTTAATATTCAGAATTTTCTAAAAGTAACAAGATATGAATTTTAACACAAAGTTCTCATTTAAATGTAATTTGATTGCTTACTATAGTTTAATTTGATTTCATATTCTCATTGTGAGAAAACAATCTTCCTTATTTTTAAATAACAAAATATGATCAATGTTGTTCTTCTAAAAATTGTAGATTGTTCAACATACAATAACAGCTTTGGATTGCAAGCATAAACATGTTTGGATAAAAGTCATGATAACCCATGAATAATGTGTGGTTATTCAGATCTTAAGTGGAAAATGTACTTTGGAAGTTGTAGTACTTTTCCTATCTATCTTTTGCTATCACCTTAAAGAAACCATACAAGCCTAGGAAAATACAAAGTTAACTTGAAGTACCCAAAGGAATCACTGATAATTAATGCTTCCTTAAGTCAAAAACTAAACATTTTCCTGGGACTGCATGGCTATTTTCTGAGATAGATGATAGATAAGATAGATAGATAGATAGATAGATAGATAGATAGATAGATAGATAGATAGATAGATAGATAGATAGATAGATGATGGATGATTGGACGGACATAATGGTTTTCTCTCTATTTAGATGTCCTCTTCAGTATGATTCCAGTGCCATGAACTTGGCCACTAGGCTTCATATTTAATGTGGATATCATAAATTATTTGACTTGTGATGTACTGTATATATTTAACTTCCTTATTATGGTTACATCACACAGCTATCTACTCCGGTACTACATATTCTAACTGGTAATAACACTGAAATAGTTCTAGTTCTTTATTTTTTGAAATCACTTTAACAGGTAACAAAAACTTGACTATTGGAAGACAATTTATCTCTGATTGTTGCTCCTCTCTGTACAATTTGGCAGGGCTGATATGCTCCAGTTCCATCAGTTAAACAATGGCACCTTATGGGACCAAGTGCCACTTTCTCTGTTCCAGTGCCTGCCCAGTGGAAAAATCTGTCCCCTCCCAAATTTGTTTGGCCCATCCCTGTTGGCCTTTAAAAAAGCCCTGAAGAAATGGGACTTCCTACCTCTGCAAGGAGCTATGCAAGAAAGACAGATATGCCTGCCATATAATACAAGTCATGGATCTGTATCTTGGCAAGGTTTGGTTTATAGTATTATGTTTCATTATTTCATTATTTTTTACTTTTTCAGAGGTTTCCCCTTTTAACCCTTATTAGCCAGTCATTTGGGAAATGAGTGATCATCTACAGGTATTAAATGATACAGCACCAAGAGTTGACATCTGAGTTGTTGTTGTTGTTTTTTTTAATATGCCAGGTGTGACGTCTAACAGTGACCTACAGTTCTCCCCAGATGTTTCTTCATCTTAAAGGAATCTCTATAAACAGGATTGGGTTTTTGTAATTACGTTAACCGGTACACTGAAGATGCTGCTTGGCATCTGACTCGTTTATCTTCATTTTATGTCATTCTGATAAAACTGGGGTCTTAGTTTAGAGCAGTTAGACAAACTGGTTCCACAGAGCTATGTTGTGGATGACAGATAATATTGAAACATTTAACAGGATACATTTTTGAATTTTAAACAGGCATTCCTTGGGACCATCTCACCTTCCTTTGAGGAAGAGTCAATGTTTATATATTTGTTTATTTATTGAGTCTGTCATCTGCACCTCTATAACTGTCTGGTTTGGTTCTGCAACCCAACAAGACAGACACAGACTTCAGAGGATAATTAGAACAGCAGAAAAAACAATTACTACCAACCTACCTTCCATTGAGGACCTGTATACTACACGAGTCAAAAAGAGGACTGTGAAAATATTTACAGACCCCTCGCATCCTGGACATAAATTGTTTCAACTCCTACCCTCAAAACGATGCTATAGAGCACTGCACACCAGAACAACTAGACACAAGAACAGTTTTTTCCCGAACGCCATCACTCTGCTAAACAAATAATTCCCTCAACACTGTCAAACTATTCACTAAGTCTGCATTACCATTACTGTTAATCTTCTCATCATTCCTATCACCCATCTCCTCCCACTTATCACTGTATGACTGTAACTTGTTGTATCCTTATGACTTATATCAATTGTTTCCTAGTATGATTTGATTGCTTATTTGTACCCTATGACTATCATTAAGTGTTGTACCTTATGATTCTTAACAAATGTATCTTTTCTTTTTATGTACACTGAGAGTATATGCACCAAAGACAAATTCCTTGTGTGTCCAATCACACTTTGCCAATAAAGAATTGTATTGTATTGTATTGTATTTCTTATAACTAGCATCAGTGGCAATTCCAAGTTGAAAGTGTGTGGGGTCAGAGGTGAACAAGCAGTATTATAGATGACTGGAGGCAGTGGGAAATGGATGATTTGCTTCACTTCTGGATCAGTTGTTTGAAGTATATAGCTCATACTACTGAGTAGCAATCCATCTCTGCCTATAATAGAATATAACTCTTGCTATCTAGGATTATGAGGTTAGTCCTAGATGGAAAAGAATGAAATATCTGTTTTAATGATATATAGGTAGTTCTCGACTTACAACCATTCATTTAGTGATCATTCAAAGTTACAACAGCACTGAAAAAAGTGATTTATGACCATTTTTCACACTTACAACTGTTGCAGCAGTCCCCATGGTCATATGATTAAAATTTGGGTGCTTGGCAACTGTTTCATATTTATGACAGTTGCAGTGTCCCAAGCAGTGGTGGGATTCAAAAATTGTTACTGCCGGTTCTGTGGGTGTGGCTTGGTGGGCGTGGCAGGGGAAGGATACTGTAAAATCTCCATTCCCACCCCATTCCAGAGGAAGGTTACTGAAAAATCACCATTTCCTCCCGATCAGCTGGGACTCGGGAGGCAGAGAATAGATGGGGGCGGGGCCAGTCAGAGATGGTATTTACCGGTTCTCCAAACTACTCAAAATTTCCGTTACTGGTTCTCCAGAACTGGTCAGAACCTGCTGAAACCTATCTCTGGTCCCAAGGTCATGTGATCACCTTTTGCAACCTTCTGACAGGCAAAGTCAATAGGGAAGTCAGATTCACTTAACAACTGTGCAAGAAAGGTGGTAAAATGGGGCAAAACTCACTTAACAAATCAACAACAACTTAGCAACAGAAAGTTTGAGCTCAATTGTGGTCGTAAGTCGAGGACTATCTATATTCTTACGTGTACAATGTGCAAATTGCTTTCAATATTCTTTATGTTTGGCCCATCTTTTATGTTGCAGCTGGTCTTCACAATTGAGCAAGAGGGTGTATGGACCGTGCACAATATAATAGTGATATAATTTTATCTTAATATTTCTAGCAGAAATAAAATTTAACACTGCATTCGCATCTTATTGCTGTATCAATGATTGTATAGATTTAAAAATCTAAAACATGCATAGTAACTAAAATAAAATGCCATTTTGGCTCATTTCATCTTACCTGAAGATGCTTCTCTTTCAGTTTCTTCTTACTGGAATCTTTGTCACAAAAGATTGAGAAGTTATCTATACTAATGATGCAGCCATACCGGTAATTAACCTGCTTTCTTTGAGAAATGTACATTTTATGCTGACTTTCTAAAACTACCCCACTCATTGGTAATTCTGTAAAAACATCTTCATATGCCTTATCCTCATGATCTTCTGATGAAGAAATTTCTGGCCTTGTCATCTTATCAATTTGAAATTCAGAGTTAATCCTAGCTCTTAAATCTGAAGAGATGGTAGCCCCTTTTAATATAGTGACTTCACACATTCTACCTTCTTGCTCATCTGATCTTGGATTAGGATGAATATGAGAAATGCTGGGTGCTGAGTTGTCTGTGTTCTTATAATTTGCAAAAAATAATAATCCATCATTTTGTCGTTTTGCTTCAGGCTCTTCATCATACAAGTGGTCAGTAACTGTAGTAAATGCTAAGGCCATCTCATCATGTGTAAAATGAGATATACGTGAAGAACTTGAACAATTTTTCAAAAAATGGCCTGAATTTCCACAGTTGTTTTGGCCTTAACTTTACCAGAAGATTCAAGGAGTTTGTCAGTGTCAGCAAGCAAAAAAAATGACAGTATTTCTATCTGATTGAATGAGCTTCCATTCTTATAAGACTAATCCATAAGGACAATATTTTACTTCATTTTTAAATGTCATAGGAATAATAAAGTCTTATGTAGTAGAATCTTCTTTTATATATTTGGAATTATGAGAAGTATCCAACGCTTGTTATTCCTGAAATTAAAAATAGTATAAAAAACTTTACTGTGTTTAAATGTCTAGTAAAAAAATATATTTTATTTTATAAGTTGGAATGTAAAGATTTTAGGTAGATCATGGAAATCTATTTTTACCAAAAAGATTAAATTACCTCGATGCTTTAAATCTGTCTTCAGAACAGAATACAATTTGAAATACACATTTGGCTTCCTCAAGCACTTCTGAAAAAGCTCTGTGACTGTTTTTCAGAGTGACTAGGTTCATACTATTTGAACTATGTTTTTAGTTTTTAACATCACCGTTGTGGTTTATTTAAAATCAAATCACATTTTCATGCAATGTGTAAATTGTGTGGGCCAGGAGTAGGAAGCCTGTTACCCTCTGGGTATTTTGGACTTCATTTCCTGGACTCACCATAGTGACATATTATGGGAACTGTAAAATAGACTGACTTCCCAATGTTCAGGCAATGCCTCATGAAGTATTTAAATGCAGTAAAATTATTGAATGATAGCTCATATAGATTGAGTTTTAATTTAATAATTCCTTAGCCAGTTAAATTGTCAAAGCCTACTAAGCTTGCATGCTTTTCTCTTCTCTTCCTTAATTTATATGCATGACTGTAGGACCATGATTTGTTAAATAGCAATAGTACGTATACCACTTTACAGTGCTCTACAGCCCTCTCTAAGCGGTTTACAGAGTCAGCGTATTGTTCCCAACAATCTGGGTCCTCATTTTACCAACCTCAGAAGGATGGAAGGCTGAGTCAACCTTAAGCCTGGTGAGATTTGAACTGCCAAATTGTAGGCAGCCGGCAGTCAGCAGAAGTAGCCTGCAGTATTGTACTCTAACCACTGCGCAACCACAGCTCACAGAAATCTTTCTCTCCCTGTGATATTACAACCAGGAAACTACTTTTCCTGGTTCTAATATCACGATATCAAAATTAAACTATAGTAGTTTAGTTTGAACATATGGGCAGGCAGTTTGTAGAGTACCTCTTTGCATTTGTCATGGAAGGGAAGGAGGAATGGCTGAATTAATTTCTTATTTCATCAAGCCATGATTTGTTGTTTTGGGAACATAATGCTTGTATCTAGCCCCCAAATTGGAAACACAATTATTATATATACTATATGTAACAGAAAACATACATTATCGGTAATGTGTGTTCAAAGCCTTTTATACAATTGATTATCCTATGGAAAAGTACAGGAAGTCTGATGTTTTATTAGCTAAAACACGTCCTGAGTTTTGAAATGTGAATGCTTCTAAAGCAATTAAAATAGCTTAAAGGATCCCCAGAAAAGTTTGCAGTGCACCTCAATAAAGATAAAAATTGCACTGGTTTATACTAACTATATAAAAATAGTTCAAAATAAAAATAAAACAATTACCTTACTATGTTAGTGAATTATTTAATTGTGAGATGGATATTGCATAGAAAGTAGAGTATTACATATGTAGATATAGTAGACATAGTTATAACTTATAACTGCACAATTTAAAAAATAGACACAGACAGCTGCAGGACTGCCTAATCATGTGAACGTATTACATTAATGCCCAATGGTAGCTTGTTACATTTTCCAAATTTCAATTATAGACTATAAAATGCTGAATGATAACTGAAGACACTAGAACATTTCATCATAAGAGTATATTTCAAAAAACTAGTAACATTTATTTTTCCCAAGACAGGCCAATTATTTTTAATTTTTTTTCCCTATTTTTGTAAATGATGTTGTAATTATACAGTATTTACTGTATTTTAAAAATGTTTTAATGATAGAATATTTTAATCTGAAATCATTGTTAAATTTATTAATCAAGTTTGAACTGAAAACCTTAAAAACAATGTAGAGAAGAATCAGTATACTGTTTTTAATAAAAAGATCATGATTATGTTTTCATTCATATTTTCTAGTTCCTTTAATAGTATAATTACTTACAACGTGTTATTGTAAACCAAATAAAATATATAGAAAAAATAAAAAGAATATAGAAATGTATTTATTGTGCATAGTTTTACCTGTTCCGTTCTGCGATTTTTTCCATGAATATAATAGCAGGAACTCGGCCAGTAGAGTATCTTCTTAATGCTGGGGCAGAACAGAATGGGAGACGAGTAGATCTTTAACAAAGGTTCATGCTTGTTCCACAGGAACTCTGTCAACAGAAGAGTGTGTGAGAATCCCTGAGGCTAGAACAGTCTTCTGCAAGTACTGGCCAAATTATTATTAGAAAAAAGACATTAGAAAGGAACACAGAGGAAAAATGGCTTCTAAAATATAACACTTCATACCACATGAGGCTCTTGTATCCTCTCTGTTTAATTCTGAAGTCAAATATAACAATAGTTTCTATCGGAATTTGAGCAAATTAAATTAAATGGCATTTTCAGTGGAATTAAAAAGCATTTTGAGTAGACTGAATGAAAAGTCATGTTCAAACTTCTTTTACAATTGAGCAAGCTTTATAAATCATATCAGAAGACATAAAATAGGAGTTATGTAGCATCTGTACCAATATGGTCTTGGTATTTCTGTCTAGGTAATGGAAAAACTCTCCTAGAGAATTGCTTATGCACATTCTGCTGCATGGGCTTACAATTAGGAAGAGACATTGAAGTGTACATTGCAAAAAATAGAATATATATCTCTTTAGACAGGGTGGTATTTCAGAACATTTACGGTAAATACAAACTGAGCAGGGGTGGGTTCTACTTACCTTTACTACCAGTTCACAATGGGATCGTGCACGCGCACATGCTTTGCATACGTACCTTGCTTCTGCGCATGCGCAGATCGCTTCTGATGACATCAGGGTCAGTGGGTGGAGCCTCCCGACAGTTTTATTACTGGTTCTATAGAACCGGTCCAAACTGTGGGCAACCCACCACTGAAACTGGGGTACTGAGATGTTAGGCTAGGCATTAGCTCTCAGTTAAATCTATCTCTCAAGGAGTTTGTTACTGGGTAAAAATGAAATTACGGGTTACGGGTAAAATTGAAATTAAAATTCATTGATTTTAGAAGGAATTGACTTATTTTTTTTTAACCAGAAAAATTGTCTTGTGTGGCTTTCCATTTTGCTTCTGAGCTTGCAATGTGTTATATTTCTTCCCTACTGCTTCCTCAGTTTTTTAAAAAAAATCCTAGAGGTTTCCTGAGCCCTAAAAGCTCAGGAAACACCTAAGAGGTAGACACTTTTAAAATTCTGATTTGCTTTTTAAATAAAATATGTTCTTTCTTTATTCATGTCAGAAGCAGGTTCAAATTATTCACATATAACATTAAGCACAGAGCAAGTAAAATATGGATAAAATTGTTGAATCATTATAATGCCATTCAAGAGGTACAGAAAAATGATTTATTATTCCCTATGAAGATTTTCTCAATTTTCATTCAACTGATGCTGAGCTGGTTCTTGTCAGAGGCTGCTTTCCTGGGCACCAGCCAAGACCTACAGTAATCTTGTTCATTGTCCCTTGCCCTTTCCAAATCTGCAGAGACAAGAATATATAGAAGAACAGTTGTCTTATCTTCTCGGAAAGCTGTTCACAAATTTACAGCACAGTCAGTGACCCAGCCTTCCCTTTACCCAACAAAACTGGTGCAGGAACTAGATTCTTTTTCATTGATAATTTATTCTCATCTTGTTATGCTACTATGAAGGTATTTCCAAGAAATGTGCACATTTGAACATTCTGCTGCAATAATTAATGACTTTACATTGTCCTAGAAGATGATTATGTGAGGTATTATCTGGGGTAAAAGAGTGGTGCAGTGGTTAGAATGCAGCACTGCAGGTCACTTCTGCTGACTGCCGATTGCCAGTAGTTCGGCAGTTTGATTCTCACTGACTCAAGGTTGACTCAACATTATGTATATTTTGTATTATCAGTAAAGGACTATTTGGTAGAATAGTTGCTTATTCCAAAAGCTCACCCTAAAACATGTTTAGTTTGAGTGGGATATTTTTAAGGTATTATAAATACTATTAAGGATGAAAATTATCCTTTCATCCTGTTGATCCAGTTTCTTGGTGTGCTGAATTTGCAGAAAGGATATTACAATTCATCAGAACTATAGAACTGCTGGAAGTTACTCCAGCACTGGTGGTGACATTCAGCAGTTTTAGTAATAGTTTTATTTGAAATTTGAGAATGATTAATTTCATGTTAATTGTCCATCCTGACAAGTTATAAGAATTTAGATGCAATTCCATTCTCTTAAATCAACAGCAAAGCCAGGGTTCTCAATTTGATATGTATTCATATTCAGCCTATTATCCTGGATAGGCATGCAGCTTCTTTTGTGCATATATGAAGATGTACATTCCCATGTAGCCCAGTTATGACCTAAGAAAATACTAAAGGCTCAACAACTTCTAATACCTGTCAAATTGTATATTTTCCTTAATCTCTATATATAAAATATATCTCTTGTCCCATCAATTTATCATTGACCTTCAAATTAATATTAGAATTAAGTTCTAATATTATATATCTAATATTCTATAAAATCAGTTATTCACCAGGAATACTATAGCTGGACTATATAGACTTCTTTTTATCTTTTAAACATGTTTACTGAATTGGGTGGCGGTGATGGTGATAAAAACAGATTGGCAGAACCAGACCTGATCTATCCTTTAGAAGATATTAGGAATTATTTTTTTAATTCTGTATAGTTATACACACTGTGCAATTATACTTATAGGCCATAAAGACATAGGATATACATGCCGACTTTATTTTCATTGTCCATTCTGTTCATAGTGACCATACGGTAAATTTAGTCTCATCTTTTGTCTTCATCCACACATTAAATACGTATTGACGGAATGGGACAATTCGCTGTGGCCACCTGGATGCTGCCACCTGGACACTGGACACAAGCTGAAGGAGAGGTCTTTCTCCTCAAGCCCGGGTGCGACTGGTAGCTTGCCAGCACGGATGCAGATAAAATTCCCCAAGCTCAGAATGATGTGTGTCTGTCTGTCTGTCTCATGGCGAGTTGTCCCCCAAGGACATACAAAACAGTAAGATAATATATTTCATGTTTTGGTTCAGTCTCTAACTGCAAAGCTTTTGTTCTTAGCCTAATATTTTTTTTCTGAGAAAATAAAAAGGTTCATTGTATGCAGCTCAGGTTGTAATAAATATTGATGCTTCTGCTAGGGATGATATTTACAATACGGTTTGTGTTCTCTGAACATTAACATGATTTCTTAAATATCCTTCCTGAAAATGTCAGGCTTGGGAAATTAATAAAGTTTAATTTCAAATATATAACGTGTTAGATATTGACATAGCATAAGTGAAAAGGCTTTTGGGATTAATGCAACTGTCTTTTTCATGTTCAGTGAAGGTAGTATAGACTGTATATTTATTAGCATTAATTTTAGCCTGACCTACATAAATTGTTAGGATAATTACAACTCATCATTTCAAAAACATAATGAGCAATAAAATAGAATAAGGCTTACCACAGCTAAAGAGGACAGAACAAAAGCATAAATAATCTTTAAATTTAGCAGTAGTCAAATTCTTGAAGAAAATTAATATTACACTTTATATTATATTTACACTTTACAATTGTAAAATGGTGCCTGTGCTCTGGAATAGCTTATCCTGAGATAAGCTATTGGGATGAGCCTGACCTTGTTGGCTTTCTGCAAGGCCTTGAAAACCTGGCTTTTCCCTGGGCATTAATCCAGAACTGTAGAACTTGTTTGTTTTGGCAAATCTTAAACCACATCATGTATGCTATCTGAACATGTGTGAAACACATGTCTTTGAACACAGGAATGGAGCAAGCTGAAGGAATTGTGTCCTTGCTCCTAAATTTGGCACTTCCTTGTTTCCGTTGTTTAAATCAATGCTGAAAAATTAACAAAGCTACTTCATATTACTTCTGATAGTTCATACCAGTTTTATTGGATTGCTGTTCATTGAAGGAAAGGGAGAAATGATCGTTCGTGTTGTTGTTAGTTGTGAAGTCCGACCCATCGTGATTCCATGGTCAACGTTCCTCCAGGCCTTCCTGTCCTCTACAGCAGCAGTCACCAACTGGTGGTCCACGAGAAAATTTTCGTGGTCTGCAGAAAAATTATGTTCATTTTTTATATTTTACTAAATCAGGTGTCCTGAAACTATGGCCCCTGGGCTGGATACGTGCAGTGAACATTTCTGTTGCTGCTTCAGCCTCCTGGTGTGGGACTTTGATCAAAGGCTGGAGTGAAGCGCCGCTGGTGGTGAAGAGCTGGAGGGCCTTGTTCCAGTGGGACTGCCTCATGGCCTGGAACTGGCAGACCATCTCAGCCCGCTGAGTCTCCAGGCGCCAGTACCTAGCCTTACACTCCCGCAGGTCTTCCCTCTGCTTGGAAAGCCTATGCTCGTAGTCCTCAGTGAGGTGCTTCTGCTGAGCCTCCTTCTCGGCCAGATCCAATTTGAACTGAGCCAGCTGTTTTGCAAACTCTTTCTCATGGTGGCTGCTTAGCTCCAGCAACTGCTTTCTGTTGGGGCCCTAAGGAGCCTGGGCGAGCAGGCAAGGAGTAGCAAGTAGAGGCTGGCAAAGCGCCCCTTGACGTGAGTGACATCGAGTTGGCCACGCTCACCCAGTCACATGACCACCTTGCCACACTTACCCAGCTGATCATTAGGCAGATCATATTTGTGGTCCGTGGGATTTAAAATTATGAATTTAGTGGTCCCTGAGGTCCGAAAGGTTGGTGACCCCTGCTCTACAGGAAGTCCATTTAAGCTCAAACCTACTGCTTCAGTGATTCCACCCAGCCACCTTGTTCTCTGTCGTCCCCTTCTCCTTTTGCCCTCAGACATAAGCAGTAGCCTAAGATTAATATTTACTTTTCTACAGTCCACAAATTGTGCATTAGGGATTTTTAGGTTTGCAAATGGCTTACACCGGAATTTAGATTGTGCTTTTCTGCACTTAACTGTTTATAAATAACACTGCATTCAGCATTCAGCCCAGCAACATTCACATTACTTGTTCTGATTGTCAATTACAGGGAATGAGCGAGTTAAAACGTGCTGATGCAGACTACATCAAAGCATGATTTTACTAATTTTTGTTTTGAAATCTAGTGAAAATTATCTTGAGTATAACAACCACACAGCAGTAAATTGGCAAGACAATTAAATTTAAAATGCAAATTCAGGTTCCTAATCAAGATCAAACCTTTTTCTCTTGTAAACATTTGTTTTTTGCCTATGTCATTAAAACTAATAGTTCTGAAATGACGAAGGTTTATAAATGTTCACAAAAACAATTGCTCTGCATGGCCTTGTAATTCAACAAAATAGAATCCGTCTTCTGTCTGGCATTAACTTTGGGATGCTATCAACAATTGATTTTTAATTTTCTTCTTCTTCAAAAGAACAGAAAATCAGATGGATGATAGAGTCTGGGCCTGGAAAAAATGGTCAAAGCAGTATCATTTATATCTACAATAACCTGGAAGAGCTAGAGAAAAGGGTAGGAAATCGATTTGTTGAACAACAATGGAAACTATACGGAAATGTAAAAAGTAAATTAAATCATAATAGCATTACCCTTGGAACATCACACCATGGAAAGAAAATTCAGATAAAACTAGTGAAAAAGATTACTAATTTTATAAGTGTCAGAGCTGGTTCCTAGCATGTGCTGTTTTCATTTTGGTGATAAAGAGAAGTAGAGTTAAGGATATTCAGTGTGTTTAACTTAACATTTAATGGAACTTAAAATATGAAATGCAAGCCCTACTCATTTTGGTTAGGACAAATAGGATTCCCATCCAAAAGAGAGGACTATCCAACTCATTGCATAGCTGAGGATTGGAGTGGGGAAGAAAAAGCCACAAAAAGATGAACTTTGGTTTCACTATGAATATACAATGATTTTGATACACATCCGTTATTGCATTCTTTCATAATGATTTGATTTTTTTTTCTATAGTAAATTACTTACCAGAAATTATGTGCTTTCAAATTATTCAACTTTAGCCTAACCTTCAGGAAGGAAACCTGACACACTAACAGTCACAAAGATACTTCAGGTGATCCATGGTGTGGACACCAAAAAAGTAAAATAGGATAAAATACAATATCAATAAAAGAAATAGTAAATGGTCTGAATCTCTTGAATTTACAAAAAATTGTAAGTTCTTGCCCCCAAATTTCATGAGATTTATTGGTTATTGCAAATTCCAAAAAAAAGGTAAAAATAAATTAAAAAGCTATTTCCAAAAAACATGAATCATAGTGCTGCTGAGTTCCATTTTATTAACCCCTGCCTTATGTAAGGGTCCATAGAAGTGTTCCTAGGCACATGGTAGTTTTTATATTTTTTTAATACAAATCTAGGAACAGCTGTTTTAGAAGTTAAGTATATTCTGTATACAAATGCAAGGCTTTACATAATTAAACTGATTCCATTTCCATTATATACTAGACAGAAGAATAACAGTAGTAGTCCAGGTTTGCAGTCCTTGCATATTTTATCATCATAGTCATCTAAAATTTTGCAAAGTAGCTAAATAAAGTCAAATTGCTTTAGCTTGGAACATAATGCTGAAGAAATACATTGTGTTTTGAGTAGACGTAGCTACACACTCTCTTTCTGTTTCACTGGTTCTTTACATCCCTGGAGCAATCTGTTGCTTCTTAATGTTCATGGTCTCCTAGTCTCCTTGCCTCTATAGGCAAGGAGACTAAAAAGGTATGTAAAGCTACAATCATAGTGACAGGTACTGTAACTAAGGATGCAGTGAGGAAGGGTGAACAAATACAGACACATACCGCAGGAAAGTATGCATTGGTTGGCGAGACAGCTAAGCTCCTGGAAATGATCTCATCCTTAAGCGCTGCAGAGATAAGAACCTAATAGCATTTTGGCAGCAAAAATATGTGAAGTAACACTAAGACAAATGTGTAATGAGTCAGAAAATAGTATAGACCCCCAAATTCTCAGAAATTTCATTTCCATAGGCATGTCATAAGTCTGATTAAAACAAACTATACCTGCATTTATGGCATTAGCTACCATTGCTAATGACTATATAGGTAATTCTGATCTTACAACCACAATTGAGCCCAAAATTTATGCTGGTAAGTGAGAAATTTGTTAAGTGAGTTTTGCCCCATTTTACGATTTTTCTTGCCACATTTGTTAAGTGAATCACTGCAGTTGTTAAATTAGTAACACGGTTGTAAAGTGAATCTGGTTTCCCCATTGACTTTGCTTATCAGGAGATTGCAAAAGGGAATCACATGACCCAGGGACATTGCCACTGTCATAAATGTGAATCCGTAGCCAACCATCTGAATTTTGATCACGTGTCCATGGCAATGCTACAATGATCGTAAGTGCGAAAAACGGTCATAAGTCACTTTTTTCAGTGCTTTTGTAACTTTGAACGGTCACTAAGCTAAGCGAACTGTTGTAAGTCAAGGACTACATGTACAAAGATTCCAAAAGCATTTATAGTAAGTCATCTAAACATGCCCACCTAGTATCCTTATATGTGGGTTTCAATATGTTACCAGGATTCCTAATTCTATCAATGATTAAAAGCATGTCGGTCACATTTATAAATCTTTTGCAGCACAACAGGCTCAGTGGGCAAAGATCCTTAAAAGTGCCTTCTACATGGATTTGCTGAAGGAACCATATAACGTACATTAAAGGGAATACATATACATTCATAACTCTTTACAAAAATTTAGTTCTCACAGTTGCAGGCAGTTGCCTGAAGAAAGTTTTAGAGCTGCTCACTGCTTGATTCATTCAGTCCTTCTACTATCTATTATTGCTAGCAATCTACTATTACTAGCAATCTTTTTTTTTTAATTGGTTTTTATTGTGAAAATATAGAAATACAATTCTACGTTTTTCAGTTCCGTGGTGATAAATATAAATACATATTATTTACATATTATTTACATAGTATTGCATCTTTGCTTGTATATGATTTGGGTATTATTACAAGTAGTAATGCACAGTTCTTTATGATCATATATACATGTTATTTACTTGTTATTTACATAAATTGCAACCTTAATTCAGTAATACACATGGTAATAGTTAACTCTTTATGATCATTATTAATTAACCTTTATACTTCTCAAACTTCACTTTTTGTTTCTTTTCTCTATCCACTCATACCACAGCTCCCACACATTATAATATTCTGTGTTCTCTCTTTCGTTAAGTTCTAATGTTACCTTATTCATTTCAGCGCACTCTAATATTTTCCTGATTACTTGTTCTTCGGGTGGTAGTTTTTTTTCCTTCCAATGCTGAGCATAGGTTATTCTTGCCGCTGTCGTTATATGTATGATTAGATACTTCTTCTTTTTTTCGTATTCTGTTTTCAGGATTCCCAGGAGAAAGATTTTCGGTTCAAAATCAATATTTTCTTTTATTTCCATAATCCATTTCCAGATCATTTTCCAGAATTTTTTCGCTTGGGGGCAGGTCCAGCAATGGTAGAAAGTACCTTGGTGATGGCCACATTTCCAACAATTGGGACTTATATTGGGATATATTTTAGCTATCCTGGCCGGGGCTAGATGCCACCTGTACAGCGTCTTATATTGATTTTCCTTATAGGTCACCGCCCTAGTCATTTTAAGGTTGCTATTCCAAATTGTGTCCCATTCTGTTGCAATATTTTCAGGATCAGACTCAATAAAGATAATAGGAGTTAGAGCTTTAAATATATTTCTTTTTAATTATGATAGGCATTCTATATTCACTGAATATTCAAGGTAGAAGCGACGAGAATGGTGAGGGTGGCTCCTTATATATACAAGGGGTGGAGCTAGGAATGGGAGTGGTAAGTTATGAATACATTAAAGTCCAAAGAATAAGTTAACCTCTGATGTTCCATATATACATTATTTACACATTGGAGAATAAGGCATTTACATCTGACAAATCCCCCTCTAAATGCCGGTTCGTTACACAACACCAATTACATTCTGATTCAGGACAATATAATACATATAATTTAGAAGTTAAATATTTGTGTTGTTTAGAAGGTAAGGGTTTTGTTAATATGTCAGCTAATTGTTCAGAAGTATCGCAATGTATTGCTTTAATGAATCCGTCTTGAGACAGTTGTCTCACATGCTTAAACTTTATATCAATATGCCTGGACCTTTGTCCAATTGCATCGGATCTGGATATTTCAATGGCCGCTTTATTGTCTTCATGCATAATAAATGGTAAGGTGGGTTTCTTCCAAACATCAGTGATCAGATCATTGAACCATACAAGGTTATTTGCAGCCTTGGACAAACAAACATATTCCGCTTCTGTAGTAGAAGTGGCTACTAGTTCTTGTTTACCAGTATACCAGTAAACTGGACAATCATTCAATAGAAAAACATAACCAGAAGTACTCTTTCTGCATGATGTATCACCAGCCCAATCTGCATCAGCATAACAAGTAATTTTTGGTTCTCTGTCATTATTGGGTTCCAACATTAAACAAAAATCTAATGTACCCTTCAGATATCTTAGAATTCTTTTGACAGCTTCCCAATGATACAAGGTTGGTTTACTAACATATCTTGACAATAGATTGAGAGGTAATGCAATATCTGGCCTAGTCCAATTAGATATATAAAGGAGTGAACCTATAACTGATCTGTAAAATGTGTTGTCTTTAAACTCAGGGGAAGATTCATCAGTGTTTCTAAGAAAATCAGTTTGCATAGGGGTGTCACAGGTTTTAGCATTATTTAAGTTACATTTGTTTAGGAGTTCGATGATTTTATCTTTCTGTGTAAGTTTGAATCCCCTTTTAGTTTTGTTAATTTGCACACCAAGGTATTTATTCACTTTACCCAGAGATTTCAGTGAAAAGTGTTCATTTAACTTATTTACAAAGATTTCCCTGCTCTCTTTATGCTTTCCAATGTATAAAATATCGTCCACGTAAATTAATACAAATTCAATATGATCATTACTCTTTTTTACAAAGAAACAGTTATCAGCAGTGGTGGCGTTGAAATCCATGGTCTTAAGTACTTTTACCAAGCAATCGTACCATCTTTTGCCAGATTGCTTTAATCCGTACAGACTCTTATTTAATAACCAAATTTCGTTCTTATTAGTGTATTGACTGTGTGGTGCTCTTACATATATTTCCTTATCTAATTTTGCATGTAAGTATGCGGTCTGTATGTCATATTGGAATACGTCCAGATTGAGTGCAGATGCTACTACAAGGGCTGTTTTGACACTCTCTGTTCTCACTGTGGGTGAATATGTATCAGTATAGTCTTCTGGATATTTTTGTGCATAGCCTTGTGCAACTAGTCTAGCCTTGTATAAGGTATTGCCTCCTTCTAAGTTCTTAATTTTATAAATCCACCTGGTACCTATAATTGTTTTATCCTTAGGTGCGATCGCAGGTGTGAATACATTTAATCCTTGTAAACTTTCCATCTCTTTTTCCATAGCAAGTTCCCATTTTTCTCTTTCTTCATGTGGAAGTTTCAATACTTCTTCATATGTATTAGGTGTTATTTGTTCTCCATTCATATGCATTATGTAATCTTTGTATTTATTTGGTATTTGGTTTCTATTGTTTCTAATAGTTCTTTCAGGCTTGCTATGGTTATCATGCAAATATCTAGCTTCCTTTTTTGTTAATGTGTCTGTCTTTATTTTATGCTGACTATTAGTCCAAGTTTTGGTTTTGTTCTTACTTTTGTTAATATTTTGATTTTCTGTTGTTCCTTCCTCGCAAGATATCGTATCTTTACATTTATTAGGAAATATTTCATTAAGGTGCAATTTTGACCAATTGGCCTGTTCATGAAACACAGCTGTTCTGGATACTATAAATTTGTTATTACTACCAATAAATCTGTACCCTTTGGTTCCAGTTTCGTATCCCATGAATCTTAATCTCCTGGATACGTTTTCTCCCTTTCTCCTCAATTGTTTAGGTATGTGTACGTCTGCAGTGACTCCAAATATGTGCATGTGTGATAATTTGGGTTTTCTATTGTACATCACCTCATATGGTGTCTTATTCACAATACTGGACCAGGTTCTATTTTGAGTGTAATTCGAATAATGTAATGCCTCTGACCAAAATTGTTTGCCTAAACCAGCATCCTCTAATGTGCACCTAATCATGGTTTGTAGTGTGGAATTTTTCCTCTCTGCAACTCCATTTTGAAATGCAGAAAAAGGATTGGACGTGAAATGTAACATTCCTCTATCCTTTAACCATTGGGAGAATTCTTTAGACATGAACTCACATCCCCTATCTGTCATAATTTGCTTTATTCTGATATTATGTTGTGTTTCTATACGTTTGTAGAATTCCTTAAATTTCTGAAATGTTTCATCCTTGTGCTTTAATGTGTAAACAAAACCATATCGGCTGTAGTCATCCACTATTGTTAGGAAGTAACGTTTTCTATAGGTAATTGAGGGACTTAATGGACCAACTAAGTCCATATGTACCAAATCAAAAATATTGTTAGTTGATCTGTTAGATTTTTTTGGTCTGGGACTGGTTTTTAGTTTGGTGGACTTACATACTGAGCATTCCAAATAATTTTCACAATTTTTTATTTTGACACCTTCTGCGTGTTCAGTCATTTTTTGTACTACAGGAAAGCTTGCATGTCCTAACTTCCTGTGTAAGATGTGAGCACACTCATCATGAATTGGTTTACCTATTTTTGGTTTCTTTTCCTTGTATGTATTTTTGTGATCATGAGTTATTCTACACTCATCATTGTCACTGTTACTGACATTTTCATCATCTGCTTCAATACAATCTTCCATATTTGAATCAATGTTATGTAAACATCTTTCTTTAGTTATCAGATAGGGTAGACCTCCTTTTATCATTACAGTACCTACATTTGTTTTGTTCTTTTCTATAGTTGCTTTCCCCTTTGAGAAAACTATATTGATATCAGATTCTCTGCTTAATTTTATGGCACTTAGTATGTTGTGAGGTATTTCTGGGATTAATAATACCCCCTCTATTTTCCCTAGACCAGGCAAGGTCACATTTCCTTTGCCTAGTACTTGAACCTTTTCTTGATTAGCTACCTTTATCACAAACTTATCTTCTATAAATGAAGATAATATACTTTTGTTGTTGGTGGTGTGATTTGTTGCACCAGAATCAATAAGCCAATTGTTATTCTCATCCTGCTGTGTTCTGGTGCTGTCTTGTTTATTTAGCCCATTCAGTGACCCAGATTTCCTCTCTTTTGAATTTTCTCTACCCCCTCTACCTTCTTTGTAATTTGGTGGGCTTCTATATTTGTGTCTATCTGTGGAAGATTGTCTGTAATTATATTTGCTCCTATATTCTGGTCTATGTCTCTCTCTTGAGACTTTGGGGCAGTCTCTTCTACTATGTTCCCTGGATCCACAATTGTAGCATCTAAAGGCCTCATTATGTTTATCTTGAAAGACTACTTTCCTAAAAGGTTTGTGGTCTGTTTGGTTACTGGATCGATTTTTTCTTGAATTGTCTTCTGCTATCAATTTGTTAGATAGACTTTCTATGGATAAATATCCCAAATTAATGGTATCTAAGTGTGACATAAAGCTATCCCATGATGGATCAAGTGAATTGATAATGACACTTTTCATTGTTTGATCTGAAATCACTTCCCCCCTCAATTGTAGCTCAGCTCTTATTTTGTTTAGATTTATCAAATGCTCACTTATAGAAACCCCTGGTTTTACTCTAGAGGAAAAGAAATCCTTAGACATTCTTGTGGTTGTAGCTACGCTATCGCTGTGAAATAGATTAAACATGCATTGAATTATTTCTGATACAGTTAGGTTTGGTTTGATGCTATGATACATTGCAGGAGACACGCTAGATATTATTATGAAAAATGCTCTATGATGTAAACAATCTATTTTTAAAGTCCAAGGTCTTCTTGGAGGGCTAGTTATAAAGAATAGTAAATTTTCTTTCATGAAAATAACCTGAAGCTGTTGATACCACTCTTGTAAATTAATGCCATCAATTCTAAGTTTTGGGAAGTCACTGGGTAAGTTACCTACATTATTCTGTCCATTACTTACAACCTGGGGCAGTCCGTGATCTCTCAAGTGCAGGAAATTACAGAACGGCATTGGGATGCTTGCAATGAGTCTGCGCGGTTCTCTGGCCAGTTCAAGTCCTTCTGGGTCGTCTACGTAGTTTCGCACATGCGCGTTGCTCATTTTTTCTTTGGTGGCGTCGTGGAAGGTTCTCTCCCTTTCAGCTCTCTCGATCCGCTCCTCCTCAGATGAGTCGGTCTCTGGCTCGGTTTTTGGGGTTTTGGTGGTGGTGACGGTTCTTTTCTTCCTTTTGTGTGCGTTGGTATTCGATTTTGTCTGTGGTGTAGGGCGAAATCGGCATGGCTCTCTGGGCTCGGGCGTCGTCGCTTTCGAAGTCAGGATGGGAGCGTGCAGGTCTTGAGTCGCCGGTTTGATTTCTTGCTTCTTCGTAGATGTCTTGGTAATTTTCAGTCTTGGCCCAAAAGCAGCAAAAAGCGTTTTCATTGCTGATTTTACTTGAGATTTTGTTAAATCGTCTTCACTTTCTGATTTTGGATCATCTGAAGAGTTTGAGACTTCTTTCTCACTTTCTTCGTCTGATAGTGTTTTTCGCGCCAGAAATTTTGAACTGAGCGTTTTGATTGGCTCTGCTCCATTCTCTTTTGAAGTTCGTTGAAACCAAGATGGCTGCCATTCAAAATTTCGCGCGGGATCACATCTTTTCTTTTTAACAACTATTTTCTCAGTAGTCATCTCACTTACGATTTTTTGATCTTTGGGTTTTTCTTTAATGACGTTTTTCTCTCTCGCTGCTCCGCTGTTCTTCAGCATCTCCTGGAGGTCCGCGATGAGACTTTCATCATTCTTTTGGCTTTTTAGTATCTTTAATATCTCTGACCTGAGTTCGTTATTTTCTATTTCGATTTCTTTCTGGTCATTATTTTCACTCATTAGTTCTTCTTCTTCAGTGGTGTATTCTTCGGATTCTCTCGAAATCGCATTGGTGGATTCGTTGATCATCTCTTGATCAGTTTCTATTTCTTTGTTGTAGGCCCTGGTGTTGGGCCTATCTTTCTTGGACATTTTTAATTACTTATTGAGTCAATTAACCATCCTCTGCTACCAGCTTGTTGCAATATTTTCAGGATCAGACTCAATAAAGATAATAGGAGTTAGAGCTTTAAATATATTTCTTTTTAATTATGATAGGCATTCTATATTCACTGAATATTCAAGGTAGAAGCGACGAGAATGGTGAGGGTGGCTCCTTATATATACAAGGGGTGGAGCTAGGAATGGGAGTGGTAAGTTATGAATACATTAAAGTCCAAAGAATAAGTTAACCTCTGATGTTCCATATATACATTATTTACACATTGGAGAATAAGGCATTTACATCTGACACATTCATTTAAATTTATACTTTGTCCAATGTTTTTGGCCCATGCTATCATCTGTTCCTTAACCACCTCTTCCATCATATCATATTCCAGCAAATAATTGTATAATTTCGCTAATATTTTGTTGTCTGTTCCCATCCATATCTTATCAAATCCGTTAATACCTATCTCAATGCCAAACTCCTCCTTGTCCTTTTTATACTGTGACTTTATTTGTGCATAGGGCCACCAATCAATGTGGATGCCCTGTTCTTCCAGTTCTTCATTTGTTTTAAGTTTCCCTCCTCCATCTAATATCTCTTTATATTTGACCATTTTCCCCATTTCCAATAAGTTAGGATATATCATGGCCTCCATTGTGGAGAGCCATCTCGGGACTTTTGTATATTGTTTTTGTCTTATTTCCCCATGTCTGTATTAGTGTATCCCTTATTTTATGACTATGAAAATATGTCCTTACTCTTTTCCCTATGTCCCAGAGGAAGGCTTGCCAGCCCCTCTGTAGATTGTGCCCTTCCAGGGTCAGGAGTCTTTTATTTTCCAGGGTTGCCCACTCCTTCAACCAAACCAAATTCACTGCTTTGTGGTATGTTTCCCATACTGGGAGTCCGAACCCATCTCTATCCTTTTTGTCTTGCAAATTTCTAATCTCTATCCTAGGTTTCTTCCCGCCCCAAATAAATTTTCTTATGATAGAATTAAGTTCCGAGAAGAATTTTTTGTCCAATTTAATAGGGGCAGTTTGGAACAGGTATAGCAACTTTGGTAACACGCTCATTTTTATTGCTGCGATCCTTCCTAAAAATGATATCTGAAGTTTTCCCCACTTTTCTAGGTCCTGTTTAATATTTCTAATTAAGGGCCCATAATTGTCTTCCTTAAGGGCCGAACACCTTGCTGATATCCACACTCCCAGATATTTTACCTTCTTGGCTATTTGGAGCCCCATTGCTTCTTCAAGTACTTTCTTTCGTTCCTCAGTCATATTTTTGGTTAGCAGTTTGGTTTTGGTTTTATTTAATTTAAGGCTGGCTACCACTCCATATTTACCCAATTCTTCCAATATTTTAACGCCTGTTTCTAATGGCTCCTCCATAATAAGGGCCACATCATCAGCGAATGCCTGGGTCTTATACGTCTCTTTTCTAATTGTCAATCCCTTAATTCCATTATTATTTCTAATCCTTTTTAATAAGACTTCTAGGGCTAATATATACAAAAGTGGTGACAAGGGACACCCTTGTCTCACCCCCTTTCTAATTTGAAAAGTTTTTGTCAATTCTCCATTAAGTAAAATGTTGGCTCTTTGTTTTTCATATATTGTGGTTATTGTGTTTTCAAAATTTGGACCAAAATTCATCTTTTTAATCTGTTGTATCATAAAATCCCAATTCAAATTGTTGAAAGCCTTCTGGGCATCTAAAAAGACCAGTGCTATTTCTTTATTCGGGTGTGCCTCATAATATTCAAGTATGTCTATTACCATCCTTGTATTGTTTCTTATCTGTCTCCCAGGGAGGAATCCATTTTGGTCGCTATGTATCAAATTATTCAAAATTATCTTTAGCCTTCCTGCTATAACACTCATATAAATCTTATAATCCGTATTGAGAAGTGAGATAGGTCTATAATTTTTTATCAGTTTTTGATCTGCACCTTCTTTTTGGAGGAGTGTAATGTATGCCTCCTGCCATGATTCCGGTATTTTGGATTTTGTCAGGGCCTCATTGTAAATTTCTAACAATTTTGGTAGAAGAATTTCCTCTAAATCTGGGTTTTTGTATAATTCTCCTGGGAATCCATCTGGGCCAGGTGATTTATTCTTTTTGAGTTTCGATATCGCCATCTTTAACTCAGTCATTGTGATTTCTTTAGTAAGCATTTCTCTCTCATCCTCCCCTATTAATGGGAGTGTTTCTTCCGATAGGTATTTATCCACCTTTTCTTTTGGAATTCCTTCCTCTTCATATAGAGTAGCGTAATACTCTCAAGTAATCTCTAATTTATCTTCTTGTTTATTCACAATATGTTCCTCTGAATCTTCCAGCTGATATATAATCCCTTTCTCTTTCTCTTTTTTTAACCTATAGGAGAGTCACCTGCCCGGTTTGTTTGCATTTTCAAAATAGTATTTTCTGGTCTGTTTTATCTTATACGCCAATTCTTCCTGAGCTAGAATGTTTAATTTATGTCGTAGGATCATCCAATTTTCTTTAGCTGCCTCATTGCATGGGTTTTGCTGCACTATCTTCTCCGCTTTTCCTAATTCGTCCAACAGTTCCTTCTGTAACTTTCTTTTTTCTTTACTTTTGTGTGATCCATAAGATATTGCCAGGCCTCTCAGGTATGTCTTCATTGCATCCCATATTATTCCTCGGGCAGTTGGCTCCTTTTCATTTTCCTCAAAAAAGGATTTTAGTTCTCCCTTTACTTTCGCAGTATTTTGCTTGTAATTGTAAATTTAATCTCCATCTCTTATTTCCTCTTTTATAAAGGTTTTTCCATCTAATTGCTAGCGGATTGTGGTCCGCCCAAACATTGGGTGTGATTTCTGCTGACATAATATATAGCAATATTGCTAGCAATCTACTGTTGTTAGCAATCTACTGGCTTGCTTTCATCCAAGTGGTGTCCATTCTTAAGACTGAGTTGTTAAATGTCTTAAGCTTGTAAATTGGAAGTTCTTGTTCTAGTTATTCTCCTTGATGCTTCTGTACATAGGGTTGGTTATCAATGCTTACTCCCCCTCTTGCACTTTTAACATGAAACCATAACTATTGTTTACTTATTCCCTGAAAGCCATAATTTGGTGGATTTTTGGCTTAGTATAATGTTGGATCAAGACACTAGTACTTGTTCAATAATCACAATTTTAAAAACCTTATCAAATAATTATCCATGAATAGAGCCACTGGCCAATATGATAAAAGAATGTGCAAGTATGTGGATTATTAGAGTATGTGGATTATTAAAGAAACATTTTATAATTGCTTTAGAAATAATATTCAAACTGCCTACTTCATCTCCTTTTTATGACAAATTATGAAGTAATTCATTGGTAGCCATTCTGAATATAAGACATGGAAAGGTGGGAGATATAAATAAAATAAAAAGTACAAAAAGAAAATTAGTAATTCTGTATTAAGTAATATCAGCAATTCTATTTGGTGGTATAGCCTCTGCCCCTATTCAAAGTAGAGAATAGATATCTCCAATGTCTGAAAAAGGGTAGAGCCGAGGATTTTGTTCAGTATCTGTATGACAAAATCACTCAGATTCGGGAAGATTTGGACTCCGACTGGGTAGTCTCAGGGGGAGAGACAGGGGCAGGTCTTGAGAATGTTATCTGGGATGAGTTTGATCCTGTGACCCCTGAGGACGTGGACAGGATTCTGGGTAGACTGAACGCGACCACTTGTTTATTGGACCCGTGTCCTTCCTGGTTAGTACTGGCTTCCCGGGAAGTGACACGAGGCTGGCTCCAGGGGATTATAAACGCTTCGCTGAGTGAGGGTGACTTTCCCGCCGCCTTGAAAGAGGCGGTGGTGAGGCCTCTCCTCAAGAAGCCTTCCCTGGACCCGGCAATGTTGGTAAATTATCGTCCGGTCTCCAATCTTCGCTTTGTTGCGAAGGTTGTTGAGAGTGTGGTCGCGCAACAGCTCCCCCAGCACCTGGATGAAACGACGTATCTGGATCCGTTCCAGTCGGGCTTCAGGCCCGGGTACAGCACGGAAACGGCATTGGTCGCGTTGGTTGATGATCTCTGGAGGGCTCGGGACAGGGGGTGCTCCTCTGTCCTGGTCCTGTTAGATCTCTCAGCGGCTTTTGATACCATCGACCATGGTATCATGCTGCACCGGTTGGAAGAGTTGGGGGTGGGAGGCACTGTGTTGCGGTGGTTCTCCTCCTTTCTCTCTGACCGGTCGCAGTCTGTGTTGACAGGGGGACAGAGGTCGACCCCGAGGCCCCTCATATGTGGGGTGCCGCAAGGGTCGGTCCTCTCGCCTCTCCTGTTCAACATTTATGTGAAGCCGCTGGGCGAGATCATCCGTGGTTTCGGGGTGGAGTACCATCAGTACGCTGACGACACCCAGCTGTACATCTCCACCCCGGATCACCCCAACGATGCCCTTGAAGTGATGTCCCGGTGCCTGGAGGCCGTACGGATCTGGATGGGGAGGAACAGGCTCAGGCTCAACCCATCCAAGACTGAGTGGCTGTGGTTTCCGACGTCCCGATATAGTCAGTTGACGCCATCACTGACTATTGGGGGCGAATCATTGGCCCCCACGGAGAGGGCTCGCAACTTGGGCGTCCTCCTGGACTCACGGCTGTCTTTAGAAGAGCACTTGACGGCCGTGACCGGGAGGATTTTTCATCAGGTTCGCCTGATTCGCCAGTTGCGTCCCTTTCTGGATCGGGACTCTTTACGCACGGTCACTCATGCCCTTGTCACCTCCCGCCTGGACTATTGCAACGCTCTCTACATGGGGCTCCCCTTGAGGAGCACCCGGAGGCTCCAACTGGCGCAGAGTGCGGCCGCGCGGGTGGTAATGGGAGCGACATGGCGTTCCCATGTAACACCTCTCCTGCGCGAGCTGCACTGGCTCCCGGTGGTCTTCCGGGTGCGCTTCAAGGTTTTGGTTACCACCTTTAAAGCGCTCCATGGCTTAGGACCCGGGTACTTGCGGGACCGCCTACTACCACCAATAGCCTCCCACCGGCCGGTACGCTCCCATAGAGAGGGGCTCCTCCGGGTGCCGTCAGCCAAACAATGCCGACTGGCGGCCCCCAGGGGGAGAGCCTTCTCTGTGGGGGCACCTACTATCTGGAACGAGCTCCCCCCAGAGATACGGAGGATCCCGGATCTGCGCACCTTCCGCCGCGCCTTAAAGACCTTACTATTTCACCAGGCCGGCCTGGCCTAATTTTCCCCCTCTTTTATAAAAGATTTTTAAAATTTTAAATATTTTTTAGTATTTATATATTCAATTTTAAATTGGTTTTAAAAGTTTGGGGTTTTAAATTTGTCGGGGCCAAAATTATTTAATTTGATTTTATTCTATTTTTTAAATTTTGTATTGTATGTGTTTTTATTGTTTGGCTGTGCACCGCCCTGAGTCCTTCGGGAGTAGGGCGGTATAGAAATCTAATAAATAAATAAATAAATAAATACTTTTAAAATACTACTGTATGAACCACAAAACACAGTAACTGCCCACATTAAAAATAGTTAATGTAAAAAAAATTACAAACAGAGGTCTCTAGTAGCAAAGATCAGTTCTACATCTGTATTTTTTCTTTGCATATCAATCCAGCTTTGTTCAGATAGTCATTCCTGCTAAATAGTCCACAATTGCTACAATATGGAAGATCAAACTTAATTGGGTATAAAATTACACAATAATTAAATTGTCTGTAAATGTGGCACAGTCAAATTAAACCTAACCAAATAATGTTTCAGACACAAAATGTTAACATAATATTGGCACCATATGGTTGTCATTTTGTCTTTCACATAACTGTCATTTTTCATCCTTATCTACTGCCCATGTTGACTTGGCAGATCATACTTGCACCACAGCCAAAAATTTATAACAGCTGGCATAGCGCTCCTATATTTATGCAAAGGTGGCTAAGTACCTGGTAAGACTCAAATTTTAGTATGGCCCCTAATCAAATTAGGAAATAAATAATCAGAGCAGCTGTTGAGTTTGTACTCTGTAAATTAATTTCTGCACCACATTCTACTAACTTTTAAAATTTTCTTACCCTTATTTTGCATTCTTATAAAGTAATAATGCAATCATATTTATCTTTACACAAAGATGCACCTTAGCACATTTAACAGGACTATTTTTGTTCCCAGGTACCTCTAAATAGCAATAGCAATAGCACTTAGACTTATATACTGCTTTACAATGCTTTACAGCCCTCTCTAAGCAGTTACAGAGTCAGCATATTGCCCCCAAAAATCTGGGTCCTCATTTTACCCACCTCAAAAGGATGGAAGGCTGAATCAACCTTGAGCTGTTCAAATTCAAACTCTTGGAGTGAGCAGTGAGTTAGCCTGCAGTACTGCATTCTAAACACTGTGCTTCCATGGCTCTACCAGTTTTTCAAACTTCGCAATTTTAAGATGTGTGGACTTCAACTTCCATGCTGTTTGGAGAATTTCAGGAATTGAAGACCACATATTTTTGAAGTTGCCAAGTTTGAAAAACACTGTTCTAAGTGGTTTAAATACACTTCAGACACATCCCCAGGCTATTATATGGAATACCTGTTGTTGACTGAAGTAGCAAGTTAAATGTTAAACCATTTAACTATGTTAAACCAGTTAAAAAAACTAAAAGTCCCTTTCTTTAGCCATCTCTTTTGCACAGCTCGCTGTGCTAGACCTAAACATGTTTATAGGTAATACTAGATTTACTACTGTATTTGAGTTCAGAATTATGGTTGTAAGTTGTTGTGATGGTGACGTGGATCATCACAGGACTGGATCTGATTTTACCTAATGGGCAGGATTTTTTGTGGCAGGAAATGCAGTGGTTCTTAAGCAAATCCATTGTACCCAATGAGCAGTTTTTGGCAGAAACTGGAAGCGAACATTGGAAACTGGCAAAAAAACTTCACAAATCATGATCACATACATGACTGTGGGATACTGCAAATGGTCATAAAGGTGAGCTGGTTGCCAGGTGCCCAAAATGTAAACATGTGACTGTGTGTGGGTGCTGCCATTGTAATTCTGAAATTAGGTCGTAAGTAGCTTTGGGGGGACCTGTCATAACTTTGAATGTTCACTAAGCGACCAATTGAAAGTCAAGGACTACCTGCATTTGACAGAAACTATCATGTCTAAAAAGTCAGTTAAAATAATAACATTACATATTTCACTATTAAAGTATCTTGGACTAAGATAAAACTGTAATCTTGAACATATTTGGTGGGTGATAGTTTGTGTATAAAAGCAAGTAGATCTAGGATGCTAGAAAGAAATCCTTCCCAAAATGCATCCCCCCCCAACTATCTGTGCTCCATAAAGACAAAATATACATCAAATTTTCATAACAGGGATCTATCTGATGTATTTTGTGGGGACTGATAGTATTTGAGGAATTTCTTTCTCTGTCTCTTTTTCCTTTTCCTTTTTTCTTTTCTGTTCCTTTATCTTTCTTTTGGGAAGATGGTATTTTAAAAAAATACACTAGGGCCACAATACAGATTCCATCTTATTTCTGTCTCAAAGCAACAGGAAGCTAAAATTCAATAGCAAAATTAAAGGTTCCAGATGCTGTGCGGAGAAAAGTGTGTTTGGGGGTGGGTGGGGGTGGATTCTTAATGTCATCCATAACTTCCCTCTTGCTGAGACCAAACAGATAATTCTGAGATTCCTGCAAGCAGTACATGAATTTGTAGCAGTAGATTTCCTTGATTGCCCTCAGGCTTTCTATATAACAAATAGATATAAATGATGGCAAGGTAAAAAGGCTGGAAGCCTGTTTGCATGCATCAACACTGAAAACCATTCAGAAGGGAAACAAGTCACTTTTATGCAGCTCATTTTCTACTCTGTGAAAGTATTACTTTATATGCACAACAGGTAATTTGTATTTATGCATGTAATGGAAAAATAGATTTCTCATCGATATGGAACATTTTTCTAAAGAGATTAATTTATATCAGTTATATAATAAGTAATTTAGAATAATATATGTAACCTGAAACATTTGTTCTGGTAGTTCTGCTTCATGAATAAAAATTGGAAAATGAAAAATAGAGTGGCGGCTATTTACGGTATATTCAGTAATTTTGTTTTGGCTGACACCTGCTGTCTTTGCATTCATCTTGGGGCACTTTTTGAAGACACAGAAGGGATACCTACTGGGAACGCTGTAAAACATCATGTATTTACTTAGCATTTCCAATTACTTGATTCTTAATGCATGTTTTTACAGTGGAGTCATTAATGTTGTATCAGCACTGAATTTATGGGGACAGCTTTGGACAAAAACTTTCAGATACCCTAGACCAGAGAGGGAGAACCTTTTCAGCACCGAGTGCCGAAAAGGGAGCACTTCACGCAATTTTATTCCTTCCGGTTTCTGGCATGCATGCGCACACGCCGATCAGCTGCCCGGTGTGCATGCTCACGCAGGAAAATGGAAGACCAGCTCTTCCAATTTCCGTCAGTGCCTCATGCACAAAGTCCAACTGATTGGCGCGTGCGCATGCGTGCCAGAAACCTGGAAGAGGAATGGGCGACGCCACGCATGCCAGCTGATATGGCTCCACTTGCCACTTCAGGCACACGTGTCATAGGTTCACCATCACAGGCCTAGACTAAAGCCACTTAGAATTTTAGTTTAGAATTATAATTTGGTTCTATATTTCATAAGAATTTATACCCAATTATTAGTGAAATTTTTAAAAATCCAACAAATTTAGGTTTCCTGCTAAGCAGAGGGTTGGACTAGAAGACCTTCAAGATCTCTTCCAACTCTGTTATTATATTAAATAAAGTAAGTTGTTCACACACAAATAATAGGAATTGTTTAATAACTCTTCAGATTTCAGACATCAAAGCTTTGTAAAATATATCCTCTTCTGTCCATTTTAGGAAAGAGAAGACAATGTTAAATTATGAACACATTCCTCCTCTGTACAGTAAGATAAATTTCTGTTGTGTTTTTCAAAATCCTCAATGCAGTAATGAGATACTTCTGAAACATAGAGGGTAACAGGAAAGCCATTGGATCTAAATAAAATGGTGTGTCTGTAGCAGTGGTGGGTTACCCCCTGGTTCAGACTGGTTCGCAAGAAACGGTAGTAAAACTGGTGGGAGGCTCCGCCCACCACCCCGGATGTCATCATTGATGATCTGTGCATGTGCAGAAGCTTCTGCGCATGCGCAGAAACAAGGTGCACAAGCATGCGAAGCGATCGCACGTGCACGATCCCATTGCGAACCAGTAGTAAAGGTAAGTAGAACCCACCCCTGGTCTATAGTAAAAAATATCTTTCAGTGGTCCATGAAAACTAATGTACTATAGATATCATAATGGGACAGGAGAGACCCAAGTTCAAGTTCATACACAATCTAAAAATTCAGTGAATGACTCCAGTCTAGTCAGTATCAGTCAACTTATGTCAGAGGATGGTAGCTCCGGGATAAAATTAGGGGAGTTTCTTATATATATACTATTTTGAGATTTCATAGCAAAGGTAACATACAAATACAAGAATACATGTATTTGTTCAACTCTCTCCTCTGCCGAGACCAACACTATGGGCCAGACAGAGACAGCCTGTGGACCGGATGTGGCCTGCAGACCCTTAAATGCCCAGGTCTGCCTTCTACCTAATTTACTTCCAACATTCTTTTGGATTAAAAAGAATCAAAAGTGTAACGTTTGATTATATTGGGTTTTTTTCAATCAACCAAACACAAAAGATGAATCCAAATGCCCACTCAACTTCTGAATGTGACCTATTTGCAATTGCAGATGCTCAATGTAACTGGAGAAAGGCTATAGAATTATCTAGACAAAAAACTAGAAAGATGAGTCTTCCAATAGTGACCAGCCTTGTCCTGGAGGAAGCTGGCAAAATTAACATCAGTAGATCTCTGCTAATACCTGACTTTGCAGGCCAAAAAGATTATGAGTTTTTGGTTAAATTCTTCCCTAGAAAAGTCTGAAAAGCTTGAAAGGTCTTCCGACCAGCAGCAAGGACCAAGATTAATGATGCCTTTAGCTTGATAGTGGGTGTGGGTGTGTGTGGGGGGTTAGGAATATGTTGTATGATCTAATCCTTTCCTCTCCTTTGCTTGTACAAGTATATTTCATCCAGTGGTGGGTTGTCCCTGGTTTGCACTGGTTCTATAGAACCGGTAGTAAAACCGGCAGGAGGCTCCGCCCACCGACCCCAACATCATCAGAACGCTTCTGTGCATGTGCAGAAGAGCACACGCGTGTGTGAAGCGTGCATGTGCATGTGGCCCCATTGTGAACCGCTAGTAAAGGTAAGTAGAATCCACCCCTGATTTCATCCTATTTATCATATAGCCATGTTTTTGTAAGCAATGTTTAGCCTACAGATATTTAAACATACAATTCCATTAAAGGCATATCAATAAAAAAGGGGAACAAAAAGATAAGAGTTTCTACTAGTTGAACTCTTGAACAAACTAATGACAACAGATGCACCACTGTACCAAACTCCCTTAAAACAAAGTTTCATTAAAAAAAACAAAAAAACTGTAGAAATTGATTGCTTCAATTTTACTCTCTCCCAACATTACATGGCATGAATTTTGCAGTCATCTTCTATTAGTTAATATACTATTAGTGAACTACAAATACTATATTCAAAGAATTATCCTGTCCACTTGTTTTTAGGGATATTGAATTTCATGAATATTGGCAACTGACTTTGGGATCTATTTTTACCTTGAAAAGTAGGTTACATTTTAATATAAACCTAAAAGCCCTTGATTATGGCTCCTTCATTCAGCCTACAATTTTGCCTTATTGAACTTTGTAACATCACTGCATTCTGACCATTCCTATTGTAAGTCTGTTTGGTTTTCGTGATAACACTAATCTTTATTTCCATCCATTCTTGCAATGTATTCACAGTCTGGAGATCTGCTGTGATTAAAGAGAGATTAAGATTAAGATGAACGAGTGACAAACTGTACTTTGCTTCACTGCTTTTGCTCTTTGACCTAGAAAAGTCTAACTAGTTCTGATCGATCCACTGGAATGGGATAGTTGAAAATGGCAATGAAATATCGTGTCATTTACAAGGTGAAATTCTACTGATGGGATTAAGAAAAATGGTATTTAATGTAATACAGTGGAATCTTCACACTTGGAAAAGGTATTTGCAAAACTAGAAAAGCTTCAGGACACAAGTAGAAGTCCATGTACTTTGATAACAACTTACTGCTTAGAATATTTGTAGATTGTCCTTTCCAAAAACAGAATCATGCCTTGACTATCAAACATTTATCACCAGAACACAGGTAGCATACCCAAAGTACTGTTGGTAAGTTTTAGAAAAGGAGCTTGAACGAAATATAATTTCAGGATGAAGTTGTATTTTTAATCTTCTATTTCTTCTCTGCATTTACAATAAAGTGCACTGAAGAGAAATACAGTTAAGCGAAGAAGTATTTGCTTTATACGATTCAATTCTCCCAGGTTGAGAAAGACTGAAACTGAAACGGTACCAAATAGTTGCCTCTGTATATAAACTATATCAGTGGAGGTGGAATAAGAGCTTTTTCTTACTTGCTCATGGCACAAACATGAGCTGTGTCCTCATGAAGTTGCCTTCATTTCATCCTCAAACCAGCCTTAAATTGACCTTAAGGTGTTTGCCATTTAAGTAAACAACAAGCCATTGTTGTACAGTCTGACATGTTTCATTAGTTAAATGATCTCTGTAGAAAAACATCAGCCCAGTTCCTACTGGCCATTTTAAGACACACCATGACACTTCCATGGCCATTCCGCTTTGGTCAGCAAAATACCTGAAATTTTCAAACTCTCCTCCTCTACCCATCACTTCTCTGAGGCATTCCCTAACTTAGAACATAGTATCTGCCTCAGCCCCAGTCCGTGTTGAGAATTATTAGTGGATGGTTTCCTTGCTGGCTGCTGAAGATGACTGCTGTCCTTAAAGTGCATGATAGCAGCTTTTGGTGGCATTGTGCCTAATGGTAGAATAGATGTCACCACTGGGGACAATAAATTTTATTCTGGAACAGTTCTTCCTAGCTCAAGGAGTAATGGATAGTACTTTAATTCGGCTATGAAAAAGACGCTGCAATGTAAGGCAGTTTTGTGTTAAAACATTCTTTTTCTTGATTAGACATCCACAGTGATATTGTGGCTGTATCCAATCTAAAGCACAGGCAAATTCCATTTCATACAGAGATGGTTGGCAGCCTTTTCTAGTAAGCTCTAAAAGATGTTATTCAAGAACAGTGTTGATCCCTTTTATTAACAATATCTTAACAATAGATTATTGGAGATGGTGGCTCAGTGGCTAAGACACTGAGCTTGTTGTTTGAAAGGTTGGCAGTTCAGTGGTTCGAATCCCTAGTGCTGCATAATGGGGTGAGCTCCCGTTACTTGTCCCAGCTTCTGCCAATCCTGCAGTTCAAAAGCACGTAAAAATGCAAGAAGAAAAATAGGGACCACCTTTGGTGGGAAGGTAACAGCGTTCCGTGCACCTTTGCAGTTTAGTTATGCCGGTCACATGACCATGGAGACATCTTCGGACACCGCTGGCTCTTTGGCTTTGAAATGGAGATGAGCACCGCCCTCTAGAGTCGGGAACGACTAGCACATATGTGCGAGGAGAACCTTTACCTTTACCTTTACCAATAGATTAAAAGATGCTACCTATATCTGCATACTCTGAGATCAAGAATTCCTTTTCAAACTCTTACATTAAAGGCTAACCATGCATTTCTGTTAGTTTCTTGTAGAGATAATTCATAGACATGCAAACTCGGGGGGCCAATGGTAAGTTCTTAAAAGTCTTTAGAAGTGGTAGCTGCACACTCTTCACCCATTTAACATCCAAACATAAGAATATAAGTTTTTTCCTCTCTTTCTTTAGAATGAAATTATTCCCATAAGGGTTGCAACCTCAGTGTTTATTAAAATGCTAGGTATATGGCTATTGTTACTAACGAGGCAAGACATAACTGTGGCTAGGTTTACAAACTGGCAAACCTGACTTGTTAAAACACTGCTAAACCACAACCACTATTGGGTAAACCAATTATCAGTGTTTCCACAGTAGAGTTAATTATAAACCAAGATTTGCAAATGTGGTCAGGTTTACATATCATAAAGCAAAACTAAACCAAGCACATTATGGCTTAGTGCCTGTGCTTCCTGATACATATGAGAAGAGCATCTCCACGAAGAAGAACAAATGTAATTATGTATTTTGGCCAAGTACAACCCTTTCATCTGGGGAAGTGATAATTATCAGAACTGCTAGAACTCTGGTAAAAAACGTAGGCTAGTAGAGATCTCAAAAAAGTAGCTGGTATGTATTTATAACTCTTCTCCCTGCTAGTTTTTTAAAATTCTGAAATGTGCAAAGTGAAGCAGAAACACAACTTTTGAAAGAAATATACAGCTTTGTTTGTATCAAAGGAATATCCCTAAAATTTGTCCCTAAAATATCATCAATGTTCACACAGAAACTAAAGTAGCCCAATTTTTTGCGTTGCAGTAAAATGTATCTTCCTTCATACTGCTGTTTATTTTTACATATTCTGACAGGATCCTGGCGCAAGGTAGACAAAAATGATTGGTTGTGCCCCAAGAGATCAAAGTGTAAATTCTATCAAAGAAAACAACCTATAAAAGTATGCATCCACGTATTTGGGTTGATAAATGTTACTTATTTCAAAACTAATGTTTCTGTCATTTTAAATTACAGCTTTTGGAGGCTTTATTCTACATCATTTAACATTCATGAATTACTTTCTTGCTCCATTTTCTTCTATAAACCTGTTTCCTTACCATAAAAGTAAAGAATGTCAATGATTAAGAAATGTTTCATGTTTCTCATTTACAGCAGTTTTGTAATCAGATCTGTATGCCATCATCCCACAAGGACTATAAAGATGATAAAGAAGCGTAAATGATCAAGTCCAAACACAGCTGGTTTTGCAACAGCCAAATAAAAGAGGTTTTATCTATGGTGGATGCTTTTGGTCAGAAAGAGAGAAAAAAATAAAATGACATATGTGTGACACTGTACACAGAATACAGTTACATCCATTTTCTTGATGTGCAGGTTTTGGAGATGGGGCTGGAGATGGAGTTTTAGGAGGAGCAATGTCAAGCAAGGAGTGCCTCTTCATTTCTCTCTTTGTTTCTGCTTTGATTTTCTCTGACTGGAGGACTGATAGTCAATTCTATATGGACTGTGAATTGGCTGTGGCGAGTTGTTTCATTCTACTCTATACAGTTTGCTTTATTTCCAGAAGAACAGAGCCCTTCCGTCCCTCCCTTAGGAAAAATCAAGATTTGAAATACAGCTGATTAAAAAAAAAAATCTGAAATGCAATAATATTTTTTGTTCATTTACAGTATAAAAGAAATACGAAGGATATATGAGAAAAGTTGAAGGGAGTACATGAGGAAAAGTACAGTATATTACTTTAAAGATGCAATATGCAGGTTTTGAATTGTATCAGAAAAGGTTAGCTCATAGATAAAAATCTCCTCCAAGATCTGAAATGGATGCAGAGGGCATGCATCTTTACCAAATTAGATTATAAAGGCCTTTTACGGCAACAAGCATTCACATCTAAACCCACACTTCCATCATACATATCTCACCCACCCTTCTATTGTGCAGGATAATGTGCAGAAGTGGAACTTACTTTGGATTACCAATGCAAGAATGGCAGCTTAGAATATTTGAGAATATTTATGAAAAGGGCTAGCCAGGCACACACAATCATAAGAAGCATTAGATACTGTACATATTTCTCACTTCAATCATTTAATTTACATACCCATGTAAGTAACAGCAAAACAAGGGAAGCTGGCAATATGGATTTAGGTTAGGTAGCTTTACTGCTAATAAATAATGTGGCGTTAATGCAGAATTTTGAAAACAGCAAGTTTCAGCCTCAGTGAGTTAATTATTTTACAATGAAGTCTCTGAGGAGCACTACCACTCCATAGTTGGACTGAGTTGCTTTTTCTAAGATAAGCATTTTAACTTTCCCACGATTTCTCATACCAAATTGCCTGCCAATACTAGCTTTGACGGGTGTGGGGGGTGTCGTTTGGGAAAGGGGTGGACATATGTAAAACTAATGAGAGACAGAGCTCTGCCTGAAGCCGACAGGGAGAATTTGGGGATGGGACAAGCTTCTGAAAAAGAAGTAGAAGAGATGAAAGCTGCTGAAGAGATGAAAGCATGCTTTTTCAGTACATATCCCACACTTAACACACTGAAGTTGATTTATTGGGGATAATAATACACATCAGCAGGGAACAAGTAGGGGCATTTTACTGTCTCAGAATCTATTGTAAAACAAGAACAATAAGAAATATACATGGTGGCGCAGTGTAGTGTAGGAGTGTGCTCATTGCAGTCAGCAATATTTGAACTGGGTCTTACATAGTCTTTGCCTATTTATTAATACACAGTATATTTGATACAGTACATGTTTAAAAACATGTACACTTTTAATAATATTGCTTATTGAAAATTACACGTAGAGATGCTTGATGGATATAAATGAACTAAACACTCTGTGCTTGTGCCCCTCTCAAGTTTTTAATTAGTGGTGGTTTTCCTTAAGCCACTGGCAATTTTTGCCTACATTTTGTGCAGCATGCATGATAAATATATAATCAACTTAAAATGCTGCAGAACTAATTTCCTGTTCAGTTAGGAGAATTAGAGCACAATGCTTAGATATATTATTTAGTTTTTAAGTAAAATGTAATCATATTAATAAAAACAATCTATATAGCATGAAAACAACTGGATTGTGTATATTTAATGAAGATCAGATTATGTTGTTACTGCTATTATGTTGGGATAGTTGGAATCAGGCACTAAAGCAGAACAAGGAGAACTGTGCCATCTTGTGGCTAGATAACTTCTATCAATTATTGCAAAGAATTGGGAAGAAAAACACCAATATAATCTCATGTGTTCAGTCTCATAGCATAAGCAGCACTTATTCTCAGGACAATTTGCATAGGATTTACATCCTGTGGAGTCCTTGGTGCTCTCTAAAATGGGTTGTTTTCTTGTAGATGTTTCATTATCCAACTAGGTAATATCATCAGTTCTAGTGAATGATTTCCTCCGTTTACATACAGTAGTTTGTGTCCCAGTGTTGGTAGTGCGATTGTTTTCTTCTTGGTATTTCCTTGAATAGGGTATTTTTTTCTGCTTGTTTATTTGCCTGGTGTTAATCTCTGCTTATTGGGTGTTGGGTTTTGAAGTGGATCTTGTCTAGATTGTTCAATTTCTCAGTTGAATCTATAATTGAATCTAGCCATGTGTTGTGAGATTAAAGCACTTTCATCATGTCTTCTGACTGTGTGATGACCGGGGCACAATACACAGGCAACCTAGTCAGCTGATAGTTCAAACCGCTCCAACTTTCCCCCAAACACTCCTACATTTCTGGCAAGTCCCAGAGCAAGGTGATCTCTCCCTCCCTCCCCCCCCTCTCTCTGTCTCTCTCTCTGTCTGTCTCTCTCTCTCTCTCATACACACACACACACACACACACACACACACACACACACACACACACACTGTGGTTGCAAGTAGTTAAGCATAACGCTGTAACACAACAGCTGCAAAGCAAGAAATCCAGCAGGGCAAGGGAATAAGTCAATGAGTCCAGGAAGCAAAGGGACAAGGCAATTAATCCAGGAAGCAAGAAAGAAAGAAAGCAAGAAGTCCAGGAAACGTCAAACATCGGCAATGGCACACAACACTCCATGAATTCAGCATTTGTTCCCGACAAATGCCCTTCCCCACAGCATCTCCTTAAGTCTCAGTCCCCAGGTGTGCCTTGTGAAGAGGGGCAGGGCACTCTCCTCCCTTTTTTATTTTACTTTTAAAAGCATTTTTTCGGCCAGTGGTTGTAGAAAAAATGCTTTTAAAAATAATAAAAAAAAAGCCTCTGATGATTGCGCGGCTCAGCTGGACAATGGGGGTGGGGCAGGGATTTTTGCTACCGGTTCTCCAAACCACCCGCCTCCATCGCTATCAGATCAGGTGATCCGGTCCAAACTGGGAGCATTTCACCCCTGTTCTGCTTCCCATTGTCTAGGCAAACGTACAGTGCCTTTCATAGGACAATCTTTCTAGCTAATCAATTCATGCCCCATGGAACGGTTCTTTACTCTACAGTTTAACCCTTCGTCTTCATTTCATTAGCAAACAAGAATAGATGTTTGGCTCATGGTTGTTAAAGAGCAGCTGATGCCTTCCTTGGTCAGAAGTTGGAAACCTGATATATTAAAATGTAGACCTGTCTCATGTAGTTAATGTCTCTCTTTCTTATTATGTCCCTCATTGAGATGACATCAGTCTGACAGCAGTCTAACCATATGTCAATTATAAGAGCATATTTTTTTCTTTTCTAATGAGAAACCTTGAAGCTATGCAACCATCAGGACATGAGGGAAAAGACACTCCGAACTGAACTGTCAGCTGATTGAGACCAAACTATCAAGAAAGACCAATATTATTGTACCATGATATGCTAATACATTTTTTCACAGAAATATCTTTTACATGAAATGCATTAAGATACAAGGCAGAAGTGCTGAAAAGTGAGAATTAAACATGTTATGAACATAAAGTTGGCTCCAGTGACATAAATATAGTCTAGGGAAGAGTAGCAGTCCCGATACCACAATTTTGGCTTGTGATCTGCTGCAGGGCCAATGTGCACTCACAAAATTACTTGGCAGTTGCTTATTGCAGTGTGGTGAACAGAAGTAGATAGAAAGTGGGGACAGACTGCAGGAAAGAGCAGTAGCCTTGGGGTATACTGATTAGGGCAACTGTTAAGACGGCAGCAGAGATACATAAAATTCTGTCCTTTACTTCCATCTAGTGGTTATCCAATTTTTTTCAACCCAGATCTTGTAGCTTCATACTGGTTAATACTGGTATTAACTACCAGTACTAGGGAAGTAGGGGGACATGGTGGCTCAGTGGCTAAGACGCTGAGCTTGTTGATCAGAAAGGTCGGCAGTTCAGCGGTTTGAATCCCTAGCGCCGTGTAATGGAGTGAGCTCCTGTTACTTGCCCCAGCTTCTGCCAACCTAGCAGTTCGAAAGCATGTAAAAATGCAAGTAGCAAAATAGGGACCACCTTGGTGGGAAGGTAACAGTGTTCCGTGCGCCTTCGATGTTTAATCATGCTGGCCACATGACCATGGAATTGTCATCAGACAGCGTTGGCTCTTCGGCTTAGAAATGGAGATGAGCAACACCTCCTAGAGTCAGGAATAACTACCAGGTACAAATGCCACTGCTGCATTTTCTTCACAAGATCAGACTGTGAACAAAAGGTCTATTTTGAACATAGCCAATTAACTCTCCCGATAAAGCTGTTGAGTCCTATCTCAGAGGTCTGTCTTGGCTGCCAGAGAGCATTACTTATGCTTCTTACTGATTCATGAGGCATTAATTTTGCATTCTGCCTTTCTCTATAGTTCAAGAGAACATTGTTATATTTGGAGTTAACATGGCTTTTCAAAATGCAAACTGTATACTTTAATCTTTTCACCATATTCCCCAGGTCTTAGTCTGCTCATCCACATAGCTACAGTATGTGTTAAAACTACTGTATATCATTCTGATTGGGTTTTTTTTCCTTCCTCTGGCAATATTTTTGGCTTCTATTCTCTGCTCCAATAAGTAAAATGCACTATTTGGCATTGTAGAGAAAGAGCTTATTACTGCAGTTATGTTGGACCAAGAAAATCCAGATAATAATTGAAAAACAGCAACTATTTCATTTTCTACACTTGTTTTGCTGTTACATGGATTTTTGTACTCTATCTAATATGCCTATTCTAAAAGATGTTTCAGTTGATTAATATCATTATCTTTAAATATACAGGATTTACATCTAAGAGCTATGTCTACTGGAGCTACATCTTAATAGGATCCCAAATATTTTTAGAGCCACTGAAGAATAATTATAGTTATTTAAGATGCAATAGCTATATCCCTTTTCCACCTGCTATGCAAATAAAGGAAATCAGTTGTGCTATGCAACTTGATAATAATGTCCCTTACACTTCATTTTAACCATTTTCATGTCCTTTTTGACTTGCAATAATTAAATCAGCCCAAAAATTATGCCCTTAATAAGACCTGACCCTGCTAATTAAGCAAATATTAAACATTGTAGACTTTTCTGGAGTAACTTTCATTGACAGAATAAGATTTACTATTTAAATAAATAGGGATAGGAAGGTTATGGATCTTTGTGTACAAAGAATAAAGGTAAAGGTTTCCCCTTTTTAGTCGCATCTGACTCTAGGGGGTGGTGCTTATCTCTGTTTCTTAGCAGCGGAAGCCAGCGTTGTCCAAAGATATTTTCTTGGTCCTGTATCTAGCGTGACTTATACATACACACAACGCTGTTACTTTCCCACCAAAATGGTACCTATTTATCTACTTGCATTTGCATGCTTTTGAACTGCTAAGTGGGCTTACTGAATAAATATGCCTAAATATAGTTGCTAATAATACATCTCCTAAGTAATATGTTTTGTTAGGCTAAGTGGCTCTTCCTCCCTGAGAAAAAATATCAAATAACAACTGGCTTCATTTTAAAATATCACATAACAACCTTCATCAATGGTTCAGGGTTATTCACAAAAGCAAAATAAAAACAAAAATAAAATAATGAAACTGATTTTAAGTCTGCAGTCCTAATGATGAAGTTATCACCTAAATATACTATATTAATAATTGCCTAACTATATTAGTATTAATAATAAATAAAGAGATTTCAGCATTGTCTTAGGAACATTGGTGATGAAGAAGATGCATTAAAGTAAAAGAAAGGTATCCCAACTCTTGGTAGAAAAGATTTGACTTGATGCACTTTCAAAGATGTATTTGGAATATGTTCCTGTTGGAAGAAACATCCTTCTGGGTTCTGCTCCAAGTGGGGAAACAGACACTGGAAACATGGAGACTGCTTGGAAAGATGGTTTAATGGTGGACAAGATCACATGGCTTGAGTTCCTGAACAGAAAAGGGGGCAGATACAGTAAATCCTCGGGTTTTTATGCTCTCTCTGGCTCTGCATTTCTTGGGGCCCCGAAAGTATCCTGATTGGTTGTCAGACTCCCAGGGGGTGGGGGTCTTAGCTAGCCTTGCTGGCTGATGGTCACATGTGCTTCCTAGGTCACATGCTTCCCAGGTCACATGTGGTGAGTTTCTGCTGCTATTGTGTAGAGGGCTAATCCTATCTTTGTTGGATCTTTGGCAATTCCTACTATGGCTCTGCCTGAAGGAGGCAGATCTTTGTTATGTAGAATAGACTGGCCCAAGCCTTTATGGCCCATTGACAAAGGATGGGGGCAGGAAGATGGGAGCTGCTTCAAAACATGTTTATCCCAGGGAAATATAATATTCTGCCTTTTTCATATAAAACACATATAGGCTGTGTTTTCAGGGCATATGTATACCCATGCTGATTTACCCATGGTTTACTCAACCTAATTTGCTGGATTCACATTGTTGGAAGAAACATCCTTCTGGGTTCTGCTCCAAGTGGGGAAAACAGACACTAGAAACATGGAGACTGCTTGGAAAGATGGTTTAATGGTGGACAGGATCACATGGCTTGAGTTCCTGAACAGAAAAAGGCAGATACAGTAAATCCTCGGGTTTTTATGCTCTCTCTGGCTCTGCATTTCTTGGGGCCACGAAAGAGTATCCTGATTGGTTGTCAGACTCCCAGGGGGTGGGGGTCTTGCTGGCTGATGCAATCTTCCCAGGTGCCATGTGGTGAGCCTCGTCTAGATGGGTCCCATTGTGTTAGTTTCTGTTGCTATTGTGTAGAGGGCTAATCCTATCTTTCGCAATTCCTACTATGGCTCTGCCTGAAGGAGGTAGATCTTTGTTATGTAGAATAGACTGGCCCAAGCCTTAATGGCCCATTGACAAAGGGTGGGGGGCAGGAAGGTGGGAGCTGCTTTGTCTGTAAAATATGCTTCTCATATTTCTGCCTTTTTCATATTTTCTAAAATATTTCACTCTTCCAGGAAAGGGGTGGGTGCTAACTTCCTACAACATGACACACCAAACAAAGCAACAGCATATAAGCAATTGCACTCAAGTTGGATTCTCATTAGTAGTACATAAAGTACAACCAGCTAGTTCACACAAACTTATGATTTACAAATTATGTTCAGCAGTGTCATAGGACATGCAAAATCCAAATCAAACAAAAGAACACTATATCCTAGAATGGCTGGATTTGCACAATTTGCAGTACAAAAAAGGTAAAATCCAGACCTCGGTTTCTGGGGACTACGTGGAAGTGTTTCTATATGTTTTCCCAATATTCAAGTTGCCTTTTGCCGGAATTCCGCCCCCACTCCATCCCAGTTTCCCAGTCTAACTCATACCACAATATTTTCTTATGCTTCTTCTCCAAGTGGTAACCAATTTATGTGAATCTAGCCCGGGAGGTTGATGCATTGCTCAAGAGTTCATGAGATCTATGAAAACTGGGATGAATAAAGCACGATTCACTTAATCGCGGATAAAAGGGTTATGCGACACACACTATAAGCCTGTAAGCCTAGTTCACAGGCTTATTACATTTCCTCCAATCGCAGGAATTCCTTAAATTGATGGGAGAAATTCCGTACATCGCAGGGATTTCTCCATCCTCGCACTTTTTTCTGTGCTCTGCACATGCAATGCGGTTATTCGCCAACCTTCGATTCCAATAGCGGCAGTTCGCGTCTTTTTTTTTTTTCTCCCATCCCAGCCACCGTACTAAAAACAACAACAACAGCCGAGGCTGACAAGAGGCCGGAAAGCAATGAGCGCCGGCGAACTGAGGCGGAAAGCTCAATTAGAACGCATGCGCCGTTACGCCATTCCGGTGCTAGGGGTGCCCGCACTGGGCGGGAATTCTAGAGCTTTAGCGGCGGTAGCGCGCGGTTTTTCAATCCGATTGTTTCACTCCGTTAGGTTTTGGGTCGGCGGATCGCAGCCATGAGCCTCTGGCTGGACAAATACCGGCCGACCTCGCTCTGCAAAGTAGACTATCACCGAGAGCAGGCGGCGCAGCTTCGCAATCTGGTGAGAGGCGGAGGTGTTTGGGCTCTTTTCCTACTTGGGGGAGGGAGGAAGAGGAGAAATAATGTCTCGTTGCATTATGCATCCCCCGGGTGCATTTCTTTTTTGCTCCCTATTTCTTAGTCCAGGGGTCCCCAAACTTGGCAACTTTAAGACATGTGGACTTCAACTCCCAGAATTCTCCAGCCAGCATAGCTAGCTGGAGAATTCTGGGAGTTGAAGTCCACAAGTCTTAAAGCTGCCAAGTTTGAAGACCTCTGTTTTAGCCATTGGAAGATCTTTTATTCTCAGGGGGCCACTTTTCAGTGGAAAAGGGCGTTTTCGAAGCCACGAAGTGATACTTAACAACGTCTATCTTGATTTATTCTTTATTGGCCAAGTGTGATTGGACACACAAGGAGACATCAGTTTGTCTTTGGTGTATATGCTCTCAGTGTACATAAGGAGAATAAAATACATTCAACAAGAATAAAAAGATACAACTCTTAGTGATAGTCAAGGATGCTAATAAGCTATCAAATCATAGGAAACAAAAACAATATAAATGGAAAGATACGAGCAACATGGTTATAGTCATAAGTGGGAAGAGATAGATACTAGTAAGGAAGAGAATAATAATAATAGTAATACAGTCTTAGTAAATTATTTGACAGTGTTGTGGGAATTCATTGTTAAGCAGAGTGATGGCATTCGGGAAACAACTGTCCTTGTGTCTAGTTGTTCTGGTGTGCAGTGCTCTATAGCAGGGGTCTCCAACCTTGACAGCTTTAAGACTTGTGGACTTCAACTCCCAAAGTTGGGAGCTGAAGTCCACAAGTCTTAAAAGTTGCCAAGGTTGGAGACCTCTGCTCTATAGCATCGTTTTGAGGGTAGAATCTCTAACAAGAACATGTATTAACATCATGTTTGTACATGTATAGACAGATACCTCCATGGTCATCCTGTGGGGGAAAAAATCAAAGGGAATCCAACCCTTTTGGGCCGCCTGGATCTTTCAGTGGCTTTGGATAGTCAGCCACGGTTGTCCATTTGGACAGGCTGTCAGAATTGGCACATGGTGACCCTAGACTTCAATGGTTCCATTCCTACTTGGATGGCCATTTACATTCTATTATATTAATCTGCTTTGGGGAAATTCAGATAAGGATCCCTTTGGGGTTCCATTTTAGACTTTATGCTCTTTTAACAGTGACATAGAGCCTCTGGGAAAGGTAATTCAAGGTTGATTAAGCCTTCCATCCTTCCGAGGTCGGTAAAATGAGGACCCAGATTGTTGGGGGCAATATGCGGACTCTGTAAACCGCTTAGAGAGGGCTGTAAAGCACTATATAAGTCTAAGTGCTGTTGCTAATCTGGGGATGTGGGCTAAGGTGCCATCATTATGCAGGTGATATCCAGCTCTATTTCTCCTTTTCATCTAACACAAATGATATGATTACAGTTCTGAAACAGTACTTGGGCAGACTAATGGACTGGATGTATTGTTTGTAGATAGTTCATCTATCCAGCTGAGTGGTGTCTGTGTGTGTTGTAAAGGAGCAAGTTCATAATTGGAGAATGCGGCTAGTTCCATAGCTGTTCCATTGTTCCATTGGTAAAAGGCACTCTGCACCTCCAAGGTTACCTGGATCTAAAGTGATTTTACCTGATCAGAAGCAATCTTTCAACAGTCATGCTCTGATAATTTCCCGGATGGATTATTGCAGTGTATTGTACACGGGGCTGCCTTTCGAATAAAAAATCTAGGACCTTAACAGAATAACAGAGTTCGAATCTAGGACCTTGGAGATCTTCTAGTCCAAGCCCCTGCCCAAGCAGGAGACCTTATACCATTCTGGACTAATAGCTGTCCAATCTCTTCTTAAAAACATCCAGAAATTGTGGGTGCTCCAGTGATGAAGCATCCACAACTTCTGGGGGCAAGTCATTCCACTGATTAATTGTTCTCACTTTCAGGATATTTCTTCTTCGTTCTAATGGGATGTCTCTTTGATAAGTTTCCATCCATTATTTCTTGTATTGCCCTCTGGTGCTTTGGAGAATAAGTTGTCCTCTCCTTTGTGGCAGTCTCTTAAATATTGGATATATGCTCCAATACTATCATGTCACCTCTAGTCCTTTTCTTCGTTAGACTAGACATACCCAGCTCCTGCAACTGTTCATCATATGTTTTAGCCTCTAGACCCCTCAACTAAATTGTTTATGAAGTTTTTGAAGAGTACTGGGCCTAAGACAACCTTGGGGCACCCACTGCATACTTTCCTCTATGTAGACATAGTTCCATTAAGAATTACAAGTTGAGATGAAAATTCCATAAAAACAAGCTCAATTCCAATATGCAAACATACTAAAACTGTCCATATTCAAATAAAACCCCCAGAAACTCACAATCAGCAATAAAATTCAATGTACATCAACTCAACGCAGCTGTTGTAAGAGGTCCCCACCCTTGAATGTAAATAAGACTATATTATTTTTGTTGATTCCAAATCTGTATCAAAGCTTGACATGTTCAGTGTTGTACTCCAACAGTGGCCAAGATCTTGGTTATTGATATGGGGTTGTTCAGGTGTTCATGGACTAGGTGGGATGCGGTTGCTCAGGAGTTTTACAAGATAAATGGGTACCAAAACCATCTGCATGCATATCTTAAATATTTGTCTTAAAATCTTCAAGCTTGCCAAAATTTCCGTGCCTATTTTGTTGTTGTTGTTGTTGCTTCACCCAATTTGGGGCCTCAAAGAGATCTTGAGGGTCCCAGGGCTGTGCTTAATAGTACTGATGAATGGACCAGCATTTATATTCTTAAGTATCCCAGCCATGTTCATCATCTAGTGATTATTAATAACATTACAGTTCCACTGCAGAGAGCATGACTTGTGGATATATTTAGATCCAAGTCATTGCCCATTAGAAATAAAATGTTAGATCAATGCAGTATTAATGTTTAATTCCCATATGCTTATTTCCCATTGGAATGTAAAAACTGAACTCTTATTTTGAACTATGGCCAATATGGTTAAATGATGAACTATTTGAAGATGGGGATTTGCTTTACTTTATAGTTCAGATTTTGAACGTTCTGTAACATAAATCTCATAGTTTGGATTTTGAAAGTGCTCTTTATGTTTTAATCTCATCAAGACATAAAATATTTTCTTAAAAGGTTTCTCTATGAACATTTATACCATACTTAAGTTCTCCTTTAAATTTGAAAGCATAAGGTACTTGGATTGGAACATACACATTTTTGGCAGGCTTAAGTTACATCATCTCTCTTTGTAGCCATTATTCACTACCGTTTGCCATTTCTTCCTCTCAGACTTGATCCTTCTGATGCTAGATGGTATTTCAAATCTTATTTATGGAGATGTAATACATCCGAGGATAACTGTTTATGCCTGATACCTCTCTACAAGGTTGTGTCATGCAAAAGATGAAATACAAACACATCGTATACTTCCAGAATAAAATTTGAAAGTGCTTTGTTGCAAAGCTAGGGATGAATTGAAACTGCTTATGAATGAAAATAATCCATTTTAAACAAAACGCATTCTTGGCCTTTATGATCTCAGACAGATCAGAATGTAAGATTTGGTGAACCTAGTTTTAATTGAGTTTGGTACAGCAGCCTGAAAATAAAAAGGCACAGTGCAAATTAAACAACCTTGAAGTGTATCTTGTAGAGAGCTTATGATATTTGAATTTTCTATTTTAAACCTAGTCTTCAGCTTACATTAAATCAAGGCTTGGTTAGCCATGAATTGTTGAATAAATGGCAAATAGTTGAGCTATAAAACATGCTAAAACAGAAACCTTGATAATTACAATTTGTAGTGGCTGGGTTCACAGAATTTACTAATCCAAAAAAACAAAACATCACCCCATGTTTAACTCAGTTATGAAGCCCAACATAATTTTGTCCTATGAATAAATTACCATGGAAATATAAGAGCTTGCATTATGCTAAAGCAGGCTATTGGTTCATTTAGGTCATAATCAACTAGATTACCTAGAATTTAGCTTGAGAGTGTTAGATATGATTCTGGCAAATTTGATTTAAAAACATAAATTCTGCTATTGAACTCTATTCTCAATTTTGCTACGTTCCAAATAATTTTGTGAGGTTCAGCTATTCTTTATATTGCTTCTTGAAAATGGACTTCATGCTGCAACTTAATATTACTTCAGACATCTGTTTTGATTTGTGTTCCATAAAAGCCCAAAAATATACTCATCCTGACATGCCAGGAATCTCTTGGGACTCGCATTATATATTGACAACTCTCAATAATGGTTTATCCTCTTGAACTCTATACAGATAGTCCTCGACTTATAACCATTTGTTTAATGATCGTTCAAAGTTACAGCAGCACTGAAAAAATGAGTTTTGACACTTATATCACACTTATAATTGTTGCAGCATCCTCACAGTTACATGATCAAACTTTGGCAACTGGCATGTATTTCCAATGGTTGCAAAATCTCAAGGTCCTGGGGTTGTCATTTGCAACCATCCTAGGGAGCTTCTTACAAGCAAAATCAATAACAACTGTAGTGATTTGCTTAACAACCATGGCAAAAAAAATAATCATAAAATGGAGCATAATTCACACAACATCTGCCTTGTTTAGCAATGGAAATTTGGGCTCAAAATTTGGGCTACCTGTATAAGTGTGTCCTTGATTTATGAATAAAACATCAGTAATCTTCAAGATATAACTGAAGCAATCTGAAGGCTTGGTGGAAATTATGTCTAGTAGGCGACCACATTTTATTTATGTGAAATCTAAACATAAAAGTAATATCTTCGTGTATGCTCCATTTGACAGGTTCAGTGTGGTGATTTTCCTCATCTCTTAGTTTATGGGCCTTCAGGAGCTGGAAAGAAGACAAGAATAATGTGTTTACTAAGAGAGCTGTATGGTTCTGGAGTAGAAAAACTGAGGATTGAACATCAAACTATAACAGTAAGAAATATCTTGAAAATAAATATTTTAAGTGTTTAAGAAAATTATATATAGAAGTTGAGCTTTTTATATAAGCATAAGTCTTATCAGGTCCGTTGTTAGATGACTTTCAGCTTATCAGTGAGAAGAGGTTGACAAGATGTTTTGTGGAATATGTCTTAAATCTGTATTCACTTGATTATGCTTTTCATGACTCATTTCTATTATGACTTGTGGTAGTCAAGATAATTGTGGTAGTCACAAAAATCTATTTAATTTTATATAGTGAATTCCAAAATTTTACAGTATAAGTATCAATATTACAAATTTGTCCAGAACTTTAATTCATTTAGAACTTTCTTAGTTCAAAATCTTGTCTAGCTTTTTCCATTTATTTAGTTAAGTTTTATTTTGTTCAGGAATATACATATCTTTCAGATTTGTCATTCCGAAGACCTCTAATAGCATTAAGATATTTAAATAAGCAATTTCAAAAAGTAATTAGAAGTGAGATTAGGAATTTAGCATCCTTTAATGGCACTGGCTGAGATTGCAAGCTTGATGATTAATGTGTCTCCAAGCACTCAGACCTGCTGAAGACTGCTATTTTGCGGTCTCCTCTCAAAGAGTAGTCATCTCTGCATATGTGTGGGATATTCTGTCCTCTCCTTATCTGTGGGAGGTTTCAAAGAACCAGTTTACTCCCTGGTTCTTTGCTATTGTTATGGTCTCCTGTCATGTGTCCACTCTTCACTGAGACGTATTTAGCTTGCCATGCTTTCACTGGAAGTCCTTTGTGACTGATTACTTAAGAAAAGGAATTATCCCAGGTTTCTTTGAACAAAGAGAAAATATGATCAGTCCTAAAGAAGCTACCTATATAGTACATCCTCTAGACCAGCAGTCACCAACTGGTGGTTCATGGACCACTGGTGGTCCGTGAGAAAATTTTGATGGTCCGCAGAAAAATTATTTTCATTTTTTATATTGCACTAAATCAGGCGTCCTCAAACTACAGCCCCTGGGCCGGATACGTGCAATGAACGTTTGTGTTGCTGCAGAGAGTCTTCCCCCCTCGGAGTCTTTTTATGCGGGTCAGAGGGGGCCAGAAATTCCAACTTGGGGTCTGCTTCAGCCTCCTGGTGTGGGGCTTTGGGCGAAGGCTGGACGGAAGTGCCGCTGGTAGCAAAGAGCTGCAGGGCCTTGTTCTAGTGGGATGCATCACGGCATGGAACTGGCTGACCATCTCAGCCTGCTGATCATCCAGGCACCGCTACCTGGCCTTGCACTCCTACAGCTCTTCCCTCTGCTTGGAAAGCCTATGCTTGTAGTCCTCAGTGTGGTGCTTCTGCTGAGCCTCCTTCTCAGTCAGATCTAATTTGAACTGAGCCAGCTGTTTTGTCAACTCTTTCTCATGGTGGCTGCTTGGCTTCTGTTGGGTCGTAAGGAGTCCGGGAGGGCAGGCGAGGAGTGGCTGGGAGGGGAGAGGTGAATAGCTGGTGAGTCACCCCTCGACATGAGTGACATCGAGTTGGTCACGCCCACCCAGTCACATGACCACCTAGCCATGCCCACCCAGCCGGTCATAAGGCAGATCATATTAGTGATCCGCGGGATTTAAAATTATGAATTTACTGGTCCCTGAGGTCTGAAAGGTTGGAGACCCCTGCTCTAGACCAGTTGTGGGTATTTGGGAGTCCATTGTAATTATTACAGCTTTAATGAGCTTATATGGCTCTTTATGCCATTCTAAATATATCCACCGCTCCTATCTGGAATAGAAATAAAACATTTCCAGGGATTCTGAAGCTGACAGGGTAGGGATAGGAAGAGTTTTTGGGTCCCCTCCCAATAAAAAATTGGTGAGAGAATGATACATATACAGTAGACATCGACTATTTTTAAAGCATTCTCTGCAGAGATAAATGAATGGATGGATGCTGTTGCCAGTACCTACCCTTCTTTTAGTGCTTGGTGTTGGGAGTTGTACTTCAGCAAAATTTGGATAACACTCATGTCAAACCCAAAACCAAGAATGACACATAGCAATTATTCCAAACTGAGGTCTTTATAGTTTCATACTTGTAGACAAAAATCTTTCCAGACTATCTACTATCTACACCTACCATAAACTTTGTGAACTATTAGAGAGGAACTGTCTTTGCTCTTTCACACATCATCTCTAGGCTAAATTGCCTCTTACTCTTCTGAAATGCACCCCCTTCTGAGAATCCACCTCCTCACTATATTCTATCACAGCTGTCTCCAGCTTTTCCAGCTTTGTGGACTGAGGGAAAGAGGGGATGGTTCCACATGACCAGTGGGTGAGCATGCACAGCTCCATTTATGCAAGCGGCGACATGCGCGCCCGCCACTCACACAAATAGAGCTGTGCACGTGCGCTTGCCTGCCCTCTGCACACGCAAATGGTGCTGTGTGTGTGTGCCAGAGGTGGGTTTCAGCAGGTTCTGACCAGTTCTGGAGAACCGGTAGTGGAAATTTTGAGGAGCTTGGAGAACCGGTAGTAAAAATTCTGACTGGCCCCGCCCCCATCTATTCTCTGCCTCCTAAGTCCCAGCTGATCACGAGGAAATGGGGATTTTGCAGTAACCTTCCCCTGGATTGGGGAGGGAATGGAGATTTTACAGTATCCTTCCCCTGCCACGTCCACCAAGCCACACCCACAGAACCGGTAGTAAAAAATTTTGAGACCCACCACTGGACTGTGTGCACTCACCTGCCGCTTCTATGGCCCGGTTCTGAACGGGCCACGGCCTGGATATCGGGACCCCCTGTCACATCTCTTTTCCTAAAGCCATATTGTTGAACTTGATATTTTTCAGAATATGTGTGACTTTAATTCCGATAATTGTCATGCTGATTGTAATTATAGCAGCTGAAATCCAACACACCTGGATTTTGGTAAGGGCAAAGCTGCCCTAAAGCTATCTCTATTAGAAACTAATATAGATGGCAAGAGAGTAGTTTTGGCATTATCACTCTAAAGATATTTGTTCAGCCATAAGACTATTTATTTTGCTATTAGATTTAAATCTCTGCTTTATTTTTTATGATGCTCTTGATTGTTTTAGCTTTTGTATATAATATTTGCTTCTTCTTTTTGGTTTTGCATTGAGACTTTTTCCCCAAATGCATTTCTGATTTTATATTAGCTTTTATGGCAGCTTTTTGTTTTTGAAATGTCCAAGGCCTAGGAAATTTACTTGACAAGACATCAGGTAATAAATAGTAACTCAAATGTTATGCAATACAAAGCAAATATGCAGTTTCTAAATGTGCAGTCAGTTCCAAATGTGCAGTTTCTAGTTTACATTGGCAGTTAGAGCACATTTCATAGAAGTCATCAACCATGGAGTTGAATAGGATTTTGGAATCAGCAAAGCTATTTTCCTACTCAGTACAAAATTCAACTGTAACATACTTGAGAATTGGCCATCTAACCTTCGCATCAGTTTTTCAAAAGAGTCCACCACATTTTATTGTAGTGAAACAGCTGTTTCCAGTAGGAAGATTTTTCTCTTGTTGACTTGAAATCTGTTTCTCCATAATTTGATAGATAGTTGCTAGTTCTGTTTCTAGGGCAGAGAACAAGGTATTTGAGTGTTAAAATCATGCTTCCCCTTTATATTTTCTTCTCTGGTCAGCTCTTTCAAATGTATCTGATTAGAGCAGTTTATGTATCTTCAAAACCTTTCCCAGCTTCCCCTAGGTGTACAAGTAGTCCTCAGCGCAATGACCATTCATTCAGTGACCATTCAAGGTTATGATGGCACTGAACAAATGGTGGTTATGACCAGTTGTCAGAATTTGGCTAGCCTAGCATCCCACAGTCATATGATTGTGATCAGGACTTATGACCAGTTGCAGTGTCCTGCAATCATGTGATCTCCATTTGCCGCCTTCCCTTTCTTTGAAAATCAGTGGGAAAACGGGCAGGAAAGTTTGCAAGTCATTGGGGTAAGTCTTCACCATCTGTGCACCTTCCTTTAGCCCCTCTGTGCTTAGCACTCACACCCTCCCTGAGTCTTGCCTTGCCTCCCGTGCATGCTTGCACACCTTTCCTAGGCCTCATCATGCTTTTCTTGCAGCTTCCCCTGGGTCTTGTTGTACCTCTCTCACATCCTCATTCACATCTTCATGCCTCTCCATCTAGCAGCAGCCACTTACCTGCTTGGTGGCCTGCTTGTGATCTGCCTGCAAGTTGCAACTTCCTGCTGGCTTCTCCACTGACTTTGTGGGGAAGCCGACAGGCAGTGGCCTTGTCTAACAACCATGAGATTTGGTCAACTGCAGAAATTGCCGTTGTTAGGTGATGTGGTTGCGCTTTATGGCGCGTGACTTAGTGATGGAAGTTCATGTCCCAATAAGTTGAGGGCTTAATGTACCTCACTTTGTCAAAGCCGTTTTTAAAATGCAGTGCCCTAAAGAACATTCTATTTCAATTAGTTTCTGACAAATGCGGAAAATAGTGGAATTGTTATTGTCTGCCATTATAATGTAGCCTGTATTTGTCCTGCCAAACATGTGGGACTCTGTTACCATAGGCTTTTGCTTCTACAGAAAATTTAGTTGGAGAATATTGATTTGTGGTATTATCTTTCTTCAGCTGTATGATACTGGAAATAATTTGGCCTAGCTTAGTCTAGTTTATACTTTGTGCTGTTTCACTCTGAATCAGCAGTTATGATCAAGAGATCAGCTAGCTTTCTTGTGCTTTTCCTTACAGTTTCTAATGGTTTCTCACAGTGATAATTCAATAAAAAATATTTTTTTAAAAAAAATGATGCCTCAACAGTCAGAATGAGTTCTTTTGCTTGGTTAGTAGCTTGGAGAGTAAAGCAACCATCAGTAAATACATTATTAAGGAGATTCCTTCTGTCACTTCATATTTGAAATGCTTTTCATTTTAATCGGGAAAATCAAAAGTGTCAGTATTTAATAATTGGTGTGATTTGAAACCCAGTATGTCAGGGCCTAAACCATTGAACAAAGTGAAAAAAGGTCTTCGTCGTAATTCCTTGTTTAGTTTAGCTTTTGCCATCTAGCTACATTTTTTCAGTAGCAAGTAATATACTACTGTGGCAGCCTCCCCCATCATGTGCATTCCGATGGCTTTGGTCATCGAGTTCCAAGGGGGCCACTGGGGAAAAAACTATACATTGAAGCATCCAGTGTCTGTGTATCTTATGTGATGTTTGATGGAAATCAACTTTTAAAGCATCTCTTCATTTGAAATATAGGTTATTCTTTGGTTTGATCTGTCCTTGCTATTCTTCTAAGTTCCTTTTCTCACCCAACTTTAGAAAAACTTGGCAGACAGCCTTTTCATCACTGAAATTCAGAGGCAGTTCCTATGAAGTGAAGAGAGATATAATTAATGCAAGCAATAAAAAGCAGAGAAAAGGTTATCATTTTTCAAACTAAAATGGAACGAAAGGCAGAATTATTTTAAAGCACACCATGCTTGATATGTATGAATTAAAAAAAAACTGTACTGTTTTTGTTCAATAATGTGAGCTACATCTCATTAGTATTGATCTCCTAAAGTTCATCTTGCTTAGTATCATTTCTTTTCAGGCACCCTCTAAAAAGAAAATTGAAATCAGCACTATTGCAAGCAACTACCATCTTGAAGTTAATCCAAGGTATGCTTGTAATCAGCTCTGAATATCTAGTTTCTGGTGCAGGAAAATGCAGTGTTTAAAGAAAATGCAATTTTAGTTGTAAAATTTTAGTTTTTATGAATGGTGCAGTTGATTAATATTATTGTATTAAATGATACTTATTTCACTTTAAAAAGTTAACAATTCTAATATAGAAGATAGTAAATTTTATATATTAAAATTTCCAGTAATGTCGAAGTAAGATACTGGTAGGAAAAAATATTTGGGAAAATGGAATGAAAAATATACTGTATGCTGTGTACACTGTATAAAATATATTATTGTAACTTAATTTGCACATAAGATTATGTTGTATAAAATAAAAAATATAAGCCACCGAGAGTCACTTTATAGGACAGATAGGCAGCATAAAAATTTAGTAAATAAAAATAATAAATAAAATAAATAAAATTTATTTAGACAAAACTTATTGAATGTACTTACAATGTTACACATTTTTATTGCAAATGGAGCTACAACCTATTGAAATTTAAAGAATATAATTATTTAGGAAAATTATGCAGCAAAAACTAGCTACCATCATCACTAATGAAGCAAAAAAGTTGTGAATTTTATTTTTCAGTACATCTGACATTTTTGAAAGTAAGTAATTTTCAGGAGAAGAAATGAGAAAAATGGGAAAACAAGACATAATGCATATTAAAATGTCCAATCTGATACCATAGTTTATTTGAAACTAAAGAGGTCTGCTGTATAGTTGTAAATTTCTGGAATATTCCATCTGCTAGTGACAGCTGTGTCATTTGTCTGTACATTTATAATCCATGCTTATGTTAAGAACATAAAGGAAAGAGTTCTGTGTGCGTTTTCTTGGGATTAAGCACCACTGAAGGAGTCAGTTTGGTGTTCTCTTTTAGGCACCAGGTTAAAAACAAAAAACCATGAGTCTAGTCCTGCCTTAGGCACAAAGACAGCTGGGTGATTTTGGCCAAGTCACTGCCTCTCAGTCCTAGGAAGAAGGCAATGATAAACCCACTTTCAAAATCTTGTCAAGAAAACTGCAAGGATTTGCTCAGACAGTTGCTAGAAGTCAATACTGACTCAAAGGCACCCCTCCCTACCGAAACCTCATTGAACTCCCTACAACTTTATTTTGCATAAATGTGAATATGAGGAAAAGTATGCTGCTGAACTTCAACTCTCAGCATTCTATTTGTCATACTTTCTGGGAATTGTGGAAGTTGTAGAAAAATCTTTTTTTTAAAAGATACGTTTTTATATTAATTTTCAGTGATGCAGGGAACAGTGACCGAGTTGTAATACAGGAGTTGCTGAAGACAGTTGCACAGTCACAGCAACTTGAGACAAATACTCAACGTGATTTTAAAGGTCTGTACATAAATTGTGCAAGTTATTTTTACAAACTTATTCAGTTGTAAGATTTCCTAAGCAGGATTGTTTGGAGAAATTGATTATGTGTAACAGTTATATAGTAGTGTGTAAAGTAAGTTATCTCTTACATTCATTAAAAATTATTCACACATCCAATCACACTTCAGCCATAAAAAGGATAATTCTCCATATATAAAAATAAATTTAAAAGACCACGTAGCTTATAAACAAAAGAAAACCCTCCAAAGATGACAGAAATGACAAAACAGGGATCACGAACAACATCTAGTATAAAGATTTCAAAAACTACAGTGTTGGAAAAATAGGTAGATTTGCAGAATGCATCCTCAAGCATCAATTGGCAGTCAAAAGGCATGATGAAAGATGTCTGGATAAGGAAAATGGTGAACTACACATCACCAAAACAGTGGAAACCATGCTGTCCTAACAACCAGTAAGGCAGTGGTCCAATGGAATCCTTCTAGATAAACTGAGGATGAGAGATCACCTACTTGTGTTTTGGACAGTTCCTCTTGAGCACGAGGAGATGAAGGAAACCATAAAATTCTCAACCATAATAGAACCTCTAAAGCTTTATCACTTCATTTTCTATTTATCGTTGAAATTACAATTATTTTACAATTAAAAGATCTGTCAAACTGCAAGTTTGAAAAACTACCTGATAAGATAAACTTCATCCCAAATAGAAGAAAAGTTAGCTAGCAGTTTAAAAACCTGAAGAAATATAAAACAAATATCAAAAAGCTGAATAAGAATTTAAGAAAGTTTAAAATGGATTAAGGAACCAGACAAATTTGGAATCTTAGGACTTTTAAAAAATTGAGTAAATTCTGACAGCAATAATCTCTGTATCAGTAAATGAACTTTTTGAAAATGATTATAAAGAAGAAGCGGAAGATGTGACAGACAAAAATGTGGAAGAATTTATGGATAGGGTGAGGAAAGGAAACAAATCCTAACTCATGGACAATATTGGAAAATAAAGAAATTGGGGATTAAAAGACAGAATATCTCTTGTTTGTTTCCACCTCTGAGTGGAAACAAAAATGACAAATCAAGAGATGAAAAAAGTCCTGGGAAAACCTGTTTTTTAATTTACAAAAAAGCGTTTCTAAAACTTTTGAAAAAAATTATGAAGGAAGAAAGTGCATGGAAATTTAATTCTATGACAGCAACTTGATGGAACTAAAGATTAAAATTGTTGGGAGCAAAAGAAAGGAATATAAGGTTGGCTAAAATGATCAGGGCTAAAATATGGAGCATTTTATAAAATCCTGAAAACCCTTTAGAGATGTTTTGCCAAAATTTCGGCAGAAATACCGTGTTTCCCCGAAAATAAGACCCTGTCATATATTTTTTTGAACCCTGAAATAAGCGCTTGGCCTTATTGCCATGCACTCAATAGCCCGATTGGGCTTATTATCAGGAGATGTCTTATTTTGAGGGAAACAGGGGAATGAGTTTTGGATTTATGAATAGATGGATGGTCTATGAGAATACATGAACCATTAGGATTGTAAACTCTTAAATAAAAAGTATTTTTTGTGAAGAATGAAACAGTAATTTCAAAGCACACAAATAGGTTCAATCACAATTTCAACTAGGAAGCTATTAAGATTTTAGAGCAAACTAAATTTAAGAATACAATAGAATTCCTAGAAGTTTGGCAGTCTGCCTAATTAACAGTCAACTGACATATAGAGATAAGCCCATTTATGAACTATTCAGAAGCAACAACCTAAGCTAAAAAGAAAGGGTGGGTGTAAATAGACCAGAGTACATCCTTCCTTCCTTATTAGCTGAAACCAGCATTTAATCACCACAGTAATGACTGAAAAGTAGCATGCTGGTTAAAGAGAAAGAACAGTAATACCTATCAATACATCCTGCCCAAATCTAAGCAAGGCTGATTTCAGCCATCTGCTTTTTATGTATATAAACTTCACTTCCACCATGCCAGAGCACTGATGACTTTCCTCAAGAGTCTGTAACTGCTTACTTGTGCTATGATTTTGTATCTTTAGTAATATATGTAATGCAGATTCTTTTGGGAGGGTGTCATTCTCATTGGGAGGATAAATAGGATGGACTACCATGTGTTTAGAATATTTATAGAAATTTTGGGGTGAAAAACTTATTCTCAACCTCATAAATGCATGGCTTCTGAATTCAGATGTAGTAAAAGTAAATTAAGATAATACACTGTGAGAATATAACTAAAAGTTATTGCTCATTTATTTTTAGTGGTGCTATTGACGGAAGTGGACAAGCTTACAAAGGATGCCCAGCATGCATTGCGAAGAACAATGGAGAAATATATGGCCACCTGTAGATTAATTCTTTGTTGCAATTCTACATCAAAAGTCATTGCACCCATCAGGAGTAGATGCCTTGCAGTGCGAGTCCCCGCTCCAAGTATTGGAGATGTAAGTTCATGATGAAGATGAATCGCTTTCCAGATTTTTTTTTCAGTGTTATTTGCATGGAGTTTAGCATGCAAATTGAGCAATCCTTGTTTACTGTCTTTTTCTGAACTATTTATGCTTATCCAATTTGCCTAGATTTAACATTGTTGCTAAATGTGAATGTAATTTTATAACATAGATTTATGCTTACTTTGTTTTCTTCAAAGACATGGAGAGGAATGTAATATTTTTGGAAAGGTCTGGAATGGAAGGATACAGTCTGTGAAGAAGGAATGTGGTGGGGTCCTAGAGCCGTGATGGCGAACCTATGGCACATGTGCCACAGGTGGCACGCATAGCCATATCAGTGGGCCTGCCAGCTCAGCTCTGGCACGCATGCGTGCGCCAGCCAGCTGATTTTCGGGTCTTCTGGGCCCACCAGAAATAGGGAAACAGGCTGTTTCCTGCCTCCGGAGGGCCTGGGGGAGGGGGGGAAGGCCTGTTTTTCCTTCTTACCTGGCTCCAGATTCTCTCTATGCACTTGCGGAGGGTGAAAACAGCCTTTCCCACTCCCTCGGAGGCCCTCCCCAGGCCTGAAAGGGCCCATTTCCCAACTCCCAGTGGGACAGGAAGTGATGTTTTTTGCTATCCCCAGCCTCCAGAGACTCCTAGAGAGGCTCTGGAGGCTGCAGACAGCAAAAAACATCACTTCCTGTCCCACCGGGTGTTGGGAAATGGGCCCTTTCAGGCCTCCGGAGGGCTTCCGAGGGAATGGGAAAGGCTGTTTTCGCCGTTCCCAGATGCATAGAGAGGATCTGGAGCTAGGTAAGAAGGAAAAATGGGCCTACCAGCCATCGTGTGCCAGGTGTTGGGGGGGGAGTGTGGGTTGCGTGCACATGCGCAGGGCGGGCGCATAGAATTATGGGTGTGGCTACGCACACGGGCTAACCTCCCCCACCCACCCCCTCTCCTGGCATGCAATGGCAAAAAGGTTAACCATCATTGTCCTAGAGGCAAAACAGTAGTTGAAAGTGGCAGGACTCTTCTCTTATAAATCTTCACGAGGGCATAGTCTTCCAACTTATCTCTAAAATAGAGGGATCTAAACTTTCAGATAGCATGTGCTGGTAAAACCTACCCCTCCCCCCAACCCCTTTCTCTGATGTTAGATTTTGTGCCAGATTGAAATGTTCCCTGATCAAATTCTATCTGGCAATTGCCAGTTTTGAATCAGTTAATTGGTGATGCCTGTTGGTCTTTGGTTTATGATAAACAGGGCTGATTAATCCAGAAATTCACAGCATTGCCAACTGGAGTGCTTAAAATATTTCTATGTCTCTTGTACTGCAAAAAGTCCAGTGTATAATTATTCCCTATGAACCAGAAGCACTGAAAACAGGTATAGCAGAAGAGATCACATTTAGAGCTTCTGGTTTAAGGTATATGTGAGAGAAGGCAAAGAAGAAATACATGAACTAGTATTAAACTGAACTATGAACTGGAACTAGTAGGTGTAGCCCAGGCAATCAGTACTTCATTGCTGATTTCTCCAAACTGATATCTTTCTTAAATAGGGACTTGCCTCTTTGTTTACTCCTGCATCAACTAATGCAGTGATATGTAAGCTTTTATAAAGCAAATGTTTGCAAAACTAATGTTTATCTTCCAAATATTTAGATCTGTACCATTTTATCAAATGTTTGCAAGAAGGAAGGCGTGACTCTTCCTCAAGAATTGGCTCGGAGAATTGCTGAAAAATCTGGGAGGAATCTCAGAAAGGCTCTTCTGATGTGTGAGGCATGCAGGGTACAGCAGTAAGTTGCTTTTTTTTAAAATGGATATGGAGAGGAATAAACAGCACCGAGTTAATCTTAGCAAGTCTTTACTGCTTGTCTCACAGGCTTCCTTTCACGCCTGATCAAGACATTTCTGAGGCTGACTGGGAAGTATATTTGAGAGAGACAGCCAATGCTATTGTCAGTCAGCAGACACCCCAGAGGTAAGTGAGTGTAGCAAATAATATATGACATTGATAAATGTCAAGTTGCAAAATACAACACATACGTTTTCTGACACTAAAGATTTACACTGATGATTTTAATACTATGATCGTTTAAAAGATAACTGTAACTAAATTTAAAACGTGTGTGTGTGTGTGTATTTGTGCTACATAATAATAAAACAGTTTATAATAGATGCATTCAAAATAAGATGTGCCCTGACAGTCTCCAAGAACTGGATATGATTGAATGTAAGAAAAAAAAAAAAGATTTTGCATCCCAAAGCTTCAGAAAAAGAGGGACAATTTCAGAGAAGGGCAAAAAGGATGATTGGAAGCTTGAAATTATGTTTTATAGAGGGATTGAAGGAGCTGGGGATATTTTACCCTGAGAAAATACAATTGAGGACATAGGAATATAAAAGCACCGGTCGAACATTGAGATCCGTTTTCTCATTCACAGTGCAGGATGGACGATAATTTGCTTAAGATACAGAAAAGCAGATTGATGTAGAAAATACAAGCCTAATGGTAAAAACGGACAATGAGAAGTTGTGGGCTCTCTTGTTGGATGAGTACAAGTAGGATTAACTAGCCATCTGTTGAGGATGCTATAACTCCTATTCCTTCACTGAGCAAAGGCTTGAACTTTTCAATACCATGATTATATAAAATACAATGGCACATTAGTCAGCCTACTAATTACACACTCCCTGTTTTTATAGTCAACTTAACATTTTTCAAATCTGGAGCATAAATGAACACATTTTTATTATTATTATTATTATTATTATTATTATTATTATTATTATTATTATTATTATTATTATTATTATTATTATTATTATTATTATTATTATTTTACTCTTCTTTGACTTGTTTGATAAAACCTGTTCAAATCCTGATGATGGATACCAGCCTAGACTGCTCCTACAGTTCTGGGTGTAGTCGCTTTTAACAATAGGTGCAAGCATTTTTTTTTATATAAGTTCAGTATCTAGCATGTAGTTTTCCAAAGAAAATGTAAAAAAAAAAAAAAATCAAAAGTGGAACAGGCTTCATGGTAAGGCTGCACCCCCAGGGTGTTGCCGGGTTCCCTTTTTTTGGGATATGCTCAAAAAAAATCATCCACCAAGGATGCTTTAATGGAGATGGACAGCCTAAATTGCTGTCCCAATTATAAGATTGTGCTATTGTACTAGTGGATCAGTGAACAATGTCAATACGGTGGCTTATGGCCTTTGCTCATTTCGAATATATCCATTTTAAAAACAAATTGTTCACAGAGTCTCTTAATTTTCTAGTACTTCTTTCACGCAGACTTTAGGAATCTCTTTTGGGAAAGAATGAACAATAAATAGTGGGTTCCATTGATAAAAAGCATAATCTTGTATTATACATTTTCCTATGTTTTAAGCAGTTAAAATACTGTAGATAACAATATTTAGTAATTTCTCTTAGCAACAGTAGTTGCTTTAATGCTAGTAGATCTGTATATTTTCTTACTCAGATTTATCGATATACATCTTCTTTCTGCTAGGTTACTTCATTAGATCTTTTGTTTTGGGGTGGTTTGAGTATTTCATTGCTTCTCCAATTTGTTAGAAGTTAGAACCCTCTTTCCTTCTGGCAGGTTCAACAGATGGTTTCATAGTAGTGGCCAATCTCAGAATGGCTACATTGAATTAAGCTATTGTAAAATAAGGTTGCTTGTTTGGAGCAATGAAGAAGCTCCATCTATAAATGACAAAAATGATGAATTTTTTCTAGCTGCTGATCCCCTTTCACAGAAGAAAGGAAGTGTAGACTGGTTGCCATATGTTTGTGTGGTGGCATTATATATTGTATTTGCAGAAAAGACTGACAGCATTTTATAATTAATTTGGAGAGTTTGAATTCTCTTTGATGTTAATGGGGATACTTTGAGTCACTTCTTCTGCCTGCTTCCATTAAAACTTTATAATAGTCCCCATTATTTTTTAATGTTGATGTTATGCTTTAGTAGAAAAAGAAAACATGCAATTTGATTTTAACTATAGATTTTCTTCTATGTGAACATTATTTTGAGCTTTTATATGTGTGGCTTTAGGCAGAGCCGATTAAATGACTGCTTAGGACTTTTTGGTGTATTTTTAATGCTTAAAAAACAGACTGTTTTCCTCTTCAGCAATTTAAGAACATCAAATTTAGATAGCTATTTGCCTCTTTAAAAACGATTCAGCAACAAAAGGTAGATTCTTTTTGACTCAGTATTATGGTATATATCAGTGTTGGCGAACCTTTTTGGCATCAAGTGCTGGAAACAGGAAGAGCAGTTGCCCGTTGTGCATACGTGTGCCAGGAAGATGATCTTCCTGTTTCCAGTGTGCACATGCGCACTGGCCACCTGCTTTTCCGATTTCTGGTACGCATGCACGCGTGGAGACCACCTGGCTGGTGCGCATGCACATACCAGAAATCGGAAAAGCAGACGGCCGGTGTGCAAGCTCGTGCCGGGAAGATGATCTTCCGGTTTCCAGCATGCATACTGGTGACCTGGTCTTTCTGTTTCTGGTGCGCATGTGTACGCGAAGATCACCTGGCCAATGCGCATGCATGCGCCAAAAACCAGAAAACCAGCCGGCTGGTGTGCATGCGTGTGCTGGGAAGATGATCTTCTGGTTTCTGGCGCGCACATGTGCGCCGGCCACCTAGTCTTCCAGTTTCCGGCACATATGTGGAAGAACAGCTGGCCGGTGCTCATGCACGTGCCAGATACTGGAAGATCATCTTCCTGGCATGTGCATGCGCACCAGGCGGCTGCTCTTTTGGTTTCCGGCACTCCCACACAAGTGAAGACCAGCTGGCTTGCGCACCGGAATCCAGAAGAGCAACGGCTTGCGTGCCCGGAGAGATGGCTCTGCGTGCCACTTCCGGCACACGTGCCATAGGTTTGCCATCACGGGTATATATCAACCTTTCCCCAGCCTAATTTTTTCTGAAAATGTTTGGATTACAGCTTTCAGAATTCTAGCTAGCATATCCAAGTGGAGAAAAGCTGTAATAGGTAGTTTCGATTTTTGACAATTCAAAAATTAACTTCAATTGAAGTTAATGACGGCGCTGAAAAAAGGGACTTTGTGGCTGGCCCTCACACTTATGACTGTCATAGTGTCCCCATAATCGTGTGATCAAAATTTGGGTGCTTGGCAACTTGTATGTTGCAGTGTCCCAGGGTCATGTGATTACCATTTGTGATCTTCCCAGGAGGCTTCTGATAATCTGAATCAGTGCAGGGAACCAGATTCATAATAACTATGGCAAAAAAGATAGTAAAATTGGATAAACTCATTTAACAACTGCTTCGCTTAGTGACAGAAGTATCCATCAAATTGTGGTTGCATGTCATTGATAACCTGTATTCAGTAATTTCACAAAGATTTGCAGAATGCAGTCAGGAATCTGATAACTCCTTTCCAACTAACAAATTTTTAAAAAGGCATTAGCGGCTCATGAAAGCTTATGCTACTAGTCTCCTGATTTTTTATTATTTTTTATCATCATAGACATTGCTTTTTCCCCCTGTAATATAGGGATCCATTGTTTGGCATTGATTTAGGAAGCATTTGTGTTGGAGAAGTCATGGAAAGTGGTTATATTGAGCTCCAAAAACAACAAGTCTCATTTTGCCACCACCTTGTTGAATGTCTATGGAGATTCTCAGTCATCCAGGTCATCGTTGTCCCAAAGGTGCTTTTTCAAGAGGCAACTGGACTTTCTGGTTTTTCTTTGAAGACATTTCCCTTCTCATCCAAGAAGCTTCTCAAAGCTGAAGAAGCTTCTTATGTGAGAAGCGAAACAGCTTCAAAGAAAAACCAGAAAGTCCAGTTGCCTCTTGAAAAAGCACCTTTCGGACACCCTCCTGCTACTTTCTTACAGTGTATTAGAATAGAGGTTCTTAAGGGCTTTGCAAAAATTTCTTAAAATCTCCAAGATTGTTGTTTTTGTTGTTAAAACAGACTGAAGCCATCTCGATTGTAGACTGGATTTTTGAACCATTGACAGGGAACTACTTGAATTGTTTATTTTTTCCCTAAATGGGCACTATGATTTTCATAATGCAGTTTAAGATTCAGTTGTGGTAATCCTGAAGATTTTTTAAAACATTAAAATCGCTGTATTTTTAATTCTAGGACAAACCTTTTTACCACTTAAATATTGCGTTTAATCTATTCTACATTTTATTCTATCCTCACCAATAGGAAAAAATAAATAAAATGATCCTTTCAGAAATGAAAGACCAAAAAGAAGCATTTGAGTTGTGAGCAAATAAATTTATTTCTGTTGAAGACAGAAAAATGTATTTTAATAGATACAAGGATGCAGAACATTATAATTTGGGAGAAGTTTAACTTTTTAACTTTTTATACGTTTCTAAAAGAAGGGGAGATAAATATGTGCAATTCCTGAGCAGAAATTTATTTCTTAATAATTGAATTATTATAGTTATTATCTTTTAAAATAGATTTTGAGATAGAGTGTGAAGGCTACACAATAAAGGTTATTACATAAAAATTGGTTGAATAAGTTAAAACTTTCTGGAGTTAAATTGTAGCTTGATAATATTTTAATTTTGTTCCAATAGACTATTTGAAGTCCGTGGGCGACTTTATGAACTTTTAACTCATTGTATTCCTGCAGATATTATAATAAAGGTAACTACTTTATTGATTCCTATTTGGTTTATTAATTGTGGGTAATGTTAATTACAGTGGGGAAGCAAGAAGGATCAAGTTTAGAATAAACAGTTTGAGCATTTTTTTTATATCTTCAAAGAACTATTGATATTCTTGTATGAAATCAGATTTTGCTATTAAAGTTGAAAAAAATCTCATGGATAATTGTAAAGACTATTAATTATTTCTTAGCTTTCTCCAACCAAGAATCCATATGTTGGACTACAGATTCAACAGTTCACTCCAGGAATGTACAGATTGTGGATTATGGCAATTGTAATTCAGCAGGAGAAACTTAAAGTGGACAAAGTTGTTTTAAATTCTTCAACTTTTGTTATTTAATCGATTTCATTCATCACCCATTCATCCTTGATTTTTTTGCATTTCTATTTGTTTTACCACCCGTACTCTTAAGTATCCTGTTTCTGCTGTGTTCAAGTGTTTTGTTTCTCCTGACCTATCTAGCTCTAACTTCTGTTTAACAGTCACCAGAAGCATACTTTTATACACACTCATTTTTGAGTTTTTAGACACATCCTATCCTTCTCTACTTTTCTACCAACATATGCATGTTTTTAAGATTTCTCCATTTTTCTGGGTTTAGTAAACATTCTGCCAAAGTATATGAATTCATTTATTATGTCTAATTTTTCATTGCTTATGTGTAACCTTGCAGTCATTCATGCTGTTTTCTTTGTGAAATACAACTTTCTTGATCTTCAGTATATTAATTTTCAGATTCATACCACTCATTGCATCATATAGTATATTCTACATTCACTGTGAATAATTTGGGTTCTCACCAATTATATAGCATCAATTTCATACAGGAGTACACACACATTCCTTTCTTCAACCAATATGCTAGCTGAAGTACCACAAGCATTTGTTGCTTGTGTATCTACAAATAAATGACCAAGAAGAGCATTGGACATTCTTGTTTCACTCCTAGTTTATTGGTGAACTGCCATTAAATTTATTGTCTTGCATGATTGTATCCTACTGGCATACAATTCATGTTCATTCATCAATCCACAAACAAAATATTCCCAGTTCAGGTTTATTCACTTGATTATTAACAAATGTATAATATATTTTTTCAGTTCATACAATTTTCTTAATAATCTGCTGAAAAGCAAAAATCTGTATTTCACTGGCGTGGCTTAAACCTTCACTTCCCAAATTATGCTTTCCACTTACTATTTATACTCAAAAAGCAACAAACAATAGCCTTACAGCACAATGAAAACATCATGGAAATAATACAATGAAAATAGTATCTTTATTATCATCACCCTCTTTTTTCAGGAATCATTCTGTGGTAAATTTGTTTTTCCTTATCCATTTTATCATTCCACCAAATAGCTTTTCATACTTCTGTCAGCATATATTCACACACTTCTGCAGCACTTTTCAACATAATTCTTTCCATTTTGTTCTAAGATTCTGCTTCCTATTCACATCCTTTTTATAATCATTCTGTTGGGAAATTAATCTGACTTTTGATGTGATTTTATGGAAAAGACTTCTAATTTCTCTTCCCTTAGTCTTCCTAATTCACTGTACTTTCTATGGTTTCCTTTTGGTTTTATGTCCATTCTTCCCATAGATCAATTTTTTTTTCATTACCCCATAAGTGCTTTTTAGGGCTTTGATCTCTTCACTAATTTTATCATGCATCATAAACAATCAAATTAGTCATGCTTTTCAGTTCAGCTCTTTGCCATGGGATTATATGAATGTCTATACTAAACTTGCATATTTCAAATAGACCTTTTTCTAACTCAAGTTTAAATTCATTTTTGGTCTCCATATGGCGCAAACACGTTGAATATATTCTCTCATCTCATTCCCACCCTATTCAGGCTAGTTAAGAGCATAGCTTTTCCCCCAGATGTCATTCGTTCATAAGACTGTACATTTAAACCCCAAATTCATACCTGGTTCTTTCACTGGCACCATTCATTGGACTATTGCCACTAGTCTATGAATTCCTATTTTCATACATACTTGTAATAATTTAGATAACACCAAGCCATCATTTCTGAGATATGTGTTAGATTTATATTCCACAAAATCAGATCACAGTCGTTCAAATCTGTTATGTATTTCTGATTATATACTTATAAATATCATAAATGTAACATCTTTCCTATTAATTATTTTGATACATTCCAAGTTGCAATGTTCCATATACCATATTCAATAGAGGAGCCCATGAATGTTGACTTTCTTGGATCATTATAGTTTTGATCAACCTTTATAGACCTCTTTTTAATAAGATAAAATAATAGACTAAATCACCAACTTACATCATACCTGTTCTACAGTCAGCATGCTCTGCTAGTGGCAACTATATATGCAAATAAGTTTTGGCACATTTTGGCCAATGTATCACAATTTAATCAAACTCAGTTTTATTCCAAGCATTCCATTTGTTTCATACATTCAAAGAATATAATTATCCACCTCTGAACTATTAGTGTTTGTCATCTATTTTAGGGCCTTCTGTCTGAACTTCTGAACAACTGTGATGGGCAACTAAAAGGAGAAGTCGCACAAATGGCAGCTTTCTATGAGCACCGCTTACAACTGGGCAACAAAGCTATTTATCACCTGGAAGCATTTGTAGCCAAATTCATGGCCCTTTATAAAAAATTTATGGAAGATGGACTTGAAGCTATGATGTTCTAATGCATAGCTTTGAGAATATTCATCATTTGTGATTCTGAACTGCAAATCACAAGAATTTTACTGTATCTAGGCAATAAAATCAAAATTGTTAAATTTCAGTGATTTTGTCATGAATAACTTTTTGAAGAAGTTCAATTATTCTGAGAAAAGTAACTTACTTTTGGAAGATTATCTTGGCAGCAGAGCAGTGCTAGCATCCATGATACTTTTTTGAGAAGTAACCTGTATGGCTTTTTTCATTGTTTCATTGTTTCATTTAATGTCTTAATTTAGCCCCTTTGGGGAGACTGCATTATTTAACAGAAGTATCCATTTTCTTTCTTAAGTATTATGACTTTGATTTTGTTAAGGACCAAAAAGATACATGAAATCTGGTAGGATTGTGAACACCTTGTGGACCAGATAAGTTCAGCCATTCACAAGATATATCCCAACAAAACAGCAGTCACTCATGCCAGACTGCCAATATAATCCCCAGAAAGAAGGAACGTGTGTCCTGTACCTTATCCCAGCTTTTTTCTATGCAGGAGATAGAAAAAATATTGTAATTTTAAAATGAAACGGAAAACGTAGGCGAAGCTATGAACTGAAACTGGGAAAAGCACAAAATTAATTTCTCCCTCCATAGTTTCTGATTAAAGTTTGACTGTTTTACTGTTGTGATTTTATTTTTCTGTTCAAGTTGAGGAATTGGGTGTAAATTCAAATTTATTCAAAACATAGACTTGCTCATGCAATAATAATACCTTTTTGTATAGTCATAAGGATATATCAGAATACAAAATAGAAAAAAACAATAGAGCATATATAATAAAGTACAAGGCAGACTTAAAAGAAAATACAGGTCATTTTCTGTATTATGCCTATTGACATATCCTCATAGGCAGTTCTCAGATGTACTGTTTAGTCAGCTAAAAGGCCATGTTATATGTAACATTTGGATTCTGACCACACATGAAATTCATTGTTCTAATTAATGGATCTTATTAGCTGCGCATGTAATGTGTGATCCAAAATATTGATAAGTTTTCTTTACTATACACTTGGCATTTAAATAATATAAGCTATGTCCTCCATCTTTGGAGCTCCACAAATACATTTATGATGAGGAATTTGGGTTAAACCTTCTATATTTAATGATCATGTTTATCTGTTCAAATCTCAAATACACTCATAAGATGCTTGGGCATTTTTGTACTGAAATATTTTTTTCAGTTTGGAGGGTGTGTTTCTGGTGTCTCATTCATTTCAACATGCTGGCCTTCCTGAAATTAACTACCTGGTATATCTTTTTGATCTTCTGTATGCAAAATTCAGTTGGACAAGAAAGAGACCACAACTTTTGATACAGTTTGTGTGTTTTACCATCTAAGAGATTTCTAATTGAGATTTAGACTCTTCTGTCAGACATAATTTTGGAAGTCTGTCAGTTTCCATAGAATGGATTCAGTACCAATAATTATATGCCTTAATTTTTGACAAAGAACAAAGTACATAAATTCCTCACTCAGCTCTAAATGCAGCAGTTGAAGTCCTTTTATCCACAACCAAAATACTCAGATGCTGTGATTGTGTTTGCTCTGGTAATGGTACATGTTTTAAGTCCCAAACCTTAGCTTCATTAAAGAGAATAGGAACCAATAATAATATTTTTGTTATTTTTCTTGTTATAATGTTCTAATAATTTGAAAAACTTTCCAGCATCTCTTTATGGTGACATGTGGTTTGGCACTAGAGTTTCAGTATCTGCTGCTCCCTCCCCACTTTCCCCCCTCAGTCAGGTTTCTACAAACATTTGTGCTGGGTAGATAGCTTCCTTGGAATTCCTAATTTCAGCTTGGAGGGTTGGTCAGATAGGGATGTCTTGGGAAGGATCCATTCTTCCAGGTGCTGCTCCATGCTACAGGTCTGTTTCCAAATTCTGCATGGACCACAACAATCCAAAGAACACAGCTGGTTGAAGCTAGATGTGTAGGGGGGTTCAAGAATTAATGGGGGGGCGAAAGCCCTACTAAGCAGGTATATACAAAAGTATGACGGCTATTGCTTAACTCATTGTAAGCCGCCCTGAGTCTCCGGAAAAGGGCGGCATATAAATCGAACCAATAAATAAATAAATAAATAAATAAATAAATAAATAAATAAATAAATGTCAAGCATACCTTAGGGGGCAACAGACTAAATGTTTTTCTCTTGCAAACAAGAAATATCTCCTAAAGTTAACACTTATAGTGCTTGTTTTCATTGACACACACTGCAGTGAGAGGGACATGTACCACAGTGGCTTGAAGGCAGAATACTGTAAACTTTTGTAGGAACCATCTATCTTTATAAAGCTATAAATAGATGTTTGCCTCTTCAGACAGAGACCTTGAGCCACAAAGTGCTTTAAATTGTTACATTGGGGATCTTACAACTTACTCTCTTTTGACCCCATCTTATGTGACAGAATAGTAATTGGAAGTATATTTCTGGAAACCCAAAAGTCTCATAATATTTCGAGGGGCAGAAGATTAAGACGCTATCCTATTGAGCCATGTCTTTTATTTATTTTTTCTTAAGTGAAGAAGTTGTTAAATTACATTTTCTTCAACTTGAATGCTCAAGAAAAATGGGTCAGCTACCTCGCTATTCATAAAATGGTTACCATAGTAGCTGTGGTTAATTAGAAAAGATCAATTGACAAGAAGACTAAAATTTATAAGGTTGTTTCCTCTCACATTATCTAGCCTCCAGGGATAGGTGATCAGCCCCTACCTTTTAATTGTCTTACCTCAAAATAGAGATATAAGTGAGCATAGGTATAAGGAACACAATTATCTGTAGCTACTCATAATTTTTCATTTCTAAGAAGCTTAGAGGAGCTACACAAAATGATTCTGCAGGCTTTGCTTTTCAGCATGGCAGATTCCTTTTATATTTTGTTTAAAATCTTTTGGGGGTGGGAAGGCTAGGTATGTGGTAAGCAACAAAATGTCCAGAGGACATATGAGTGGTGATGGGACAAATTGGGAATGGCAGATGTCAGTATGAAAGCTGTGCTAACAGGATACAATTATATTTTTCAGAGCTCATTGAGATCTGTTGCATATGATTTATTTCTATATGATCTGTGCATGATTTATTAATAGGAATATCACCAAAGCAGTTTACAAGTAACATTTTGATTCTTGATTACAGTTTAAGCTTAAACAAGGTTTACCTCCTGGCATCAAGGAAGAAATTACTACTGAAGGCAAGAAAAGTCACTTGTGTTGTGCAACCTGTTCTGCTTGAAACACATTTTCTTCCTACCATCTAAATAAACCATCTAAATAAAATGCTGCTGAATTTAATAGGGCTCCCAAGTGTAAAGGATTACAACTATAATTTCATGAGGCAGTTCTGAAATATTCAATTAGTAGATGGTGGGTAGGAAGAAAATACAATGGTAATGGGGAGGTATTCTTGATGCTGCCTGAGCAAGGTTTTATTTTAATACTTGTTAAATAGTTTCATTTCTCTTAGGATAAATAGAATAGACCCTGAAAACTATCACTTTATTAGTTATGACAAATCTAAAAGACATTAATTCACCACAGTAGATACATGGAAAATGAATGTTTTGAACAATTTTTTACTTTAGGGAGGTATAGGCTACCAATGAAAACAAGACAAGATAATTAAAGTTGCGACTGTCTCATTTTAGAGGTAAATTATTTTAAGTACAGCCTAGGAAAAAAAAGTGTATATTTAGCTTGCGGTGTTCTGTAGTCTATTCAGAATTTTTATAATGTTTCTCAAACCTCTGAAAGATTTGTAGCAACCATTTTGCTCCTTAAAAGCCCCACAGTCACGCAAAAAGTCAATAATATATTGACCCGACCCTATTGACTTTAAGAGGATTTTGTTGGACCTGAAAGATATGCTCATTAAGTATAGTTAGTGTGTGATCAGTTAAAAGGTGAAGGGCGTTAGCCAAGAGCTTTAGACCCAAAAGCTCACTGCTGAGAAATTTCCCTCAGTCCGATGCCCTCTAGACAAATTGGATTGTATCATGTTGATTAGAGAATTATGGGACCTCAAATCTAATATAGAAAATATCTAGTATCAATAGTTAGTTTCTGAGATCCAGGACTCTGATGCTTCCATAAAATGTTATGTGTAATTGACCATGGGAGGAGCTTAAAATTCATTTAGCTTTTCTGATCATTTCAGCCTCTCTAAAGTCTAGTATAGTCCTTGGCCCCAAAATAATATGCCTTCAATGCCTTGCCAGCTCAGCCTTGCTAGATTTGTTAGTTGGAGGTGATTGAAATTGGATTTGGGTTTTTTGGCTGCTTCGTTCTAAATTAGAAAACACCCCAATTTTTTTTTCAAATAGGTTATTAAACACCATCCCTATTCACAGATTCGGAATAATAGGCATAATTTATATTGTTGAGGAAAAATGTCTTAATACTTTGTTTTGAAATGGTTTTTTTTAGCCACATTACTAATTAGTAGTACACAAAATGATGACCGCAATTTTCAATCAATAACTATAAAATAAACCCCGAGGTTGTAGTTCATGAAATAAAATGTCTCTGAGATGACAGTGGAGCATCTGACTGTTCCAGAGAGTCTAAATATTTTACTCTGGGTCTTTTAATGTTCTCAATGAGCCTGCAGAAATACATGAACAGAGAACAGAAAGAGTCATATGGGATAATATGCCAAATAAGCAAAGGGTCTCCATTTTTTTATATTAAACATTTACTCAGTCACAGTTTAAGATTATTCATGCATTACTAACAGTAATCAGGACACACTTTTCCTCCCTGTCAGTTTAATTGAAATGATTCTGTCTTCAAATTATTCAGGTCACTTGGGGCCAATGTACTCTTTGGCATTCTGGCTTCATTCCATTATGAAAGGATTGCTTGTGTTAATAATAATGCTGGATGTTGCTGCTTAAGGGGAAAGGTGTGTGTGGCAGGGAGGGATGAACTGGTACTCAAGTAGTGACAAACTCATAAAATTGTGACTTCTCGGAGTGTAATACTCATCATTTGTTCTATTGCATGGGGCATGAGCTCCTATTATTCCTCATAATGGCCGTGGTGGTTGAAGCTGATGAAAGATGAACTCCAATAACCTTTCTAGAGGACTGCAGTTTTCTTTCCTCCATATTGATGTTTGGAATATCAGAGGGTTGAACATTTTATATAGTTTATATACATTTGTAATCCCACTTTTCTTCACAAAAACTAGAACCAAATGTTATTTTCATTACAAGGCTATAAAATATCTCAATTATCTTCCAAAAAGTGTTCATGAATGTAATGAACCTTTCCAATAATAATGCCCATAAATGGACAATCCCAGTGCAAATTTTCATACAGGCATAGAGTTTTATATCTTTCTACACATAGACTCTTATGCCAGGATTTTAAATGCTTCTACTTAAGTTATCTGAATGTAATCCATTCCTCCTTATTCTCAAAGTCCCTATAGATTTGCATCAGCCATAATTCAAGCATAACTGGAACTGACGGCAGCTTAAACAACATGGAAAATGTCTGCAAGAACAGGTACCTATTCTCAATAATGTCATTGTTTCACTTTACATGATAGTTGTGCAACTTCAATAGTGTTTCTATGTGTATAAGCCTTCAAGTCAGTTTTGACTCCTGGTGACTACATGGCCAAGTCAATGCAGTTTTCTTAGTAACTTCTTAGAAAATTATTTGCCACTGTAGTCTTCTTACTGGAAGACATTGACTCCCCAACATTGCCCAGCTGGCTTTTGTGACTAAGGCAAAACTTGCACTTAGGCTCCCCCACTTCTAGTTGAAGTTCTTAACTCCTACCCCAGACTGGATCTTTTAGTAGAAGAGAAGCCAGTCTTTTCAAAATTACTCTCTCTTGATATAAAGCTTTGAATGACTTTGCAGTAAGAAGCACTGGCTTTATGGTAAAGGAAATAGGTTTACCTACAAAGATGGAAGTGTGGCATTGAAAATTTATTTTGTTAGTTAGACTGGTCTGGCCTGGCCTGTTTGTATAGCAGGATCATCTTGGCAGCAGTAAAAAGTCAACTGAGATTGGCCATTATGTTGCATTTTCATTGGATCATTATAAGTAGACTAGAAAAGATGTGAAATATTACAAGATTTACAGAACCTTTAAGGGCAAGCACTTGGAACCAAACCTCATGTTACTTTGGAGGAGTATGATATGATCTCTTTAGGTATTTTGTTAAAAAAATTAGCCCTATGCTCCCTAATTCAGCTGGGATGACAGTGCAGTATGAGGAGGTGAGACTAAAATGCTGACCTGTTAATAGCAGAAGGGAAAAAATAACCAACATTGATATTGTGCAGAGCAATTCTGGCTGGTTTTACAGTTAATGGCATTTTGGAGGTGGTAATAATTTGAGAAATATACTCCATCCTATTTTGGTTTGATTTAAATAAGGGCATTGTTTTTGATAAAAGTAAAACAGGGTGGAGGTACATTCACAATTAATTTACTAAATTTGTAATCTGGCCTATGAACATTCTTCCTGCCAGAAATACAGAGAAGCAGGCAAATCATAGTCATCTGACGATCCTTGAGAGAAAGGAAATAGATAACAGAAACCAGATTGCTGTCAGCATATAGGCATGGTGTTAGTATCTATAATTAGGGTAGGTTAGAGTCCCTTTAGTAGAGAACAATATAGATATGTGGGAATAGCCAGAGTAAGGTAATCCCATACTACAGACTTGAACATTGGGCACTATCTAACAAAATGAAATTCAACAGTGAAGAAAGCAAGGTTCTACATTTAGGGAAGAAAAACAAAATGCACAGGTACCGTATATGTTACCTTGCTAAATAGTAGTAACTGTGAGAGGGATCTTGGAGTCCTAGTGGACAACCATTTAGATATGAGACAGCAGTGTGCAGCAGCTGCCAAAAAAGCCAACACTCTAGGCTCCATAAACCGAGGGATAGAATCAAGATCACGTGAAGTGTTAATACCACTTTATAATGCCTTGGTAAGGCCACACTTGGAATATTGCATTTGGTCGCCACGATGTAAAAAAGATGTTGAGACTCTAGAAAGAGCGCAGAGAAGAGCAACAAAGATGATTAGGGGACTGGAGGCTAAAACATATGAAGAATGGTTGCAGGAACTGGTTGTGTCTAGTTTGATGAAGAGAAGGACTAGGGGAGACATGATAGCAGTGTTCCAATATCTCAGGGGTTGCCACAAAGAAGAGGGAGTCAAACTATTCTTCAAAGCACCTGAGGGTAGAACAAGAAGCAATGGGTGGAAACTAATCAAGGAGAGAAGCAATTTAGAACTAAGGAGAAATTTCCTGACAGTTAGAACAATTAATAAGTGGAACAACTTGCCTGCAGAAGTTGTAAATGCCCCAACACTGGAAATTTTTAAGAAGATGTTGGATAACCATTTGTCTGAAGTGGTGTAGGGTTTCCTGCCTGGGCAGGGGTTTGGACTAGAAGACCTCCAAGGTCCCTTCCAACTCTGTTATTCTATTCTATTCTATTCTATTCTATTCTATTCTATTCTATTCTATTCTATTCTATTCTATTCTATTCTATTCTAGTCCAGTCCAGTCCAGTCCAGTCCAGTCCAGTCCATTCCATTCCAGCTCTAGGATTTACATTGCTTTTTTAAAAATTCCTAAGTATTTTTGGGATACATTGCTCATAAGTTACATTGCTTGCTTAGTTTTAGATTCTTTGGCCTAGCAAGCATTATATTTGTACATGGCAATTAATTATATTTTTTTGCCCCTATCTTCAAATGATTTGTTCCTTATTTAATTGGCTCTTTTCCTCACAACAGACCGCATAAACCTGGACTTTCTTTTTTCAATAGTCTATGGAGATTCTCAGTCATCCAGGTCATGGTTGTCCTAAAGATGCTTTTTTCAAGAGGCAACTGGACTTTCTGGTTTTTCTTTGAAGGTGTCTCACTTCTCATCCAAGAAGCTTCTTCAGCTCTGACTAGATGGTGGGGAATGGAAGGATTTACTGTACATTCCTTGCAGACAGCTGTTCATTAGCATTCTTTTAGTGGGTCAATAGCGGGTCAATTTTCAATAGTGTTATGGACAAGCAGCAACTCTACTTTATTTAATTCTCCTCATAAGACCTAATAGCTTTCCAGCATTTTTGGCAGTATTTTACCTTGAATCAACCAATTATAGTACTCCCTCCCCCCCAAAATTATGTACACATTAAATAAAATGGGAAAGAGGACCCACTCCATGGCATCCCACAATGGAATAATCATAGGTTGATGGCTCTTTCTTCATGAGTAAGTCACAATAGCAGAAGGATGCCTCCAAGCTCCAATTCTCACAAGTGGTCCAGAAGAATGGTATCAAATATTTCTGAGCTATCGCACAGGACTACTAGGAGTCTGAGTGTAAGGCACCAAATTCAAGATATATCTCCTGTCTTTCCTTTAGGAGTTCATGGCTGTTTATGTCAGATCCCCTCTTCCATTTTCCCCCAAAACAGCACGAGACAGTGAGTGAGTTAGGTGGGTTTTCCCAATTTGAGTTTAATCCATATACTTCTAAGTATGAAACTGGAAAGCTAACTGAAAACCACTGATCAGTTTGTAAACAAATTGGAAGACTTTCTGTAATGCCAACCATTAGTTGCTATTACTGAAAGCTAAAATTTGCAAGCAGAATACATTTTATAGATTAACACCAGCTGAGAACTATATGTAGAGAGAAAAGGTTCTGATTATTTTTTTCCTTGAGAAGCAAAGAAAATGGAAATTAAATGGAGAAAATAAAATGTTTTAAGGTTCTGATAAGGGTCCATTTTAGGGCATGCAGAGTGTAGTTATAAATTCTATTTACAGTTCAAATATGACTTAATTCCAAATAATCTGTCTGAATTGGATTCTCCGCTACAGGTTATGAATAATGCACACATAGAAATAATCCATACTCTCTCCTCTATAATCTAAACATATTACACATAATGGCAGATGACAAATTTGGGAAGTCCAGTTACTACCGAATTAGCTTTTGTTGAGAATACTGGTAAATTCACTGTCGCCCAGCAGGCAACTTTTCAGAAGCTCATTAATGCAACATGCAGAGTTATTGGCACTCAAAGCTATTTTCTAGAATAATTTTGATTGGAGAATGAAAGGTGATATAAAAAGTTTTGAAATGAAATTATCTAGCTGTTGCCTCCAGGGAGAAATGAAGTCTAGTTAATCCAGTGACTTTATTTATCTGCATAGTTACTTCTATCGTTCTCCAAGAATCTCATTCTGTTACACAACTCTTCATCGATAAAGTAATATATTAAAATGTCCTGTTGTACGAACAATTTTGGCCAAATATTATGAAGCAATAATCTCTGCTGCAGGTAAACTCATTTTTTAAAAAACAATTATTTGATGGGCATCTTAGAAGATGCACATCTGGAGCATCTGTGGTGCCTAGAATGAGAGTGGATAAGTGATGTGGCTCTCATAGAAAATTGATTTGACAGTCTTTTGATTCTGATTCTATTCATCTATAGTGCAGTCTACTTCTAGTATCAACAGGCCAATAATTGAGTAATTATAGTGCTTGGACCTGTAAGTGGAGGACTACCTTTTGTGGGGGAGGAGAAGGAAGAAAGAAAAAGAATGACACGACAGTGTATCTACCTCCTTTCCAAAATGGATTGCCCTGTTGCTGTAGCTTTCCTTCATTATCCATTCTTTGCTTTTGCACTGGCAAATTGTAAGCTATATTTTCCAAGGAGGAGATTTGTAGAGCTTCCAGTTAGCAATCTCTGTTGTACAAATTCCCAGATTGTATTTCATGTTCATTAAAGCTTCAGAAGCAAGCTACTGCAATTTGTCGACTGCAGATGTTTATTTATATTCTAAGATCAGCAACAGCTATCTTTGTCTTTAGCAAAGACAATTTCTCCTCATAGTGAGCCTATTTTTGGTTTGACCTTTAAGAAAAGAAAAAAAAAACCCATCCCAGTATAATTACCTATTTAATCAATTTATATACTAGATTACTGGAGTGCTTACTATATCAAAAGGATCTCTCAAAGCAGCATCTAGCTGAATTAATTTGCCTGACTCAGCAGTAGTATAGCTCTTCTGAAAGTCAATCTGTCCCTAACATTTTATCATATAAATACTGTAGTATCCACAGCAGCTTCCTTGGCTGTTTGACTAACATAGTGAGCAACTGGGATGGCTGTATTTAAACTATCTTCCAGCAATATGTATGATCTAGTTCAGTGATGCTAACCTTTTTGCCGTTGCGTGCCAAAAGCAGGAGGAGCATGGGGGGGGTCGCATACACATGTGTCCACACCCATAATTCAATGTTCCCCACCCCCCCACGCATGCGCACATGACCCCCCCGACACACTCTCTCCGCTTTTGGCACACAATGGCACAGTGGGCCCGTTAGGCCTGTTTTTCGCCCTCCAGAGGCTTTCGCGGAGTCTGGGGAGGGCAAAAACGGCCTTCTCCAACCCCCCAGAGGCCCTCCAGAAGCCGGAAACGGCCCATTTGCTGACTTCTGGTGGGACCGGAAAGCCCGAAAACTAGCTGGTCAGCACACGCATGTGCACTGGAGCTGAGCTAGGGCAACAATTGCGTGTCCATTATTATGGCTCCGTGTGCCACCTGTGGCACGTGTGCCATAGGTTTGCCATCACGGATTTAGTACTTTAAGGAAATTGTTTACCTCTTTCTCCAAATAAATTGCTTTTCTTCCTACTGTCTCATTAAGGTATGTAAACTAGCTTATTTGTTTTCCAAACAATCTGGAAACTGGAGTTGAGGAAGTTATCTACATAGGAACTGGAACAGCCATTCCAGGCCTTTCACAGAGAGGCTCCTAATGAAATTTGCAATTTTGCAGGTGACTCCAATGTAATATATTTGGAATAGAATTTTATATATGACTTCTTAGAATTTCTGGGGATTTTCAAAAGACATTTTGCAACAAAGAAAGTAAGTAGTCAATAGAGAGTTATTTAAATTCTTAATTAATGATAATAAATACATTAGGTCATCAAGGCAAAATAACAGCTGTCTACTATTTTCTGAATAGTATTGTGTGTAATCTACAAGCAGATGCTGAGATTCACAAAATTGTGCCTTCTCAATATGCATCAGATACCCAGCAATTATATAACTATATAAGTTATAGTGAAATGTATATTCATTGAATTTCTGGCTGCACAAGTACAATGTTATAGTAATAGGAACTGCTCAAAATGAGAATTAGATCAATTTAAACCCATCAGATATATTACTAGAAAGTAATGTGGACCATTACTATTTGTAGAATTATTGCAAGCCCACTTTTTCTTGTACATATGAACCAGAAGTAATTCCAACAGGAGAGTCCTATAAAATAATTGGGTTACAGTCTATGTAGAAGTAATCACCTTAGTTAATCAATTTATTTAAAGTGTAACTGTGGCCAGTTGTATACTTTGTTCAGTAATAAGCACTAATTTGATCTAATTCTGTCCTATATAAATTCACACATTTTTGCTCCCTCTCCACAGTAAAATTCTAACATATTCTAGAAGAATGTCCATCCAAAGAAATATATGAAGACCTCAAAAAAAAAAAAAAAAGTCAATAATATCTATCAGTCTGGAAAAAGCCATTTCTAAAGCTCTGAAGTGCCACCAACACACATTCAGACATACAGCCTTGAAATGGACAGGATCTGGGACCAGAGTGTGACAACCTTACCAGTATTGTTTCAAGAATCCAGCATGAAATTCTCCAGAAAATCACAACAAGCCCCAGAACCACTATCAGAAAACAACTGAGAATATAAGCACTAAATGATCTATCAGATGTCTGTAGCAAGGGTCAAACTCAAGGCCCGTGGGCCAGACCTGGCCCGCAGGTGCTTAGATTGGGCCCGCGGGGCTGCCTTGGAAACAGCAAAGGACCAGCCCATGGTGCCTCTGCCAGTGAAAATGGAGCTTGGGAGGGTGGCCTTCTCGAGCTCTATTTTCACTGGCAGAGGGTTTTCAGGAGGTCATCGCAACCAGAAATGGAGCTTGGGAGCCTGTTTTCACTGGCAGAGTGCTTGGGCCACCACAGGCACCCTCCCTGGCCACACACACCCCATCCCCCCCAAGGTCAAACACCACCCTGATGTGGGTTTCAATAAAATCAGGTTTGACATCCCTGTTCTGGAGGAATGTTCAATGTCAACGTAAGTAAAAAATATAACTTGTGGGTCACATGTATCTTGTGTCCTACAGAAACCAAATACTACAATCCACAATAAGACCCTCATGTCAGCTATCAATAATGGAGGTTGTAGTGTTATGGAATCAGGATGCTTTGCTGTCTCAGGACCCAGCTGATTTGCTTTCATCGAAGAAGGCATGAATACCGCTTTGTAGCATAGAATGTCCAAAACACCTGAAAAAAAACTTCAAAAAAACTATCAAGCCACTTTTTTATCATCTGAAGCTGACGTTGAATTACAAGTGGGTCATGCAGCAAGAGAGGGATCACAAGCTTACAAGAAAGTCTTGAGAAAAATGAAGAACAAAGTCAATGTTCTGAAATGACTAGAAACTACAGACCAGGGGTGAAATGCTACCGGTTTGGACTGGTTTGCCCAAACCAGTAGTAATAAAAACTACCGGTTCAAGTGAACCGGTTGTAAAAAAATGCTACCAGTTTGGACGAATCTGTATTTCTGACGATCAACTATGCTGCACTATTTATATTCGCTAGAAAGCAGGAAATCCTGCTTTCTTGCGAATATAAATCGTGTGGCACAACTGTTCCTCCCCTTGCTGTTCTACTTACCTTAGAAAAGGCTTCTTAAACCTCCTTTTTCAGCACTGCGTGGTAGCGCCTGCAGTACGCATGTGTGCAAAGAGCACATTTGGTGAACTCCTTGCATGTGTGCGCGCAGCGAACCAGTTGCAAAGCAAACCAGTAGCAGACCTTGGAGCATTTTACCCCTGCTAGAAACCCTCTACCAAAATATGGCAGAATGTTACTGACCTGAAGCAGTTTCCATAGAATAGATCAACATTCCCACACTGCTATAGGAAATACCGATTACCAATTATAGATGTGTTTTATCAGCGTTATTGCAATCAGTAACCAAATTTAAGGTGGTGATTACTTTTCCACATAGGAACATTGCATGCTTTATCAAACAGAATAATAGAATAACAGAGTTGGAAGGGACCTTGGAGATCTTCTAGTCCAACCCCCTGTTCAAGCAGAAAACCCTATACTATTTCAGACAAATGGTTGTTAAATGTCTTCTTAAAAACCTCCAGTGTTGGAGCATTCACAACTTCTGGAGGCAAGTCTTTCCACTGATTAATTGTCTAACTGTTAGGAAATGTCTCCTTAGTTCTAGGTTGGTTCTCTCCTTGATTAGTTCCCATACATAGCTTCTTGTCCTGCCTTCAGGTGTTTTGGACAAGTAAAACAAGCATTAAAATATTGTGATTAATAATAAATTGGAGTCCATTTATATGTCAGCTAGTCCCACATGAAGCCTTGATAACATTCAGTGATAATTATGGAAATCAAAAAGGGGTTCAGTACTTTTTGGGGAAAAGTACAGCTGCATTTTTTCAGTCACTCTGCATTCTGCTCCATTCCACAGTTGAGCCAAAATGCTGGTTGGAGGAAAATATCACTTCTAAGACTCATAATAGCCTATGAAATTCAGTAAAGTCTTTATATTTAATTGTGAGTTCTTAAGCACTTACTTTTCATATTGTTGCCTTTTGAAATATGAGTGGATTTTGGAACAAACTTAAGTTTATCAATTAAATGGAAGGTTTTTTTAAATTATGGAATTTGCTTGTCTTTTTATAACTAAATAGTTCTAATATTTTATAAATTAAATATAGAAGAGCTCCCACAGGTTAATAAAGAGTGATGTCTCATCTTTCATGGTTTGCAGACATAATTGCCTTCCCTAATGACTTGTTCTGCAATTCCTTAGGGGTATTAATTATGATAATTTACTTTCCTACTGCCTTCAATACAATCTTCTTTCCCCAAAAAACGGTTTCTTCCTTAGAAATATCCATATATTCCATTCTCATCTACCCACATAGTCCATCTTTATACAATAACATCCTTCTCTAATTATCTCTATTTAGGGCTTTTTCTGGAGACCATGGAAGTCTTCCCAATATTGGGAAGAATGAATTACAAGGCATAGATAAGTGGTTATCCAAGAGCCCAGAAAACATTGGAGACTGTAAACAGTGTTGGGTGAAGTGCATCTTGAGTATAGCTGGAGTGAAAGGGTTGTGAGAAGCTCTGAGGAAAAAGCAGGTGAAGAATTTCTTCTCAGAAGTCATAATGGCTTGGCTTGGCACAAGTAATTCCTGGCTGGCTTGGCAAATTATTAGCAGTCATTGCAAATTGGGTTACAAACCATTCCTCAGTTCAGCCATTTAATCCTCCAGAGATGCCACTTTCTGCATCAGGTTGCAATTCTGATGCAGTAAATTGGGATTTGCCCTGGCTCTGAGAGTACAGTGGTCAGATGAGCAGATGGGGATTACTATTGTCTTTCCTGCTTTGAAGAAAGTGGCTGTAATATTGACAGTGGCAGTCCTGGTGGTCTCTGTAACAAGCCTTAAATAATATCATGGCCACAGAAAGCAGGAAGTAATTGAAGTTAGCTACCAGGTACTGCCATTTTCCAATTTGCTTGCAGGGACAACATGATTTGAAACTGGAGTCACTTTCACATGGCACCAATTTCACTCTCCAATTTCTCTAAAATATTTTGAAGTTGTCCATAAAATGCCTTTACTTCTGCTGACCTTATACTCTGAGAATAGGAAGGAAACCGGTGGGTGAGTGGATGGGTTTGGGGAGGGCACAAGGGTTCTCTGGTGAACTGAAAATCTGAAATCTGCTTTGAATGTTTAATAAATGTTTTAAGTATGGAAATGTCTGTTCCCTCTTCTTTAATCTGATTGCCCTTCAGAATTACTGCCCTGTTGCAATATTTTTAGGATCAGACTCAATAAGATTAGTAAGAGTTAAAGGTTTAAATATATTTCCTTTTATTTACAATAGGCATTCTATATTCACTGAATATTCACAGATAGAAGCAAGGAAAAGGGTGCATGTAGCTCCTTATATATACAATGGGTGGAGCTATATGTGGGAGTGGTGAATTATGAATACATTAACAAGTGAAGAATAAGTTAACCCCTGATACCCCGTTCATATACTATTTACACATTAGAGAATAAGGCATTTACATCTGACAAATCCCCCTCTAAATGCCGATTCGTTATGCAACACCAATTACATTCAGATTCAGGACAATACAAAACATACAACTTAGAAGTTAAATATTTATGTTGCTTAGAAGGTAAAGGCTTTGTCAATATGTCAGCTAATTGTTCTGAAGTATCACAATGCACTGCTTTGATAAATCCATCCTGAGATAATTGCCTCACATGTTTAAATTTTATATCTATGTGTCTGGACCTTTGTCCAATAGCATCAGATCTAGATATTTCAATGGCTGCTTTATTGTCTTCATGCATAACAAAAGGCAAAGCAGGTTTTTTCCAAACATCTGAAATTAAATCATTAAACCATACAAGGTTATTTGCAGCTTTGGATAAACAAACATATTCCGCTTCTGTCGTTGAAGTGGCCACTAGTTCCTGTTTACCAGTGTACCAGTAAACTGGACAGTCATTTAAGAGGAATATATAACCAGATGTACTTTTTCTACATGAGGTGTCTCCAGCCCAGTCCGCATCTGCGTAACATGTAAGCTTTGGTTCTTTATTGTCATTAGGTTCTAACATTAAACAAAAGTCTAGTGTACTTTTCAGATATCTTAAAATTCTTTTAACAGCTTCCCAGTGATACATTGTTGGTTTGCTGACATGTCTGGATAATAAATTGAGTGGTAAGGCGATATCTGGTCTTGTCCAATTAGATATATAAAGAAGTGAACCTATGATTGATCTATAAAATGTGTTATCCTTGAATTCGGGGGAAGATTCATCAGTATTTCTTAGAAAATCAGTTTGCATAGGAGTATCACAAGGTTTGGCATTGTTTAAATTGCATTTATTTAAAAGTTCTATGATCTTATCTCTCTGAGTAAGTTTGAATCCCCTTCTAGTCTTATTAATTTGAACACCAAGATATTTGTTTACTTTGCCTAGGGATTTTAACGAGAAATGTTCATTTAGCTTAGTTACAAAAGTTTCTCTTCTCTCTTTATGTTTTCCTATGTATAAAATGTCATCCACATAAATCAATACAAATTCAATGTAATCATCACCCTTTTTGACAAAGAAACAGTTATCAGCAGTGGTAGCGTTGAAGTCCATGGTTTTAAGTACTTTTACTAAACAATCATACCATCGTTTACCAGATTGTTTTAACCCGTATAAACTCTTGTTTAACAATCAAATCTCATTTTTGTTTGTGTATTGACTGTGAGGTGCTCTTACGTATATTTCCTTATCTAGTTTTGCGTGTAGATACGCAGTCTGTATGTCATATTGAAATACATCAAGATTGAGTGCTGATGCTACCACTAGAGCTGTTTTGACACTCTCTGTTCTTACTGTGGGGGAATACGTGTCAGTATAGTCCTCCGGATATTTCTGTGCATAACCTTGTACAACTAGTCTGGCTTTGTATAGAGTATTGCCTCCCTCTAAGTTCTTAATTTTATATATCCACCTGGTACCAATAATTGTTTTATCTTTAGGTGCAATTGCAGGTGTAAATACATTTAATCCTTGTAAACTTTCCATCTCCTTTTTCATCGCTAATTCCCATTTTTCTTTTTCTTCACGAGGGAGTTTTAACACTTCCTCATATGTATTAGGTGTTGTTGGCTCACCATCCATGTGCATTATATAATCCTTGTATTTATTTGGCATTTGATTTCTGGTGTTTCTAATAGTTTTTTCAGGTTTACTATCGTTATCATGCAAATATCTTGCTTCCTTTTTTGTTAGTGTGTCTGTCTTTATTTTGTGTTGGCTATTTGTCCAAGTTTTGGTTTTGTTTTTATATTTGTTGATATTTTGCTTTTCTATGGTCCCTTTCTCATGAGATTTTGTATCTTTGTATTTATTTGGAAATATTTCATTAAGATGTAATTTAGACCAGTTGGCCTGTTCATGGAACACAGCTGTTCTGGAGACTATAAATTTGTTATTATTATCAATGAATCTGTACCCTTTAGTGCCAGTCTCATATCCCATAAATCTGAGTCTTCTGGATACGTTTTCTCCCTTTCTTCTTAATTGCTTAGGTATGTGTACGTCTGCAGTGACTCCGAATATGTGCATGTGTGCTAATTTTGGTTTCCTATTATACATCACTTCATATGGTGTCTTATTTACAATGCTGGACCAGGTTCTATTTTGTGTGTAATTTGAATAATGTAAGGCTTCTGACCAGAATTGTTTGCTTAAGCCAGCATCTTCCAATGTGCATCTAATCATGGTTTGTAATGTTGAATTCTTCCTCTCTGCAATCCCGTTCTGGAACGCAGAAAATGGACTAGATGTGTAATGTAACATTCCTTTGTCTTTTAACCATTGGAAGAATTCTTTAGACATGAATTCACATCCCCTATCTGTCATGATTTGTTTTATTTTGATATTGTGTTGTGTTTCTATGCGTTTGTAAAATTCTTTAAATTTTTGAAAGGTTTCATCTTTGTGTTTTAATGTATAAACAAATCCATAGCGGCTATAATCGTCTACTATTGTCAAGAAGTAACGTTTTCTATAAGTGATTGATGGAGTTAATGGACCAACTAAGTCCATGTGTACTAAATCAAAAATTTTGTTAGTTGATCTAGTAGATTTTCTTGGCCTGGGACTAGTTTTTAGTTTTGTAGATTTACATACTGAGCATTCCAAATAGTTTTCACAATTTTTTATTTTAACACCTTCTGCGTGTTCAGTCATTTTTTGTACTACAGGAAAACTGGCATGTCCTAACTTCCTATGTAAGATGTGAGCACACTCATCATGAATTGGCTTACCTATTTTTGGTTTTTTTTCATTGTGTGCATCTATGTGATCATGAGATATTTTACATTCATCATTATCACTGTTGCTAATATTTTCATCATCTACTTCAATACAATCTCCCATATTTGAATCAATGTTATGCAGCCATTTTTCCTTTGTTATCAGATAAGGTAGGCCTCCTTTAATCATCACAGTGCCTATATTTATTTTATTCTTCTCTAAAGTCGCTTTTCCTTTTGAAAAAACAATGTTAATGTCAGAATCTCTACTTAGTTTTATGGCACTTAGTATGTTATGAGGTATTTCAGGTATTGGCAATACCCCCTCTATTTTTCCTAGACCAGGCAGGGTTACATTCCCTCTACCTAATACTTGAACCTTTTCTTGGTTAGCTACCTTTATTACAAATTTATCTTCTGTAAATGAAGACAATATATTTTTGTTATTAGTGGTGTGATTAGTTGCTCCAGAATCAATAAGCCAATTATTGTTCTCATTTTGCTGTATGTTAGTGTTGTCTTGTTTATTTAACCCATTCAGTGAGCCAGATTTTCTATCCTTTGAATTATCTCTGCCCCCTCTATTCTCTTTGTAATTTGGTGGGCTTCTATATCTATGTCTATCTATGGAAGACTGTCTATAATTGTATTTGTTCCTATATTCTGACCTATGTCTTTCCTTTGAAATCTTGGGGCAATCTCTTCTATTGTGTTCCCTGGATCCACAATTGTGACATTTAAATGTTTCATTATATTTTTCTTGGAAAGCTACTTTCCTATATGGTTTGTGTTCTGTGTGATTGTTAGAACGATTTCTTCTTGAATTGTCTTCTGCTATCAATTTATTGGATAGACTTTCTATGGATAAGTATCCTAGATTGATTGTGTCTAAATGTGACATAAAATTGTCCCATGATGGATCAAGTGAGTTGATAATAACACTTTTCATTGTTTGGTCTGAAATCACCTCCCCCCTCAAATGCAGCTCAGCTCTTATTTTGTTTAAAGATATTAAATGCTCACTTATGGAAACCCCTGGTTTTATCCTAGATGAAAAGAAATCTTTAGACATCCTTGTGGTGGTAGCTACACTATCACTGTGAAACAAATTAAACATGCATTGAATAATTTCTGAAACAGTCAGATTTGGCTTAATGCTGTGATACATTGCAGGAGACACACTAGATATTATTAAGAAAAATGCTCTATGGTGTAAACAATCTATTTTTATAGTCCAAGGTCTTTTTGGGGGACTAGTGATAAAAAATAGTAAGCTTTCCTTCATAAAGACAACCTGGAGCTGTTGATACCATTCTTGCAAGTTAATGCCATCAACCCTTAGCTTCGGGAAGTCACTGGGTAAATTTCCGACATTATTGGGTCCATTACTTACAACCTGAGGTAGTCCGTGGTCTCGTAAATGCAGAAAATTGCAAAACGGTGTGGGGATGCTCGCAACGAGTCTGCGCGGTCTTCTCGTCAGTTCATGTCTTCCCGGGCCGTCTGCGTAGTCTTGCGCATGCGCGTTGTCCATTTCTTCTTTGGAGTCGTCGTGGAAGGTTCTCCCCATTGCGGCTCGCTCGTTCTGCTCCTCCTCGGACGAATCGGTCTCTGGTTCGATTTTGGGAGTCCTGACGACGGCGGCTGTTCTTCCTCTTCTTTTGAGGGCGTTGGTGCTTGCTTCGGTCTGTGGCGTAGGGCGGTATCGGCAAGGCTCTCTGGGTTCGGGCGTCAGCGCTCTCGTAGTCAGGATGGGAGCGGGCAGATCTTGCGGCATTGGCTTGCTCGCTCGCTTCTTCGTTAGCTTTTTAGTAATTTTTAGTTTTGGCCCAAATGCGGCAAAAAGCGTTTTCATTGCTGATTTTATTTGGTAGTTTGTTGAATCACCTTCACTTTCTGATTCTGATTCTTCTGAGGTGTTTGAATCTTCTTTTTCATTTTCGTTGTCTGGTAATGTTTTTCGCGCCAGAAATTTTGAATTGAGCTTTTTGATTGGCTCTGCTTCGCTCATCTTGGAGGCCTGTTGAAACCAAGATGGCTGCCATTCAAAATTTCGCGCGGGATCACCGTTTTTCTTCTTCGCAATGATTTTCTCTGCAGTCATATCACTCACTATTTTTGGGTCTTTAGACTTTTCATTAGTGATGTTTTTCTCTCTCGCTGCTCCGCTGTTCTTCAGCATATCTTGGAGGTTCGCGATGAGGCTTTCATCATTCTTCTGGCTCTTTAATAATTTTAATATCTCTGACCTGAGTTCGTTATTCTCTATCTCGATTTCCTCCTGGTCATCATTTTCATCTATTATTTCTTCGTCTTCAGTGGTGTATTCTTCGGATTCTCTCGAAATTGCGTTTGTGGATTCGTTGATTATTTCTTGTTCTGTTTCCATTTCATTGCTGTAGGCCCTGGTGTTGGGCCTATCTTTCTTAGACATTTTTAAGTTTTTATTGAGTCAATTAACCATCCTCTGCTACCAGCTTGTTGCAATATTTTTAGGATCAGACTCAATAAGATTAGTAAGAGTTAAAGGTTTAAATATATTTCCTTTTATTTACAATAGGCATTCTATATTCACTGAATATTCACAGATAGAAGCAAGGAAAAGGGTGCATGTAGCTCCTTATATATACAATGGGTGGAGCTATATGTGGGAGTGGTGAATTATGAATACATTAACAAGTGAAGAATAAGTTAACCCCTGATACCCCGTTCATATACTATTTACACATTAGAGAATAAGGCATTTACATCTGACATGCCCTATAGGAGTTTCTAAAATATCATTATTTGGCCAAATTTTAACCAATCTTCACCAAACCTTACACTCTCTTAGAGGTGAAACAGGATTTTGTGCCTCCTCATTCTTAGGTTCTTAAATTTGCCTCCCTTTATTTTATGAGTTAAAGGTAAAGGTTCCTCTCGCACATATGTGCTAGTCGTTACCAATAGGTGGTGGTTCTCATCTCTGTTTCAAAGCCGAAGAGCCAACGCTGTCCAAAGACATCTCTGTGGTCATGTGGCTGGCATGACTAAACACCAAAGGCGCACGGAACGCTGTTACCTTCCCTATTTTTCTACTTGCATTTTTTACGTGCTTTCAAACTGCTAGGTTGGCAGAAGCCAATGGGAGCTTACCCTGTTATGCGGCACTAGGGATTCGAACCCCTGAACTGCCGACCTGTCGATCGACAAGCTCAGCGTCTTAGCCACTGAGCCACCGCATACCTTTTATTTTATGAGTAGGGCAATGTAATAGAATGTTCAAAGACTTTAAAAGTAAGCATAACTTTATTTCATATAGTTCAGATTTAAAAATACTGAATTACAGAGGCAGCATCGTAAAACAGAATCACAGCTATTTCTTTCTGCAGCTTTCAAAATGTTTCAAAACTAGTAAGGATAGTTGGCAGATGCTCCCCCCCTGCCTCAAGCACAGAAGCTTCTGCAGATATAATTCAAGCTTACAGCCGAGTATATTTACTGACCTCATTTTTCATTACAAAGAAAACTGCCAGACACCAAGTTGAAATGAAATTCTTTTCCAATGTTCTTCCACCTCTACATTATGAGCACAGAGAAAAATAGCTTTTTGCAAGACTTAGAACAAATGTTTCAAAAGCAATTCTCTCTGCCAGAAATAGTGAATCTAGCGTTCATGTTTGCCAGGCTTCTTGGAATTACTCTTGCCTTATTACTGTAACTTACAAGGAATATTGGTAAAATGCTAGACTATCACATTTTTCTATCAGCCATTGAACAATTATCTTTTGGTAGCAATGAATATTTCAGTGGAGATTTCTCTAAAATACTGTAAAGAAGGTGATAGGAAATTTTCTTATCCAGCATACTGTTCTTGCCGAATTCTGAGGTTCTTGTTTGCTGACTTTTGATTTCCTGACTACTGATTAGATATTTTCTCCAAACACGATATTGCAAATATTGAGGCAATGCCCCTTAAACATTTTTGTCTTCCCGGCCCTCAAAAATAGGAAATGCAAATCCTAAGATCCTTGGGGCACAGGATCAGAAACATCTACAGCAGTGGTGGGTTTCTACAGGAGATTTTTTTAAAAAGTCAACATTTAAAGTCAGCAACTCTGTGCCCAGAACCCTTCCCTTTTTATATGTGTCAGTTATGTCATACGTGTAAACAGAACATACTGTTGATTTTGTGGCTACTCTCCGGCCTTTTTCAATTCTCTTGCAGATGACCCTGGAACTGATTTTAGTTTTTGTTTGTAAATCTTAGCATTTTATGCCCTGAACTTGGAGAAGGAACAAAATGGGAAACTCAGGGAATATGACTTGCTCATATTGCTTTTATTTTCTAACATGGCAGTCCAGCTCTCCCCCCCAGCAATAAACCAGAAAGGGTTGCTTAAAGCACTCAAATGAAGAGAAACCTGAGTTTTGAAAAAGCCAAAAAAAAAAAAAATTTCACCTATGATACATTTTTTATTCTTTAGCAGCATGAACGTTTTTCTTTTAAACAACAATCCGAGAATAACCATTTTTTGTACTTATTTATTTAATGGCATCATTCTTAGGTAGAAATGGGGGGCGGGGGGGCGGGGGGGGCGGGCGGGCCCACCTGCAATTTCCACTACCGGTTTGCTTGAACCAGTCTGAACTGGCTGAATACCACTTCTGAACTGCATATGCTATACTAGGGTATCTAAACTTTAGCTTTATTTGTTTTGTCACCAAATATGCTGGATTTCATTTCATTTTTTCAAAAAGACAGAGAACATGAATCATCTTGAAAAATACAGATTGGCTGCTTCCCTGAGATGATGATCCCCAAGCTAACAATGATTCCCATCTCACAAGTTTTGGGCATGTGATATAACCAGACTGGATAAGATTGAAGGATGTGGAAGAAGAGGAAACAATAGATGGAATTAAGGATATCACTAGAATGTCTTTTGAGAAGGTACAGATATGTCCAGAGAGAGGCTAAGATAGTGGATATTTGTTCATACATTCATCAAGAGACAAGCACAAATGACAGAACCTAAATAAATAACATGTTAAGTTATTCTATAAGCTCCATAGCAAACTCTCATGTTCAGCAGTATTCAGCCAAAGGGGAAAGGTTTTCAGCCTATATTTTATTCATCACATCTAAGCTGCAAAAGCAAAAACTCTCTTTGCAGATGCATGATTATAAATTAAGGCATTTTTTTTTTTTAAAAAAAGTGAGAGTAATACTTGCCCCAATAGTCCTAAAAGTAAAATGAATTTAATTTGCTCCAATTCCTCATTTTACTGTCAACACTTTCTCTTTAAACAGAAAATGCAATAGGATTTTTTTTTTAACAACTACAAAAATACAGATGAGAAAAAGAACCTTTCACAAGCTGTGATTTCTCCTAGGTTTCAAAAGAGTTTAAATTAATTACTTGTTCTGTTAATGCTCTGACTAATCCTGCTAAAATGGATTATTTAGTGCTGGCAGATAATGTAATATTCATTTTGTATCATACTACTTTTTTCAAAAAACCAAACAGGAAGTCTCTCTAACTCTCTATTCCCCAGCAAGGGATACAGAAAAACATGTTCAACCATCCTTTGGGCACATCAACAGATCTCAGAGATACCAGAGTGGTATGATCACATTCCTAAAACTCAAGTTTGTTGGAAAAACATTTTGGAATTCTTTAAGCAAAAAGCAAAATTTACCAGCAAGGTATGCTTTACATTAATATCCGTTACCAATTGAAAATATTTCAAGCTTCTGATTCATTTATTCCTTTCTTTTCCCCTGTTGCTTGCCAGTTGAATGGCTGGAAGCATAAGGGGAAGATGTTGAGCTTGTCTATTTTTAAATAATTGGATAGACTGCAAAGCAATGTTGATTCAAACAAAAAAGAATTTTGTTTTAGCTGTGTTGCTCAGTGGTGAAATCCAAATTTTTTTACTACTGGTTCTGTGGGCGTGGCTTGGTGGATGTGGCAGGGGAAGGATACTGCAAAATCCCCATCCCCTCCCCACTCCTGGGGGAAGGATATTGCAAAATCTCAATTCCCACCCCACTCTGGGGCCAGCCAGAGGTGGTATTTGCTGGTTCTCTGAACAACTCAAAATTTCCGCTACCAGTTCTACGAACTGCTCAAAATTTCCGCTACCGGTTCTCCAGAACCTGTCAGAACCTGCTGGATTTCACCCCTGGTGTTGCTGCATTAATAAAATGGAGTCTGTGTATGGGGTAAATCTTGTGGCCTCTGTGGGCCCTCTCAAGGCCTGTGACAAGTTGCTTTAAAAATTGATTTTAAGTCAGAAATGCAAAATTTGCGGAGTTAAAGTATCAATATTATTCTGGATGTCCCTGCCACTGTTATTATCAATTACAACTGTAAATAGAATTTGACTGGATTTACATATCATGGTACACTGCTCTTTATTTAGCTACGATATGGTTGCCAATTCAAATTTGGTGTGTATATGTATATATATGCATTTATTTGTGACTTAAAATACTGCACTGTATCTCCTTGAGCGTCAAATAACACCCACAAAACTGAAACCTTCACTGAGTTGACCAGAAACACTGGTACTCCTAAAAATATAATGACATGTGGTCTGAAATGTAATTTGGAAGAATAGTATCTACCCTTTTTCCTAAATGATTAGCATTTGGTTGCTAGTAGCAACAGCAAAGAAGACACAGTCTTCTTGCTACAGAAAAAGCCTCATGTCAGCTTTATGGCAACATATTACAGTATTAGGCAGAGAACAATTTCTGTCCCAATTTTTTCCCCCGTAACATATAATATGATTATCACTATTTTTGCCCATTTATGTATTTGCTTTTTAGGTATTCATTCAATTTAGTAATAATATCACGGCAGCATTTTGCTCAGTGGTCTTTCTTTACTTGGACCAGATATGATATGATAATATAAACAGTGGTGGGTTGCCACCGTTTCGCCCCGGATCAGGTGAACAGGTAGTGGCGGTGGCGGGAGGCTCCGCCCACCCTCCCGGACATCTCTGCGCAGACGAAATTGAAACCCACTACTGAATATAAACATAAGTAGACATGTACTCAGGGGTGGGTTCTATTTACCTTTACTACTGGTTTGCAATGGGGCTGCTTCGCTCATGCGCATGCTCTCTTTTCTGCGCATGCGCAGAAGCTTCCTGATGACATCAGGGTCAGTGGGTGGAGCGTCCCGCCGGTTTTACTACCGCTTCTATAGAACCAGTCTGAACCAGGGGCAATCCACCACTGATGTACATGTGCATGATTGTTAAATGCCATATGATAAAAACCATATTTTAATATATGTGACTATCTGCCAAATGTTGTATAAGTGAACTTTACTTTGAACATTAAATGATGAATTTTAAAATGCATATTAGAATATTAGGATAATAATATTCTATTATTACTAAAATAATAATACTCATCAGCCGTCCTGAGTCTTCGGAGAGAGGCAGCATACAAATTGAATTAATAAATAATAAAAAAATAAAAAAATAAAATGAGCTAAAATTATGTTAATATTGTTGACTGCATTCAGAGGCTAAATATAGTTAAAGACAGTTTTTTTAAATTAAACTTTTAAAAGGGAATATCATGACAATGAGCCAGTTTGGCATAGTAGTTAAGGCACCAACTAAAAACTGAGAGTCCCTGAGTTCTAATCCTGCCATAGGCACAAAGCCATCAAGGTGACCTTGGCCAGTCACTTTCTCTTAGCGCCAGGAAGGAGGCAATGGCAAGCCACTTCTGAAATCTTGCCCAGAGACCTGTCCAGGCAGTTGCAAGGCATCAACATTGACTTAAAAACTCTGAAGAAGAAAAAAAAAGATGACCCCAAAACCACGGATGATCTCACCCAGCGGCTTCACATAAATGTTGAACAGAAGGGGCGAGAGAACCGACCCTTGCGGCACTCCCCATGCGAGGCGCCTTGAGGTCGACCTCTGCCCCCCTGTCAACACAAACTGCGAACGGTCAGAGAGGAAGGAGGAGAACCACTGCAGGATGGTGCCCCCTATTCCTAACCCCCTCAACCGTTGCAGCATGATACCATGGTCGATGGTATCAAAAGCTGCTGAGAGATCTAATAGGACCAGGACAGAGGAGGAACCCCTGTCCCGAGCCCTCCAGAGATCATCCACCAATGCGACCAATGCTGTTTCTGTGCTGTACCCCTGCCTGAAGCCCGACTGGTACGGGTCCAGATAGATAGCTTCATCCAGGTGCCGGGGAAGCTGTCGTGCCACTACACTCTCAACATCCTTCGCCACAAAACGAAGGTTGGAGACCGGACGGTAGTTAGCTAATTCAGCCGGGTCCAGGGAAGGCTTCTTGAGGAGGGGCCTCACCACTGCCTCTTTCAAGGATTTCACCACTGACTAAAACCATCAAAATCAAAACCTTTACAGCTGCCAAAACAAGTGAGTCTCTCCCCTTGCTTTGATCAGGTCTTTTCCTTAGAATCAGATGCTCTTTGAGATTTCCAAAGATCTTTCAGCTGTAGTGTTCACAAAATGTGCTCCCCAAGTTTCATGACTCAGTGCTGAGAGTGAAAAAGTTTCCGGCAGTCTGGCTGAAAGACAATGGAAAAACTGTATTTGATACATCAGAAAGGAACATGGCATGTTAGATGTGTACTGTTGATATTAATATCCAGTGTCATTAATCATGGCCTTTAGGGTGCATGAAATTAGAATAGAATGATTGTTGCTTTTTGGCATGCCACAAATGAAATTAATTCTGCAGGTTCTCTTGTCCTCCCCACTTTGCTTAAGTCACCTGCAGAGCTGTGTGCATATAAGCTTGTGTGAGGCCTTGGGATTTCAAGGAGGGGGGTGGGGGAGAGAAGTATTTATTACTCTACATAACTGAACTCTGTTCTAGTAACCTGTTGAGAAATGCCTTTGGATACTTCTGACTGAAAGATAGAAAAATGCCCAGCTGGGAGCCATTTAAAAAGAAAACCTATATTGGAGTACAGAAAGGGGAATTGAATTTTGCAGAAACTGCAAACATCTTTTCAAATCTTTGGAATTGCTTTACTTCAAAAGAAGTAATAATAGCTTGTAGATTTGAGAGCAGTCCCAGGGAAGGCAAGAGAGGAACAGCTTTGTAAAAACATTACGTGCCGTTCATTCTATTTCCTCTTCATTTTCTTTCATTTTAAGGCAATGAACTTGTTGTCTAGAAGCCCAATTTTCTTAACAAGAGCACAACCATCTAGATAAATTCCCAATCAGATGATTTTAAAAAATGGGCAGATTTATTTAGGAGGAAGGGGGAAAGAGAAGGCAACGTTTTTGTAGACAAGGTAGAGGAAAAATTAGAACTGCCACGCCGAGGCAAAAAAAAAAAAATCAGTTATAGGCATAAATTGTTTTTCTTTATAAAGAAATAGAAAAGGGGGAAAAAATCCAATTGTAATTATAGAATTGTTAGTAATGCTGAGAAAGGAAAGGGAAGGTTATCAACCTTTGAATTTCATAGGAAAAGTCCCCAAAAATATACGTGAAAGGATTGGGGAATAAGAGCCCTTCATCCATTCATTTTCATGGAATTTTCAAAACAGAGCTCTATGTATTTTTCAAATTATGTACAGTATTTCAGTTCCTACCTATTAGATATTAAACCATTTAATCTATTAATAATCTATTAATTTTCAAATCAGCTAGGGACAGACAAACTGTACAAACAAACAGAAATAAAATAATTGGGACTGGGAAAACTTTAAAGTTTATAGCCCAAACCTAAGGACTTATACGTGTACCATTTTTATTGATGTTACAATTACATTTTCCAATTACTATAACTCAGAAATAACATGTTGTCACTATGCTGAACCAACAATATGATGGAAAATCACAAGGATATTGTGATTTTCCACCTCCCTCTTGCTCGAATAAGTCTTAATTCCCAAAACTATTGTCCTATCCCCTTAGAATCTCTTTCTTAATGTTGGGAAGGTGTGTGCTCTGCTTTAAGTTATTTGTAAAAATAATAAAGATGGGAAATAAATAAAATAATTAGTACAGGGAGGTCTGAATAACTTACCATTTACAAGCATATTACCATTGATAATTCCATTTTTCTTGTTGCTAGGTAAAATGATTAAAATGGTAATAATTTAACTATATGAATACAAATACAGAATACAGACTAAAAGAGTTGGAAGAGATCTTAGAAGTCTTCTAATCCAATCCCCTGCTTGAGCAACAGACCGTATACTCATTCCAGACAATGACTGTCCAATCTCTTCTTAAAAACCTCCAGTGAAGGAGGACCCACAACTTCTTGAGAAAAGCAATTTCACTGGTTAATTGTTCTCACTATTAGGAAATTTCTCCTGAATTCTATTTTGGAGCTCTCTTTGTTAAGCTTCCATCCGTTACTTCTTGTCCTGCCCTCAGGTGCTTTGGAGAAGTGGTTGACCTCCTCTTCTCTGTGAAAAGTTAAGTTATTAGTGGACTGCTATCATATTAACCCTTCGTTAGACAAGATAGATATACCTAGTTCCTGCAACTTTCAGCATACATTTTAGCCTTCAGTCCTCTAATCATCTTTACTGATTTTCTCTGTACTCTTTCTAGAATCTCAAAATCTTTTTGTATCATGGTGACCAGAATTGGATGCAGTATTCCGAGTGAAGTCATATCAGTGTAGTATAAAGTGGTACTAATACTTCATGTTATCATGATACTATCCCTCTGTTGATGCAACCTAGGACTATACTGGCTTTTTTGGCAGATGCAGAAAACTGCTGGCTCATGTTATACTGGATCATTTAATATATTTTTGCACTTTTCTTATTTTTTTTTTCTTTCCTTCTTTTTGCAAATAAAAAAACAACATTATTTTATTAAGAAAATTCCTCATTCTGAATGTATGCTTTCTTAGAGATACATTTAAAAATGTGTTTTATAAAAATAAAGTTTTATAAATATATCTAATGCATTTTAAAGAATGCTTTAAATGTTATTTCAATAACAGCCAATGCCAAATGTATATTGTTCAGGTTTTTTTTTATTACAGTTAGATATTCTTTCCACTCAAATGTTAACCTCTTTGCAAAAGTATAAATGACATTGACATCTCTAATATGTTTGCTTGAGCTACTCAACTTTTGTTGTCAGTGGAAGATACTGAAGTCTGCCCTCCCGTTTGCAATAGAAATCCTGTTCAGTATGGCAATGTATATTAATTGCTTATGTCCCTTTGGAGGCGAGTGTGGGGTGAGCTCTCAAAACAGAAAGTAAAAAAGGTATTTCTGACAAGATGTGTAATGTAGTTTATTTTTTGCATTTATATGTAGGACTGTGTAAAACGTTAGAGGTTTGCTTCATTTAAGTGATGCTTCAGTAGACTACCCCATTAAAGCAAATGTATCTATTTAAGTACGAGGTTGCTTTGAAACAATAAATCACATTATGGGCTTTACAGTCTTGCAAAATAATTTTGCAGATTTTTTTTTAAAATTTGATTTATATGCCGTCCTTCTCCGGAGACTCAGGGCGGCTTACAATGCGCTAAGCAATAGCCTTCATCCTTTTGTATATTTATACAAAGTCAGCTTATTGCCCCCACAACTGGGTCCTCAATTTACCTACCTTAGAAAGGATGGAAGGCTGAGTCAACCTTGAGCCTGGCGAGATTCGAACCTGCAGTAATTGCAGGCAGCTGGTCTTAATAACAGGGTGCTTTAGACCACTGTACTACCAAGGCTCTATTTGATGGCTTTTCTATTGCATTAAGTATTATAAATAAATGTTGCAACTTGTTGTATATGGAAAATGTGAGGGAAGGACTGATTAGTATGATGGGCTCTTTCATAGTTACATAAGTAATTATCTATATCAGTGTTTCTCAACCAGGGCAACTTTAAAACATGTTTCCCAGAATTCCTCTGCCAGCATGGCCTATAGAGGTAGTCCTTGACTTATGACCATTATTGAGCCCAAAATTGGACCAAAACCAGTCATAAGTCACTTTTTTTTAGTACTGTTGTAACTTTGAATGGTCACTACATGAATGGTTGTAAGTCAAGGATTACTTGTACATTCATTCAACACTGATGTTGAATGAATTCAACCCAAATGTTGAATTCTTGGGTTTTGCCTTGGATTTCTTTCACTTCCTTAGTTTTCAATGTCTTTAATATGGCTTGCCATGAGCCTTCTCTTTCCTTTTCCTTGTGCTTGTAGAATGTTGTTCACATGTCCTACTCCTGCCAACAAACTGAGAGCAAAATCAGCGATCAATGTCCAGTGTGCTCACTTTAATTTAACCTTGTTTTAACATTTACATTTTTGAGGCAGATAAAACTTAAGAATAAATGCAAGATGCCAGATTATATATAGGCTGCTAGAAAGCATTGCATGAACTGTTTATAAATGGTAAAAGAAAGGAGAAGGATGTGCAAGTCATGAACAATGATCCCTTCATCATCGTCTTCTTTTAACGACCCCACAATCCCTTGTGGGGTGGAGTCTGGGCAACTGAATAGAGCTAGCAGAGTATTTACTGGCTGGATGCCCTTCCTATTGCCAAACAATGATTCCTTCATCAAGAATCTATCCTTGATTTTTAGTTAAAAGGGCCCCATAACAAATCAATATCCTTTCATTTTTAATAAGATACCTTCATAAGGGATTTACAAAATAATCAAACCTAAACAGTTTATATATCAAAAATAAAAAAAATAACCCTACAGATATAGTCATTCTCAACTGGAAAAACAGAAGCTTAGTAAATGTCGGTCTGTCTAGTTCAAGAAGTCAAAGAAGTAAACACTTCAAAACATAATGGAAACTATAGCGAAAAAGCCATGTATTCATGGGGGAAGTCACCTATTTTGCTTAAGAGGTCAGGCTCATTTGACATGCATAAAACTTTGACTGAGTCTATTTGACTGAGCATTAATTAGGATGCCTAACAAAAACTTGAACTTTAGGGCCCTTTGATATCTAAAATACACATACAACTGGGGGTAACATTAATCTTGAGTATTACAATACAATACAATACAATACAATTCTTCATTGGCCAAGTGTGATTGGACACACAAGGAACTTGTCTTGGTGCATATGCTCTCAGTGTATACATAAAAAGAAAAGATACATTCATTAAGAATCATAAGGTACAACACTTAATGATAGTCATAGGGTACAAACAAGCAATCAAATTATACTAGGAAACAATCAATATAAATCGTAAGGATACAGCAACAAGTTACAGTCATACAGTCATAAGTAGGAGGAGATGGGTGATAGGGTTGGACTATTATACCCTAGAATAATTGTGATTGGTGAGTGTATAAAAGTTGTGATTCTGACCCAACTAGTCTCTGATATTGATATTCAAATGAAGTCCTATGTTATAGGCAGATGACAAAATAATGGATAAAACATTTATCTTGTCAAACATTGTTTTATTTCTGTTCAGTGCCTTTAAGTTCCCTTTGCTACAAGTTCCTTTTTTATGAGTTTTTTTTCTTCACTGTCTCGGCAACATTTCTCTTTTCACAAGAAGAGATGTAACAATGCATTAAGCCAAAAATCTATCTTTAAAGAGTATTTCTTTCACCAGGCTTTTGATTAATTATTAATATTTGCATTACTTTTAATTTCTATACTTTTTAATTTTCTATTTTAAGTTAACATAGCTTCCTTGATTAAATAAAAAAGGTGAGATATCAATCTAATTAGTTCATTAATAAGAGTAAGCATCTGCCGTCTTACTTGTTTTGTTAAGTGCTGCATTTTACCGAAGATTTATAGATCCAAACCTAAAGTATCTATGATTTTGAGTTTATAACAAACTAACTCTAACCATGACACACCATGGTAACAAAGTCTGCACTGTGGTCATTAACCAAGTTTCTTCCAACTTAATTTGTCATTTGAATGCAGTCAATTCTTTTGCAATTATAACTGAATGTAAGATATTGATTTTTAAACATAAATGAATGTAGGACAAGATAAAGCATTCAGCTGAATGATGCAGCCCCCACAGAAAATTCATTTAAAGGGGAATTGTGTAAAACCATGACTGGCAGGAAACAATCTTGCCTAGCATGATGTTAATGAGTTAATTAAGCAAAACCAGATAATTTTTTTGTAGAATACCACTATTTCATATTGATCTGAGAAGTGCTGCATTCTATTCCAAAACCATATAGTGACCATTTGTTTGTAATGCCTTAGTTTTAGAATGTAATTTCCTAGTTTCAGAAAAAATATAAGAATAATCAAAGAGCCCTGTGGAAAAAACTGAAAGTCTGCATATCCAGCAACCAGCATTAGATCCCGGTTGCTATCAAAGGAAATCCGTGGACTTAAGGATGCAGATTAGATGCAAATTTCACCTGCCTTTAATTGTTCCTGTACAACTGATAAAATAACAACCAATGATACAGTGTTCGACTAAAAATGCCATCTTCATCAATTCTGTTGATCTGTTTTGAGTTTAAATATAGCTTGAAAAGAAAACTTTGTGTGGATAACTGGATATATTTACTCTGGATATGTAAGTTTCCAGTGATATCATGTCTTCAGATCATTCATATGGACCATTAGACTCAACCTTCCCTGTTGAAAAAAAGTTGCAGAGAAACAATATAAGAATATGCGTTCCTCCAGTCCCTATTGCATTGCCCAACAGAAACAATAGCTTTAAACTTCTCTTATGGTACATGCTCTAAACTAAATACACTAGAAGATAAATGCTAGTCTACTTGGAGGGCAGCTGGGGAGGGTATGTGCCTCTATCTAAAGGTTTGGGTGGATTGTGGCAGGTATAACAAACAATAGCGTGTTAGTAAAGTCCAGTCTTTATTTAACACTGCCCCAGATTTAATTGCTAGCATATTATATGTGAAGGAGCAAATATGGGAAAAAACTCTGATTGCCACTTTAGAAATCTCCTGGTTTAGAAGGACTGACTTCATAACGAATAATAGGATAATGTTGGATGTACAAAACAATGAATTGCATTGCATGGAGAAATGATTACTAAATATTCCATCACTTGTTTTCTGGTTCTTCTCTTATTTCATAATAGCAAGCCATTTCTAACTCTTTTTTTAGTTCAGTCTTTTGACTTAAAAACAGACCTGTCTTAAAGCAAAGGAGTGTGTTTGCGCCATTACTTCTGCTGATCACCTTTAATTTAAATGCACTTTAAAATATGTGCTTCCTACATAGAGCAGGAGGAGGAGAGAGATCTATTTTTGCTTGATCTGAATATGAAAGTAATTTGTTGCCATAGCAATTTATTTCCATCCTCAGTGTTGTGAATGTGATAGTTGCTTCTAGGACTAAAGCAAAAATGCAGCAATCTTTACATTACAAGTGAAGCCTCATGCTCTACTAACCTTTTCGTTTGACAACATTATTTACCAAATGCTGTATTTGTCTTTCAGATGACTTAAAGCTTTTTTGCTATGATTCTGGATTCAGACAGGCTCTCCAAAACTGGCAATTCTTATTTGCTCATCCTTTTACAAATTTCGGTGCTGCAATCCCATTATGGAGACTAGGGTAAATTCTTCATATTCTCCTTCAAATTGGAATTTCTGTAGAAGCCAAGTATCTTTCTGGGCAGGATATTTACTATCACATACACATGGATATTGGCAAACTACTAACATGGATTGTGATCAGAGGTGGGTTTCAGCACGTTCTGACCAGTTCTGGAGAACCGGTAGCGGAAATTTTGAGTAGTTCGGAGAACCGGTAGTAAAAATTCTGACTGGCCCCGCCCCCATCTATTCTCTGCCTCCCGAGTCCCAGCTGATTGGGAGGAAATGGGGATTTTGCAGTAACCTTCCCCTGGAATGGGGTGGGAATGAAGATTTTGCAGTAACCTTCCCCTGGAGTGGGATGGGAATGGAGATTTTACAGTATCCTTCCCCTGGAGTGGGGTGGGAATGGAGATTTTATAGTATCCTTTCCCTGCCACGCCCACTAAGCTTTGTCACACTCACCAAGCCACACCCATGGAACCGGTAGTAAAAAAATTTGAAATCCACCACTGATTGTGATACTGTAACAAATGAAGTATTTCTAGATTTTCAAAAATTGTTTGTTAAATTTCCTGTTGTTTTATAGTATCATGACCAATGGTAAAATAGATCAGGGGTCATCACCCTATAGCCACATGTCTCAGATGTGGCCCAGCAACTGAAATCATCCAGCTATCCTCTCAAAAAGAAATATCAGATCTACCTTGCCTGTACCAGTCTCTGCCTTGGTTACTGACTTATCTTCCCATCAAATTCTATTCATTTTCCCCTTTGTTCACGCCTCTCTTTTTCTTTTTCCTAAGAAAGAAATGGGTCTCTATGGTTCACCTCAAAGAGTTTTCCCAAGTGGCAATTAATTTGCCTGAGAGGGAAGCCTGCCATCCACTTACAGAGATGGCCTCTGGCCCCTATGCAGAAGAAGATTGCTAATCTCTGAAATAGAAAATGGTTGGTTTCATATGAATTACTGCAGATAAAATGAAATGAATGTATAATGGCAGGAAATAGACTGAAAGATGATGAGTCAAATTTGGCAGATTTGTCTGCTTGAGCGTTGGCCCTTTGCAAGTTCTAGCCAACCCTTTTAGTTGAAGGTGAATTCTTACTGGTGCTGTTTTCATTCATGCAATGGTATTGTTTGGGATGGACCAATGGGCACAAGTCCAGGACCCATATCTTAGAGGTCTTCTTAAGTCAGCTTTGAAGAAAAACTCGGTACAAAGCTTATTTTGTCTGCCATTTGCTCACTAATCAAATCAAGGAAGTGGATGGTTATTAATAATTTTGCATCAATGACTCTAGTACCATTCTAGTAAAAGTTAGTATGGGCAAGCTTAGAGATGCAGTGTCTAGGACTTGAGTAGCTATGGCAATGGATCTGAGTTATATATGAAGCAGAATACAAATCTATTAATATGATGTGTAGGCATCCAGAATTAATTATTTATTTTTTATTTAGGTACAGAGTGCTGACTTAACTCTTCTCCCTTTCTTTATCCTCTCGGATTGTGAAAAAACTCAGGAGTTGATTGGAATTGAGTGTCTAAGCTGGATAAAATAAATAAAATTATACCATGAGCCTAGATTTAGAACCCTACTTTAAGCTATAGATAGTTTTTGGTAAATTTTTGAAGATCCTGGGTTAGCATCACATTTTGACTGACAATTTTCAACATAGACTAACCACCTTTCAAACTTACTTGATTCTGACCAACTAAAGACTGATACTTATTTCCGGAATTATACAATTCATAATTTAGTCTGGCTTAACATGTTAGCTATCATGGCCTGTAAGCCATAATTTATAGCTTGGCACAATATATGAACAAACTATTTTTACTTATATAAGAAACCATGCTTAACCAATGGCCGAATGAAAAACCAGCCAATCTGTGTTTTAACCAGCTTGCTAAATATCCTGCTTTTTTATTACATTTGAATGAGACAAAAAAATACAATATTCTTAAGTCATTTTCCTCATGAAGATATAGTGCAGTAGACTGAATTTAAAACTTTAGCACGTTATCTCACTATAGCTGAATTCAAAGCAATAAGCCAAGTGTATCATTATGGCTACTGGAGTGTATTTTCTCCCTTCTCTATATTTTGTCTTGAAATGACAGCTTGGTAGTAACAACTGTCCTCCTGCTGAAGAGAAGAATCTTGATTAATGGTGATGATTGTCAGGAGGCAAGATGAACTGACCATGAATTGCAACTGCCTTTTTTAGATACCAAAATACAAAACTGACTCCTGAAATTATATCTTCAGGATGAAAAAAAGAGTAGGCCTATAGTCTGTCTTTGGAAAGGAAAACTAGCCTCCAGGTTGGACATGGAAGTCAATGAAGCTGAACTTATTCTAATAACAGAGGGAACCTGAAGACAAATAATTCACCATTTATTTCATAGAGAGAATGAAAGACCTGTTGTAAAAGCAGCAAAACAGGGGAAGAAACAAGAGCAATCAGCAAATACTGGTCAGTTCAGCAAGAAAAAAAAATTACCCAGTTTTTCTGGGGAGTGTGAATTTGGTAAGAGTTGAGAAGTATCCGTCCTGCTTCAAAACAATGTTATATTAAGCTCTATTTTCCACCAAATTTTAATGCATTTTTTCAAAGAGCAGTTGGAGACTGTCCACATTCTTAGCAGTGATTATTTTTATTTATTCACGTAGGTTGATTTTTTTAGACTTTTATTTTCCTTTACTTCAGGAATTCAAGTTAGCATACACAGCACTCCCTTCACCAATTCTTCCCCACAACAACTTCTTTATGAGATGGCTGGGCTAAGAGAGGATAAATCTAACCAGTTTCTATGGTTGAGAGTGAATTTGAACTGGCTTTCCCTTGTTCTCCCAAAATATCACTTTATACCCCTAACTAAGTTTTCATTTTATGGGTGGCTGTAACGTTTTCCTCACACCATAATTTCTCCCAGCCTTTCTTTCCTCCCAATCTCTGGTTAATCATTTAAAAGTAGCATTTGCTATTGCTGAAATTATTTTCAGGCTTGTTTGGATTCTGTGCTAACTAATCATTCCCCCTGAATGTTAATCTTAACTATTAATCTGATTATTCTCATGGTTTTCTTTCAAGGCTAGTCTTATGTCAGGCCAGGGCAGAAAGAATGAGTGGCATTAGAGAACTAGTGACAAGAGAGCAGAACATAAGTTAACATCACGGTCAGTTATAATATACTTTGTTTGAATTTAGCGTTATGATTTGTAAGTCATGGCTTACAGCTTAAAGAATGACACAGGTCATTCAACAAACTTTGGCTAGGCATTAGAACAGGTCAGGTGGAACAGCAAACAATATAAAAACACATAAATAGACCATCTTTCTTCAAGCAGACAATTGCAAAAAATCGATAGGACTCCACTATCTTTGTACAACTGGAATAAAAGTGCTTTCATATTTTTCTGTGAACATCTCTCATATTTTTCTTTTTCATGTCCCTGCATAAAGCCATTAGGTAGATTTATTTTATAGTTGTATTCCACAATAATGTTGAGCTCTAAAATGTCCTGGAGTGTTTATAGTTTACCAATCCAATAGCTAACTTGTCATTTAGAATAGCAACAGCAAACAAAAACAAAGCCAGAATACCACAACCTGGGTAAAAAAGGATTTCAATTTTCTGAACCCTGTTTGGTAAACTGATTCATAGATAAGACTGGCTCCATGTATCTGACCAACTGAGTTATATTCATCACCTTCTGAAATAGATTTCAGTCTTCATAAAGCAGGAATGGGGACTCTTTCAACCTGAGGGTCTAAAATTTGGCAATTCTCTTGACTTTTGTATTCCAGTGGCATAGGGGACAAAAACTAGTTAGGAGTATGGTGGAAATATAGCTTGCAAAGACAATAAAATATGTATGTATGATAATAGTGTTGATATAAAATAATTTTGCTCTATTTCACTTTATCTTAATTTTCTGAGCTTTAATTTATTTAGTTTACTATCACTTCTTTTTTGCACTTGCAGAACTTTGTTTATCCACAAAGGAATTCTAAGATGGGTATGCCTGTCTGGGTTTGGTGGGTCCAATGCCTAAATCTACCAGGTCCACACTGCAAAGTTCGGGACAGCCACTATATGGCTGCAAAATATTTATGTAGTCCTTTGCTACCATTTAGTGGTTGTATAGATTTTTGCAGCTTAGTCTCGTATATCTTACTTACCAGGATCAAAGTGAACCCATATGATGATTCTTATATTTCAAAGCTCCACCTCAGATTGCTTCCAGTGTGTCAGCTAAAGGAAAACAATATGCTTAGACTGTTGCTCAGGAATATGGAGTCATGGTACAGTGTTGGAAATCCTAGACCTTCAAATGGCTATTTATAAGGAAGTATCTGTACTTGGAGTAATTACTTTATCCTCCAAACTCTAATGGTCTTGACAAACTCCAGGGATTGACAAAGTTCTCCAAAGTAATCATTATATTTCCCACACTATTAGGGCCATTCTAGGGAGAAAACTACTTACACGGTTACTGATAGCACTGCTAACAACCAGAAAACACTTTGAAAGTTCTTTGAAGAACAATTGTTTGTCCAGGGAGAAAACTACTTACATGATTACTGTTAGTGCTGCAGCAACCAGAAAATACTTCGAAAGTTCTTTAAAGAACAATTGTTTTCCCAGCAGCTATAAATTAACCAGTGGTAAGGAAAAGGGCAGTGTGCTTAAGAAATAAAGGAAAGGTCCTACAGGCTGTTCAGGATTTTTAAAAAGTTTTTGTTTTGGATGGGGGAGAGGTGAGGGAGTGCAGCATCCCCCCGCGGCCCATTTTGGGCCTAGCAAGCCTCCATGCAGCCTCCTGGGACCAAAAACGGGCCCAGTGTGTGTGTCTGTGGCCCGTTTTTGGTCCCAGAAGGCAGCAGGGAGACCTACTAGGCCCAAAATGGGGCGCAGAGGATCGCACATGCATGCATGAGGGGGCGGGGTGGAGGGGTGGGGGGTGGGGGGGTGGAGGGGCGGGGGGCGTGCATTGCATTATGGGTGCAGGCACTTGCGCACATACATACACACTTTCAGCATGTGACGACAAAAAGGTTAGCCATCACTGTTCTAGGGCAATGTTTTTTCAACCTTAACAACTTTAAGCCATGTGGGTTTCAACTCCCAGAAAGACAGAAAGACATTTAGATTCTCTGGAAGTCAAAATCCACATGTCTGACACAATATTATTCTAGGGTGACCTTAGCATCATATTTGTCATATAAGGCATGTAAGTACACAATAGGTCTTTCAAGTTGTAACAGCCTGCCTCTGGAATGTCCTTACATATTTCTTGCCTTGTAGCTACATCAGGTGAAAATGTCTTTATTCTATGAAGCATTTTACAAACTTAACATTTGGTTTGATTTAATGTGATTTTTTGCTATGTTTGCTATGACTTCTTAATTCTTTTTGCAGTTCTGTTTTTATTTTGTCTTTGGTTGTCTTTGTTGCTTTTAATGTTACATTATTTTGCATCTTACCTTATTAATTCATCTGTACATCACCTTGAGAACTCCAGTTGTTAGAGTACAAGAAGCTGGAATATAATTATTTTGCTATTAGAGGAGTTTCCTCCCATTGAAAAATAAATAAATAAAGGATTGCTGCATTTTAAAAAAGCTCATGGATGGGATGAAGCTTTTTGGAAAGTAATTTGTACACAAATTATAACGATGAAGACATTTGGGCAAGTACAGATTTTGTGATAAGGATGAAAGATATAAGCATCTCTCTTCCATGCCAGAATAATTAAAGGCATAGAACCCCTGCATTCCTTTGCTTCTAAAATTTTTTCATAATGAATTTTACAAAACAGCCGCCTCTCATATACAGTGGGGCAAAAAAGTATTTAGTCAGCCACCAATTGTGCAAGTTCTCCCACTTAAAAAGATGAGAGAGGCCTGTAATTGTCATCATAGGTAGACCTTAACTATGAGAGACAAAATGAGAAAACAAATCCAGACAATCACATTGTTTGATTTGGAAAGAATTTATTTGCAAATTATGGTGGAAAATAAGTATTTGGTCAATATCAAAAGTTCACCTCAATACTTTGTTATATATCCTTTGTTGGCAATGACAGAGGTCAAATGTTTTCTGTAAGTCTTCACAAGGTTGGCACACACTGTTGTTGGTATGTTGGCCCATTCCTCCATGCAGATCTCCTCTAGAGCAGTGATGTTTTGGGGCTGTCACCGGGCAACACGGACTTTCAACTCCCTCCAAAGGTTTTATAGGTTGAGATCTGGAGACTGGCTAGGCCACTCCAGGACCTTAAAATGCTTCTTACAAAGCCACTCCTTCGTTGCCCGGGCGGTGTGTTTGGGATCATTGTCATGCTGAAAGACCCAGCCACGTTTCATCTTCAATGCCCTTGCTGATGGAAGGAGGTTTGCACCAGTGGTGGGTTCCTCCATGTTCGGTCTGGTTTGGCCGAGCCGGTAGTGGTGACGATATGACGTCACCGAACCGGTTCTCCCCCCCGCCCTCCCACCCCCCACGTTATTCTTACCTTTTATTTGGTCGCACCCCCAATCTATTGCTGCCTCCTGAGTCCCAGCTGATGACTAGAGGGAAAAAAACTGTTTAAACTCTTGCTGCGGGGCTTCAAAGGGCCGTCCTATAGCTAATCAGTGTTAAAAGCAAACAAATGAGTCGGGTCGTAAGTGTGAGGACTGGTCGTAAGTGTGAGGACCTTCCAGAAATGACTCTGACCAGTTAGCCACGCCCACCTAGTCACATGACCTCCAAGCCACACCCACAAAATAAGCCACGCCTACAGAACCGGTAGTAAAAAAAATTAGAACCCACCCCTGGTTTGCACTCAAAATCTCACGATACATGGCCCCATTCATTCTTTCCTGTACACGGATCAGTCGTCTTGGTCCCTTTGCAGAGAAACAGCCCCAAAGCATGATGTTGCCACCCCCATGCTTCATAGTAGGTATGGTGTTCTTTGGATGCAACTCAGCATTCTCTCTCCTCCAAACACGACGAGTTGTGTTTCTACCAAACAGTTCTACTTTGGTTTCATCTGACCATATGACATTCTCCCAATCCTCTTCTGGATCATCCAAATGCTCTCTAGCAAACTTCAGACGGGCCTGGACATGTACTGGCTTAAGCAGGGGGACACGTCTGGCACTACAGGATCTGAGTCCCTGGCAGCGTAGTGTGTTACTGATGGTAGCCTTTGTTACGTTGGTCCCAGCTCTCTGCAGGTCCCCCCGTGTGGTTCTGGGATTTTTGCTCACCGTTCTTGTGATCATTTTGACCCCACGGGGTGAGATCTTGGGTGGAGCCCCAGATCGAGGGAGATTATCAGTGGTCTTGTATGTCTTCCATTTTCTAATTATTGCTCCCACAGTTGATTTCTTCACACCAAGCTGCTTGCCTATTGCAGATTCAGTTTTCCCAGCCTGGTGCAGGTCTACAATTTTGTTTCTGGTGTGCTTCGACAGCTCTTTGGTCTTCACCATGGTGGAGTTTGGAGTGTGACTGTTTGAGGTTGTGGACAGGTGTCTTTTATATTGATAACAAGTTCAAACAGGTGCCATTAATACAGGTAATGAGTGGAGGACAGAGGAGCCTTTTAAAGAAGAAGTTACAGGTCTGTGAGAGCCAGAAATCTTGCTTGTTTGTAGGTGACCAAATACTTATTTTCCACCATAATTTGCAAATAAATTATTTCCAAATCAGACAATGTGATTGTCTGGATTTGTTTTCTCATTTTGTCTCTCATAGTTGAGGTCTACCTATGATGACAATTACAGGCCTCTCTCATCTTTTTAAGTGGGAGAACTTGCACAATTGGTGGCTGACTAAATACTTTTTTGCCCCACTGTAAATAACGGTACTAGTTTTTACTATTTCAAGCCAATAAGATTCATTTACAACATATTCGTTTCAACATACTTTTGAGTAAATCAAAACTCTTTATCCAAAAATTATTATTTATTCTCTAGTACACCTGTAGATCATATAATAATCTTTTAAGACTTGAGCACTGGATTTTCTTTTTCTGAGAAAAATTGAAAAAAGCTTCTTTTAAAAATAGATTTAAGCTTGGTCACTGCTGAACTAAACAGGAAAGGAAAAAGTAGAAAAATAAAAATCTTCAGACCGAATAAACTCAAACTTGTTGGTCCAGGTAAGGCTGAATAGACAGAGCCATAAATCTATTGACATCTAACTTTTGAACAATTTTGAGAACCAACTAAATTTAATTTAATGGATATATTAAGTTTTAATGCATATTGAATGTAACATATGTTAATCATTTAATGCAATGATTAATATATATTATAGTCAAAATATGTAAGGCAATACGTATTGCGCTTCAAGGTTTTGGTTACCACCTTTAGAGCGCTCCATGGCCTAGGACCGGGGTATCTACGAGACCGCCTTCTGCCACCAGTAGCCTCTCACCGACCAGTACGCTCCCATAGAGAGGGGCTTCTTAGGGTGCCGTCGGTCAAACAGTGTCAACTGGTGGCCCCCAGGGGGAGAGCCTTCTCTGTGGGGGCACCCGCCATCTGGAACGAGCTCCCCCCGGAGATAAGGAGGATCCCAGATCTGCACGCTTTCCGCCGTGCCCTCAAAACATTCCTATTTCAGCAGGCCGGCCTGGCCTAACCTCTCTTTTAAACTGTTTTTAAATTTTTTAAATTTTAAATTTGTCTTATAAATTTGGGGTGTTTTAAATTTTGTTTCTGGGCCAAATTATTTAATTGTATTTTAATGGTTTTTTAACATTTGTATTATATGTATTTTATCTTTTGGCTGTTCACCACCCTGAGTCCTTCAGGAGTAGGGCAGTATACAAATTCAATAAAAAAAAAAATAGGTGGGCCCAAAAGGTATTTAAGGGAGTAGTAAGGATTTTTGAAAGAGTGACATATTGGCAGATCTTCCAGAAGCTTAATCTGAATGATCGGTCTCATTCGAGACAATGATGAATCCGCATACAGACAGGAGTTTGAACAACTAGCCTAGTGGTGCGACTGGAACAATCTGGAACTGAACACACTCAAAACTGTAGAAATGGTGGTAGACTTTAGGAGAAACCCTTCCATACTTCCACCTCTCACAATACTAGACAACACAGTATCAACAGTAGAGACCTTCAAATTTCTAGGTTCTACCATATCACAAGATCTAAAATGGACAGCTAATATCAAAAACGTCATCAAAAAAGCACAACAAAGAATGTTCTTTCTGCGCCAGCTCAGAAAGCTCAAACTGCCCAAGGAGCTGCTGATCAAGTTCTACAGAGGAGTTATTGAGTCTGTCATCTGCACCTCTATAATTTTCTGGTTTGGTTCTGCAACCCAACAAGACAGACACAGACTTCAGAGGATAATTAGAACTGCAGAAAAAACAATTGCTACCAACCTGCCTTCCATTGAGGACTTGTATACTGCACAAGTCAAAAAGAGGGCTGTGAAGATATTTACAGACCCTTCACATCCTGGACATAAACTGTTTCAACTCCTACTCGCTATAGAGCACTGCACACCAGAACAACTAGACACAAGAACAGTTTTTTCCCGAACGCCATCACTCTGCTAAACAAATAATTCCCTCAACACTGTCAAACTATTTACTAAGTCTGCACTACTATTAAACTTCTCATCTTCTCATTGTTCCCATCACCCATCTCCTTCCACTTATGACTGTATGACTGTAACCTTGTTGCTAGTATCCTTACAATTTATATTGATATTGTTTCCTGATTGCTTATTTGTAACCTATGACTATCATTGAGTGTTGTACCTTATGATTCTTGATGAATGTATCTTTTATTTTATGTACACTGAGAGCATATGCACCAAGACAAGTTCCTTGTGTGTCCAATCACACTTGGTCAATAAAAATTCTATTCTATTCTATTCTATTAATATATCCATTTTATCACTTAAGGCCCCCTTAACTTTCCCTGAACAAAAAAAATTGGGAATTTTGGGCCACATTTGATGAATGCATGATGTTTACAGCCATAATTCTTGTGCTGCTCAGATGCCGAACAGATAAAGCCCCTGGGCACAGAAAAATTTCCTAGTCTTTTAATAAAGCACCATGTCTGATAGAACCCATGACTATACATTGATTTTGAAGAAAGGTTACAAAATTAAAATTTTAGTTTGAACTACAATTAATGAGAATACAACAGTGCAAAATGATTGCCTTTACCTAGGAAACTGCTTGACAATTCCTGATACAACATTCTAATTCCAAACATAAACAGAACATTTATCAATCTGATCGTTTTTGATATTAAACACTTGTTACTTGTTTATTAATATAAAAGTTCCTGTCATGTGTTGTGCTTATCTTCCATTTATTATCTCTGATTTTTCTGAATCAATAAATGGACCATAACATTCTAAGCATAAAATAGAAGAGTTTTAAACTTCTCCTCCCCTTTAAAATAGACTTTTCTTCGCCGTAGTAGTTAATGTTAATTTTATTTGCACAGCAAAATGCATACAGGAGTCCAGAATTGCTTCTTTGTTTGAAGCAGTTCAATCAAATTATTTTTCATGGGAGGTTGACATTCTGTTTTGGATGCTAATCTCAAATATTTTTATTTCACTGATTCCCTCAAAGAACTTTTGGCTCAGCCAATAATCTCTTTTAACTTGGAGTTTTAGGTTTTCAAAGCTTATTAGAACAGACAAATCTTTGTTTATACAAGATTCTAAAAGAATCCTTATATTTCAGTTAAAACTCTGATTTTCAAAGAACTCAAACTAGAAAGAGTCTGCTTGAAAGAAATGTATCTACTGGCTTAACATCATGAGAATCTTTCTTCCTAATGTTTTCCTGCTAGTGTTGGATCTGCCTTTTCAGCTAAAAATGTCACTGAGGTTAATATATATGACATTTCTAGGCCAAGATGTCCAGTGACTTTGGCATAAAGAAGAATATTTTACAGACAAAGAGAGAAACTTCAGGGCAAGTTTTGGAACATGAAGCCTTATTTGCTTCTCTGCCTACTCCAGTCTCTTGAGATAGCTACAAAAAAGGCAATTGCATTGTTTTCCTAGAGGCAATCTTATGCCATTAAAGCTCCCCCCTTTGACAGTGAATAAGCGAACTAGGGTTCATCTGAAATATCAAAAGACTCAGGATTGAAGTTGAAATATGTGGTTTACATACACAAACAAAACTATGTATGAAAATATGATGTGAGCAGGAGTGGAGATGAAAAATACAAGATGATGCTTCAAATAGAATGAAGAGCACATTAAAGCAAGATTCAGTTGGCATTGCAACATTACTTATGGTTTATAGTCTTTTCCGACTGCATAAAGTCCCTTCTAATTTCCTGGGTTTAAGAAAATGTTTGATCAGATATATGATTGTCCAGCAGAGAATGTTTTGAAACATTGCATGTTTAAGTAGATTTTGCCTAAGATCTATAAATTCCCTACAAAATGTCATTCCCAGTGTGTCTGAATTATGAGATGCCATGTTGGGGTTACATGCTGGTATTTTTTTTTTTTTTTAATAATGAAGAGAGCCAGGAAGGTATAGTCCTTCTCCTGCCATTTTCAATCTCCCAGCATCAATAGGTGAGGCTCTAAAGTGCCAATTATGATGCATTCAGGTGAAAAATGGAAAGTGTAACAGCTGAAACAAAACAACTGGTGTTTTGTGAAGCTAATCAACATAGAAAAATGGAAGAAAAAATGGAGAAAGATCAGTGTCAACGTCAAACCGAACCTGGTAGAAGCCATTTTGTTGTTTCTCAGTTGCCACATACTATGGGGGGGCGGGGAGCCTGGAATGCACTGCCAGACACAACACAGAATTGTCATGGGAACCAAGGTCATCTCCACAGGTGTTGGATGAAGATGGAGAGGAGTGCCTAAGGAGTCTGCCAATTAACCTAATTGGACAATGTGACCCGTGACACTTGGGGAGGGGATCATTTACTATTTTAACTATGCTGAAACTGCAGGGAATATTTAGAGTTGGTTTTACATTTAATCGGGCCGATATGATGTACCCAATAAAGAAGTTCTTTGACAGATATCTCAGTCTCAGAGTTTTGATTTGCTTGGGTTCGTTAGTCGGAACCGTGATATTCAGAGCACATGATTCTGTCTCTTTTCACAATACTGAAAGTACTCTAGGACTGTACATTTGCTGGGGGAGGGGAGGGATCTTTTGCAGATGAATTATGGAAGTTTTTTTCTGAAAGAAAACAATTGTATTGTTATGGGTAATTTGGTGAAGTACAATTCATAAATTGAGATAATATCATATAAGCTAAGAGAACAATTAACATTAAAAAGTAGATCTGCACAATCCCAATTCCCAAAATCCCATCTCTTCAGAATTACTTTATGAATTTATTATGAAAAAAAATGAACTAGCACTGCATCTGAGTTAAATGTTCTTCTTTGGATATAAACTGTTAAAATTCACTGTGTCTCAGAGAGATGTAGATCTTACATCACCAGAGATACTCCAAAACTGCTGATGAATTTTACTTCCAATGAGAGAGGAGGGGAATTACTTTATGAAGAGTGCTTATACTAATAAGAGTTAATTAATTTTATTTAAATTAAAATAAACAATGAAATAATTTAATTAAATAAATTAAATAATGAAATGAAATTACACCACTCCTTTGTTGTCCTGGTTCTCCTTTCTGGAATGTAGTCTTTGATATGTCACATAAAAGCCACTGGCCTGAAAAAAAAAAGTTTCCAACTATATATAGAATATAAAGAGTTCATATGTCGAGGATTTCTAGTATCAACAAATGTTGCAACATGCAAAAATGTAAGGCACAATAAAATTACTTATGACATTCTTAATCTTTTGACCCCTTAAACACCTCTGGTTCTCCAGATGTCTAATTCCCAAGATTATATTTGCCTGAGTCCATATAATCAAATATTAAGTAGATTGGAAACAGAAATCCCTCAAGTCACAATTGAGGAATTGGTTTCCCCCCCCCACTTCTGTGTAGTTCCTTAAATGGTCAAATGACAATTGCTGAAACTTAAGCTGCTGAGTTTCTTCCTTGCTTTTCAGATGGATTGCAGACAGTGGACTCCAGAAGTGTTGGTGGATGAGATAAAAATCTGCAAGATAGGATTATAATTCATTCCCTACCCCGTTTGTTTATTCACATACATAACCAACAAGGATTGAATCATGGTAACATGAGTACCAGCTTGCAGATCTTGATCATTCCTGCAGATACCGATGACAGACATCTGATGCTGGTGGTAGCCATGTTCATGTTCACCAACACGGCATAAAACCAAGTGTCGTTTTCCTTGATCTCATAAAGCAATTTACATGAAACAATGAGCAGCACATCCAGAGCACCTTTTAACAATCTTGCAGTATCCCAATTCATCACCTCAAAATGGACAATTATGTCATCTTCAGCAATCATGGGTGGATTGTCCAGAGGACACAAAAATGGATCTCTGAGTGGCCTGAGTCCTTGGAACCTCAGGTGGCTTAACTCAGTTGATCTCTCCTCAAGTTTTATGAACATAAATTTAAGGTGTGTGTGTTTGTGTATGTATTTGTAGGTTTTAACTAGATGTCTAGCTCTCTACAATCATGCAACATTTGGCAGTTTATGATACATAAAATATCCATAAAATAATCCCACAATTAAATAATAAATATAATTATAAGGAATATTCAAGATTGTTTAAAAACTGGAACATATAAACAATTCCTTAGGAACTTCTCTGAGAACAGTAACTTAAAAGGGCCTCTGGAAGAACTCATTTCAACCTGCTTCTGGGAGAATAATAGGTCTGGGGCAAGCCTAAATTTTGATGGTAACTATTCCATGAAATGGGATTTATAACAGAAAAGCATACATGTCGGTTGGGATTGAATCAAGATAAATATTAAAGTTATACTTGTTTCACTTATTTTTTCACCTTCTCTGCTGCAACTTCTGTTCAATTTTTTTATACTAGTCTGAGTTTTTGACAAAATTTCTAGGCACTTTTGGGTGTATCTGTTCTATACATTTTATAAACACATTGCCCAATATACAAATTTTCTGCAATTTTTGTTATAGATATATTTACAAATGAGCATATGCACTTACATACATACTCATCTCTGCATCAATATTAGACAAAACTTAGAAAAGGAGTGGGTATATACCTCCGCATATTGTTACCTTGAAAGAGAATCTCTGGATTAGAGATAGCAATAACAATAGCATTTAGATTTATATACTGCTTTACAGTGCTTTACAGCCCTCTCTAAGTGATTTACAGAGTCCAGCATATTGCTCCCAACAATCTGGGTTCTCATTTTATCCACCTCAGAAGAATGGAAGGCTGAGTCAACCTTGAGCCTGGTAAGATTTGAACTGTCAAATTGCAGGCAGCCGGCAGTCATCAGAAATAGCCTGCAGTACTGCACTCTAACCACTGTGCCACCACAGAGATCCTAATTTGTATGGAATACAGTGAATGCTCTTAAGGTAACATTGGACTGTTGTTCAGCTTATGAAATACTTATGAAAACCATATAATTTATGTCTAAACAGTGCTTAAATGGCAAATACTGTCATTATCATTAGCAAAAAAAAATATTGCATGTAGCATGAGTACCTACAATAAATCTAGATTATGGTAGATTACATTTTCTTGTTATTAAAATAGTGTTATATAAAACACTATTTGTTATAGGTTTGTTAAGAGATGGAGGGCAATATCTATGGTTCTGTTTGGTGATAAATATTTTTGATACAAGAGTGCATTATGGCATTTGGAGCAGTGGAACTTTCAAAGCTCTATAATAAAGTTTCAATTTGCATAATGTTTTAAATCTCATATAAAATGTGAATAGAACAAATTTCTCTAGTATTGTATGAATGAAGCTAACACAGATAAAATGGTATCTCATTACTCATTAAAACTATATAGTAATTTTAGGAAAAGTATAGTGTTCAAGGGAAATACATTATTTTAATCTAAATGTCTCTTTAATAATGAAAAATACTGTTGAAGACAGAATTGTTATGACAATTCATTATTTAGAAGCACAGTGATTGTATCAATTAGGTACATTCTGCTTTATGAAAAAATCACACATGTTTCAGAGAAGTCCTAAATATTTTCCTTCCTTCCTTCCTTCCTTCCTTCCTTCCTTCCTTCCTTCCTTCCTTCCTTCCTTCCTTCCTTCCTTCCTTCCTCCCTCCCTCCCTCCCTCCCTCCCTCCCTCCCTCCCTCCTGCTATTTTCTTGAATGCTACTTTAAATTCTTGGATTTCTTCCTTTGATGAGTACAATTAGTAATTAATATTATTTATGTTCTCCTAGTGACACATTTTTATTGATGTATACATTTTAAGTACTAAAATCTCTCTCTCTCTCTCTCTCTCTCTCTCTCTCTCTCTCTCTCTCTCTCTCTCTCTCTCTCTCTCTCTCTCTCTCTCTCTCTCTCTCTCTCTATATATATATATATATATATATATATATATATATATATATATATATATTTATATTTATACACATAGAAGTATACACTAAACTGTTTCTCTATGTGACAGGTTTTTGCTCATGTAACAGAGATCTTAGTTTGTATTAGTGTTATATATCATAATTATGAGTATTAGTATTTGTATTAGTGTTAGTGAGAGTATGGGACTATCATCACACAGACACTTCAATACACTCCAATGGGTCTGCCTCTGAAGATCACACATAAATTTACCTGGTGCAAAATGTATATTTGATCTAATTGTTATGATCTTGTTGGCACTGCCACCAATTGGCTGGCACCAATGCAGATACCTACTGTATCTTATTGGCACTGCATTGGTTATTAATATATTTCAGGATGCAGTTCAAAGTGTTATAAAATCTTATATAATTTGGCACAAAGGTATTTGATGTACTATCTACCCCAGCCAGTGTTAATTTATCTAAGGAGGCCCTTGTCACATCCCAAATCCAAGAATGATGATTCTTCCAAGCTGATTCTTTTTTGTTTGCACATCCATTGACAGAATCTTGCCAGATTGAGCATTCAGCTAGGTACATCTACCATATACTCTGAGAGCTATTAGGAAGGCATTGTCTTCACTAGCTTTCTCTCACACAAAGTATTTGGACTGAGTTATTTCTTATTCCTCTGGGATGCACCCCCTCCTTTCTGGGAATACATCAGGGGTGAAATGCTCCTGGTTCAGACCGGATTGCCCGATCCGGTAGCGATCGTGGCAGGTGGTTCGGAGAACTGGTAGTGATCATGGCATGAGGCTCTGCCCACCCGCCTGGTTGTCATTACTTCCTGGTTTTAACCAGGAAGTGATGTGTTTTGTACCCTCTGCGCATGCACAGAAGGTTTTGCAGAAGGTAAAAAAAAGGGATCTGATCATAGCTGAGCTGCACAAATAGGTTGTAAAAAAATGCTTTTAAAAGTAAAAAAAAAGATCGCGTGCTACAGCTGATCAACCCCTCTGTGTGCGCTGTTCTACTTACCGCATGCCTCCTTTTGGCATGCACTGCACGCACGTGCACACCTCGCATTTGGTGCGTGGTTTGCATGTGTGCGCACAGCGTGTTTGGGGCGCAGTACGCATGCGCAGCCAGCAAACCAATATTTTTTATTATTTTTTTTATTTTATTGAATTTCTATACCGCCCTTCTCCCAAAGGACTCAGGGCGGTATACAGCCAGAAATAAAACCATGACAATAGAAAAATTAAAAACAAGTTAAACAATTAAATCAATTGGCCAAAAATTCTAATAAAACAACCCATTAAAAAAGTAAAAATATTATTATTATTTAGGCCAGTCCTGCTTGTTGGAATAGTAATGTTTTTAGGGCACGGCGAAAGGTACGCAGGTCGGTAATCCTACGATACAATACAATAGTAAACTACAATAGTAAACCGGTTCAGATTTCACCACTGGAATACACCCTACTACATTCCATCACAGTGTCTGTCAACCAGGTCATGGTTGTCCCAAAGATGCTTTTACAAATGGCAGCTGGACTTTGTTTTTCCTTGAAGATGTTTCAGCTCTTATCCGAGAAACTTCTTCAGTTCTGACCCTGAAGAACTGAAGAAGCTTCTTGGAAGAGAAGCGAAATGTCTTCAAGGAAAAACAAATCCAACTGCCTTTTGAAAAAGTACCTTTGGGATTTCATCACAGTCCTCCTGGAAGAAGCTGTTGTTCATGAGACACTGCTACACAGCAAACTGAAAAAAACACTTTGGTCAGATAGAGGCAGAGATATACACATGCCCGAGAAGAAATTCTTTTTTCAAGGTTCAGAATTGCTATGTTAAAACAAGAGGCAGTGTTAGGTAGGTTGATGTTTTATGGTGGAGAGAAGTAGGGGGGGGGGAGTTCAACGTATTCTCCAAAGCACCTGAAGATAGAACAAGAAGCAATGGATAGAAACTAATCAAGGAGAGGACCAACCTCAAAATAAGGAGAAATTTCCTGCCAGTTAGAACAATTAATCAGTGGAATGGCTTGCATTTGGAAAAAAGTGTTTGGAAAAAACCATGTTCAACCCCAATCCCCTAATGGTCAATGGTATTAAAAACTGCTGAGAGATCTAGAACCATGAGCAAGAACACTCTTCCTTATCATGCTTTTTCATCAGTCAGCTCCATGCCACAACCTGTTCATCAAAGCACCTGAAGGCAGGACAAGAAGCAATAGTTGGAAACTAATCAAGAAGAGACCCAACCTAGAATGAAGGAGAAATTTCTCGAGAGTTAGAACAATTAATCAGTGGAATGACTTGCCTGCAGAAATTGTGGGTACTCCATCACTGGAGGTTTTAAAGAAGAGATTGGACAAGCACTTGTCGGAAATGTTATAGGGTCTCCTGATTGAGCAAGGGATTGGACTAGAAGATCTCCAAGATCCCTTCCAATTCTGTTATTCTGTTAACAAAGTCAGAAGAAACAACTTATCAGAACAGGAGAAAATATGCAAGAGAACAGGTGGCAATGGCATAATACAGCCAGGATTGCTCATAGGTGTTCACTGTAGGAAAGCCATTGAATGGAAGATTAGCTTTCATGAAAACAATTGCTCTGGCCACACAACATGCAAACAGTGGGATCCTGATTCTGGGCAAACAGTTATAGTGAAATGCTGGCCCTCCTGGCAGCAGGAATGAATCCAACACTGGGCAATCAAGAGACATGTTTTTCAAACAAAAACATGCTATTCTAAATAGCAAGTATTTTTCTGTTGCTGAAAAAAAAAAGTATAAATCCCACTGGGCATGCTACATTAGCTCTTTACAACTCATCCTGTGTAAATCAAAGTAGGAGGGTGTTAGGCCTAGGTAATGATACATTACACACAGGAATTTCTCTTCCTTAAAATATCTCTATAGCAGGCAACAAATTCCATTAATATCACTTGAGGAATCCTTGCCAAAAGAGAAATGAGTACATCAGCAAAGTCCAATATATTACGATTAGTTCTTGCAACAAATTCAGTTATGTCAAAGTATTTTTAGTTTCAGTTTTAATTTTATACTTAGCTGTGAAGGTACAGAGGTAGATATAGTATAGAAGATAATGTTTTCTGATAATGTAGTAACTAAGACTGATTGTGGTTCTCCAGTGAAGGTCACATTGTTGCTTATAAGAATTTTAATTAACTCTTTTAGAATATATTAGATATCTTTTACCCATTCATCCATTCAAGAAGATTATTTTTCCAGTTGAATTCTGTTTGATAGCCTTGCTTCAAGCCTTTCATAATTACAATAAAGGAATAAAAACAAGAACTGCATTTTAAAAGACATAGGCAAAGAAAATGAAAAACGTGTACTGAAATAGAAATGTGGAAATGCCGATATTGTTTGAATGTCAAGGCTGATGATTTACTTATACTGCCTTATTGCAATTTTGGTTTGCAAGGATGTTTATTTTAATGAATGCACCTGGAAGTGACATATTGTATCTCGATCATGTGTTTCAATTCAGGTCTGAATCGTCTTCAGAACTCTGCTATTTTTATATACCCAACATTATTTATATCTGATTACTTTATATTTATACTTTTAAAGTCTCAATTCATATTCCAAGCCTGTGTATGCATGCAGTTAGGAAGCAACACTTCAGACTCTATCCACCAAACCCAACATTTTCTATTCAAACTGGTAAGAGAGTCTCCAATGGCATTAAGCTGAATGTTTCATATCATATTCTATTTGACCTTTAGTTGAGGGTAGGAAAGTAGTGGCCCTCCAGATATTAATGAATTACCAGATGCCCAGTCAATGATTCATGACAAAGAATGCTAGGAGTTATAGGTCAGCAGCATCTGGAGGGCTATAGGATCATTTGTTCTATTCTTGTGCAATTGCAAAACGTATGTTTTGTATTTCAGCTACGTCTAAGAGGACAAGAACAGACTGAGTCATTTTAAGTGTTACAGTAAGATGGCATATCAGGTCATCTATAAAAGAATCTAAAAGTAGGAAGACATTGCTGCTGAGCTGTTTATGAAATGAGAATGTCCAGTGAACAGGTAGAAAACAATGATTTTGCTGTCTCAAGTTGAAAAATGAATATTTTTTTAAAAAAAATTATCCTGATATTTGGGCAAAGGTAATGGGAAAATCATCCACTTGATATATACAACATAGGCCATGTCAAAGTGTAGCAAAAAATTGACACTACAGATACAGTATTGTATTTGACAGTACAGATATAGTTGTCCTGTTCTAATGGATGACAATATAGAAACTGGGAACAAGCAATAATGTAATAGCAGGAGACAGTAGAGGGAGCAATTGCTCTGAAAAATGGTATAGGAATGGCAGGTTGATGTCCAAAGGAATATGGGAAACACCATATCATTGCAAGAACTAGTGAGCCTCTATCTTAGGTGACCTTCATTTTGGGAAGACATATCTTAAATATTTTCCATCTGAAATGCTGATTTGTTTTTTGTTGGATTTGTAAGGGCTACATGTTGTGTCAGCTTTTCAATGTTGCAAGATACTGAAATATCTTAAACAATCCAAAGAATTGTTTTTATTTTTAAGAGTTGTTTCTGCAGCCATTTTTATGCTTCATTAAGATTTTTTAAAAAAACATCAAAAAAAGGATGGCCCAAAAGGATGTTTTTGAATCTCTAAAATCCATTTCTGCACATTATGTGCTAATTCAAATGCAAGAATCCTCTGAATCCAGTGACAACACTGTGTTAACTTCTGACATGTGAAACAAAGGCAGTATGAGGAGAGAAATGTAGTGGTTGGGCACTGGATTTCTTGTGAAAAATTATTTTGTTGGCATTCAACTTGATGAATCCATTATTGTTTTTTCAACACCGATCTTGGTTACAAAATGTGGCATTAAGCAAAACATTTTCAGGATGCCCATTTGCCTAATAAATCTAATAAATCTACCCTTATATAAGAGGCGATCTGTCTTTAGGAATGAGATGATGTCTCAATTGGAATGCAATAAAATAAAATGTATACTAATCAGAATAATTTGAAAAGCTGTGGTGCAAGTTTCATCAAGGCAATTTCTAGATTGTACCTGTGACCTTTTAAGTACATAAACTTGTTTTACTACATCTTATAAAAATTGTTGTCACTGTATGTTTTTCATTCTCACCCCATTTTTCTATTCTCACTTTCCAATCCGTTGCTAGCATCCTTAGAGACATTTGTATCATGTCCAAGATGCAGAGGTGTTTTTAGAAATATTGAATGGAAATTCCTTACTATGAACCATATCTACCAAGAATTAGAAAGCTCATTGTACTGGATTAAGTTTACTTCCACATAAAAATAGAATGGATTGTAGCTTAAGTCAGTCCTTTAACGTTATTCCTTCCAACGCTCTACTTCAGCGGTGTCAAACTTGCATCATTGCGGTGGTGTCACATGATGTATCATGACTTCCCCCCCTTCGCTAAAGCAGGCATGGGCATGGGCAGGTGTGACGCATCCGGCCCTGCTCTACTTAAATCATCAGCTCAGTCTGTTTCATGGGAAAACCAACATTCTTTGCTTGAAGCAGAATATCAAATTCCACTTTGTCTCTAAACTAAGGTACTTGAAAATGGAAAGATTTTGGCATGAGAAACAGAAAATCCATCAAGTGCTTTAATCAGTTAAGGAAGGACCAATATGTTGCCTAAACTGATATCAGCTTCTTGAGTTTATCTGCTGGATGTCAGATTAAAATTGGTTTCTTAGGAGCAGATCTCCGATGAAATCCATTTGAACTCTGGGAAACAAAACACAAGCATTGTCTTTTATGTCTCAGCTCGGTTGGATTTACTATAGTATATTTTGATTTTAATTATTGCCTGATGTTGTACAGTTTTTCAACCAATATTCAATTCCTCATTCATAGGAGTCTGAGTGGAGAATCACAGAGTTTTGAAAGTATCAGTTCGACAAATAAAAAGGAACAAAATTAATCGGTGCTTCATAACTGGGAACTCAGATGGCTACATGTCTAATTTACAGAGGGGATATTTAGGAGAACCTACAGCTTTTCACTGTTAACTAAATCAATATAATTTCCCATTAGAAAATAGAATGATGTTTATATGAGTTAGTGAAGTTGGGAGCATCAAAAGAAATAAACAGAAGCAGCCATCACATTATTAAAAAAAAAGCAAACAAAAATTGAAAAGAAAAAAGTTAAATAATAATTTGAGATTTATCTTTCAGCAAAGCTACGTTCAGATCCAGGGATTTTTATTATCAGTTTTTGAACAAATATCTGATTCCTTGCCATTTTTTTTTCTCCTGAGTCTTCTAGTTTGGCCTTTAATCTTCATAATCCTTTTTATGATTTTCACACTTAATAGGAAACATTTCTGATGTGTCCTCTTGGGTTTCTCCACACTTTTCAACTGAAATCCTTACTGTTTATTATTGCAAGTTAACTGGTTTTCTCTCTTCCAAAAATCAATACATCCTATTAATTTAACTTTCCCATTTTCCAGAAGTGTCAAAATTGCAAGTCCAAACGTCTAATTCGGTAGGGCCAAAGACCAACCACATGTAAATGCAGGTGATATAATGAAGAAGCTGCAGTCTAGAAATGTAGAACAATTCTATCATGGATCCTACTCAGAGTAGATTTATTATTTTCTTTCTTAACAATCAAAGATAGGATAACTACTTGCAGGATTAAAGTTTATCATTTGTCATTTCTTTCTGTTCCTATCTGATAGGGCATGGGTGTCAAACTTGCGGCATCATGTTGCCATCACTTGATGTATCATGACATTTTTCTCTTTGCAGAGCTGGGGTGGGCGTGGCCTGTGCGTGATGCATCTGGCCTGTGGGTCGCCAGTTTGACACCCCTGTGATAGGGAGAGAAACATTTATGTCCTTGAAGAACATTCAATCTTAACTGGTCTAGAACATGGTGGGAAAGGTAATTATGATGTGCATATGCCTTCCAATTTGCTTCTGGATGTCAACTGCTAATTATTACCTACCATATCAACCCCCACATGGCATGGAATCAGGTATTTCAAAGGATTGTCTTATTTTCCATCCATCTATCCATCTAAGTTGGGCAGGCAGAAAGGACATGCTACACATCCTGTTGCAATGGGATTGTCAAATAGTGAAAGCCAGGAAACATGCCTTTTCGGTAGCTGCACTTGCTCTCTGTCTGAAGTTAAGTTAGCCCTCTGCTCATCTTTTAGAGTAGGGGTCCTCAAACTTTTTAAACAGGGGGCCAATTCATGGTCCCTCAGACTGTTGGGGGGGCTGGACCGCTGGGTGGGCGTGGCTACATCATGTGACAAGGTGGGCATGGCCAATTTAACAGTCCATTAAACAATGCACACAAATTAAACTTTAATTTGTTTTGCTCCTGGGGTGTTTTATTTGCTATTGTTTTATGTTGCTCTTTTGGTTGACTTTTCTTTTTATTAGATCGTTTTTTCAGTTGTTTAGGAGTCTAGTGGTCCACTTCGGAAAACTCAGTTTTGCAGCAATTCTTCTCAACCCCAAAGAGCTTGAGAAATCTCTCTCTGTCTCTCTCTTCTCTCTCTCTCTCTCCCTGTCTCTCTCTCTCTTTCTATCACTCCCTCTATTTCTCTCTCTCTCTCTCCCTCTCCCTCGCTCTCTGTCTATCTATCTATCTCTTTTTATCTATCTTCTGGAGGGAGGGAAAGTGAAAAACAGGACGCTTTTGTCCATTTTTGGCCTCCTGGGGCATCTGTGCATCCTGTTTTTCACCTTCCCTGCCTCCAATAGCATTCTGCAGGCCAAAACCAGGAAAAATGGCCCATTGTTTGGCCAAAAACGGGCCATTTTTGCCCATTTTTTTTGCCTCCTAGGGTGTCTATGTGCCCCATTTTTCACCTTCCCCACCTTTCAGAACATCTCTTCAGGCCAAAATGTTGGCCTTACATTTCAGTTCCAGCCCATGGGGCTCAGAAAGGTAAATCCTGCACTTGGCCAAAGGGTGGCGGGGCGATGTGGGTGGGGCAGTCTGCGCGGGCCGGATTAATGGCTTCAGTGGGCCGTAGTTTGAGGACCCATGTTTTTGAGAGTCTTGAAGCCCTGGCAATTTTCCTGGGCATGGGGGGGTGGGTGGGTCAGAAAAGTAATTGAGCCCAATTACTTTTGTTTTAGTGGGTCCTAATATGTATTTTATATTTTATTTTTAAAAAATTGTTAGCCACCCTGAATTGCATTGTGAAATAGGTGGTCATATAAACCCATTCAAACAAACAAACTTACAGGATCTTGAAGATGGTCATTCTTCCTAGTATAAAAGTATTTCCACTGAAATCTGCAAAGCCCCAAATCTGCTGGCCTACAGGAAAGTCATGGAGACTGGTACTCCCAGCATAATTTGAAACCCCACCTGGCAAATGTGGTACAGGACTATTTATTCCCCACTATAGGGAATTACAGTATATTTCTGAATGCTGTATGGATGTGTCTTCTGTTTTAATTGTCTATTACCTTGTATGCTGCTTAGATTTGCCTCAGAGATTGAGGGTGACTATTAAACTGATTATTATTATTTTTTATTAAAAAAAGATGTAATCTTGCACAATTGTATTATCATTCCTGGAAATCCTGAAAAGATGTGAGGAATACCATTAATAGTGAGAATACCTAAGGCATTTCCTATTCAAAGAAAGAAAAAAAGCAGGAGCTGCAGCCACTGTATATTTTCAAAAATAAGTACAACCTTCCTCTGCCAGTAACAGATCAGCAAATTTTGCTTTAGGTTTTAAATTAAAAACTCAGAGATAAAACTGCTGGAGTGTAAATCTGCTTGAAAAGAACAGATAAAAGCATATTGGAATAAGAAAATTGGATTTATATTGATCAACACATTCCTGCAGTAAACATACAAATTGGATCCAGCAACTGTGGCAGCACCAACTCACCCAAAGTTGAGTAGGATGAAAGAATAAGAATATTATTATTAGCTTGTTTTGAACTTCTGCAAGAATACCTGCATATGTATCTGTTACTATGATTAATGCAAGAAGCAACACACGTACCCATTTTTCTCTTTTTCCTTTAGTAAAGAGATCTTGAAAAAATATATAGCCTATCTTATTAGCTATTTTGAACCATTGCAAATGTATATATATATATATATATATATGTCTTTTTCTTTTTCGTAGGCTTTTATGTGCATATTCTTTCTAGCCAGGTTTTACCTACGTAAACTAAGTTGTTCTACAGCCCTGATTCTGTGAAATCTCATTCACAAGTTTCACCCCCTGCTCTTGACAGCTATGAATGTGTATGTGTCCTCCTTGGAGCCACATCTCTTTCCTTGAGCATGACATTAACTCTTAACCAGTGGTGAAATGTAAAATTGTTACTAACGGTTCTGTGGGCGTGGCTTGTTGGGGGCAGGCAATGTGACTTGGTAGGTGTGGCCAACTTTTTTTAAAAAAAAACTTTTAAAACCATTTTTTCTACAACCTCTTCAGCTGAAGAGATTCTAAAAAAATGCTTTTAAAAGCCTCTGATGATTCCAGCTGAATTGCCTGATTGGCAGAGGCTTTTTTTTTAAAGCCTCTGACGATCCCAGCTGAGTTGCCTGATCGGCAGAGACTTTTTTTTTAAGGCTCTAATGAGCCCAGCTGAACCGTGCGATCATCAGAGGCTTTTTTTTTTACTTTTAAAAGCATTTTTTTGGCCGAAGAGGTTGCAGAAAGAGGTTGCAAACAAGTAGTAAAGGTAAGTAGAACCCACCCCTGATATACATACATATATAAACATACACATACACACATATATACCTACCTACACACACATCATTTAATAGGTAGGTATCATCTTTCAGCCTTTACCTTTTAAATGCACATTTTCAAGTGCAACCCCAATTAAAGGAATCTTTTTGATAAAGCCTCTATTACAAATATTTTCTTTTATTTATTTCTAAATCACTTTTCCTTCTAAAGAGCAATAGCAGTAATACAGAGGCAATAAAAATGATGCAAATAATGAAGGCAATATACCTAGCTGTATAATTCAAAACATTTTCTCTGCCTAGTGCAATAGACATCTGTTTGATAGGCTTTGGTCTTGGTCAATATTTACTCTGCAATAATTAGAGAACACATCTTGAGCTGCTACTGAAAAGTGAATAAAACTTCCCTCTGCAATATATCAAAGAAAGAAAGAACCTGCCATTGCATTACTGTTTTTCTTATTGCATTTGTCATTGTGTTTATATATTCTCCATCTTTAAAATCCTGTCTCTACTCAGGAAATATGTTAGCACTAATACATTTACATACACAAATGGTGTATGGAATACAACTCTAGAATCTCCTTTTTTTAAATCTGAGAAAGTATATAAATTATTTCTGAACTCTCTGATTCCCCATCAATCCTAGAAAAATACAAGCTGAGCAGAGTATTTTGCTTGAATCAGCTTGGTTAACTGAGAAAGGCTGGTTAGAAAAAAAGAATAAATATAGTAAACACATGACTATACAGAAACAGAATAAAAGATAAATAATTGATGAGATTGATATTTTCCTATTTTGAAATCAAGATGTTTGCTTCAAAGCTCATAATTATCTCCAAATGCTTTCATGTTCTACTGCTGTCAAGCACTTAATAGCTTCAGGTAGCTTTTATGTTTAATTGAATTTTATTATTCATTGTTGCAGAATGTTTCCGTTGATTTAACTGGAAAAGAATCACTTCTTTTGATATGTTGATTTTTTAAACTATTCTTCTAATAATTATCATTAGTTTTATTAATCAAGGAATCTTATCCTCCCCTGCTCATATTTCTCAATATTCTTTTGACAGTTCTGTTGAAGTTATACTGGTAGTATTACTGTATAAACTAATGATTGTTACCCATTGACATGAAGAACCAGGAAAACAGAATAAATGATACAAGTATTGGTTACATGTGTGCTTTAAGATAGTCTTCCCCAACCTGTTCTCTTGGTTTCTGGGAAGTTAGTTCTTCTGACTGAAAATTCTGAAATAATATCAATTGATTAAGTACCATATTTTTTGGACTGTAAAACACACACACACACCCAAAAGTGGGTGAAAATGTCTGTGCATCTTATAGAGCGAATATTGTGGCTGTGTGTGTCTGTGTGTTTTGGTGTGGTGCTGATCAGCTGTTCTAGGCAGCGGGGATCACTACTGCTGCCTATCGCTGCCCGTTCACTGCTGCCAATTTGCCGCCGATTACGGCGATTGGTGGTGAATAGGCAGCAGCGAACAGGTGGCAATAGGTGGCAGTGAATGCACTGTGGCGGCAGCGAATGGGCCATGGCAGTGATGGCGGCGAATGGCTCCAGTGTTCCTGGTGGCGGCAGTAACTCAGCTTAGTTGACCTGTGGTGGGTGCAACGGAGTGGAGCCCTGACGAGCGATGTGCTGGGGCTGCAATAACGTGTTGAAGCTGATCAGACTGTTTGCTGTTTGCTGCAAGGACACTAGCCAGATGGATGCTGGGAGGCAGAGGCAGATTTTTTTTCTTGTTTTCCTCCTGTAAAGCTAATGTGTGTTTTATAGTCCAGAGCGTCTTATAGTCATTGTATTATTACAATTAAAATATCTCTCCAACTGATTAGATGTTAATTAAAATATACGTTAAATAAAGGTTCTTAAACTCTCCAGAATTTGAAGAATCCAGATAAATAAAAACAATAGCACAAATCTTTATTATTTTAGAAAGATAAGACAACCAGTCAAGTCTCTTTCTTTCAAGGGTTGAGAATCTTTACATTGTGGTTTGTGTGTTTGTATGTATATGCACGCATGTGCGTGTGCACATGTGCGTACACACACACATATAAAATCATGTTACGTTTGCAATTTGTTTTTTCTTTTTTTGAAAAAAGTAATCACAATATTCTGGTTCATAGTTAAATGCACTAAGTATACAAATGAGGCTAATCCAATTGGTCTTTCTCTCCAGATCAGTGCCATTGTTCAGTCTCAATGGCAAGACCAATAAGATCTTTGCACATGGTTGCCTTTTCATACATATCTCAGCCACAATAGGACCTAGGCTTCCTTATAAAGCATGAAGCAAAGTCTTTTTTTTTTTATTGAAAAGTTTTATAAGAAATACAAACATTTTCACCCCCCCACCCCTCCTTCCCCTCCCTCCCCCCCACCCCCTCCCTAGACTTCCCAGAACAAGCACAGGGTATAGCATTCACAAACCAAAAACTAGAATATGCTAACAAATTATTACATTACATATTCTCCCTAGGTCCTTAACTCCTTATAACTCAGAAAAAAAACAGATATAAACTACTTAAAATTATTTCATTCATAAGCTATATGAATCTTCTTGTTCGGATATTTCTTCTGTATATAATCAATCCATCTTCTCCATTCCGATATATATCTCTCATTTGAATGGTCTTTAAGATATGATGAAATTTTTGCCATTTCTGCAAATGCACAACTTTTAATGTCCATTCCTCAATGGTGGGTGGATCTTCCTTCTTCCAGTACTGTGCCACCAGTAACCTGGCAGCCGTTATTAAGTTCAAAACCAGCTTAGTCTCTATTACAGTACAATCCGTAACTATTCCCAACAGAAAGAACTGTGGTGTGAATTTAATTTTTTTCTTCAAAATGTTTTGAATAATCCACCATATTTTTATCCAAAAAGCCTTAATTTTTTTACATGTCCACCATATATGAAAATATGTAGCATCTTCACACTCACATCGCCAACACTTGGGTTGTAAGTTTGGATACATACAAGCTAGGGTTTTTTGGATCTAAATGCCATCTATAAAACATCTTGTAAAAATTCTCCCTTAGATTTTGTGCTTGTGTAAATCTTACATTTCTAACCAATATCTTTTCCCATGTTTCCATCGTTATTGGTTCACCTACATTTTGTGCCCATTTTATCATACAGTCCTTAACTAAATCTGTTTCTGAATCTATTTCCACTAATGCATTATACAACCTTTTAATATGCATTTGACCTTTATCTCTTATTTGCTTTATCAAATTCTCATCCTGCTGCAAAATACCAGTTTTTTGGTCTTCTCTCCATCTGGCCAGTAACTGTCCATACTGAAACCAAGTCTTAATAATCCCTTCTTCTCTTAATTGCTCCATAGATTTTAATTGTAATCTGACTCCTTCCTTATAGACGAGTTCCTTATATGTAATCTTATCTTGCTTTTGCTCTAAATTTATGTTCTCTATCGCGTGTCTGGGTGCTGTCCATATTGGTAACCTATCATTTAATTTATATTTATACTTATCCAGACACGCAATAGAGCATTTCTTAATATATACCTTTTAAAAGTCTTATCTACTTTCTTGTCATACACTAAGTAAGCATGCCAGCCATATACCAAATCATATCCTTCAATATTCAATATCTCTTCCTCAGTTAAGTTTATCCAGTCTGTGATTGCTGAGAGGGCAGTAGCTTCATAGTACAATCTTAAATTGGGCATCTTAAGGCCACCTCTTTCACGAGTATCTTGCAATATCTTTTGTTTAACTCATGGTTTCTTCCCTGCCCACACAAATTTATTTATGCCCTTCTACCATCCCTTCAAGTTTTCATCTTTTTTAAGTATAGGTATCATTTGAAAAAGAAATAAAAATTTTGGTAAAATATTCATTTTTACAGAGGCTATCCTTCCCAGCAAAGACAGTTGTAGTTTTTTCCAGTTGTCCATCTCTTTCTGTATTTTGTGCCATAATGGTTCATAGTTGTACTGATATAGTTTCATATTTGCAGTCATAATATAAACCCCCAGATATTTAACCTTCTTAACTACTTCAAATCCTGTTAACCTTTCTATCTCTTCTTTTTGGCTCCTAACCATATTTTTAGCTATTATTTTTGTTTTAGCTGCATTTATTTTAAAACCAGATACTTGTCCATATAAGCAGGTTATATCCATCAAGGCTGTAATCGATTGTACCGGTTGGGTTAAGGTAACAACCAGGTCATCCGCAAACGCTCGTAACTTGTACTCATGCTGTCTAATTTTAATTCCCTTTATTGTATTCATCTCGCGTATCTTGTTTAATAAAATTTCCAGCGTCAAAACAAACAATAACGGAGACAAGGGACAACCTTGCCTTGTTCCTTTTTCTTTGTTAAAAGCATCTGTTAAACCACCATTAACTATTATTTGCGCTGTTTGTTTTTGATATATTGCCTTAATAGATTGTACAAATTGTTCTCCAAATTGCATCCTTTCTATTAATTTTAGTAAAAATTGCCAATTCAATCTATCAAAGGCTTTCTCAGCATTCAAAAACACTAGCACTGCGGGGACCTAGTTGTTCCCTCCCAGATACTCTAATAAATTAACAATTTGCCTTACATTACTCTTCATTTGTCTACCATTTATAAAACCAGTTTGATCATGGTGAATCATTTGCTGCATGACTATCATTAATCTATTTGCCAAAATCTTAGCAAATATCTTATAGTCTGTATTTAATAATGAAATCGGCCTATAATTTTTAGGATCTGTATCATCATGCCCTTCTTTTGGGATCAACGAGATAAATGCTGTCTTCCAAGTTGGAGGTACCTCTCCTCCCTGTTGTATATTGTTAAATAATTCTTTCAATGGTTCTACCATTTCCTCCTGTAGAGTTTTATAACAAATAGCTGTCAAACCGTCCGTCCCAGGAGCTTTACCTACTTTCAACTGCTTAATTGCTAACACAATTTCCTTGGAAGTTATCAATTGATTTAAACTATCCCTCTGCTCATTTGAAATTGTATAAATATTGTCTTTCTGCAAATATCTGTCTATATCTATATCTTTAATTTTATCACCAGTATACAGCCTCGAATAAAACTCTAAAAAAGATTTTTTAATCAGTTGTTGCTCATAAACCTCTTTACCCTTATATTTTATTTTCTCTATTGTCCTTGATTTTTGCTTTTTCCTTAACAAATATGCTAACCACCTGCCTGGTTTATTGGCATTATAAAAAGTATTATGTTTTGCATATCACAAATTAGTTGCCACTTGATCTGCTATTAACATATTAAATTGACCTTTCAATAAATTGATTGCCTCTTTGATTTTCTTATCTGTTGGATTGGCTATTAAAGCCCGTTCCTGTTTACTAATCTCATCTTCTAATTCTTTTCTTTTTGCCCCCTGTTTCTTTCTGTATTTATTATTCAAATATATCAAAATTCCTCGCATATATGCTTTATTTGCATCCCATACCATTTTCATAGATGTGCCCTTTTGCATATTCATAACAAAAAATTCTTTCATAAGTTTTTTACACTCTTTTACATTTTCTTCATACCTAAACAAATTATCATTTAATCTCCAGGACCTCCTGGGCCCTTTCCCATACTCCAATTCCAGCCAAACTGGACTATGGTCTGTCAATGTTCTTGAGCAAATCTTCGTATTCTTCACCCTAGATAAAAGATCATTAGTAATTAATATAAAATCAATCCTTGAAAAGGAATGATATCTGTCTGAGAAAAAAGTAAAATCTTTTTCTTCTGGGTTTCTTTCACGCCAAATATCTCTCAACTCCCAATCATCCATCATTTCCCAAAACGCTTTGGGCAATTTTGCTCTTGTTAACACATTTTGTTTAGGTCCCTTCTTGTCTTTTTTAACGTTCAAAACACCATTCCAGTCCCCTAACAGGATACAAGTTTTATATGCCTACTATGTCAATTTCGAGTGTAGTAAATTATAAAAATTTTCTTGTTGTTGATTCGGGGCATAAACTCCGATTACAAGTATTTTTTCTCCTTTTATTAAAAGTTCTATCGCTAAAAATCTTCCTTGGTCATCTGCTTCAATTAATTTAGCAACTAAGTCTCTTTTCAGATATATAACTATTCCATTTTTCTTTTCTGCTGCTGCTGCTACATAATGTGTACCAAGTCTTGCATTTATCAAATATTTTTGATCTTGTATTCTTATATGAGTCTCTTGTAAGCAAATTACTTCGTTCTTAAATTACTTAAGATAGTGAAATATTTTTCTTCTTTTCTGTGGAGAATTCAAGCATGAAGCAAAGTCTTAATTCCAGCCAAACCTGTTTTATTTAATTATTCATTCACAGTCAACAAGGCTTTGGCAAACAGTCTTTTGGAGGAATGTTTATCAACACCCACCGTATCTCACTTGGAATGCTGCCAGAGAACCAATTTCCAAATGCAGAGCAAGGCCAAACTTGGCACAGATTCTATCAGAGACACGAACAGAACTTTCCAATCTTGAATCGACCAAATGAACTAATTGCTTCCTGCAAAAGCCCACATTCCGTTCGCTCCTCTTTTATGTCCTATGTGAGGGGCCAATTATCTCCCAGGTGTGGCCTTACTCCTTAGTCGACCTTCCGTTCTTAATTTTCTTGTCTTCTGGTAGTTCTGCACATGCGCACATTGGGAACAGGCTCCAGCTGTTCCTTTGCCTTGCTGCTGTCTATCTCCCTCTCTGCCTCCGACACGGAGCCCTCATCTGAGCTTTCACCAGCCCCCAGGACTGGCCCAAGTTCCTCCACAACCTCCTCACTGTCTGACTCTGCTGCCAGCTCTGCTGGCCGGCGGTGGGCCACAACAGCTGGGTTGGATGTTGTTTGAATAATATCTTGGTTTAATTGATTGTTAATTGCTTTAATAGTTGTTAAGTATTTGAAAATGGACAAACAGACAAAATGTATCTTCAAAATTCTATACTTACCTGATTCTATCTCTAATTTCACAAAATTTGTGACCTACTTGCAAGGATTTATGTTTTTTATTATGAAAATCTTAATATTCTTTTTGCCCCCTTTTATTTCAATAAAGCAGGGCTGTCAAACTTGCGGCCTGTGGGTCAAATGCATCACTCACTGGCCACGCCAATGCCTGGTTGGAGAAAAAAGTCCCGCTGTCACATGACGCCATCGTGACAACGTGAGTTTGACACCCCTGCAATAAAGGATGCCTTCATTTAATTTTTGTAACCCCTCACCTAGTCATTCCTGTCATTAACTACTGATTAAGCATACAGTTGTGCCTTAGGAAAGAAAACAAAATGCAATTGTGTCCTGAAGCAAAAGTATCAGATACTAGATAGATTCTAGAGGTTCATAATAAACTAAACTTTTTCATTCTGAATTATATTTAATTGTTCTAAATAAAGCTCTTCAAGTTTCTTCTATTTTTGCAGGAAGGAAATACTTCATAGCAGGAAAGAATCCTGAGAATAATGAGGAGAAATCTCTCCCCCTGACAAAATAAAATTTGGTAGTATTCAAATGTAAGTAGAGTTAAGACTTAACTCCATTTCAACTCATTATAAAATTTCCCTGTCTTTACATCCCAAATGCATATTTATCTAATGTTGAAATCTACCCTTTTACAGTGCGTCAGCCCTGGAGGCCATCTTTTTCTCTGGATCTTCAGGGCTGCCACACTTAGTGCTGTGGGAAACTGGGAGGGGGGATTACATGGAGTTGTAGAGATATCTAGCCATAACAACATTCTTTTCTCTGGGAGTCAAGGACATTCAGCCTGCACCTAGAGTGATGTGACTGGGAGGCATCTCCAGATGGGATAGTGGAGTGATTGGGCCATGTGATTGACATGTGGGTGCAGGGGAAGGGAGTTTGACTTTCTTTTGGGTGGGAAAAACCCATAAGCTTTCAAATTTGGGTTTTCCCAGATATGAAACATCTCTAATAAAGTGGAACTTTGAGGAACTTCTAGCCTTGGAGAAGTTCTAGCCTTTTGTTGGGGGTGTTACTTGGAACCCCGACACAGTGCAGCTTTTTGTTCAAAGAAAGACATACAAAAATACATATTAAAGTAAACGAAAACATTTATTTAAATGGAACATCACATGAGGAACCGGACTGAAACCAAAGTGAAACTGGATGCTACAATGTTCACAAACGATAATGCAGACTTCATGTAATATACCTCATACTTCCAGGTTTGTGAATATCCTGGAAAAGTTGAACTATGAATATTTATGAACTATGAATACATTTTCTATGATGAGAATGTAAACAAGAAAAGACCAAGCGTTAGCTTGTAAATAGGCACAGAAATAAGAAAATAGTCAAAATATATAAAAAAGAATGACAGAGATTGAAAATGTGGACTGGTGAGTCATCTTAACAATGCAAGCTAGAATAAACTTCTTTCAGACCATAAATCTAAATCCTTTCTTTTCATTATGCCTTAAAGGCAAAAAGTACAGCAAATTATGCAGTTAAAACGCTTAATAAATTAACTAAGACTTTGAAACATATTTATTAACAGGAGCAATCCTTTTACCAGATCACTCCTTGATATAGATTGCTAATGCCATGTTATAAACAATTACCTATCATTCCAAATGTTTTGCTATTTACTAATATTATTTGTGTAAGAAACTGTAATCTTTATTTTGACAGGTTAAATATAAGTGTAAGAAAACCTTTGGAGAGTTTACAAAAGTGAGGTATGAAAAAGCATTAAAAATTCAAATTCAGTGGTTAAAATGTCTAACTCCAAAAATGTAAGGACTGCCATATCTTGATCGGTGGTGGGTTCCAGCCGGTGTTACCACCGGTTCTCTTCGTGCACGTGTTTTGCGTGCGATCGCCATGCGCATGCTCGCTTCATTTGCATGCGCGACAAACTTGCGCTCCACACAAGCGGGTTAGGTTTCTGCCCAGCTGAGATGTGGCAATCCACTCTGCTGCACCTATCAGCTCGGCTAAAAAACAAGAAATAAAGGTAGGAATAATGCGGGGGCAGGTGGGAGGGCCCAGCTCCCAGTCAAAGAGAACCGGTTCAGTGATGTCACATCATCACCACTACCGGCTCAGCCAAGCCGGGCCAAACCGGGAGCAACCCACCACTGATCTTGACCCATGTTGGCAAATAAGAATAGGCATAATTTTTGAAGCTAATAGCTGCATTTAGCATTTGGGGTGAGGTTGAAAACCACAGTAAGTAGAACAATGATGTACAATGGATGAAGCTATGTAACATACGTAACTACCTTTTGGCTTTTTGGGGGTGGGTTCCTGTAAGGTAGTTCCTTTAGGAAATGTTACATACCATCAATAAACAGACTATCTTTCCTATTTTTCTAGGAAGGCCTTTATTACAAAAAAAATTAACAAACTTATTTTCTACCTTATCACATTTCTAAGCTTATGCTATTTTGTACTATATCTGAGGACTCCCTGATGTACTCATGTAGTTGTTTATTTTGGTGATGAAATCCAATTTTTTTTACTACCATTTCGGTGGGCATGGCTTGGTGGGCGTGGTGTGGCTTGGTGGGTGTGGCAGGGGAAGGATACTGCAAAATCTCCATTCCCTCCCCACTCCTGGGGGAAGGATACTGCAAAATCTCCATTCCCATCCCACTCTGGGGCCAGCCAGAGGTAGCATTTGCTGGTTCTCCAAATTACTCAAAATTTCCACTACCGGTTCTCCGAACTACTCAAAATTTCCGCTACCGGTTCTCCAGAACCTGTCAGAACCTGCTGGATTTCACCCCGGTTTGTTTGCTTGCAGATGTTTCATTGCTCAACTAGGTGATATCAACAGGGCATTGTGGCATTAGTGGCATACATGATGTTACCTTGTTGGATAATAAATCACCTGCAAGTTCAGAGAGCATCAGGGATTCCATAGTTCATCTCTGAACTATATATATTCTCTCTATTACTTTATATCTTTGTTATATATTACTATGTTTATACTAACATCTATGTCCATGCTATGTGTATTTCATATTCTTTTCTTTGTTGCTTGAGTTTACACCAGAGTCTTTAGCCACTATTTAGTTATTTTCAAGTTGGGTTCTGTTGCTCTCAGCTGTTGCTTGACAGTTTCCCAGACTGTGATGAGAGAAGGTACTCCAGACTATAAAATGTACCCACCTTTTTGGGGGAGGGAAACAAGAAAAAAATCTGCCTCTGCCTCTGCCTCTACCTCCCAGCAATTTGTCTCCTTGCAGCAAACAGCCCATTTCAATTTCAGCTTCAGCACATCCTGATTAGCACAAGCAGCTGATTGTCAGTTGAATCGGCCTCCCAAAGATCAGCTGTTTCAGGCTGCAGGGATTGCAATAGCCTATTGCGCCCCATTTTCCAGGGGCTGGCAAGTGGGCGGGGCTACATTCGGTGTATAAGATGCACCCAAATTTTCACCCTCTTTTATGGGGGAAAAAGTGTGTTATACTCTGAAAAATACGGTACTTTATGATCTGCTGCCTTATCTGAAGTGTCTCAGAATTGCTACTGGATTGGTAAAACTGCTGGACTTTGGTTCTCCTTTCAGCTTGTCTGCTGCTGGTTTGGTGAAGTACAAGTCCGCTTCTCCTTCACTGTCAGTGGCCAGTTGAATTGACTCCTTTTCCGCTCCCTCAGCTGCAGATTCCTCCCACACAACATAACCCTTCCTCCAAACACAGATGGGATCTCTCCTCAGGCTTTGTTAAAGTCCCATGGGAGGGAACAAAGGGAAAAAGAGCTCATGCTGCCCACAGCAAGGCTTTCCTTTCACATTTCTCTTGCTCCATTTTATAAGAAAACATGTTAGTCTTTTTTCAGGATTCACACTATAGACTATGTGTGTTGTCTGATGTTGTGAAATCTTGCTACCAATTTTCAGCATGGACAAAAGAAGTACCAGGAACTGCAATAAATGATCTCAGAATTCCTTATTGCCCACTGCAGGCATTAACAATGTTTTCTTCTGAAGAAACAACTAGAGTAGAACAGTAGAACAGTGAAAGCAATAATCTGCAACAAGGAACTATCAAAATAAATTGCAACGGTAGCAGAGGAAAATACAGATACCCCTATCATTTTTATTTCAGGAGCATAAAAGCTTTTTGGCAATGATACACAGCTGTTGTATCACTAATATCAACCACCTTACATGTTTGCAATGTTTCCAGAATTTTAAAAAAATAATAATATAGTGGGTTGTTGGTTCATTACAGTATATCTAAGAACAGAATAATTTATTGTGTAAAATGGTCAGTTAAATCATTTAGACCACCATCCTCCAACTTAATGCAGAAATCCACTAAGCCATTTTTCTCGGGTGGCAATCCGGTTTTTTGAAAACTTCTAGCAAGGGACAATCCATAATTGTTCTAGGAGGAGAAGCGGACAGCTTCCCTGCTAAATATGTTCCCTGCTATTCAACTATGCTGAATAGTTGTTAAATAATAATAATAAATACAATATTTAGAAGAATCGAGTCCATTGATAAATTGAACTGAAGGTTTCATTTGCCACAGATAATAAACTAATATATTGGTGTTGATTGCAGAGGGTGATCAAATTTAGACAGCAACTGTTTGTGTTCAAATTGCATCCCTTTACAGCCAACCTGTCATATATTAATAGGTGACATATAGAGTGTTGATCTTATTTTATAACTGAGAACTCAGATGGCATTTAATTATACAACTCTATCAAGTCCCATCAGATCATTTGCATATACCCAGGGAAGAAGAGTTGTTGAACAAAGAGCTATTGCTGGAAAGCTAAGAGTGTAAGAATAGATTTACAGTACTTAGGAGCCTATCTTTGTATGCAATTTCTTAAAGGTTCATGTATGATTTGTATCACTGGGAATAAGAGAACAGCATTTTCCCATTTCTAAATACTGGGAATATTTAGGTACTAATGCAAATTGGTTTCAACTCTGTCATTTTCCTTTTGCAGAATTTTGTTTCCTTTTTATAGTTGGTCTATTTTGCAAAATAAGCAATAACAGCATATGCTATTCCTCAGATAAATCCTGGGAAAAGAACTCATAGGAGGCTAAGCATTATTCTAATATTTTTTCATGATATGATATTGAATGTATTTCTTTGTGTCTTCTCTTATTTTCTAATACCTTCTTCTGAAGGTATCCTTCAAAGACTTGATTGCGTAGGCTTCCAACATCAAATATATTTTGCATTGAAAATCAAATTTATTGCCAAGGAAACTTTACTAGAACAGACACTGTTCGCCTACAGTTATATTCTCTGACTCTTCTGAAATGATCTCAGGAACATAAATAACATTATCAATCCATCCATTAATAAATGTCTCTAACAGCAAAACTCAGAAATGCCATTCCAATCAGAGCATATTATGGTTTTAAAAACAGAGCTCTGATTATAGTTGTTGTTTATACTTAGAAGTTTTAGTGCTTGGAACTTGAAAAGGAAAATATCTGATGCATTAAATACCATGAAAAACGAAGCATGAAAATGTTCAGGGTCAGTCTACAGCCCTTTGAAATATTAATAAATTGTATGCCTTTTTATTGTCTTTGAGATGTTGTCTCTTACAACATGAGATATTACAAAATAGACGAGTCTCTGTCTGTAAATTCATTTTATCCTGGTATTCTCTATGTTGAAAGTATAGCTGAGATAGGGATGAAGTTCATGGACCTCAAATGGATTTGACACAGAGAACAGGCTCCTTTCCACAAGAAATACAGAACAATAAGGTGATAATTGCTGTTTTAATCTTTTAAATTATTATTCATTTTTTACTTTTTTATGTTATGCAATTTCTAGATTGCAACCTATTCTGAGATATTTAGGATAGTAGAATGGCTAAATATTTAAATAAACAATACCTCAAAGTTAACTGGAAACTGCACATAAATTCCCATGGAATTACAACATGCGTTTTGCATGTGTCTACATATATTTGTGTGTAAGGGGAAAGAATAGCTCATCTGAACCCACAGGCCCAGGAGGCAAGGTGAGGCAAGCATTTGATGCACATTGATTATATGCTTGTATACACAGAGGAAACTGGCAAGAATTGTGAAACGGCCTACAGAGCAGCATCCATGGGGAGATGGGGGAAGATGAGCACATTGACAAAAGAAGAGTTGCAATGTCACAATGCAAAGCCCACACTTGAAAGGGTTGTTGCTTGTCATACTATGATGCTTTTGTCATCCAGATGAAAGCAGCAACTTTTTTTTAGATAGTGATGCCTTTCCAAAAAACATTGGATTTTCATAGAAGATGGTTGTTGAGGAACTGAGCAAAAGATGAAGCAAGAATGGGAAATGGTTCAGTTGATTGAGGAAAATGGCACCCCAAAACACAGTAATGCAGCATTGGTATCAAACTGGTGCAAATGTGATATGATATGATATGAATGATATGAATATTTAATTTGTATACCGCCCTTCTCCAACAGGACTCAGGGTGGTGAACAGCCACGGTAAAACACAACATATAAAATTTAAAAGCAGTTTAAAAGACATTAAATAATTTTGGCCATCAATTTAAAACAACCCCGTTAAAACCAATTATATGTGAAGGAACCAACATAGGAACATAGAAATGTTTCAATAGAAAGAGTTTAATAGTACAAACAACAATCAAGGACATATGGGTTCCTGAACTTAGCAAAGAGTTAGACACAATGATCTAAATGGCCTCAGCAATATGATTTTGGTATTATAATATCTACTAGAAAACCTATGCTCCATTTTGTCATTGTTTCAGAGATATTTCTTTACCCAAATGGAGAAACGGAATGATCATGGGCAGGCAAAAATGCAGCAGGAGCTACTTCTGACTTTCTGCTGGCTTTCCTACTGAGTTTCTTTTTGGGAAGCTGGAAGGGAGCGTCAGATATTTTTCTTCCTTCCTTCCCTTCCTTCCTGTCATTATCTCCCTCTCTCCCTCGCGGTAATGCCAGCTTCTCCATTTACTTTGTCTGTGAGAGGTTTGCAGTGTTAAAGTCACTGGAGAAGCCAGCAGAAAGTTGCAAGTCCAAGGCCAGTCAAAGGGTGAGTGGGGTGGGTCAGGAAAGAGGCATGACAGTTGCAGGGGTGTGCAAGAAGTGCCACTGATCCAGGGAGAATTCATGAGAGGGTGGCATAGGTTGGGAAGGGTGAGTGAATGTGCAAGAGATGCCATGCAGGTCAAGAATAACACATGAGGGAATGGTATGGGTTTGGGGGCCTTGTGAGTCAGGGAGAATGCACAGGGGATGGCCAGAGGTGCTTTGTGGGTTGGGGAAGGTACATGGGCACAGCATAGATTGGGAAGGGTTTATGGGGGTGCATAAGAGATGCTATATTGATTGGGAAAGATGTATAGAGCTTTGGGAAGGGGTTGTGTGGGCAAGTGGCATGGGTTGGGAACAGTGCACCAGGGATTCTCCCTCCCTCTCTTCCTAACTTCCCTAAACAGAGAAATGGATGGGCAAAAAATCTATGGTAGCAGGAGTAACTTCCAACTTCCTGTTGACTTCCCTATCAATTATTCTTATGGAAAGCTGGCAGTGAACATCAGGAATCTTCCCTTATTCCTTCCCAGCTGCCCTCCCTCCTTTCTCATTCTTTCCTCTCCTGTCCCTTACAGCTCCTTCCTTCCTTCCTTCCTCCCTCCCTCCCTCCCTCCCTCCCTCCCCTCCCCTCCCCTCCCCTCCTGTCATGGAATGATGAAAATGAGGATCACATGATCAAAGCAGCAGCCGGTAGGGCTGAAGCAGTCACAATTTCCCCAAAAGTCATTCCCTTGGGAGCAAAAGGTTCCAGCATCCTTTAAGGCATCTCTTTTGATATACCTTTCTTGAAATTATTTTGCTTTATGATGCATCATTCTACCCAGTCAAAGGTGAGAGACACAAGAGTTTTAGAAGCATAAATATATCAGTTGTTTTATTTATCCATACTTTTGGGGAATTATTATTTTGCTGGAACTGTAGAAGAAGACCTGGTGAAATTTTAGTCTAAGCGTTTATTTCACTTGATTTAATTTTGTTATGAAATGGAATAGCTAAACAGAAAGGATACTTGGTTTCAATACAGCCCCTTTGTTTATGTAATATAATTTGGACAAATAATAAAGACATGTACATTTTCTGGAATCCTTTCTTAAGAGAGCTACAACCAATTTTTTATTGCTGTCCTTTCTAATATTTAATTTTTTTTTCTAAAAATAATTGTTGTCTATTGGCTGCTAAATACATGCTTTTTTATTTGCAAAGGTCTATCTGACTCTATTTGCTATTTTTATTATTTTCTAGACTCAGAAATCTTTTAAATGAACAGTAAGCAAGTAACAGAAATGCAGCTTGGAACTAACATGGCAAGCTAAAACTGACTTTTTCTAATGGGAAGGTTGGGAACAAAAAAGACAGGAATTGTTTTAAACACTAGATAGATTCTCTAGCATATATCTTGGGAAACATTTGATGTTTCCAGCAAAATCACTGACATTTCACAAATGCTGTCTCATTTAATAATCATGCATTAGATTATCTGGAATGGAAAGAAGTATTTAGAGTACACTCTAATCAAATTCTTTTCCTCTTGGATGGAGAACATTGCTGCAATAGTGCTCAAGACTATGACAACTTTTCTTTTTCTCTCTCTCTCTTTTAATCAGCTCATGTAGCTTCACAACTATGGCCATGGTACTTAAATCAAATAAATGAGTGCTTGCAGGGATTTCTAATGAAGGCTCAAAGGATTCTCTTTGGAGTCATGGGGGCACGGCCAAATCACAGTACCAAGACAGCCTCTTTGATAAGGAGCTGACTATTGTTAACAAACATTTCTGCTTAACAAGGACCCTTAGCTCAAGACTCCCTAGAAAGATGCTGAGTTTGTAATGATTACAAAATAATAATACAAGAACCATTCAGCTTTGAGTACTGGAAAAGCACTGAACAGCGTGTTTGAAAAAGCAATATATTAAGGCTAAAAATACATTCTCCAGCCTAAAATCCCTGTGGTCTAAACTTCACTGCATTAAGGCTAGCTATGGTGCAAATTGGCCAAGGAAAAGCACTGAGAACTCCCTCAAGTATAGCTCAATGGCAAAATACATGTATTGCGCACAGACAGTCCCTCATTCAAGCTTTGGCATATCTAGTTAAAATGGTCAGAGAGCAGATGATATGAGACATCTCTGCCAGAAATGCTGGAATATTGCTAGACAATAAAACAGACTAGATGAAGAAATAATCTGATCAAATGTAAAACAATGACAAGGTTTTTTATTAGAAGCCCACTGCCCAATTTAAAGCTGTGGTTCTGAATAAATCAAGGAACATACCACAGGATCAGTTAAATTAATCTGCCTAGGATAGTAGTTTGGATCGGTGATGAAATCCAAATTCTTTTACTACCAGCTCTGTGGGCGTGGCTTGGTGGGCATCGCAGGGAAGGATACTGCAAAATCTCCATTCCCACCTTACTCCAGGGGAAGGATATTGCAAAATCTCCATTCCCACCCCACTCCAGGGGAAGGATACTGCAAAATCTCCATTCCCTCCCCACTCCTGGGGCCAGCCAGAGGTGGTATTTGCCGGTTCTCCGAATTGCTTAAAATTTCCGCTACAGGTTCTCCAGAATCTGTCAGAACCTGCTGAATTTCACTCCTGGTTTGGATGTAACTGCTGGTTCCCCTATTGAATTGCTAGTATTGTTAGAATGTTTCTTAACATTCAGCCAGAATTTGTCTTCTATGTTCTAAACTTTGGAATGATAAAAAACATATTGTATTTCTGCTACTTATTCAATATAAGCCTCTCAGTCTTTCTCTGCAATATATGTAAAAATGGGCAGGCATACAATCGTGGCTGCTGTCTTGATTTTTCTGTGTTTTCTCCATCCTCCCTCCTTTGCATGGCTGCCTTATCAAGTACTTACAAATTTGTATTTTATTTGAAGATAGGGACTATGGTTCAGTGAAAGACACATGCTTTTTTATCAAAACATTTCATGTTCTTGTTCTGATAACTTTATATAAAGAATTAGGAAGAAGGAAAAGAGAGGACCTTGTACCTGAGATGCTTGAGAATCAATGCAAATCAAAGTTCTCAAACCTGGGACTTGTGGACAGTCTTACTAATGTAAGGCATTTTTCTATGTTCATACAGAAAGTATCATAGCTACTGCCTTCTTAGGCATGAAATCTGACTGAATAATTTTGGGCCAGACATTTTCTCTCAGCCCCAGACTAGAAAAACTGATTAATAGCCTGCGTTGGACCAGTGATAGATTATTTATTTATTTATTTATTTATTTATTTATTTATTTATTTATTTATTTATTTATTTATTTATTTATTTATTTATTTATTTATTTATTTATTTATTTATTCTAATTTTTGTGTAGTTGAATTTTTGTAATCTAGTGGGATCCAATAGTCTACCAATGTTGTCGTAATATATCTATGTAACGTTTGCCTTCCTTAATTGATACATACTATTTTAAAAGAGTACATGAAGTACCTAATTGTAGTCCTTATGTGGAGGAAAACTTTGAACGTTGATATTACCATGCTTATAAAAGATGTTCCAGTGATATAATTTTGATCCCTGCTATAAAGCATAATTTCCCTATATATCTCAGGAAATAAGGTTTGGGTACAGAAGGGCAGAGCAAAAAGAAGGTTAGCTGCTCCTAATAGCTGCTTCTTTTCAAATAACTTCGTTTGAAAAGCCATGAGATTTCCAAACCAAAGACATCTTGACATTCGGCAGTTAACCATGACTACTGAACTTTAATGGAATTCTAAAATTTTATTATGTGCTTCATTGCTGCAAAAGTGGTGTAGCAAATTGGTCAGATTCTTTTTTTTCCCTTCACGCTTATAGTTTTCTCCTATCAATTCAACTCCATATCATACATATTGGGCATCACATCAAAGGAATGCTGCACAATTTAGTGAACAGATTGGCTGGACTCTTATTTAGTTCAGTTTTAACACACTGAGATTCACTTCCCAGAATACCTTGACAATACAGTGGAGTCACTGCACATTTGGAAGCTATCAGATAAGAAAGAGTTCTTTAACTTCTTGCAAATTAGGATGGAATACTCTCAGGAAGAAGAAGAATGAATTCTCAGAAGCAAGGTACTTGTAGCCCTATATTTCATAAAGAAAAAAAAGGAATATAAAGCAATGGTTTTACTCTATTGTATTGTTAAATATAGTACAAAGATATTCTGGTTTCTATGTAAAATACTGCAGACTCTGTAACAATGCATTCTTAGCCACAAAACTGTGAACTCTGTAGTGATAATAAATTTTAGTTTTAAAAATAAATCACATATTGAGAAATAATAATTTATAATCAGAAAATATTACAAAGTTATTTCTAATTCCAGTTCATAGCATTCACCAATGCTAAATAAAGAATGTATTATTTTTATGTTAGAAGCTCAAAAGCCACTTCTGTGCCCTTTGAATGATCTTAGAACTTTTATGCTTGGAAAAGGGGAATAATATACTTGCTATTAAATTATGAGCTCAGTTTTGGAATGGCTATGCGTTAATTATTCAAGTTTAAGTTCTCCTCCTCTAATCATAAAATACTTTTTGACAGCGTTACAAATACTGTGGTGCAGATAGGTAGTTTGGTAATCTGTGGATAATATTTAAATGACTAAATCAGTGGCAAAAAAAATGTTTCTATGCTTTGAAAATGATCTAGAAATTCTACTTTGGACCATGTGCAATCACGGCATCTCTCTTCTATGTATCTATTCTTTTATGTACACCAAGAGCGTATGCACCAAGACAAATTCCTTGTGTGTCCAATCACACTTGGTCAATAAAGAATTCTATTCTATTCTATTCTATTCTATTCTATTCTATTCTATTCTATTCTATTCTATTCTATTCTATTCTATTCTATTCTATTCTTCAAAGCAGCTCATCAGGTTTTGGATACAAACTAAAGGATGGAGCATCCTTAAGAGTCACATGAGTTGACTCATACCATAATACAGTGAGGTGCCCTTTCTGAATAAATGCATATGCATTGTATGCAAAACCTATTCATTGTATTATAATCCAAGTGTGGCAACCCCTGGTGACATCACTGTTGTTTCTGTGTTCCTAGAAGCTGAAAAAAAAAAAAAAGAGAGAGAGAAAAAACTGCACCAAGTCGCAAAAATGTCTATCTCTGCTACGACATTTAAAATCAGTTACATATTGCGATGGACACATACACAATATAGGAATGTTTTCTTCCTAATGATTACACAAAATAGAAATTGCCTAGAAGCCTACAATACCAAACCAAATCAACATCAACTCCAAAGCATGGCAGTTTATTAAAGCAACAAATCAGAAAATCCCACGCCTTTCTTAAGAAGAAATGACCGGATATATTCCAAGTCTTGTTTCAATTAACTGCATGAATTGACATTTTCAGACATTTTGCCTGAAAAATGCTTGCCATTTTTAGCTGAAAGAGAGGGCAGAGATAATTTTTTTGTAAATAAAGTAAATATTTTTCCACAATCTGTTAAATTATAAACTCCTTAATTATGAATTCAGGAAACTTTGTAATAAAATATGTTCTGTTAATAACAATTAAGTAGGGAGAGTTGTATTTGACATGCAATTAAGTGCTAAAAAGTAATTGCCAAGAATTTAATTAATTGCAAATAATGATATTAAATAGGTTTACATGTTAAAAAGTAGAAATATGCCACCAGAGAATATGGAAATACATACTTTTGTTAAGAATTGCTTACACCTGCATATACAAGATTAGGCTGTCCCCACACAAGCTAATTCCCAGTTCATTTTTTCAAAATTTAAGTGCAATAAAAGGATATTGACAAATAGTATAACTTTGTAAATTTATTTACAGGTAAACAAGCCTAGAATTTTCATTTCTAAGCACGGTGGTTGTTAAGTGAATCACATTTGATTTTACAACTTTTTTTTTTTTGACATACAGTAGTGAATCATGTTTCTGTTAGTTCCCTTAACTATCAGAAGCCAGTTGGAAGGTTGCAGATGACAATCATGTGATCCCAGGACTGTGCAACCATCATATATGCATACCACTTGCCAAGTGCCCAAATTTTGGGGATACCGTAATGGTGATAAGTGTAAGGACTGGTTCTAGGTCTGTTTTTTATGTGCAATTGTAACTGAATAGTCACTAAACAAACGGTTGTAACTCAAGGACTATAACCTGCAGTTATGTTCTAAATCTTTCTTCTGTTCTTCAATGGAGAAAGACTTCATCCAACCTCAATGGCTAACTGATTGTCAATGGATGATCTCATTAAAGTAAGTTGCCATATTTTTTTATCTCCAGTTTTTAAATTGTGAATATAGCACTGAGATAAAAAAAATTGTAGAGCAACTGTAGAACAACTGAGTAGACTAGACCAATAAAGTGATTAGAACATGGAGCAAACATTGATGTCGTAACTGGCAGGGGAAGATACGGAAGAGTGCTGCAAATAGCTATTATAAATCTAAGATGACAGTGATGGTCTAAAAATCTTACTTTTCAATTAAGGTCAATTGCTGGTATCACATCTATTACTGAATCCTGAGTGAAATCACTAAATAGGCATGCATCATTTAGGTATAGTTGAATAAAGTGTGTGTAGGCCTATTTCTCTTATTTCTCTTAGTTGCACCACTGGCTTATTTATTCCATGACAGAGCAAGCTAGGATTAGAAGGTAAGAAGATGAAGTAGCTGTGATGTTTCTCATAGATCAGGAGCTCCATTCATAGGTCTGCCTACTTTGATTGCATGCTGTTAGATGTGGTCAGTTGGAAAGATGTAGAAATACTGTCAAAGTACTGTCCAACCTATGATACATTATTTGGACATTGTATGTATAACTATTGATTTCTTGCTCTTGGAAGACTTCAGCATCTATAAAAGTGTTATTCAAAACTGGAGCAGTCTGAGATTTCCTGATAGCGTGGAGCTGCCTTAATTGGTACCTGATCCCCCAGATATAGCAATGTACATGCTGGATTTAGAGTTCTGTTTGGGGATTTGAAAGGCGAAGGGAGCTCCGTATGACTGCAGACTGCAAGGATCAGGATGCTTGTGCACAGAAACATCTCGCTGGTTGTCAGTTGCTAAAACACACACTTTACAGTTTCTACATTTCAAGGCTTCAATGCTTTAGGCCTGATCTGTCTTCCTAAGTGACTGCTTCTCCTTGCATGAAATTGGTAGAAGCATCTCAAACTCTCAACAACAAAGGTAGATAAAAATAATCATTGCTGTTATGAAGAACTGGCTGCATTCATTCTATATGAGAGTGTGTAGAACCCACTCTGTTAAAACCCAGTGGTTCTTTTCCTTCCCCTTCCTATGGTTTTTGCCTTGTGCTTTTTAGCTCCGAAGGAAGACAAATTTGATTATTGAAATAAGTGACATCTCTGCCTGAGAAACTAGCTTTCAGCACTAGCCTCAACAAACCCAGTCCTGCTGATAAAATCACAGGAGAAGCCCTTTTGAAGATACTCTGCTGTCAGAAGTCTATCTGCCACGTGGAAGACCGCTTTCTGCATTAGCTTGAGACTGCAAAATGCAGACCTATTCCTTGAAGAATAGATTGCCCTGTTATCTTGTTTAGAAAAAAAATCTGCAACATACGTCTAGGATGCTAGGCTTTTAATCTTTTATTTTGCTATTAATTTATTTTTTATTTTCCAGGTTTGATTCAGGTTTGAGTCAAAAGATAGAGTGTAAATCGATTGCGTAAGTCAAGTAAATATATGACATGCAAACAACTCTGTGAAACCAGACTTAATTATACCCAGAGGAAGCTTATTGATTTCACTCAGTAGGAAACCATTATGAAAAACTATCTATATGAGCCCAACTGGAGGATACCATGAAGCAAAGAAAGTGTACTTAAAAACCTTGATATTGAGAACTTATATAAAGGGCATGTCAGATCCAGGTTTCAATTTAATGTGATGTGAATTATGTAGTTTGCCTTTAAGAATAAGATTTGAACTCAAGTCCAACTCCTAATGACAAGAGGAGTGACGAATAGATTAATTAGGATGGCAATTTTCTTTCCATAATACATTACAACTATTAAAAATGATTAATAGCATCTCAACTATATACTTTAGATTATTAAACTATAGTACTATAACATCTAAGACAGGGGTCCAAACTTTTTAAATAGGGGGCCGATTCACAGTCCCTCAGACTGTTGGGGGGGGCAGACTGGCTAGGTGGTCATGGCTAAGTGGTCATGTGGGTGGGCATGGCTAGGTGGTCATGTGATTGGGTGGGCGTGGCCAATTTAACAGCCCATTTTTTTGCCTTTCTCCTTCCTAAGCTCCTGTTTAAATTATTTTCAAAGACTTTTAATTTAAAGCAGTACTTTACAAGCCCAGAGCTGCTTTTCAAGGCTGCACTGACGAGATCACCCCTCAGCTGGCCTTCAGCTGGCCTTCCTGCTGGCTCGCTGGAAGATAAGGCCCATGGTGAGGGGCGGGGCAAGGGGCAGGGCTTAATCACATCACTCCTTGGGCTGGATACTTTGCATTGGTGGGTCAGATCCGGCCTGTGGGCCGTAGTTTGAGGATGTCTGATCTAAGAGGTCATTGGAGAAGCTAACAATAAGGGTCTAAGATGCTATTAGATGCAAGAAGTTTAAAAAGAGGAAAAAAAATTCTTGCTCAAATAAAGAGAAGAAAAAGGAATATAAACTCTGGAAAAAAGATAAGATGTCATTAAAAGTACATACACACACAGAAATACAAATGGACTTTGGCAAGTGCAAGGCAAATTTATTAATTAATTGCCATCAAGTGATTGTTGACTGTTAGTGACCACATAGATAAATTTTCTCCATGATTATTTGTTCCTAAATTGGGTTTTCAGTTCTTTCAACATTGTACCTCTTGTGCCTGCCCATTATACATCACCACTATAATTAAGTCCATCCATCTTGCTACTGATCATCTTCTTGTCTTTCCTTCTACCTTTCCCAGCATTACAGCCTACTACAGAGAATTACGTTTTTGCATAATTTGGGTGAATTAGGATAATTTGAGCCACATCACTTGTGCTTTGAGTGAGAAAATCTACATTTATTTGTTCAGTCCACTAGGTTGTTTTCTTGATTGTCTACCATATTCTCAGGAGTTTTCTCCAATAGCAAAGTTCAAAAGCATCAATATTCTTCCCATCCTGCTTCCTCAAAATTCAACTTTTGCTTTCATGTAGTGTTGCAGAGAATACCATCTAATATTTGTAGGTATAGGCCAGTGGTGGGATTCAATTTTTTTTACTACCGGTTCTGTGGGCATTGCTTGGTGGGTGTGGCATGGCTTGGTGGGCATGGCACGGGAAGGATACTGTAAAATCTCCATTCCCATCCTACACCAGGGGAAGGTTACTACAAAATCCCCATTTCCTCCCGATCAGCTGGGACTTGGGAGGCAGAGAATAGATGGGGGTGGGGCCAGTCAGAGATGGTATTTACCGGTTCTCCAAACTACTCAAAATTTCCGTTATCAGTTCTTCAGAACTGATCAGAACCTGCTGAATACCTCTGGATATAGGCACATTGTGACATTTGGATATTTTCCCCAAGGCCTTCATGGTTGCTCTACCAAGTCTGCAATGCATTTCTTGTGTGTTGGGATCCCCATTTTTCTGAATACATTCCACAGTTTGATGGACTGACATAATAGAAAGCATTTTTTTTTAACCAATGAAGAACATAGGGACTTCGTTTTGGCATTTGGCTTTCTCAATTATCCAGCATGCATCAGCAATAAAATTGTGTATTACTTGGCCTTTTCTAAAGCCAGTTCAAATATCTTGCATTTCTTTTTCCATGTAGGAATTTAATCTGTATTGGATGATCTTAAGAAGTATTTTGCTAGCATGTGAAATTAAAGATATTGTATAACAGTTTGCATACTCTGTTGGGTCTCCTTTTTTTTAGGATTGGAATGTAGATTGACCTCTTCCGATCTGGTGGCCACTGTGTTATTCACCAGATTTGCTGGCATAGCTTAGTTAGAACCCTGACTGATTTCATCAATTCCAGTAGCCTTCCATCTTGCAGTGACCGGATTGCTGATCTCATTTGCACTGCTGATCTTCTAATACCGGAAGTTCTTTTAAGTAAGAGTCCCTTGGACTGCAAGGCGATCAAACCGGTCAGTCCTAGAGGAGATCAACCCTGACTGCTCTTTAGAAGGCCAGCTCCTGAAGATGAAACTCAAATACTTTGGCCACCTAATGAGAAGGAAGGACTCACTGGAGAAGAGCCTAATGCTGGGAAAGATTGAGGACAAAAGAAGAAAGGGATGACAGAGAATGAGCTGGCTGGCTGGAGTCACTGAAGCAGTAGGCGTGAGCTTAAATGGACTCCAGATGATGGTAGAGGACAGGGAGGCCTGGAGGAACGTTGTCCATGGAGTCGTGATGGGTTGGACACAATTTCACAACTAACAATAATAACAACAAATCTTTCAAAGCATCTAGAATGTTGATAACAAATAACAAAACATTTTCAAATATTTCAAATGGATAAAAAAAATTCAAGATATGCCAAGGAGGAAATAGCAGAGAGTTGAATGAATTCTTTCCTTCCGTCTTTAGTATCTTTATTGCTGAGAAATTAGGGCTTCAAAACTGGCTTACATTTGAAAACTGAGAAAAATAATTATTCATGCAAATCTGAGTAATGAAGGATAAAATTATAAAGTGCACTGATGACTAAAATAAACCAATCTCTGGATCCAAACAAAATGCGTCAAAGAGAATTTAAAAATAAAAATAGGAAAAGGTGTGCAATTTCTTCTGAAGGTTGACATATTTTCTTGAGGACAAGAAAATACTATAATTTAAAAAAAATATATTGAAAGTTATTAAAGATTAACATCTGTTTTGGGAGAAATTCTTGGAATTAAACAGAAACATAGCAGCATGAGCCTTATTGAAAAGTAACCAACATGAATCTTGTTTAATTAATCTTGTGCTTTTTTAAAAGGGTGTTCAATAAGCATGCAGACAAGGATAACCCAATAAATATCTTATACTTGCATTTTCAAAAAGCATTTAACAAGTCCTCCGCCAAAGCTTCCTGAGCAAATTCACAAATCCAGCTGTTGTTAAAAAGACAGGGCTCTCAGAGACAGGCAACCAATTATAAAATAAAAATGAGAATATGACTCAATGGACAATCCTTATATTGTTGGAATCCTACAGGAATCAATGTTGAGACCAGAGGTTTTCGATCTAGCAAAATGATTTGAAGTTAGAGATGCCAGTGAATGGTTTCATTTACTTATAGTAACAAACTGTTTGGAGTGATAAAATAAAAAAGAAACTGTGAACACACTTCAAAATAAGGCATATAATTCAGGGTAAAGTGTGAAGTGATGCTATTGGCATAAAAAAATTCTAAATTTCACATATAGACATAAGGAAGTACCGTATTTTTCGCTCCATAGGACACACTCCCATGCCAAAAGTGGGTGGAAATGTCCGTGCGTCTTATGGAGCAGATATTGCATCACAGGGGTCCCCAACAGTGGATCAGTGCTGGTCCTTTGGTGAATAGCAGCTGGACCATGGCAGCAGGATCCTTTTACAGTGCTGAAACCCACCTCTTCTGTCTTTGTCATTGCCTGCCTCTTCTGTCTCTTTTCCTCAGTGCAGGAGTCAATAGGCAGAGCTGGCACAAGAGAGGACACCTATCTGTGGTGGTCCTCTCAGGCTCTGCCTGATTTTTTTCCCTTGTTTTCTTCCTCTAAACTAGGTGTGTCTTATTGTCAGGTGCGTCTTATAGTTTGAAAAATACGGTAATTGATTTGGAAATGGATTTTGTCATCATTGTGGACTGGAAATGTAGACCCCGTATCCAGCTCCGTATATCAAACACAAACACCTATTTTGAATAATTGGGGAATTAATTGAAAATAGAACTGCAGTATTAATACAATAAGACCCTTGTGTAAATCTGTAACATAACTACATTTGGAATTACATATTTAGTCCCAATCATTTTTATAAGTGTGTTATTATAGGAGAATGAGATAGAGCCCATGGGTGAAATTAAGAGAGGAATCAGTCTGGAGTCATCACTTTCCCATAAGTAATCCAAGTCCAGTCCCCAATGAATTCTGTTAACTCTTATCTCGCACCAATTTAGTGCTGACCGTTAGTTGACTAGATTCTTGTATATAGGCTAGAGCAGGGGTGTCAAAGCCATTTCATTGAGGGCCACATCAGGGCTGTGTAAGACCTCGGGGAGGTCATACTCCTTTCCTGTCCCTTCGTGAATGCTCAAATGCAAAAGGGAAAACATTTCTCCTTTTGTGTTGTTTTGCTTTCAGTTTGTTTTGATAGCCCTCTGCCAGCAAAAATGGAACCCGGGGGGAGGGCATGTGGAGCCTCCCAGGCCCTGTTTTCAGCTGCAATGGCCTCCTGCAGCCCTCTGCAGCCCTTCACTGTTTCCAGGGCAGCCCCGTGGGCCAGATATAAGCACCCCACGAGTCAGATGCAGCCCACAGGCCTATGTGTTTGTATGCGTATGCATATGTATTTGTATTTCTATATGTATGTTTGGAATGAAGAATAAGAACAGATATGATAGAGGTAAATCAAGGTAAATCATGCACAGTGCTGATAATGTTTATAGAGAAACTTTTTCTCCCTTTCCCCCCTTGAACACAGTATTAGAACTTTGTCCACTGAAGCTGAATGCAGAGAGATATTTAATACCGATAGAAGAAAATCGTTTCCCATAATACCACATTGTTAAACTGTGTAATTCACTGCCAACAGTTGTAGTTATTGCAGCCAATTTGGATGGTTTTGAAAAGAGACTGGATGTGTTTATGGAGAATCAGGCTATCAAGGTCTATTAACATTGATGACTAAATAGGCTGGGTGTCTTATGTACTGTTTGCTGTGAAGCCTTCAAGAAGGATGCTATTGCCTTCCAGTCCAAGCTTCTGAGCTTTCTAAATGTATCCAGTTAGTCACTGTAAGAGCCATTATTACATGATGAATCACAACTCCTCTTGAATTATTACAAAATACACACTTGACCACATAAATAGCATTTTTTCTTCATCCTTCTCTTTCCTCTCTCCTTTTGCCTACTGAAAAGATCACAGAAGTTCAATACTCAAAACTTATTTTGTGTCCCTCTATTGTTTGCATTTATTTGTAAGTGGGTGACTTGATGGGGACTGTGTTTACTTTTAAACTTGGGATATTCATTTGTTGGGGAGGGCTGGGATGTATTTACAAACAGATCTTTACAATTAGCAGTTCCTGGAAGGAGAAAATTATTGTGGTCGGCTTAATGCATACTATTTCAAGAGACTGAGGATCAAGCAGATAGTACTTGCCCTTTTGTTAGGCTCAGATATCAACCAGATTGAAACAGAGAGCATGTCAGCAATCCCATAATATTCTCTCTTTCTTTTTATCTATTAAATGCAAAATTGTGCTGAATAACAGAATAACAGAGTTGGAAGATACCTTGGAGGTCTTCTAGTCCAACTCCCTGCTCAAACAGGAAACCATACACCATTTCAGACAAATGGTTATCTGATCTCTTCTTAAAAACCTCCAATGATGGAGCACCCAGAACTTCTGTAGGCAAGTTATTCCACTATTAATTGTTCTAACTGTCAGGAAATTTCTCCTTCATTCTAGGTTGGGTCTCTCCTTAATTAGTTTCCAATCATTGCTTCTTGCCCTGCCTTCAGGTGCTTTGGGGAATAGGTTGAGGCATGGCATGGAGCTGACTGATGAGGAAGCATGATAGGGGAGAGTGTTGTTGCTCATAGTTCTAGATCTCTCAGCAGCTTTTAATACCATTGACCATTAGGGAATTGGCGGTGGACATGGTTTTTTCATGGTTCCAAATTGTATTTTTCATGAATTGAAAATTCAATCTCCATTGCTTTTAAACATTTATGTGAAGCTTTTGGGAGAGATTAAGAAGGAATGGAAAGCTGAATAATACTGTATGTATATATAGAAGATGACAAGATCTACTTTTCCTTTCCCTCTTCACCATATGTGCTAGATTGGTTCATTTCTATTTGGGCCAGATGATGGACTAGCTGTAGCAGATTAAACTGAATCAAGACAAGACAGAGAGGAGCTACTGATCAGGGGAAACTTGTTTCATAAGGATGGGAAAATAGGCACCAGACTGAGGTCATATTTCCCCTGAAGGAGTTCGTCCCCTAAAACATTTAAAAACATATCATGGGACAGTGCAATGTCCAGAAGCATCTTTTTTCAGCTGTGAAGTATTTATCTACTAGGCCTCTTTTTAGAAGATGCTGTCTTGACCAATATTATAGATGTGCTGATTACCTCCAGAATGATCTGTTGCATGTGGGGATATTACTGAACGAAATCCAAAAATTGTAGTGAGCCAGAATATCATGACTAGACTTCTGTACTGTACTGTATTTTCTAATGGAAACATATGATATGGGGCAGGGGTGAAATCCAGCAGGTTCTGACAGGTTCTGGAGAACTGGTAGCGGAAATTTTGAGTAGTTCGGAGAACCGGTAGCAGAAATTTTGAGTAGTTCGGAGAACTGGCAAATACCATCTCTGGGTGGCCCCAGAGTGGGGTGGGAATGGAGATTTTGCAATATCCTTCACCCAGGAGTGGGGAGGGAATGGGGATTTTGCAGTATCCTTCCCCTGGAGTGGGGTGGGAATGGAGATTTTGCAGTATCCTTCCCCTGCCACACCCACCAAGCCACACCACGCCCACCAAGCCACGCCCACAGAACCGGTAGTAAAAAAATTTGGATTTCACCACTAATATGGGGGTCTAACAAAGTTGTACTGGTTTCCCCTAGATTTACAGGCTAAATTCAAAATGATTGGTCTGTTGTATATCTCTTTAAATGGTTTGGGCCCTGCCTTTCTGGAGGAACAGTTCTTCCATTGTGTTGAATTGGGAGCTCTGATGATCTTTTAAATGTTTTGGAAGTTTGGACTGCTTTTTCCTTTGTAGCATTGAATTTTTATTTCCTCCATATTACTGTTAATAGTTTGTATAATACAGTATATTATGTTGCTTTAATTTATTTTAGCACTTTTAAGATTCATTTCATGCAGGCAGCATATGAGTTATACTGTAATTATGATAAATAAGTATATTTTTTTTAAAAAAATGTAAATCCAATTTATAAAACATGATAAAATAGGAAATAGTACATTACCAAAGGTATTAAAAATAACCTTAGAAAACAAACATGCTCAATATATTTTTTAAAAAACTCTTAAATTGAAGCTAAAATTATTACATTATATTTTCAATTTCCAGCTGTGCTTCCAAAAACTAGGAAATTGCAATATAAGATATGCATTTTATAATCAGTTCCACATGAGCTGTATATTAAAAAGAGGCAATAACTTAAAAATGTTCCCTTAGGGCAAAGAGGGAATATACACGACATTTAGCGCGCTCACAATATGCAAATGTAAAGGTGGGTTACCTTTAAAATGTCTGTAGCTATTACTTCTTTTTACAGAGTGTTCATGTTTTTTTTCTGCACAGCTTTGAACACTGAAGGAGCTCAATGTAGTCTATGCTAAGTAACAAACACTTATTAAATTGCAGTCTAGATAGGTAGATGAGTGATAGAGAGATAAAGACAGAGGGACGATAGGCAGGTAGGTAGGTAGGTAGATGATAGGAGAGAGAGAGAGGGAGGGAGGGAGAGGGAGAGGGGGAGGGAGGGAGGGAAGGGGAGAGAGAGAGAGAGAAAGAGAGAGAGAGAGAGGGAGGGAGAGAAAGAGAATATTCTCTTCTCATCCCTATGGGTGGTCTGCATCTTCCTTCATCTGGGCATTTGAGGGTTCTTCACAATATTTTAGCTCTTCCTAACACTGCACTATTCTGGACAAAAAGCTCTGATGTTGTTTTTGGAGTCTGTTGATAGTGTTTCAATCACCACTGGGATCATTTGCAGGGCCTTGTCTCACCATGGCACTTCCTCTATTTGATCTTCCTCCTATGTCTGCTGCTGCCTCAGGCATTGTCTCAGCAACTCTTATTTTAGTACCATCTTACTGATTTACTCCTGGATGATCCGGGTTTTGTTCAAGACACTGGCTTTGACATTCACTAGAGCCTGACTGGTGTATAAACTCTGGGTTTTGGATGTGAGGTGGAAATCTCTGTAGATTGAGCTTCTTGCTTTTTTGATAGCTTCCATGTCCCCTTTTGGCTATACTAGTCAGGTATCTGAAAACTGGCAGGGCATACATGATGGTATGGATCTTGTTCTTGCCATTAAGCTGACTCTACAGTACTGTTTTAGCTTTTGTTGACACTTGGATATTGCAGTCTTCCTTGTCTCCTCTTTATTGTTTCTATGTGACTGTTGGATATCATGGTACTTCTGGATGGTTTACGTGTCTGCTTTGTGGTCCATTGTTAGTGTTACCCCTTCCACTTTAATTACTTTTCTTCCCTTAACTATCATCTAGACACACTTCTCCATTCCAAGTGAAATGTCCTCACTCAGTATTGACTATGTCAAATCGATCAGTGAGTCAATGTCTTGTTTACTATTAGCATATAGCTTGATGTCATCCATGTAGAGGAAGTGGCTGATGGTAGTTCTACTCTTAAACCGGTATCCATATCCAATCGCTGAATTACCTGATTGTGGGTTTTCCAGACTATGCAGAACAGCAGTAAGTAGAGTGCATCTCCTTGGTATGTGCTGCACTTGGTAGTTATTTGTGTGAACTGTTTTGAATTCACTTCCAGTCTTGTCTTCCAAAGTCCTATTGTTTTCTTGAGGAAGGTCCTTAGTGTTCTGTCGACTTTGAATAATGCCAAGCATTCACAGAACTCTGTGTGGCATTGAGTCATAGGCTTTCCTGTACTCAGTCCAAGTTTTGCTCAGGGTAGTTTCTCTAGACCTTGACTCTTGGACAACTGCTCTGAGCAACTAGTCAAAAAACAATGGCGTTGTTTGTGGCATCCTTCTGAGCTGTGCTCATGTACTATCCTATATGGTCCTATAGCTTGGTGACTATGATGCCTGAGAGGACTTTCCATGTTATGGAGAGGCAGGTTATTGGCTAGTAGTTGGGTATGCTGTTCCCGTGTGTGTGTGTGTGTCTTTCACAATCAATGCTGTCCTTCCTTGTGTTAGCCAGACAGACTGGGTCAAGCTTGCTGCTAGTACTTGGTTTCTCTATGCTACTAGGTGTTCATGCAGTGCTTTAGTTTCTTTAGCCAATAGATGTGGAACATGTCTGGACCAGGTGCTGTCTTTCTTGTTCTTGACCTGCTATTGGATGTTGGCTATTGGATGTTGAAGGTGACTAGTTCCTGGGAATTGCTATGATCTGGGACCCCTACTGATAAAATATGTACAAGCTGGGATTTGAATCCTGGCCTCCTGTGTCAAAGGCTGCATGCTAACAACTAAGCTGTCCAGCCTCTCTTCCACTGTATATATCTTTTGTTGCTGTTTTTCCAGCCTTAAATGTTGTAAAGAGGCTTCTATTGTTGTGCTTTATGGAAATAAACAATTTTATCAAATTACACTTTGTTAACTAAATACAAAATAAAAATAACCACCAAAATAACCGCCTTTAAGTCATATTATTATTCTCCAAAAAACTTTCCTTTATTTTTTGGGGGAGTAAATTATATTAAGCACAGGAACTCAACAGGATATCAACTATGAAATTAGCTCTTTTTCTTTCAGATTAATAGGGATCAGCTAGAGGGAACTATTAGTATTATTGATCACGGTAGGCAAACTACAGCCTTCAGGCCAGATTTGGCCCATTGCCTTTTTTTTTTAATGACCCATGAGCTAAGAATGGATGGGTAGATGTGCAGCAGATTGCTAGGTCCAAGTCTCAGCTGAACTCCTAGGCCATGGGCCAGGGTCACAGGGTGGTGGCAGGATAGTCTGAGCAGTGACCTATCAGTGACCTTGTTACTAGTGGGCCAATGCTGTTCAATGGCTGCCATACTTCTTGGCTTGCAGACTTGCCATCTGTGTTTGCAAAAGTGGAAGAGGGATCTGACCCTTTATACAAAAGTTTGTTGACCCCTGTGATAAATTATCAATTAGGCTCAAATTCCAGATAGTTCCAAGTCTCACAAGATACTTCGTGGCTACAAAAAGGTTAGCTTTTAAAAAGACATTGAGAAGTTTTCCTACTTAGTTTGCTAATTTATTAGTCAGTATCTTCTCTCTGCTAATACAAATGAAAGATAAACAAGATAATATGATGATATAAGATATCTTCAGAATGTAATACTCTTCAATGAAAATAAAATAAAGTTCTTGATATGGTCTCTAATGAAAATGAAACAGGGATGAACAGTTTATAATGAAAACACTATAAAGTTTCTAATGAAATTATATAACGATAAGTGAAATAAGTAAATTGTCTCATGACAGCTATTTTTTTAAAAGAACAATTATGGCTTCCATCAAAACTGGAGATTCAATGGATAAAGTTAGGGTTCTGCTTTGGATATTTCTTATGACATGGATTCTGGATTTATTTATTATATGTCCTGGATTTTTTGGCGACTTTTGGGGAAACTGAACTTTTCTAGAGTGTTTGTATGAGCATTGAACTTAAGGTAGGAAAAATATCAGATTACAGAAATTGCTGAAATCTATCTCCCACCTTACTTGGTGGCAATCTGTTTGAAAATGTGGCTTTGCAACTTCTGTAGAACTGCAGACTTCCCAACTAATCTTACTTGTTAATAACTGAGATATCATGGAAGGATTTGTCTCTTGATTCTCTACTGAATTCTTCAACATGAGGTCAACTATCTGAGATGAGTAAATCTGATACCTGCTTCCATGTAGTAATCATTCTCCTCAAGACATCTCTGTGGTCATGTGGCCGGCATGACTAAACGCCAAAGGCGCACAGAACGCTGTTACCTTCCCACCAAAGGTGGTCCCTATTTTTCTACTTGCGTTTTTACATGCTTTCGAACTACTAGGTTGGCAGAAGTTGGGACAAGTAATGGGAGCTCACCCCGTTACGCGGCACTAGGGATTCGAACCGCTGAACTGCCGATCTTTTGATCGATAAGCTCAGTGTCTTAACCACTGAGCCACCACATCCCCCATGACTACTCTACTTTATATTAAATATGAATATAATTTAATAAAATCCTTTGGTCTAAATTAACTAAGCAAATAGGGTATAAGGTTTTTTTTCTTATGGATAAGTAACTAGTTAGTGTATTGGATACAAAACATAAAAGTAAAAAGTTTTGTCAAATGAATGAGTGAAAATTGGGGTGCCTGAAACATTAGTTTTGATTTGTTGTTGTTGTTCATGTATATTTTAGTCACAAATCCTTGCGTGGTCATAATCAACAACTTATGTGTGGTGGCATCAAAAAATTTGGAATGTTTTAAAAATATCATAATTAGATGCAAAAAATTATCATAAAATGAGTGAACTTGTATAAAAATCCTCTTATGATTGAGATGGTATATAAGCACTGTAAAACAAAAACAAAAATAATGTAAATGTGGTTCATTATAGATAACTATAAAGTGATCTTCTAAACTAACATTTTTCTTTTCTTTCTTTTCTTTTTAAATAGCATATCAAATTAAAATTAAAACAATAGACTGACTGGCATCAGAAAAAACAGTCCTTTCACTGGCCCACTAAAAGCAAAATATATATGATTGTTATGAGCCATGATGTTTTGCTAAATCAAGTAAAAGTTGTATTTTTTCTGCTTCTATATAGGCTACTAGCTGATTGTTTCCTTGATGGTAATTTCTCAGGAGGGTTTTTTCTTTAAAAAACAACAACAGTATAAATTGTCTTAGCTGTCACATCTAGGCATCTGAAAACTAAGAATTGAGAAGTGAAGGCACTTTCCAAAGACTTAACAAATTACAGTCTTGAATTCTATATCTTAAAGTAGACGCATGAAAATACTTGATATCACACATACCGTAGAAGCTGGAAATGACAATTTGCATGAACTGATTTCCTGGCCAGTTGGCTGTAATCTACCCATACAATCTCCAGTTTTTTCCTCCCCTCCCCACTCTTCTTCAAAGCCAACTCATCTCTTGAAAAAATATAGATATGAAGCCCAATGTCTACAAATTAGTTATGTTTCAAGAAGCTAGCTTGTATCTGCTTTTTTAAATTTTAAATTAATATTGTATTTATTAGCCCAGACTCCATAGTGAGATGGGTGAATATACATTGAATAAATAAATAAAGAAAGAAAAATAAATAAATAAAGTGATCTTCTATACTGCAGTAGTGTCTGTGCTGACGGTGACTCTATGGCAGCTATATATAAATACAAATTCCACATTAATATACCGGTAATTAGAAAAGACATTTTAAAAATACCAATGTACTGTTCAAACAAATAAACAGTGTAAACACACTTGGAATGCTGTGTACAATTCTGGTTAATGGACTTCAAAAAAGATATTGTTACCAACCTGGAAAAGGCATAGAAAAGGCATGATCAGTGAGGAGGGCTATAGATCAATTCTTATGTAATGAAATGTTTCAGAACATATGAACACCATATTATTATATAGAATGCACCATCAATTCATGCAGCTGAATGATCAGATAGCTTAGTTAGGCGAAAGGAAGCATTTCTAATGCAAGAAGTGATGACAAATTCATTAGATGGCTTTAACAGGCATTTGAGAAGCTCAAGGCTATTGATAGCTGCTAAACAACATGTCTAAAATGTTATCTTCGGGATCAGTAAAAATATGCCTCTGAAAAGGAAGATCTTTGTCTCAAGAGAAGACAAGATAACAATCAATAAACCAAGCTTTGAAAGGAGAGAATGCTATTTCCCAAAGTGTGATGTTTTTCATGGATATCTAATCTAATCTGGGTAAAAGATATGAAGCTGAACTGATAAATCTTTGATTTAATATAGCAGCACTCTTCTACATCTGAAAGTTACTAAAAGGTTTGCATTGCTGATATAATAAAATAAAGGTTATGGCAGTCCACCGTGCAAAGAAATTGCTTTTTTTCGTTTTGTGTTTTAAATTCTAGTTCATCTGGAGAAAATATATGTTAAATATACAGGATGGTTATAAAACAGCTGAAAATGCATAATTTTAAAGTTAATTTTTAAATATTATAGCATAAGAAGAAACACAAAATTGGTAAACCGATTACTAATTTCTCCCCCAAACAATTTTCCTGGCACTTTAGAAGACCATCTTCCAAAGAAATTTGTTTTTTATTTATAGTGTTAATTTTGTTGTTTCTTAAATAGAAACAATTTTATGTTTCTCTAGAATTTATTTCAAGATTGTATGTATGTATGTATGTATGTATGTATGTATGTATGTATGTATGTATGTACAGTATGTATGCATGCATGCATCCAGTGGTGGGATTCAAATAATTTAACAATCAGTTCGCCCAGGGTCAGGTTGGCTGTTGTGGGAGGCGTGTCCCATCCCCATCGTCCAGCTTCACTACACATTTGGGATGAGCCTCCCGCGACAGCGAACCTGACCTTAGGCAAATCGGTTGTTAAATTACCACCACCCCCACTATGAAAGTGGATCTGGACACTGCACTGCAATGGAGAAACGGGAAACAGAGTGGTCGGCATGAGGGAAGGAGGAGGAGCAGAGAGAAGAAAGAGGGAAAGTGGCCTTCTCCTTCCCTCGCACTGGCCACTCCATTGCCCGTTTCTCCAGCACAGTGCAGTGCCCAGGATCCACTTTCATAGCAGGGGGAGGGGTGTAATTTAACAACTGGTTTGCCCGAACCACTCTGAACCGGCTGAATCCCACCACTGTATGTATCACATTTCTATACTGCCCATCTCATCTAAGTGACTTTGGACAGTTTACAATAAAAACATGTCGCAAAATATAAAAGCATAAATAAGAAAAAAGTTAAAAACAGAATTAAAAGAGAGGGATACAGTATTAAAAGTTAAAAAAGTTAAACAGCTAAAAAGGCGGAGAGAAGATCCTAGTCTTACATGTGATGTAACACCTTACCAACTATCCCCACAGATGTAACACTTTTTGACCAGTGGTGAAATTCAGCCGGATCTATCTGGATCGCACAATCCGGAAGTGCTGGTGGCGTGAGGCTCCGCCCACCCACCCGGATGTCATCGCATCCCATTTTTGACCCTCTGTGCATGCACAGAAGGTTCTGTGCATGTGTGGAGGAGGCGTGTGCAAGCGTAGTGCATGTGTACGTGCGCTCACATTTGCGAGCTGGTAGGGAGAGGTAAGTGAATTTCACCCCTGTCTTTGACCTCCCCCCCATGCCAATTGGCAGAACCAGGTTTTGACATTCTTTCTGAAGGCCAGAAGAGTGGGGTCTGTTTCACCTGAGCGTGGTGGTAAGTAATTACAAAGGACAGGAGCAACAGCAGAAAAGGCTCTCTTCTAGGATCCTGCCAGGTAAATTTCGTTAACCAACAGGATCTGCAATATATCTTCCCTTTGAAATTTTGGAAAAAGCATATGTGTGAGAATATATTAACTTGATCTCTCAGGCAAATTGCAGCCTCCCCATCTTTCACGGAAATCCTCATATGAAGACATTACAAGGAAGCCTACCTGTGGGACCTTTCATTGGCAATGGTATTCCCACTTCTAAATTGTGGACAATCTTTTGAGGCGTTGGAGAATTTCTCCTTTCTCTAGAGGAATGTCTTTGCTTATATAGTATAATATGGAGGGAACTGTTTAAAGACCATTTGTATCCTTGTAAAAAGAATAGCATTGTAACTGAAGCTTTATGTTCTGTTCTTACTGTTGATGATAACTGTACCAAAAATCTACAGCAAATGTTCCATGAGTGAATGTGAAAAAAATGCACACTCACCAAATTCATATCGACTGGATTTCTATGGTACTGTGCAACCTGAAAATGTAGTTTGTAGATTTGCTAGAAAGATTTTTTTTAAAAAAAACTGTGTGGGATGGGGGAAGAAAATACTCAACAATCTTTTGAACTGTTTTACCTTTCAGGATCAAGGTAACTGCAAGACTTTCTGGCAATCTCCCAGCAAGATGAAAATGAAGTTCAGACACCAACAGAGACTTCTGGATTTTTTTCTTTTCCTTTTTAAATGTAAAAAAACAAAGCAAACCTCCATCAGTTAAAAAAAGATAATTTGAGGTAATCTTTATATATCTTAAAACATTTTTCTACAGCTACTTTTCAAGGTATTTAATGTCACAGAAGCAGTAAAAAAAATATGAACCTCTATAGCAATAGCATGATGTTTCATGACTGCATCAAGTTCTTAAAGAACTTTACTGTGAAATTGTTGACCTCTGACCAAATCTATGTCATCTGTCACTCTATCAGATTCAGCGAGAGAAGACTGGAAGGCAACGAATGGGCCACACATTTTTAAAAAGGGAGTTAGAGAAGAATGGGGAATAATAAGCCATCCACCTAGTATCTGTTCCAAACAACTTGGAAAAAATGGTAATCAGCAGTAAAATCTCTAGACAGGATTGGCTTTAGGCCCAGATTGAATAGACTTTGGCCTAGGAAGCCAAAGCTTTGTGTCTGCCCCTTTTTCTAAAAATGCAAACTTTTGCATCAGCAAGAGGTGGCACTATCAGTCAATGTGGCCTAGGGCCCTTATAGCAATAACAGTAGCACTTAGACTTCTATACCGCTTCACATTGCTTTGACAGCCCTCTCTAAGCGGTTTAGAGTCAGCATATTGCCCCCAATAATCTGGATCCTCATTTTACCCACCTCGGAAGGCTGAGTCAACCTTGAGCCTGGATAGCTCAACAGACTAAGCACTGTAATTTAACACCAGCTGTCTGCAATTAAAGTAAGATCGAATCTCGCCAGGCTCAAGGTTGACTCAGCCTTCCATCCTTTCTAAGGTAGGTAAATTGAGGACCCAGTTTGTGGGGGCAATAAGATGACTTTGTATAAAAATATACCAAAGTATGAAGGCTATTGCTTAATGCATTGTAAGCCGCCCTGAGTCTCCGGAGAAGGGCGGCATATAAATCAAATTTAAAAAAAAAAAAAAAAACCTTGAGCCTGGTGAGATTCGATCTGCCAAATTGCAAGCAGCTGGCAGTCAGCAGAAGTAGCCTGCAGTACTGCATTCTAACCACTGTGCCACCGCTGCTCTTGTATACTCTTATACATAGTAACATAATAGCATTAAGACTACCTGATGGAAAATTGCTATGAATTCCACAACATAATACTCCCTTTCCAATTTTCTAGATATTTTTTAGAGTATTGGTAAGTATTTGGACGGAGGTGCCTCTGTTGACCCTGCATGCTTAGAGTTTCAAAAGCTCTTTTCAACATTCATCATCTTGAATAAACCGAGCAGATAAAAGAATCTGTCTAGATGTCACCTGGTTTAAAAAAATAGAGAAAAGGAGGGCTTCGAATAAATGAGCAATTTTCTCAGTGGAGAGAAATGTTAGGGCTGGTTCGTTTAAAGTTTTTATAAATCTTGCCTGAGGAATAAGCAGTGAACTAGCTCATTTAGCGGATGATACTAAGCTATTCAGGTGGTAAAACAATGGCAAAGATCCTCAGAAGGACTTCTTTAAAGTGGGTAAATAGTCAAGCCAATGAAAAATATAGTTCATGTATAAGTGGTCCTTTGATTACAATTGGGATTGAGATTGCCATTGCTAAATGATATGATGATAAAACATGAGGTCATGCAACTGCATCACTTAGCAACAGCAATTCCAGCTGTCCTGGTTACCATTGTAACTCCAGAATTAACTCAATTGAGCAAGAAGAGTAGGTGTCCCACATAAGGAGCATAGGATGGGGGTGCGCGAATGCTGCAGGCAGGCACCAGGAGTGTGGTGGGTTGGCAGGGGCTGTGGGAGGGCTGGAAGAAGTTTCATGTGAAAGTCAACAGATGCTACAGGAGGGCTGGCAGAAGTCTTAGTGCCGTGATGGTGAACCTATGGCACGGGTGCCACAGGTGGCCCGCGGAGCTGTATCTGTGGGCACGTGAGCGTTACCCTACTCAGCTCCAGCACGTATATGTGTGCCGGCCAGCTAATTTTCGGGCCTTCTGGGCCCACCTGAAGTTGGGAAATGGGCTGTTTCTGGCCTCCAGAGGGTCTCCCAGGTGGGGAAGGGAAGGCCGTTTTTGCCCTCCCCAGGCTCCAAGAAAGCCTCTGCAGCCTGGGGAGGGGGGGAAAACGGGCCTACCGGGCCCACCCGGCCATCACGTGCCAAAAGTGGGGGTAGCGCGGCGGGGTCATGCGTGCATGTGCGGGGGTTGGGTCACATTGAATTATGGCTATGGGCACATGCATGCACAACTCCCCCACATGATCCCCACTTTTGGCACACAACAGCAAAAAGGTTAGCCATCACTGTCTTAGTGCATTGATGGAGGCACAGGCAGCCTGGTGGAAGTTGTGGGAGGGCAGAGAGCACTGTGGACAGGTGGACGTTACCTTTATTTAAGATGAAGCAGGAGTAGGGGTTGTCCTCCCCACTTCTCTCTTTCCCTCTTCCTCCTCCTTCCTCTTCCTCCTCCTTACTAAATTGGAGCAAGAAAACACTCAAAGTAGCATAAGAAGAACAACATTATGTATTAATGTATAGACATTTTGAACAAGGGACTACAGCTTGGAAAATGAGGTTCATTCTGAAAACCATTTCTAGTTATATTAAAACCTTCTCTGACTACACAGATTCAGACTGCAAGTTCTATTTGAAAAAGCTGTGATTGCACAAAACACAAACAAGATATAGAAGAAAAAGTGCAAAGTTACTGTGAAGTCACTGGAAATAGCATTGTTTAGAAATATTACTTCTTACTCTGTTCATCCTTTGCTTGAAAGTTAGATAGTTTGATCGACTTAATTGTGATAATTAATGAGCTGGACAGACAATTTTATTATGAACTTTAGAAATGTTCTTTTTTATAATGAGAAATGTGTGTGGTGTATTTCTCAGCCTTAAATAGATCTGCTATGATTAAAGATCAAATACGTTTCCTCAATGTTATTGTTAAATGTTATATGTATTTGATGCAAGTAAAATTTTAAACAAACGCTCTGGGTGCATTTAATTTATATTTTAATAGGCATGTATGTGGGCTTCGTTTAACCTGAAAGACAATTAATTGGCTTCCTCTCCTGGATGCATTTGATCCTAATCACTCAAGGTCAAAGATAATCATTATGAAGCACCAGAGTTCTATATTTTCAGTACTTGGGATGTTACCACTTAGCTTTTTATATAATACATGTAACAGAATTGAAAGCAGAGAGAATAGTAGAGACAATTTTTGTTAGTTAATGGCAAACCTGCAATTGATTCATGAGTGCTGATGGTAGCTTTTAAAATAAACACATACAGATAATAGATGATGTGTGCTGATTTTCAGATGGCTAGAAGTATCAATTGTATCCTCACAGATTTTTTGTGTGAGGAGCCGTGGTGGTGCAGTGGTTAAAATGCATTATTGCTGGCTAACTCTGCCCACAAAGCAAAGCAAAGGGAAATCATCAAAGCCATTAAAAAGCGGAAGTTAGAATATTTTGGACATATGATGTGACACCCAGAAAAATATGGCATCCTTCACTTAATCCTCCAGGGAAAGGTTGAAGGCAAACGAGGTCCAGGCAGAAGAAGAACATCATGGCTTCAAAACCTAAGGGACTGGTTTGGACAAAACTCAGCAGCACTTTTTCATGCAGCTGTAGTCAAAAATAGGATGGCCAACATGACTGCCAATATCCAATGACGGATATGGCACAAGAAGAAGAACTCTGCCCACAGCCTGTAGTTTGATCCTAACTGATTCAAAGTTGACTCAGCCTTCTATCCTTCTGAGGTTAGTAAAATGAGGCCCCAGATTGTTGGGGTCAATAGGCTGATATTGTAAACCACTCAGAGAATGCTGTAAAATACTATGGAGGGGTATATACGTCTAAGTGCTATTGCTATTGCTATTACTATTTCGAGCTTGAGGAAAATACAGTGTGCACATATTTTGCATGCATATTTATTTGAATGGAAGATATGTATGAATGCCTAGATTTGTTCTGTTCAGTTTTCTGAAAAGGTTAATATAAGAAGACAAGATGTATTTTAATATATGTATTAGAAACATGTTGGGATAAGTCCAATATTGACAAAGTGGATATTGTTTTTCATAAGGAAATAGCAGATCATTTAAAGACACAAAAATTGTATTGATGGGGGATTTGAATTAGTGATTATTTGTAGAATAACTTGCTCCATCCAGAATATTTCTGACTTATCTGCTGACTAGACTAGACTAGAAGCTTTTCTTTCAGAGGATGGAGGAAAGCATAAGAGGATCAACCATCCTTAAGGGTATCCAGTAAAGACATTTTAGGTGAAAAATCTATTGTGAAGTTCTTGCTGCTGTCTGAGCTTGATTGCTTGCTTACAAATGTTTCATTACCCAACTAGGTAACATCAGCGCAAATAAATGTGAAGTCTTCTGCCTTTGAGTCACCTACAACATGTAATGCAAGGACTGTAACAACCACTATGTAGGACAGATAGGCTAAAAACTAGAAGAGTGCATCTACAATCACCAAGAAGCAGTCAGAACACATAATGAAACTTACTTAATATTACAACCTAACAGCTTCCACTAAATATGATGAAAGGAAGGTGTCAACTCGCAAATCATTCCGGCCTGCTCTCAAGTTGCCATAGGCATGCGGGATGGGAAACCAAGAAAGCAGCCGACAGCCAAAGACAGGAGTGCATTTCAGACATATCTTTCTCAAGGCTGTCTCCCAGGGTTACCCAAAGCGGCCGGAGGGGAGTGGTTTCTACAACCCGCGAAATTGCTCTGTTGGCGAATGTGATTGATGACACACCCTGGGGGGAGGGGGGAAACAGGATCATGATTAGGGCTGTAAATTATGGGGGGGGGGGTCAGAGTTGGCTTCATTTGGGAACTTGCTGACATGGAGCTCCTAATAAATAACTGGATTTCTTTTGAAGCTTGGATCGAGGTTCATGATTTAATTAGGGCATCCGTCAGAACCCTGACAGAAGGAAGGAAGGAAGGAAAAGAAAGAAAGTCTTGGAAGTTTGGCATGCAGTTAAATCAGGCATCAGTAGACATATAGAGAGAAATCACATTTACATACCACCCAAAAGAGGCATTAAAAATTCAACCCTGATCTAAGATATTCTCTTCTATTGGGGAAAGTTATCATCAGTCAAATCTATTTATACATTTATTCCCTTGAATCAGCCATAAAGGGCAGGGCTGTATCACTGAAATTGCTGTCACAGAGTTTTTGCTTATTTGCTCAGATTTCACAGGATCAAAACAATCCCAGATAACACTGTAAGATATTGTCCCAGTTATCTCAAAACCTTTCATTCATGATGTGTTCAGCTATAGCTGAATATGAACAATTTTGTCTTCCAAATGTCTTGCAAACAATACACAGTGGTCTCCAAGCATTTTTAAACTATTAATTAACATGCTGCGATGTAACATTTGCTTGCCAGATGTTGAAACTTCTGATCAAGCTTTATATTCTTGGTTCCAGGTGGTTATCTCTCCCTAGATTTCATTTCACTCAGTTTCTTATCCATTCCATCTCCCTATTTTTTTTTGACACTGGGATTTATTGGGCTGGAACATTTGAATTAGAACAAAGTACAAATAAAGTATACCATGGGGCTCTATTTACTCTATTTGTCATATAAATGTGCAAAATCCACTCAAATTGAAAAATACAGGTAATCACATTATATAGATTTAATACTAACATTTCCTCCAATTAAAATAAATCTTATTAAGTGTAGCATGCCAGATATAGCTCTCTCCTTCTTCCTCTCTCTAACATACATATATCTCCCCTGCCTTTCCGCTTTGAATGCCCAATTATAAGATTATATTTACATGCTGGGTCTTCTCTTGGTCACACAGCTGGAGCCCTCACTAACTGCTTTTATTAATGAAGAACGCTTTCTTCCTGTGCTGTTTTATTTTTTCCTTCTTTTTTTGAACTTATAGTTCCTCTTTGCTCAATAAAACATCAATCCTGCAATTAGCACCACATTTGTATATTTTCTTAATATTCCAACAAATTGAACTGAAAATAGAAAGTGATATTTGAATTTGAAGCACTATTTCTGGCTAATTAAATTTTAATGATAATAATTTGTTACTATCAGATGATATTAGTTTTAACAAAAGTAGTCTTTGAGAACAAGGAAATATTGCAGATTTTTTTTTTAAAAAAATCTCTCTTCTGCAGTGTATTTTAAATCTAGTCATGGATGTTGACAGAAATTTGTATTAATGTACATTAATAACCTGAATTTGTTTAAAGCAAAAGAGGAATTTTTTTTCTTATACATTTTTTGATACAAAAATGTTAGAAAAATAATTTTTCTTTCTATCTCCTAAATATAATTTTAGAAATAAAAACAAATAATGCATGTCTTGGACATTTTCTAATTTAAAAGGTATAGTACCCCTCTTATATACGAAGTATAAAAGGTAAAGGTTCCCCTCGCACATATGTGCTAGTTGTTCCCGACTCTTGGGGGTGGTGCTCATCTGTTTCAAAACCGAAGAGCCAGCGCTGTCCAAAGATGTCTCCATGGTCATGTGGCATGACTAAATGCCAAAGGCGCATGGAATGTTGTTACCTTCCCACCAAAGGCGGTCCCTATTTTTCTACTTGCATTTTTTACGTGCTTTCTAACTGCTAGGTTGGCAGAAGCTGGGACAAGTAATGGGCGCGCACCCCGTTACATGGCACTAGGGATTCGAACTGCTGAACTGCCAATCTTTTGATTGACAAGCTCAGTGTCTTACCCACAGAGCCACCACATACAACATGTTTAAAAATTATCTCCTCAGTTTTCATTTCCTTGTATTTACAATCAAGTGTAAAGATATAAAGCAGAACAATAAAAATCAATATAGAGTATCTTCATTCAGTCATGTGCTTAGGAAAGGGAAAACTGAAATGGCTTCAGAGCTGAAGAAGCTTCTTGGTTGAGAAGCAAAATGTCTTCAAAGAAAAACAAGAAAGTCCAGTTGCCTCTTGAAAAAGCATGTTTGGGACAACCATGAACCAGAATCTCCAGAGACATAAAATGGCTAAGAAAAATCCATGTCTGAATGTGACTGGGTGAATGTACAGTACTGATATCACATATGGACAGATGGAAATCCTGGGATTTCGTAACCTTTTTCCTGCAAAACTCTCCTAGCAGAATAAAGGGTTTATTTTCCTTTATGCCAAGCGGCTTGTGATCCTAGAAATTAATGATCAGCCCATAGTGTCAAATAGACTGGTTCAAACAGCTGCATAACTGGGGCATCAGTAGGCTGCCATACTAGCAGCTTGGCACACATGTACAGAAGATGGAAATGCATCACATCACAGTACTCAGAGTCTGGTTTTTGGCATTTATCACAATGTTCTCCAAAAGGAAGAAGCTTAAATCCTTTTCGTTCTGGTGACCTACTGCCCTAATTATAGGCACTAAAAATGGCACAGTGCAAGGCAGAGCAACTGATCATAGCAGACTGCTGTTGTGTAGAGTAGGAACATTTCATCCTTTCCCTATGTGTAGAAAATTCAGGGCTTCTGAATGCCTTTCTTTGGCACAATACCTACCATTTTAGAGTTGCTGCAAAAAAATTAATTTTTGATAATGTGCAAGAATGCTTATCTAACCGACTTGTTGGGAAGAATTCAGGCTGCCACATGGCGTATTATGGCTAAAAGCCATACAATCTACTGGTTTGCCATTGCCTTCTTCCAGGATTATTTTGTAGTTTATTTCCAGTCATGTCTACTGCCCCTGGGATTTTTGGTGATCTCCTCTGCATACTAATCAGCTCACCCTTTTGCTTTCTAAAATCAGCTGCAGTCAACTTGCCACATTCTGCAACTAGCTGCAATGCTTGAGTCAAAGGGAAAGCTACAAGATTTTACATAGTTGTTCCCTTGATTTGAAGTATGTTCTTTCGGTACAGAGGAATATACAAAATATAATATTGGTATTTAGCTTTCATAAAATGTTTGTGGTCTCATCAGCAGTGTGTGGACTGATGATAGACTTGCTCTAGAGCAGTGTTTCTCAACCTCTGGATGCTGGATGATGTGTGGACTTCAACTCCCAGAATTCCCCAGCCAACAGAGCTGGCTGGGGAATTCTGGGAATTGAAGTCCACACATCGTCCAGAGGCCAAAGTTGAGAAACACTGCTCTAGAGAGAACTTCAATAGTCCCATGACCTCTGCAGAAGCCACACTATGACTGGCAACAGTGCCAGCTCCACATGAATGATCAGATGATTTAGAGAGCAGTGAGATTCCTCAGTGGTTGTTCCAAACCTTGCTGTAGAAACGTATGATGAATACATTTTTAAATTCCTGAGGAATTTATTCCAAAAAGACTGGAATTACTTAGTGTTTGTCTGTAAATACAGGACCAATGACTTTGAATATCTCTGCAGACATATCTTCTGGTCCTGGGGCTTTGCATTGGATAGTTGGCTGACAGCTTCCGTGACTGGTGGGTTATCTATGGTGCTGGTAATGATGTTGTTTGGGGTAATCTTCTCTATCATCTCATTGTTAATAGATGATAGCCAGTTGAGAATGGTTTCAAAATGTTCAGCCCATCTCTGCAAGATCTGAACCTGTTCTATAAATAAAGTTATACCATCTAACTCAGGAAGGGGGAACTCCTGAGAGAATGAGGTCTGTAGAGAGTGTTAAGGGCATCACAGCACCATTTGAAGTAATTTTTATCAGTTTAGAATCAGCAGTTTATTCTGGACAAGCACCTGTAAAGGTGTTTTCTTGGCAGCTAATGATAAATCATTTTGATAGACAAGATGAAGGCATTGCTTTTCAAGAAGTAGAACATGCATCTTCTCATCATTCTCATCAAACCAGTCATGCTGCTTGTGAGTAGAGGGCCCTATCATCTTCACTGCAGATGAATGAACAACAACCCTGAAGCATTCCCAGTCATGCTCAGAACTGTCAGCAAGATGAGTCAGAAAGCTTAGTTTTTAAATCTTCAGCCATTGTGGGGTTCTTCAACCTGCCACATTAATTCTTTTCATGGCCTTGCTTCCTTTTGGTTACCTCTTGATTTTTGATGCAGAGCTTCACTTTAGAGACAGTGAGACTGTGATCTGTCCAACAGTCAGCACTACATATGGCCTTGGTCATTCTGATACCCTGGCTGTCTTTTCTCCTGATGACATAGTCAATCCAATTCATAGTCAATGAGATACCAATACATAGAGTGCACATGCAGGAAGTTTTGGTTACTGGTAGGCAGGTGGAAAGTTGTCTTGGTGATGAGTAGGATGTGTACTGCACAGCTATATAGTAAATGCAGGTTATTATTATTACACGTACCCACTTCATGATTTGCAACAATTCCTTGCAGGCTGCAAAGTCAGACCCCACTTGAAGTCATTGAACAAGATCAGGTTATCAGTACTACTCACTCTTGATACTAGGGCATCTAGTTCTTCATAGAAGTAGCTCATCATCTTGTCATTGTGGGAACGTAAGTGCTGATCAGGGTAGCTTGACTTGTTTTTGGTGGTGGAAACTCATGAGCCAGTTGTTAACAAGAGACTGGCAAGTTTCCAAACATGTTCAATTGATGCCACAGGGCTGCAGTGTCAAAGTTATAAGCTCTTTGATGACCAAGGCTGTTCTTCTCTCTGTTCTATTTGCTGTAGGATTGTCCAAAAGTGTGTGCATGTTCCAAGAGACAATAGTGAATGGTATTATTTTATGCTTTCCTGTATTTATTTGATTGCCAAAATAGAATCCCCATCAGCCACAGTAACTGACCAAGATATAACGAAGCAATAGCACTAGCACTCAGACTTATATACCACTTCACAGTGCTTTACAACCCTCTCTGACTCCCAAAAACTCTCTGCCAAGCTGCAGAGTTGCACCATACTCTTGCATTAAAGTTGCCAAGCAAGATCAGCTTTTCAGTGCCACTCATTGCTGATGCTAATGCATCTAGTTTTTCATAGAACTTGTTTTTTATCTCAATTTGTTTTTCATTTTGTCAGTGTAGGGGTATAAACACTGATTAGGGTAGCATGATTTTTGTGCTCCAGACAACATCTGGTCCCAGATTTACTAAAAAATTCAGCTGCTCCAAAAAGCTGTTTTAGTAGGATGGCTAATGCATGTTCTGTCAGAGTGCTGTTGTTGGCTTTTGATATAAAGAGCTCGCCGATGTAGGGAAAGATCTATTACAGAACATTGCTTCTGGGTTCTTTGCACAATTGCCAACAGCTCTGTAAAGAAATCTTAGCCAAAGATTGTGCTTGATTTTTGAGTGGTGAACCAGGAGTTACACTCTAGGAAGATGTCAGGGTTCCAAGTAACACCTCCAATGAGAGAAAACTCCAAGGGTTGAGTTTCCTCAAAGTTCCATTTTATTAGAGATGTCATATTGGCACATCTGGGAAAACCCGAATCTGAAAGCTTCCAGGTTTTCTCCACCCAAAGGAAAGTTCAATACCCTGCCCAGCAACCTACATGTCCATCACAAGGTCCAATCAAAGCACCATCCCAACTGGAGATGCCTCCCAGTTTGAACCGTCCAGGTGCAGGGCAAGATGTCCTTGACTCTCTGAGAAAGGAATTTTATTATGACTATATATCATCCTGGCTCCATACAATCCCCTCTTCCAGTTTCCCACTGTAGTAAATGTGGCAGGCCTGAAGATCCAACAAAAAAGATGGCTTCCAGGCCTGACAGAAGAATGGTTAGGAGTAATACATTTGATTCATTTTATTTACATATAATTAAATGTAGTTAATATGATTACTTTGCAATTTCATTCTATCACATTAAAACTACAATATATTTTCTGAAATGTCAGCTTGGCTTCTCTTCTGTAAAGTTAACCTACAGGTTATAGTCAGGGGTGAAATGCTACCGGTTCAGACCGGTTCGGATGAACTGGTAGTAAAAAAAATGCTACTGGTTCAGACAAACCAGTATTTCCGATGATCAGCTGTGCCGTGCGATTTACATTTGCTAGAAAGCAGGAAATCCTGCTTTCTATCGAATCTAAATCGCGCAGCACAGCTGTTCCCCCCCGCTGTTCTACTTACCTTAGAAAAGGCTTCTTAAGCCACTTTTTTCAGCACTGTGCGGTAGCGCCTGCGGTGCATATGCGCATGAAGCACGTGTTTGGCATGCACCGCGCATGAGTGTGCATAGAGTACCGGTAGCAAAGCGAACCGGTAGCAGACCTTGGAGCATTTCACCCCTGGTTAAAGTTGAGCAAGAACAGACCAAGATTTAAGGTTTCTCTCCATCACAAGTACATGAGGCGTGTCTCAGGATCTGCTGTATGTTATTTTGTGTTGTCGTTTAGCAGTGACTGAGACCAAGCTTTAAAACTCTTGCACATTGTGAAAAAATTACTTTCCTTTACATTTACGTATAAGTATAATTTTTTTTTCTTGTGCAGAAACTGTACAATGTAAAATGTCAAAGCTGTGAGCTAATTCATATGCTAATTTATGAAATATGGATTTGCTGATTGCTAATCAAAATACAACCCAAGACAATTTTCCTAGATATTAGGGAAGGTCCTGGGCACTACTCTTTGTGGTAGTAAAAATATCTTCTGATCCACTCTGTGTAACTGATTATTGAAGAGGTGCAAATACATGCCAAACCTCAAAGCCTTTCACATTTTATTACTTGCATTAGCTTGCTGATGTTTGCTAGTGGTGTGCTGTTCTTCCTTTGCCTCTGTCTCTTTATGATTAATTGCCACAATATTAAACCTTTGCCACAGAACTGCTGGCTTGTTCTCATATAATAAGCTATTTTTATTACATGAGAAATTTGTATTGTATTGTTCTATTAAGTCTGAGTAGGGAAATGAAACAAGATGCATTTATTTTTCTGAATTTTGATAACATGATTCTCATTCTGAAAGAGATTTGATGTGTAAACTGAGGAACCATTCGGATAGCGTCAAGCTCAATTTAGATTTCAGATTACGACTTCTGGGTGCAATTATAGTGTTCTTAGTTGGAATTTTCTATTGACTGCAGACAGTAGTGGATTCTACTTACCTTCACTAGCGGTTCGGAATCAGGAGCATGCACGCGCGCGCTCGCTTTGCTCACGTGTGGCGCTTCTGTGCTTGCGCAGAGCGTCCATGATGACGTCCACACGGGTGGGCGGAGGCTTCCGCTGCCGCCACTACTGGTTCGCCTGAACCGGGGCGAAACGGTAGAAACCCACCATGACTGCAGAGGGACTTAAGTCAGAATAAGAATTCCTTGGCCTGACTGACCATCAGGCTTTTTAATTCTCCATTAGAGTTTTTATTTTTTGTCAAAGATGCATACACTGAGCATCAGTGACCAAATGCAGCATTGTAGGATGGTAAGGAAAACCCACAAAGAAACGAGAGAGAAATATACTTTCTTAGAGAAGCTAAGCAAGCAGGAAACTGCAGCCCACTGAAGGACAAAGATGCTGAGTTAGCAGAACTGAGTCAGCATAGTGTCAGTGGCCAGAATAGAACTAAATGAACATTAATGATGGTTTGCATTAAAGCATTATGAGAATTCTGGTAATGGAAGTGTTCAGTATAAACATATTTATAGATTGTACTATAAAACCATGCTATTGTTTATTAGGCACTATGCTATACATTGGGTAATTTTGTTTCTTTAAAAAAAGGTCAAAATTTGGAAATTACAAACTGCATTTGAAAATTTAAAAACAAACAAACAAACAAATCAGCTGTGAGGATACTCTTAATTACACCTTGGTGGAGTTCAGACACTAGCTGAAATTTCTTTCTTTCTTTCTTTCTTTCTTTCTTTCTTTCTTTCTTTCTTTCTTTCTTTCTTTCTTTCTTTCTTTCTTTCCCTCCCTCCCTCCCTCCCTCCCTCCCTCCCTCTTTCTTTCTTTCTTTCTTTCTTTCTTTCTTTCTTTCTTTCTTTCTTTCTTTCTTTCTTTCTTTCTTTCTTTCTTTCTTTCTTTCTTTCTCACTAAATGCAAGAACTGAGAATGAGAAACATAAACTTCCAAGATCACTTGTAGTCAAAAGTTGAATTACACATTAAGAGGGTGACCAAAATCAAATAATCTATTTTTTTTAAAAAAAGACAGAAAGTTCAAAGCTGTTAAGGGTGAATAGAATTGGATCATTTTTTCCATTCAAAACAATAATCTTCCACACAAATCACTGATCTCTATGGACATGGTAAAATACATCTATATAAATATTTCAGATAAATGATGCAGGAAGTAAAGGCGACACATCCCTTGTGTCAAATATTGATTTTTTTTAAAGATGTGAAATTCAATCACACAATTCACACCTTGAATATTAAGAAAACCAGTATAAAGTACTAGAAATCTCACTGATGCATTCTTACCTACTTAGCTTTTTAATATGAAGGATATTAGGGTTTGGGTGTAACCAAATAGATCAGAGTCCAATAGCAAAGAAAATGTTTTCCATTAAAAATAATTCTTCAGGGTTAAGGAAGGAAAATATTTGTTTTCAATATTGCTGATCAGTACATTTTGTGTGACCAAGAAAAAAAAAGTTTTGTAACCAAGACGATTTGCAACCAAGATTCTTGCTGCAAACAGCAACAACAATAATTTAATCCACTGAGGAATGAAGAAGTTGAAACATTGACGTTATAGTATTATCAGAAGGTGCTTAGTCAAGATTTCCAATCTTCCAATCTTCTTCAGATTTTTGTTTTTCTCTTGTTGGTAGGTATATGAATGGTGGTAGTCATCTTTACAGGCATAGGTAATCTACCAATCTATTTTATTTCATTTTCTGCTGAAAATCATTGAGAAATCATAATGTTCTTATTTAGTGGCTTGCCACCAATTTTTGGTGGCAGAATCTTCCGGCAGGAGACTGTTATGTTATATATTTGAATTATGCAAACAAAGAGAAGATAGATGGGTTATGAACTCTGTTAGACAGAAACAAAGCTGTCTGGTTTATTATTATTTTTTTTACATCTTTATTTCCAGGGATGCAGGACATATTTCTCTGCTCTATGTGACAAAATAATTTGACTGATGACTTTGAGCTTTATATTTATTGATTTTCTGGAGGTGAGCAACATTAACTAATCTATCTCAAGCAAAAAGTTCCTAAGCCCTGGATATTTTCCCATTGAACAGTCATTTAAACCATGTTATTTAAATGGTTTCCAAAAGAAGTTAATATTGCAGCCACAGCAGCTATCTGTCTATGCCAGTATGTTTGTGTGTTCAAAGGAGGAAATTGGTGTGCCATAGCTTCAGTCCAGTATGATCTCTCATACTTCCTCTGCAAAAAAAAGCTGGCTATTACCAAGCAAAAACAGCTACAATGATATTTGCTTCTATCCTGAGAAATGGAAACTAAAACCAGGAAAGAGCTGAGGACAGTGACAATGTCACCAAGTGAACATTATTTCTCCACTTAAAGAATACCCAAAGATGGAATTCTTGTCTAAAGTCTCATTACTGCCAAGCAGAGTAGACAACTTTCGTGTTACCTGTGTGATAATTCAGTAACAGAAGGAAACAACGACAACAAAAAAACCAAACCAAATCAAATCCAGTAGCCTTCATGGATGAATAGGAACTTGAAACCATGTCTTCCTTCCTATGTTTGCTACTCATTTCATTTCACTAGTTCAGGGGTCTGCAACCTTAAACACTCAAAGAGCCATTTGGACCTGTTTCCCACAGAAAGGAAAACACCGGGAGCCACAAAATCCTTCCCATGCCTGACTATTTCTTGAGCGGCCACAAAAGTAGCATATGTAGTTGAATTAAACGTTCTGTTTTTTTCTGAAACTTTTCTTTTCTTGGATTTATCCATGGTTGGCCTACCGGGGGTTGAAAAGCTCAATAAATCTCATGCCAGCGGATGTTGCACATTGGCGGTTGTGACACATATTTTGAGCGACAGGGAGCAGCAGCAAAGGGATGAAAGAGCCAGATGCGGCTCCAGAGCCACAGGTTGCTGACCCCTGCACTAGTTCTTCAACATTATGAATCCTCACACTGCAATCAAAACTGTCATGAAAAGTTCACAGTTCCATCAGCAATCCTATTGATATAGAATGAAGATAGGTATGATGGCCACCTAGGCATACATGGATGTCTTTCCTGTAGCAGCACATGTGTAGAGCTCCAAAATAACAGTTGCTTTACCTAAGAAATATCTTTAATTATGTCCTAACCTAACCTTGCATATATATTGGAATTTATGCAATCCTCAGCTGCAGGCAGATCCACGTTTGGTTCAGCTACCTTGGGATTTTCTTTCTACCCACAAAATCCATTTGATGACTTTGTATGCGGTTCTCCAGACAATGTTTCTTTAGTTGGCCCCATCCAGGGACTTCTTTATTTCTTAATGGATTTACATTTGCCCATTTCACATTAGCAAAGTACATACTCACCAATCAATTAATCTGAATTTAAGTAAAAGCATTTATATCGACAGATACTTATGTCCAAGTTTATTGTTCTTTCAAGAGCACTTACTGTAAAAAGTCTCAGAGGACAAGTTCTGTCTGAAACAAAGACCTATTTCTCAAAATAGCAGAGGAGAAGATAAGTGTAAGTCTGGAATAAAGCACCTGCCACAAAAGCTCATGAGGGAATTCTCTCCCTCCCTCCCTCTCCCTCTCTCTCTCTCTCTCACACACATACACACACACACACACACACACACACACACACACACACACACACACACTGCTCAGGATGGAGTTATTTGTGTCAAAGGCAGTCTGGCCCTATTTTTGCCTTTGGGCAAAATGAGCAATCAATTCATACTGTTTGTTTTATTATCAAAGGGGGAAAAAATGCTTATTTTTTTTCTTTTGTTATTTTCTTGCCATGATGGAAAATAATTTCTCATGTGATTTCCTTCCTTAAGGGAGAAAATAATGTGACCAGTCTTGAGGACTATTGTACTTTTAATGAAAAAAAACCCAAACAAAACCTGTTGCCGCTACCTTGGGCAGAAGCGCATTTAGCTGCTTGAAATAGATTTGATATGTTTTGATACTGATGAAAAATACACTTTTCCAGATGTCCTGAAAACTCTTCAGGGTTGGGAACAGGATACAAATATAATAAGCAGGCAATATAGCATCTCATAGGTTGTCGATGAATAGAAAAGGAAATTAAAGTTACAATTTATGAAGAAGTTATTTTGATTTCTATTTTCTACATGTTCCTTGCTGAAATAGGAAGGCAACAACTCTGCACAATAGGTTTCAAGTGTACTATAAATATAGTCAAGAAAGACATTACTGCAATGGCAGCTTTACTTTTCTTTCCTCCCATAATGATTTCAACCCAGAATTACCCTTCCCCCATAATTATATTTCAATTAAAGAGTGCTAGGAATCTTTTCTATATGATTCCTTGTATAACATATTGTGCATAAGGTTAGATAGTACTGGTAAGATAGACCGAAGTTCTGGTGTAATATTGAGCAATTTAATATCCCATTGTATGGGATATTACCCATACAAAGCAACCTCATCTAATTTGCCATTCTCTCTAAATTTTCTAATCTCTCTAATTCAAACATGCACACGGGCACATTGCAGAAAATATTGTACTGCTAGCACCTTTAGCAATGTCAACTCAATGTGAATCACAAGGTTTATCACAATTGAATTGTAATAATATTGGAAACATATTTTGTGAAAACCCAGAGCATCACAGGTATTGCTAGATCAAGGTAAATAGCTGCATATTAGGTCATACAATCCTCATGGCAGCCAGCGGATCAACACTTTTGATCTGGAAAAAAACAAGTGGACCCTCTATACTTGCAGAAAAATGCTACGAAGAAAAAATAAAATCTTGGTGATGACTTCTCTTGAAAGATGATGCCTTTGTAAAAAAAAAAAAGACAAAAAAGACTTTCTCTACATGCTCCAGACAAGTGAAATGAGTGGATGACTTGGGTTCAAAATTTTAAAAGATATATAAACCCACGAGCAAGGTAAGGCTGAATTAAGGTTACTCCTACTGTGGTGCATTTTTAAGTCCTGTCCATTCATTATATAGAATATCCATTCACTGTTCAGAGAACTGAGCTTATTTCCTGACAGTTTTTGGAACAGTTAAAAAATAAATTGGCTGGTTCTCTGTGCAGCTGAATAAAGCTCCAGCCAAGTGACCAATTAAAAAAGCAGAATGTTGAAGATTGGTACAGAACACTCTGACCTCTGAGTATCTGTAAACTGTTGAGATAAATGAGGCCATCATATAGTTTTGCTAATTTAGTTGTAATAAATACAAATACCTTCTGATTAAAATCAAATTCCCAGATGTGAAGGATATATTCTGCAAATACACAAAAAACCCACAATTTTTAACGGAACAAATATATTTTCAGGAAAATTGAGACACAGCAAGTTAAGGCCTTCTCCTCCAAAGATGACTAACACATAAAATATTAAAATTGATTACTTTCGGTAGTGTTGCAACCGAAATTTTAGGGTTATAACGTTACGTTACAAAGTTTTGCCTTCTGTACTGGTTTGTTGTTTGGGTCACAATTATTTTCCATTTTGAACCTCATATATTTGGAGAGTCAAGAAAGATTTTGTAGTCTGTGTTTTGTTTAGAGAAAACAATTCAGGCATTCCCACTAGGAAAGTTGAAAGTTCAGTCCTAGATAGTGGCAGATGTTTCTGACCTAGGGCGCAAAGAAAAAATATCTGCTGTGAACTCTGTGTGGCATCAGGAAGGGCAGCCAGCTAGTAAACACTCAGCTCCATCCAGTCTCCCTGACTCTACTCCGAATTAGGGGATTACAGGGTCATAAAAAGAGAGGGTTTTTTTTCCCCTGTGTACCTTTATAATCAATTTACAAATTTATGAGTTTGGGTTTCATAAAGACATAGAAATATAAGCAAACAATATTGGAATTAAAAAGCAAACTAATTATACATAACTATCCCCCCCCCCAAATTTAAACTGCTTCTTTTAGCACTCTGCAGAAAATTAAATTTTAGTTTAGCCAATCCTTTAGCAGAATTACATCCAAGTGCTTGGATCCAACAAGCCACATCTATGACATGCAGCTAAGTTTCTTCAGAGGTTGGTAGACTAGGACTATCATTTTACTATATTATTATTTTAGACTAACTTTAATTTCATGGAGTAGCTTTTTTTAAAAAAAAGAATAGAACTGAAAACTGAACTTGATTTACTCTGAATGATAGTTTATTCAATTTAAGTGTATCAGTGGCGGGTTTCAAAAAATTTCGCTACCGGTTCAGTGGGTGTGGCTTGGTGGTGGGACATGTGACTGAGTGGGTGTGGCCAAATTGACATCACTCACACCCACACCCATTCAGTCACATGACCCCCACCTAGTCACGCCCACAGGAAAAGGTAGGAATTTTTTTGGAATTTCCACCTACCGTATCTACCCCCGCCCTCCCTTCACCATCCTCCCCCATTTCTCCTCCTTTAGTGGCCCCGGCCCTAGCTCCGCTTCCTTCCCCACCACTGCCTCTTTGTTCGGGCTGCTTACCTTACACGGCAGCTGATCCAGAGTCTGGAAGGCAAGCTGACTGGAGTTTTCGGTGGCCCCCAGCCAGCCGCCACTGCTGGAAAGTTGCTGGCAAAGAAGCCTCCCAACCATGGCCTCTTTGAGAGCCGCTTTGAGGCTGCAGCAGCTGGCCTTAGGCTGCCAAAAAGTACCGGAGAGTGCGGAAAAAGCTGCTGCTGTCGCTGCCATGTTCTTCGTGCATGCACATCCCATTGGATTTGCAAGGCAATGGGATGCATGTGCACGAAGAACATGGTGGTGACGAACATGGCGAGCAGGGCAAGCAAGCAGCGACCGGGGAACTGGTTTGGGGATGTGGCCAGCTGGCCATCGCTACCGGTTCGGCGACCTTGGCCAAATTTCCACCAATGGTTCACATGAACTGGTGCAAACCAGCTGAATACCACCTCTGAAGTGTATGTTATTAGGGTTATACAATCCTGATACTACTGCTATTTTCGAAATTTAACATGTTAGTGGTTTTTGGAGGTATCTATTAAGGTTGAAAAGCCAATGATCCATTTTTAAAAAAACTTGGAGGAATTGGATGATTTTGATATTTTTTATTTGCCTATAGTTTAGAATGACTTTGAAGGTTCAGATTATGCAAATCATTGAAAGGTTGCTTTAAAGAAAATGAAATTTGTCTCATTTAAGTTAATAATGAAGCTACTACCGTAGATAATTTCTTTTTGTAGATATTTGATGAGAACCAATTTTGAACAGGGGTAAAAGGAACTGAACTACAGGTAGTTCTCAATTTATGACTATAATTGAACCTGGAATTAAGTTGTGTTGATCATTAAGCTGGTGACCACATGCCTGTGCTTGATTTTATGATCATTTTTGAGGCAGTGGTTAAGCATTTTTTAAGTGAATCCATTGTCTGAATTAGGTGAAAATGCCAGTTTCCTCAAAAAAATTGTAAATCATAGTTACATGACCATATGACCCTGCAAACAGCTGTAAATGTGGGGTGGTTGCTAAGTGTTTAAAATATGATCATGTGACTGGAGGGGAGACAGCTGTCAGAATTTTGAATGGTTGCTAAGCAACTGGTTGTAAGTCTAGGATGACCCATAATGCTAGCAGCGGTGTATTCTAGTCCTATCTTTGCCACCAGGGTGGACTTGGTCTGGTCACACTCTCTCTGTCCCAAGAAGAAGGATACAATACAATACAAATACAAATACAAACCACTTCCAAAACTGTTGTCAAGAAAAGAGCATGGACTTATCTATATAGTAGCCAGGATTCAAGACATTGATTAGAAAGTATTATCAATCTGTCTGTCTCATATTTATCTACAAAGTTATTATCTTCCTATGGCATCCATCAATCCATCCATCCAATTGTGTCTAATTGGCAGCCCATAGGCCGGATGCGTCACATGCAGGCCATACCCACCCCAGCCCCACAAATGGGAAAAACATCACAATATGTCACATGATGGCAATGTGACATGACAAGTTTGACACCTGTGCCATACATCAAATAAATAAATAAATAAGCCCAATATACATAGTTTTAATTACTGTTTCATAGTTATTGGTTATTCTCTTTAGGATCATTAGGAATGGACATGATTCAGTACTTGTTGAAACCACAGTTTAGCTGTGGTTTTGGCTACTGTTTAAGAGAGTCATGGCTCAGTTATATATTCCATTATTATAATTTACTTGTTGATATATCCAAAGAAAAACTAGAAGGGAATAATTAGCCATCAACATCATGTAGATAGCTGTTATTCCTAGGAGAAGTACAAAATCCAGAGACTAAGCCTTTCCAGGGTTTGAGGCAGTGGTGGGTTGCTACCAGTTCGCCCCGGATTGGGTGAACCGGTAGCAGCGGTGGGAGACTCCGCCCACCCGCCTGGATGTCTCTGTGCATGTGCAGAAGCATTGCGCCCACGAGTGAGCATGCGCCTGCCCGAGAGCGAACTGGTGGCAAACCAAATTGAAACCCACTACTGGTTTGAGGGTCATATATCCAACAATGAGCTTGAGCATAAGTACATGTTTTTTTGAGTACTGAGGCCTCACGTTAAGTAGAAATTGTTCACTAAAACAGTATTCAACAAATACACGTAGCCACTGCTGCCATTTCCCCATCTAAGTAAAGGGCAGATGTACATTAAGTTAAGGCCTTGTTCCTTTAAAGTAGCCTTCTAAGATACATATAGTGCATTCTCAATACGTTGGCAGGAAACCCTGGGAATTATTGTCCAAATATATCTGTTGGGCACTTGATTTTATAAGGTTGCTTTAAAGACAGTCTTTTGGAATGAACTGTTCTCCTAAGTATCTCTGCTATATCTAAATTTAACAATCTTGAGCCATCTATATTGCTCCATGTTTTAATTCTCTGATACCAAAAATGGAAATTAAAGATTTATGAAACATAAAACATTCATATCCACGAGAGACTTACAGTATATATTTTTACTAGAAAGTAAATTTCAGTTGAGTAATTGTAGCAACATAAGTTAATAAATGATCTTAGACCAATGAATCCTGCGTTCAAATTTCTGTCCTACCATGAAATCCTTTCATTAATTTCAACACTCATGAGGAGTACTTGAAAAAAATATATTTTTATGAAGTCAGGCTGGGCATGTGATCTTATAATATCACCAGGCTAGAAACTGGGAGACTATGAAATCTAGACCTGCCTTAGGCACAAGAGGCTAGGCATGAAAGGCAGCAAGATGACTTCGGGCTAGTCACTTTCTCTCAGCCCAATTCACTTCATAGGATTGTTGTTGTGAGGAAAAGGAGGAGGGAGTGTTAGATATGTTCACCACCTTGAGTTATTTATAAAAAAAATAAAGGCATTAAAAATCTAATAAATAAAAGTATTCATATGAAAGTGTGCATCAGAATGCAACTTTCAGCCTTGTGTGATTTATTTACCATTGTATGTTGTTGCTTTTTTCATCAATGGTCAGCAATTGACTATTATTAAAATATGACACATTTCAGCTGGGGGTGGGGAACTTGGTGCCTTCTAAATGTTTTGGACTTCAGATCTTAGTTTTCCCAGGCTTGTAGGCAGTCCAAAAATGTGTATCAGATTGCCTAGCCCTGCTTCAAATAATTATCTCGATGGAAATTCATATATTTTCTATCTTAACCAATTTGTTCTTCTGTTACCTATGCCACTGAAATGAACTTCATTTCATTTAGTAAAGCTCTGACATAGCTCTTCTATGTCACCGAGCCCTTCTAATATTTCCTTTATAATCTTTATAAATGTTCCTTAGATTAGTAAGGCTTGTTCCTCCTGCTTCCTTGGGCTCCTATTAATGTTGCAGATGTAATTAGTGGTTCAAGGTCATACTTCTTTGTTTTAAAGATTGGAGGAAATACTAAGCCACTCATATTTCATTTGTCTAATAGAGAATGACAGCTGCAGCTGGCCACAGAGCAATATAGTTGTACCTGAGTGCTTCAGAGTTCATGAAGGAGGAACCATACTTTCCCCTCTCTCTCTGTCTCTGTCTCTCTCTCTCCCTCCCTCCCTCCTTCTCCCACCATGCCTCCTCCTCATTCTCTCTCCCTCACACACACTTACTTTTCTCCCTGCTTCCAAAAGGATGACTTTTTATCTTCTCCTTGGCTGGAAAGACAGAATCATTTTATCTATCTATCTATCTATCTATCTATCTATCTATCTATCTATCTATCTATCTATCTATCTATCTATCTATCTATCTATCTACCTACCTATCCATCCATCCATCCATCCATCCATCCATCCATCCATCCATCCATCCATCCATCCATCTATATTTCTGCCTATTCGCCCATGGTGACTCAAGGCGGCTTACAGAATATTTAAAAAAAACACAATTAAAAAGCAGTAAAACTCATAAAGAATCAAATTAATGCAATAAAATCACCCCTCACCCCCACCTCCCGCCCCAGCCAATCACACAAGCCATTTAATGGGCTCCATCCCATTCTGGGTTCCCCAGGCCCACTGACAGAACCAGGTTTTCAGCGCCTTCCAGAAGAGAATTAGGGTGGGGGCATTCTAATCTCTGGGGGAATGATGTTCCAGAGAGAGGGAGCCACCACAGAGAAGGCCCTTCTTCTGGGTCCCAACAGGTGTATCTCGCTCGGGGATGGGACCCACAGCATTTCCTGCTTCTCCACAGGGACTCATCTATGCTGGGTCTAGTTTTCTTTTTTTCCCTTTATGCTGAAAATAGTTTTTTTTGGGGAAAAAAACCACACCAGAATTCAATTTTTCTTGAAACTGAAGAAAAAAGACCATTGTTTGTTTTGGAGGAGGGCTGATATCAGGAGCTATTCTTTTTCCTTTCCTTTCGATGTGATTATTCAGAACTTGTGTGATAGTTTTGATCTGCACAACTGGAGGAAAAGATGAAAACGGGATATCTTTTCCAGTGAGGGAAGGAAACTAGTTTGATGGTCAAGTTTTATCAGAGCCAAACAAAAAACAAAAAAACCCAACCAGAGGGGAAAAAAGCCACTGCCTATTTTTAGCATCCTGTCCTAGTTACTTGTATTAAAAATTATTTTATTTTTTAAAAATCTTGCACGGGGAATTATCTGTTCCATATATAATTTGACATACATATAACAGTTGGATAGCAGAAGTATTTATTATTTTGATTATATATTGCCTTTTTATTCTGATGACTAAACAGAGATAGGAAATTGAAAAAAAATATACAAATTTTAAAAAATAAATTAAATTTATAAACAAAAATCAATACACAACTAAAAATCATGCAAAAGAGATATATCTTCATAGATTTTTACAAACAAAGGGTGAGAATAAACTGCAGTTCCCAAGAAGGTGAATTCTTAGTCTGGGAGCAACACAGGAGCAGGCCATCTCACGGAGGCCAAAACAGATGGGCCTCTGACAGCAGGGGATATCTTCAAAAGGACTTTACTTACATAGGGATAGATTTGCTATGAGAAAATTATCATTTATTTGTTGAACCCAGCATATTATCAGCTATCAAAGACTTTTTACAATAAAGGCAATTTTAAGTCATGATATTAAAAAGAGTAAAAATAATTACAAATTATTAAAACCAAGTAAAACAAGTAGAATGTTTTTTTAAAAATTAAAGCCTATTCATAACAATGATTTTAGGGGCCTTTTAAAAAGCTAATAAAGGTCTCTCAATGTTACACTGAGTCACTGCCAGATTGTTTTGGGGAAAACATAGGTGAAATCTCCTCAGAAGTACATGGAGCATGGAGATGTTCTTTCAAATTGTCTTAGCCTAAACCTCATAGATCTTGAAAAGGATTGGACAACTATTTGTCTGAAATGGCACAGGGAAATAATCAGAATTAGAAGGAATCTTGGAGGTCTTCTAGTCAAAACTCCAGGAGAATCAATACTATTTCAGACAAATGGCTTTTTACAAACCTCAACTTCTAAGCCATTCCACTGGTTTATTAGTCTCACTGTCAGGAAATTTCTCCTTAGTTCTAGGTTTCATAACCCATATGCATTCTAGGACATTTTCATCCCTGGTTTTCTGTAGAGTTATAGTGGTCTCTTACATATAATGCAACTCAATCTCTTTTGTTAGTTTATAACTCAACAGTTATAAACTGTTTATTTTAAACAGTTTATATCCTTCCATCATTACATTCTAGTCATGAGTGTCATCCCATCAAATTTCAGTTATTTATTTATTTATTTATTTATTTATTTATTTATTTATTTATTTATTTATTTATTTGTCATATTTCTATGCTGCCCACTCTCCGAGGACTCTGGGCGGCTTACACCAAAGACAGTATACTAAATAGCATATTGCCCCCTCACAATCTGGGTCCTCATTTTACCCACCTCGGAAGGATGGAAGGCTGAGTCAACCTTGAGCCAGTGAGATTTGATCCGCTGATCTGCTGAACTAGCAGTCAACTGAAGTAGCTGCAGTACTGCACTCTAACCACTGCGCCACCTTGGCTCATAATAACTCTCCCAGTTATTATCCCAACTGAAGACCTCTTGTCTCCAAGGCCTGGGATTAATAGGATTAATAGGGATGGAACCTCATCTTGATTTTTTGGGGTCTATGTTTTTGTATAGAGTGATTGGATATGATCTTGCTTCATTTTGTATTTATTTTTATTGTTTATTATATTGTGAGCCACCCAGAGTTGGTTTACATTTGGATTTAGTACCTAAATCCAAATAAATAAATAAATCTACCTCAGCTGTGTGTAATTTACTCAAGCTGTGCTGAGGATTGCACTCCCAAAACTAAACTGTTGCAAATATACAATAACACTTAATTGAATTTATGGTTGATATAATTATGCCTCATATTTTTAATGATTTATACTTTCTGTTGCATTAAGAGATATAATCCAGTGGTAACTTTGAAAGGCCTCTAGTATAATCCTGAAATTATTTATCCTATTGCAGACAGTTTCCTGGCATGGGAAGCTATAATAAATGTATTGAAATAAATAATTGAAAGAATAACATAATGATAATAAGAACAGCCTTTTGGTTCTTTCCAAATTTGTTGGACTTTAATTCCATTGTTCACAATCTTTGACCATATGGATGAGTGTGATGGCATCCATGGAGGAAGGTTCCTCTAGAAAAAAATTCCTGAGGATTAAAACTACAATACTATCTAATAACATAGAAAACAATCTAATAATACAAAGAAAAAAATCACATCCTAGTGGGAAGAATGACAAGAGATTAATAACCTGCTTTTGTATTAATAATCACAGATTACTGAAATTTATTATAGCCATTAAAGTTTGAAAGTATTACTAACAGACACAAGAATAACACAGAAATGCAGGAAAGAGTCAGTGAAAGTAAAATCTAACTAATGTTGCTTTGCAGAGGGATTTATAGGATTTGATATCCTTCAGTGCGTTGTATAAGATATAGCTAAACATGAGCACAGATTTTGACAGAAACTATTCATCTATTTTTATGTCACCCAATGGCAAGATAATTTTATATTCTTGCAACAGAGAACATACCATTTTTCCAATTTTTATGCCACAATAAGTCAGTAATTGTAATTTATCGTGTTTCTAGATAAAGTTGAGTGGTGTTCAAAACATTTTTGGGACCATGTTACAAACAACTAAACCATTTTTGACATACAGAACATTGCCCCATCTCTATTTAATTTATTAAAACACTTCTTCTTTATAGTATTATTCTTCAACCTGTTGCTCTCCAGATAAATGGTAACCATATCTCCTAGATTCCCAGCTATCATAGTAGAAACTGTAGTTTAGTTTAGGCATAAGGATGGGGAAGAAATTCTTACAGTATGTCTGCGGTGTTAAAATTATTATGTTTAATCATAGTTGTGGCTCTGAATCCATTTTGGTCATCATCATTTGTGGCACATAGCTGGTAATCAGTGTACTAAAAGATATGGTCTTAGTGGTAACAAATGAAAAGTATAATTACAAGCTGAGTTTTGAAAATTAGTCCGATTGAAGTTATCTGACAAGAATTGCTGTTATGTTCTACTGTATTATTAATACATGTTCATAGTATTTGCCATTATAATTGATCTATTCTCCTAGTTCTGTAAGAAACTTGAAACCTCTCTGAATTGACAATAGAGAAACTAAAAGAAATAAACAATGTTGGTTAACAATGCCAGTTTAGCAAAGGAAGCCACCAAAGATTAAAAGTACAGCTGTGGACAAATGATAGAAGTGGATTGAAGACTACTTGGAATCCACTCATGAGGAAATAATAGCAATGACAGTGCTGCTATTAAAAAGATCCAGTTGGAGGAATTTCCTCATTATAATTTCCTCTGAGACTTAAAGTCAGGAAATCTGCAAACCTTTGAAAGAGGACTTTGCAAGAAAAGACAAAATATTCACATATGCACCTTGGTAAAGTGCAACTAAACAAATGAAAGGATATCATACTTCTCTAATAGTTTCCTGGCAAATTTCTTTCCTTTTGGAACAAACATTCCAGTAAATTGAAAGATAAGTGATGGGAAAATGCAGATTTTTTCACTGCCTGGATCCTATCCTATCCTATCCTATCCTATCCTATCCTATCCTATCCTATCCTATCCTATCCTATCCTATCCCCTTTCTCCTTTCTCCTTTCTTGTTCTTTCCTTTCTCCTTTCCTTTCTTTTCCCCTTGACTTGCTAGGGCATGAATTATCTCAGTGCCAATTGTTGTGAATGTTCCCATACTTGCTTGGCAATGAGGCTGAAGTGCTCAGGAAGGAAATTTAGTAAACAGCAAGTCAGGCAGTAAATGATCAGTATTCCAAACTTTACTCAGACTACAACTTCATACACAGTTGATTTATACTTGATAGCTGAAGTACACATCTCATAAACTGTAGAGCAGACCCCCCCCCTTTTTACAGTTCATGAGATGTTGAAATTTAGGAAGGCAATCTTAGACAATGATCCCAGTCTCCACTCAGTCAGTTTTTAATAATACATTTCAGGTCTACTTTCTTATTTATGACCAATACCAGCAGGGAGAGGGAAAGGGAGAGGGAGAGGGGAGGGGGAGGGGGGGAGGGGGAGGGAGGGAGGGAGAGAGGGGGGATGGAATATATTTCAGAATATAATCTTATTCTATCTTATTTATTTATGCAATCAGTGGGATTCAAAAGAGGAACTTATATGTTGTTTAAACAAGTCAATACAGAGAGTTAACTCTTGCTAGGGGATATTGAAAGTTTTAAGTCAGTATTGAACTGAACTCAGAAGCAGACAGATAACTATGATAATTTCAAGTCAAAACCCAATTTTTGAAACTGCAGAAAAAGATTGCCATGCATTGTTTTTATATTTGTCATCTTCCAAATATAAGGGGACTTGAAGAATTCTTGATCATTAATAATTGATGATAACATCTGATACACTAGTTTCAGGGAAATAACTTTTAAGGGGAGCTGAGGCTCTATGGATGATACGGTCCATGAGTACACAAGATGACTACATGTGGTTTAAGCCCATCAAACACACACTGATTTTTCTGTGTGGCTTGAGTTTGTGTGTGGGACTAAAGTACATAAAAAGAATCTGCATCAAAATCTCTTTTGCACTCTACAAAAGTAAAGATAAAATAAGACTTTGCGTCTTTCTTTCTGTTAGTGCTTCCTCCTGATATGGAAGACTTGTAATAGGCAGCAAGAACAACCTTAAAAATCAGGAGGAAGAACTGAAACCAAGGCAACAGACAGATAAAAGAAATTTGAGTTCAAGGCAGAAATGTAATTTGAGAAAGTGTCTTAGACTTGACCCTCTTCAGTTGTCTTGAAAATAAAGGGAGGAAGCAGGGAGCCACATTCAGACTTGTAATACTTTCTTACTGCAATCCTATAATAAAAATCGTATAAGCATTCATAACTTTGGTTTCCTAGTCTCATCAATCTTGAAAGGCTGACAAGATATGTGGTAATTGTTTGCAATGATGTACAGAAAATATCTCATGCGTGAAGTGAGGCACATGAATTGTTCACGATATATATTTTATTATTTATTTGTTTATAATATTTAAATAGCCAAACATCTCACAATCAAGTGACTCTGAACAGCTTATAACCAAGTTAAAAACAATATGGTAATAGCTACAATGTAACTTAAACTGATCTCCCAATAGTACTAATATAATGCGCCAGCTTTAAAATATAGGACTTAACTTCCCTAGACACCTTTGCTTTTTTTTTGTTTGCCAGCTACCATGAACAATAAGAAAAAAGCCTGTGAGAAGACAGGGGCAAAACAACACAAGACCTTTCTCTCTAGTCATTTCATGGAAAATTAAATCATCGTGCATGGATTTGTCATCTGCTATACACGCTGACTCCAGTTTATGGCAGCATAACCAATGTTACGCATTTGAAGGAAGGCTTTGTGAAAACATAACTGGATTTCTGCAAATCAAGTCCTTTGTTTCTAAGCAGTTTGTCCTTCTTCTTGTAGTCTGCTATTCCGAGGAGCTGAGGGAGATGAAGCGCCGGAAAAGACGCCTAGAGAGCTGTTGGAGGGCTAGTCTTTCTGAATCCGACCGAACACTGGTAAGATCTCATATTAGGAGTTACCTAGTGGCAATAAAAGCAGCAATATGCACTCATTTTGCTGCTCTTATTGCATCATCAGATAATCGCCCGGCCACCCTGTTTAGGGTGACCCGCTCCCTGCTCCACCAGGAAGTGCGGGAGGACCCCTTGGAGGGAAGAGCTGAGGATTTTGTTCAGTATCTGCATGACAAAATCACTCAGATTCGGGCAGGTCTGGACTCCGACTGGATAGATCCAGCAAGGGTGACAGAGGCAGGTCTTGAGACTGTTATCTGGGATGAGTTTGATCCTGTGACCCCAGATGACATGGACAGGATTCTGGGTAGATTGAATGCGACCACATGTTTGTTGGACCCGTGCCCCTCCTGGTTAGTGCCGGCTTCCCGGGAGGTGACCCGAGGCTGGCTCCAGGGGATTATAAATGCTTCATTGGGTGAGGGTGTCTTCCCTGCCCCCCTGAAAGAGGCGGTGGTAAGGCCCCTCCTCAAGAAGCCTTCCCTGGACCCGGCAGTATTGGCTAATTATCGTCCAGTCTCCAACCTTTGCTTCATTGCGAAGGTTGTTGAGAGTGTGGTTGCGCGACAGCTTCCCCAGTACCTGGATGAAGCGTCGTATCTGGATCCATTCCAGTCGGGCTTCAGGCCTGGGTACAGCACGGAAACGGCATTGGTCGCGTTGGTTGATGATCTCTGGAGGGCTCGGGACAGGGGTTGTTCCTCTGTCCTGGTCCTGTTAGATCTCTCAGCGGCTTTTGATACCATCGACCATGGTATCATGCTGCACCGGCTGGAAGGGTTGGGGGTGGGAGGCACCGTTTTACGGTGGTTCTCCTCCTTTCCCTCTGACCGGTCACAGTCTGTGTTGACAGGGGGGCAGAGATCGACCCCGAGACCCCTTATATGTGGGGTGCCGCAGGGATCGGTTCTCTCGCACCTTTTGTTCAACATTTAGGTAAAGCCGCTGGGCGAGATCATCCATGGTTTCGGGGTGAAGTACCATCAGTACGCTGACGACACCCAGCTGTACATCTCCACCCCGGACCACCCCAACGATGCCCTTGAAGTGATGTCCCAGTGCCTGGAGGCCGTACGGATCTGGATGGGGAGAAACGGGCTCAAGCTCAACCCATCCAAGACCGAGTGGCTGTGGTTTCCGACGTCCCGATATAGTCAGCTGGCGCCATCGCTGGCTATTGGGGGCAAATCATTGGCCCCCACGGAAAGGGCTCATAACTTGGGCGTCCTCCTGGATTCACGGCTGTCTTTAGAAGAGCACTTGACGGCCGTGACCGGGAGGATTTTTCATCAGGTTTGCCTGATTCGCCAGTTGCGTCCCTTTCTAGATCGGGACTCGCTACGCACAGTCATTCATGCCCTCGTCACCTCTCGTCTGGACTATTGTAATGCTCTCTACATGGGGCTCCCCTTGAGGTGCACTCGGAGGCTCCAACTGGCGCAGAGTGCGGCTGCGCGGGTGGTTATGGGAGCGGCATGGAGCTCCCATGTAACACCTCTCCTGCGCAAGCTGCACTGGCTCCCGGTGGTCTTCTGGGTGCGCTTCAAGGTTCTGGTTACCACCTTTAAAGCGCTCCATGGCTTAGGACCTGGTTATTTACAGGACCGCCTACTACCATCAATAGCCTCCCACCGACCAGTACGCTCCCACAGAGAGGGGCTCCTCCAGGTGCCGTCGGCCAAACAATGTTGGCTGTCAGCCCCTAGGGGGAGAGCCTTCTCTGTGGGGGCACCGACGATCTGGAACGAGCTCCCCCCAGAGATACGGAGGATCCCGGATCTGCGCACCTTCCGCTGCGAGCTGAAGACTCTTTTATTTCATCAAGCTGGCCTCGCCTAAATCCTCTCTCTTTTAAGTGCAATTTTAAATTGTAATGTGTTTTAAAATATGGGTATTTTAAATTATGGGTATTAATTCAGCCAAATTTATTTAATTCATTTTATTCGATTTTAATTTTTTTATATGTATGTGTTTTATTTCGTGGCTGTTCACCGCCCTGAGTCCTTTGGGAGTAGGGCGGTATAGAAATTCAATAAAATAAAATAAATAAATAAATTCTAAAGGAAAATAATTCCTTATATGGGAAATATACAAGAGATTTAAAGGTGGGATTAATATCAACAAAGCTGAAGTTGTTCATCTGTATTTAATGTAGAGTGTAATCTTGTATTTAGCATTTTTTTTTGCTGTGGCTTAAAAATTCTTTATTTTCAAAACAGACAAGTTGTCAAAACAGTTTACCTTTGTAAATATGATTAAAATGTGAAACTTGGAACAAACAGGCATGTATCTTTCAGTATATTACAGTGAGAGATGGACATATAGGTTAAACCAGGGGTGAAATCTACTTACCTTCCCTACGGGTTCGGAAGTGTACGTGTGCATCATGTGCAATTTTGGACCCTCTGCGCATGCGCAAAGGGTCAAAAACAGGTTACTTCCTGGTTAAAATTAGGAAGTAACAACGTCCAGGTGGGTGGGCGGAACCTCGCTACCGGTTCGCCGAACCACCCGCCACCACCGCTTACGGTTCGCCTGAACCAGTGCAAACTGATAGCATTTCACCCCTGGGTTAGACTCTTCTACCACAGGATCCCTCTTGTACTACAACAGGGGTTGACCACATACACTACAACTCACTGAAAATAATCTATGAGTCATTTCTCTTTGGAACATTTTCTGCACTTAAACATTTTCTTGTGAAGTGTATCAAATAATTCTCTGAAACTATCAGAGGCTGAATATTAAGTACCAGAAAGGGGGGGGGAATCAAATATTTCCCCTCAAAAATAAAAATGACCTTTGCATATTGTTGCTGAACTGTCATTCTGGCATTGTGCGCTATTGACCAAGCTGGGTGGATATATCGGGAGTCATAATTTACATGTTATTGTAAAATTGAGATGTTCTTCAGCCCTCTTCTTTTTAACCTAATGAATATAAGCCTTAGAATTCTGTTAGACTTCTGCTGGCAGGCCATACTATGTTTATGTATGCAATAGATATACTAGCTAATCAGATATTGAAGTGGCTAGTTGCTGTTACTCTTGTTGTTTTAAGTAATATTTTTATGCTTATATTTTATTCTGCTTTTTATTTTACGTTTTTATTCTGACAAGTTGCCTGGAATAGTATTCATTGAAGAAAGAATCAGAATCAGAATAGAGCTGGAAGGGACCTTGGAGGTCTTCTAGTCCAGCCCCCTACTCAAGCAGGAGATCCTATACCATTTCAGACAAGTGACTGTCCAGTCTCTTCTTAAAATCCTCCGGTGATGAAGCATCCAAGACGTTTGAAGGCAAGATGTTCCACTGGTTAATTGTCCTCACTGTTAGGAAGTTTCTCCTCAATTCCAGGTTGCTTCTCTCCTTGATTAGTTTCCATCCATTGTTTCTTGCCCTGCCCTACGGTGCTTTGACCCCTCCTCTTCGTGGCAGCCTCTCAAATTCTGGAATACTGCTATCATGTCCCCCTTAGTCCTTCTTTTCTCTAGACTAGCCAAACCCAAATCCTGCAGCCGTTCTTCATATGTTTTAGTCTCCAGGTCTTAATCATCTTAGCTGCTCTTCTTTGTACTTTTTCCCAAAATCTCAACATCTTTTTTATAATGTGGTGACCAAAACTGCAGTATTCCAGGTGTGGTCTTACTAAGGCTATACAAAATGGTACTATTACTTCAGGTGACTTTGATTCTATGCTTTTTGATTTTGATTCTTTTTCATTTTGATCTAGAAAGAATGGTTTATGAATATACAAATATATAAATATAATTCTCTGGCTTAGCACTTTACACATAGATTCATACTTCCATGCAGAGTTCATGTTGCATGTCATTTCATAGGTTGACCTGTTTTATAAGCCTACTGGAAATACTATCTTCAGAGGTCCTAGTCAGGGGTCCCTTGCAGGTGGTAACCACAGAACCCTCCTTCTCAGTAGTGGCAGAACAACTGTGGAATGATTTCTCAAGGGGGAAAAAACATATAAGAAGGTTTCAAGCTGGAATGTAGATTGAATGAAATTTGAAACTGAAGTCAAGGACAGGCAGAATGTGGAATTCATTGCATTTTCAGATATCAGACTTAGTTATCTACCACAATATGAATTAACTGCCTAAATCAGGTAGGTATTAGTTCATTGGAACACTATTTCGCATATGTACTCCACATATATTCGAACAGGGGTGACTGTACTTAAGTCAAATTAAAGATGCAGAAGAAAATGTGGGAAAGAACAATAAGCTAGTCTGTCATATCCTTATCTACAGTTGCAGATGGTTTTCTATTCCCTGTTCATAGAAGAAGAGGAGCAAGGTGCTATGCATACAAAACGGGCAAAGAAGCTCATAAGCTGTTTCACCTTCTCCTATTCCATTTCCTATAAATTATGTATAGGGTGATTAAACACAGCAATTTGTTATTTTTGTAAATATTCTATACATATAGATCACAGGTTTGCAGATTGCTGATTGCTACTTGTTTAACTTGGAGAACCAACTATCATCAGATTACATTGAAACACATCACTTTTTCTTCGTCGGTAACAGCAACAAAGACTTTACAAACAGTTTGGGACAAATATATACAACACTACTTCCCGTATTTGAATTTTATATAGTTGCTGCGAGAATATAATATTTGTATTAAAACAGAAATAATAATTATGGCATATGAACTGTTAAAATCCTAGTTTAAACAGTACTAGACAACCTGTGAGTCCTTTCAGAGATATTTCTTTACCAGATTCTGTATTGCCTTCAACAATGGCAGAGCTACTAATGTACTTGAAAAATTCTTTAAAATTTAGGGACTATTGGCTTTGAGAGTAGCCCACATTGAACCATATAGCACAGTCAAACATCAGAAATTCACCATAAGAAATGTTTCATGTCACTTTGTATTATGTCATAAAATGCTTTTCTATTTATTTTATATCATGAAATATTGCATGAAATTTACTAGATTTCAAGTACAGCTAGTCCTCAACTTACAACAATTCATTTAGTGACCATTTGAAGTTACAACAGCATTGAAAAGAATGACTTAAGACCTTTTTTCACACAACCATTGCAGCATCCCATGGTCACATGATTAAAATTTGGACGCTTGGCAACTGATTCATATTTATGACCGCTGCAGTATCCCGGAGTCACGTGATCACTTTTTGCGACTTTCTGATAAGCAAAGTCAATGGGGAAGCCAGATTCACTTAACAACTGTGTTACTAACTTAACAACTGTTACGATTCACTTAACAACTGTGGCAAGAAAGGTCATAAAATGGGGCAAAATTCACTAAATAATTCACCATCCTAACTGGAGTAGTTTCCCAGTCACTCCTCTCCAAGTGCAGGCTGAACGTCCTTGACTCCCAGTGAAAGAATGTTGTTGTTGTAGTTGTTGTTATGGCTATACCTCTCACCCCGTTGCCATCCAACCCCCCTCCCAATTCCCACAGCATGCCCATCCCTGGCAGCCCTGAAGATCCAAAGAAAAAAAATGGCCTCCAGAGCTGACAGGATGCACCCCCTCAATCGATGAGCGTCTCCTGAAATGAGAGGAACATAGCAGGTTAGTCCAGGCAGTCCCTAGCCACCTCTTCTCCCTCCAGGAGGACCCTTGGCTTGTTAGGGAATTTATCATGGAATTGTTTTACTAGTCTATCTGCCTTCGCATCCCAGCTCTTGACCCAGGTAGCCTCAGACAAAGAGTATTCTGTCCAATGAACCAAATATTGCAACTGATCCCTATGTAATTTAGAATCCAAAATTTTCTTAACTTCATAATGGGTTTCTCCTTGCACTACCATCGGTTTATGTGCTGGGTGATCTTGTGGTCTCAATCTTGACCTAACAGTAGACTTCAGCAAGCTGCTGTAAAAGACTGGATGCACTTTCCCTAACAGGCATGAGAGGCTAAGTTGAACCATTATTGGCTTAATTACTTTCACTATTGGGAATGGCCCTAAAAACTTAGGTCCTAGCTTTTTGCTGTGCAATTTAAACTTAATGTATTTGGTAGACAGGTAAACTCAATCTCCCACACGAAAGGGGGGCTACAGAAATCAATGTTTGTCTGCTTGCTTTTTGTATGCTTCTGCTGCCTCCACTAGCTCTTCCTTGGTGTTTTCCCAACCCCTCTTGAGTGACTCCATCTATTCAGCTAGAGTCATGGAGAAAGGTGGCTCTCTCGGCAACTCGGGCATGGGAACAAACTCCATGCTGCTTGTGACTGAAAAGGGGGTTAGTCCGGTGGTGCTATGCGCTGCATTGTTGTAAGCTACTTCTGCAAAAGGCAGCAGATCCACCAATTTTCTTGCTGGTAACCCACATAGCATCTTATGTACTGCTCTACCATGGCATTTGTATGTTCTGAGGCTCCGTTCATGCTCAGATGAAAAACCGAGCTGAGTCCCTGAGTTGATCCAATGAACCTCAGAAATTCTCTCCAGAATTTAGTGGTGAATTGAACTCCCCTGTCTGAGATTTCTCGGTGGGGCACTCTGTGCAGCTGATGGATCTGCTTGATAAACATTTAAGCCAGCTTCCTAGCAGAGGGCAATCTGGAGCAGGCAACAAAGTGGGCTTGTTTAGAGAATAAATCCACCATAGTCCAGATGACTGTGTTCCCCTCACTCTCTGGGAGTTCAACTATAAAGTCCATCACGATCTCCTCCCAGGGCTGGCTGGGGTCATCTACTTGTTGGAGAAGCCCGGGGGACTTTCCTGGCCTCATCTTCATGGTGGCACAGTTAGCACAACTTTTTACATAGTCCTCCACATTGGCTTTTATTTTCGGCCATAAGAACTGCCTCTGGGCTAGGTGGAGGGTTTTTAGGAAGCCGAAGTGACCAGCCAGCCAGGACTCGTGGCTGCGCTGTAAGACCTGCAGCCTCAAACTGTTGGGAACATATAGCTTGGACTCCTTCCAAGCCAGTTCCTCACTTTGACGTTTGGTTTGGCCCCTGGTGGTGACTTGTGCTGCTGGTTGAGGATGGGGGAATGATCACATGGACGATGTCCTCCCTCTTACTCTCAAATACGCGCTGTCCATCACATGGTCCAATCAGGTCACCATTCTAACTGGAGTAGTTTCCCAGTCACTCCTCTCCAGGTGCAGGCTGAACATCCTTAATTCCCAGTGAAAGAATGTTGTTCTTATGGCTATACATCTCACCCAGTTGCCATCCAACCTTCCTCCCAGTTCCCACAGCATGTCCATCCGCTAGGTGTGGCAGCCCTGAAGATCCAAAGAAAAAAATGGCTCCAGGGCTGACACCATGGTTGTTTTGTTTCCTGTTCAGGAAAGGAAGTATCTCTGAAACAATAACCCAACGGGGCATGGATTGTCTAGTTATTATTATTAATTGGCTGGAAGACTTTTAAGTCATCTTTTAATTTTTTGGGGGGGATTGGCTGCAGGTATTATGGAACAGTGTTGGATATGTTTTGAGCAACTATGCATGTAAGAAAACATATTATTCAGGGTTTTATATGTATTGTGTAAATACACATATGATTTCTATGTGTTTTCTTTCTCCCTGCAATCCTATTTTTCCCTCAGAAATGCTGTGCTTATTGAAGATCAAGTTTGGCATCTGAACTTTTAAGAAAAATTTGGCAGTTGGAGCTTAGAAACAGCCTCTGCCTTCTTTTCAATGTCTTCAGCAAATTAACTATCTTTAGATCCCCATGACAACCATTTGGAGAATCTACTTAGCTATCATGACTAAGCTGGCCTTCTTTGCAGTGGCACCTATCATCCAGATATCTAGGAGTACCTAACATTATGTGTTTTAGGTATTTAGTAAAATCATCATCCAGACCTTCCTTCAGTAAATGTCATGTGAGAATTGTTTTTCTTCTTAAAATGTTGACAATCATTTTAGTATTTTTCCCCTGGAAAAGCTTTGGCCTATAAGTAACTTTATGCATTTTAATGTATATTATTTCAATATGTTTTATTTATCTACAAATGCTGTACAGATAGTCCTCAACTTACACCCACAACTGAACCCAAAATTTATGTCGTTAAGTGAAACATTTGTTAAGTGAGTTTTGCTACATTTTATGACCTTTCTTGCCACAGTTAAATGAATCACTGCAGTTGTTAAGTTACTGACACTGTTGTTAAGTGAATCTGGCTTCCCCATTGGCTTTGCTTGTCAGAAGGTTGCAAAGGGTGATCACATGACCCCAGGACACTGCAACCATCATAAATATGAGTCAGTTGTCAAGCATCTGAATGACTGTGGAGATGCTGCAGTGGTTGTAGATGTGAAAAACAGTCATAAGTCATTTTTTTCAGTGCTGTTGAAATGTTGAATGGTCACTAAATGAACAGTTGTAAATCACGGACTATCTGTACAAAATGTATTAAACAATTGTTTTGGATAGATATATCCTTGGGAAATAAGGCTAGTTCCTTTTTTAAGCCATCAGAAGTGTTAGATAATCCTTATAAACTCTTTCTAGATATTGTTGCTAATTGATCATTCTGTGAGAAAAGGACTAACTCTGTTGTTTTAGATTTTAAATTAATTCTGTACCATTAACAGGACTAATTTTTTTTTTAAAAAGTACTTTCATCTTCAAAGCCAGGTGAGACAATTTAAGAAGAATACACAAATGCAGAAAATGTGATCAGTAAAAGGTGCAATTTTCACATAGCTATTTTGCACAACAGAACACTAAAATAAATGTATTGCCATGGCTTTTAGTGCTGATAAGTAAGAAGAGAAATATTATGTGTGAGGGCTGAATAATAAGCATAATGTGAGAACAACCTATACTGTTGAACTATAATAGATTATAGAGAGCTAGTTTAGTGTGATGGTTAAGGCAGTAGTCTAGAAGCCATGAGCTCTAATCCTTTCTTGGGCCCAAAGTCAGCTGAGGGACCTTGGGCTAGTTACTCATTCTCAGCTCTAGGAAGCAGGCAATGGAAACCATATCTGAAATCTTGCCAAGAAAACTCCAGAGATTTTTCCAGGCAGTCATCAAGAATCAACATTGACTCAAAGGCACAAATAATAATAACAAGAACAGGATATGTTCTCACAGTTCAAAAGGAATTTAAAATGTTAAGGGCATGCTGTACAATTGGAAGCTACAAAATGGCTTCCATGATGAGCTGATATGTTGACAAAATAGTTTCCATAGGGAATGTAGTTAGTCATAAGACACTCATACAACAATAAGTAACTCTGGTGTGATTGCTTCCTACTGCTCCTTCTGGCATTATAGCAAATCACTCCTTTTTTTCCCTGGGTACCTTCCAGACAAAGCATTAAGTTACAGCCATTTACCATTTTGATTTCCAAAGAATGTCTTTATATCCTATGTGGAACCTGAGACATTCTTGAAAACAGTGAAGATGCCCAAGGGTAGTGCTTTGCTTTGTAGCATTCAAAATCTTCTTTATATTTTTAATTGAAGTCTAAATAGTATTAAAACTGGATGAGCCATTGCTTGTAAGAACCATTATACAATGTTGTTCAAGTATACCCTAAATTCCAGTAGCGGTTTCTCTACAGAATTACTGGAAGGAATATATATTAGTGACTATTTTGCATTGATTTGCTACAGGGAACAACAAAATGGAAGAAAAATCTTTTGTTCTTTTTGTTTCTGTTTTTCTTTCACTACAGCTTCTACTGAAAAGGTAACTGTGGAACTGAGATAAGCCAAAAGGCTTAAAATTATGTCAAAAATATAAAAACACTTTTGCTTGCTTGATTGGATTTTTGAAGTTTAGATTTTGTTACAGAATTTTGGAGCTTCTCACTGTTTCAAATGTGACAAAGGATGTGAATATCATGTACATTTAATGTATTCATTGCAGAAATGAAAAGGGGAATATAAGAGCTATTGATACTGCATGCCTATTACCCTACATGTCAGAATGTCAATTTACAAGACATACTTCTGAAGATCTACTGAAAGCAGTAAGTTTAAAAATAGCTAAAGTTAAATTAGAAGCTTTTTGGCATATTGCATTGTACTAAATCAAGACTTGTTGACTGAATGCTGCCTGAAATATATTAGTAACAAAAATAGAAAAACTGCTAAGTTTTAAAATGGCATCTCCTTGCAATCTAGCTTTTGACAATATCTTTCTTGGTTCTTCCTGTGAGCGAAACTTATTCCTGTCCAGGTTATCTCAAGAAATTACATTTGTTGGTTAGTTTGGCATCAATAGTATTAGAAAATAGTTATTGTTATAACTGTAAATAATTATTAGTAATTTAAAAAGTCAAACTAATGCAATTTTAAAAAGAAAGTTATTACACACAAGCAAAAGAGTTGCTATATAGATGAAAAAGGAATGTAAGGAGAAATGATAAGATCATAGCAACAGAAATAAATTATGCCAATTAGTCTGTGAGAAATTAGGCTATTCCTTATTAGGAAAATAAAACTTTAAATTTCTAGAATAGACATGTACAAACTAGTTGTTTACACCTTACTGTAAAATGGTTTTACACCCCTCAGAAGGGGTCAGTTGCATTCAATGGTTTTTCCTTGTGTGCTGAATAAAACTCTTGAATTCTGTTTGTGGCATCTAATGTTTTGACCTGGGTAGGTAATAAACTACAGGGAAGAAATTCTTCCAACACTACGATCAAGAAGATCATTATAGTTCTAAAGAGATTCATATTTACTACAAAGAGATAATAATTGGGTCAGCCATTTACTATATATCTTTTATTTTTTCCTTATGCTACCACAACATTTATTTTAGAAGAGAGTGGAATGGATAGTTTTACAGCTCTAAAAAATCTCTCTGCTTTACATAGAAAACAGCTACATTGATTCAAATGCTATAGGCCTCCATTTAGACTGAGCTTTCTCGTATTATTTTTCTGTCCATTTGCTTTGATTTTCCTAATTTCCTAATCTGGGTTTTGTCCATGGCAGAGAGACCCAGTTTAAGAAAAATTTACTCAGAAACATACTGCAAGCATAAAGTATGAGGAAGAGTAATCCTTAATCTCCCTAATTTGGAATATATAAAATAACCAATACTCTTTAATGCAAGCTTCCATCAATTACAGAGGTATCCATTATGGAGGTATCCTTTTAAGCAAGCAAAGAAACAAAAATCTCACTTCATACTGATAGCTCCGTTCAGATCTTTACTGGACCCCCCCAACCCTCCCCCCCCCGATGATTCATTCTCATTCTTCGTATTCAATCCCTTTGAGTTTCAGGCTGTTAACTCTAGAACTTTTCCCACAGATCTCAAAAAGTGTGTTTAATCTTTCTCAGCAGCCCTATCTTGTAGCTCTCTCCCTCAACAGACTTCCAACTGTTGTCTTCCTCTGTTGCCTAGGTAACTAGTTTCCTCCCCACCCTTCACTGCATCTGCTTAGGCAGCCCATTGCCAGTTATATCAGATACAATCAGTCATTGCTTCCTTTTTCTGTATTTTCATTGCTTTATTTTTAAAATAACATTTTATTTTTTTAATTACACAAATGAATGGCTGTTGTAATTTGAACCACCCACAGAATTTGAAAGTGGGCAGAGTAAGCACTTTCCTGATAATTTAAATGACCATACAAATATTATATTTCACAGGGCTGGGAATAAACCAGAGACTATAGATGAGGCATTGGCAAGTTTTCTGTGGATCATTCTTGAATTACTAATTGCTAGGGATTTTGTAGTTGGAAAGCAACTTTTGCATGTTCCAGCCAGTATTATAGCAGATTTATATATTTCAAATGAGGCAATCAGTTAACTGAAATTTCTTTTCATCTTAGGTTCATCTTATGCCTCTCTTTTCCTGTTTTTAGTAGATATGGGCAACCTGTTTTCCCAATCCCTTCTCTATTTGTTGGAGCTGGTTGCTGGTTATTCTTATCACACTGCTGAATTTGCCAAAAGTCAGTAAGACCCTAAAATATAGTTTACAAAAGCAAGAAAAAAATCTACCCACCACAGCAGAAACAGAAAAAAAAATCTCTTCTTAAGAATGTTAACTATAGCCACTGGCCATAAAAAGTATATCAATTTTTGTTATTAAAAAGAGATCTTGCAAAAAATATATATATCACCCTATCCTAAGACTTTGGGTTGCTTATAGCAATAACAATGCAATAAAAGTAGTCAATAAATCCCATACTAATTAAAAAACAGCTCCCAGACATGTATAAATGTATTTATAGATCCAAAGCCCAATTCTCTAGCTCCCAAATGCAGAGTGGAATAAGAGCATTTAACTGCCTTCATAAAATGCATCAGTGAAGGGGCCAAACGGATCTTGGGGCAAACCATTTTACAACAACAGACAAACAATGCAACCTGTTGGCTCCCGCCTCTGAACTTCACATGTTGTAGAAACCTAAACCCACCATCCCCACAAGAAAAAAATGGAACTGATAGGTTCTATTTGGGAGATATGATCCCAGATGTAATTGACAGCCAAGTCATCAATGGCTTTACAGTGCTTTATGGTATTTACAATTGCACATAGAAACATCTTATGGACCAGTGTCTACAAATCTGATATTATTCTGTTGTAACTTCTCTCACCAATGTCAACTGTCTTTTTACTAACCGTAGTTTGTTCAAAAGAGCCAGTTTGGTGTAGTGGTTAAAGCATCTGGCTATAAACCAGAAAATCATGAGTTCTAGTCCTTCCTCGGGCACAAAGCTAGATGGGTGACCTTCTATCGCTTTCTCTCAGCCTTAGAAAGGAAGCAATGGCCAACTATTTCTGAACAACCTTGGAAAGAAAACTGCAGGGACTTTTCCAGGCAGTCTCGTAAAATTGAACATGATTGAACAAAAGAACAAAAGTTTCTTCAAAGGCAGCTCCAGAAAGGGTCTAACATAAAAATCTTTAGGGCATTAGTCACCATCATAAGGGTTTTTTCCTCCAGAAAGAACTGCAACTACTATAAAGCAGTTAAAATGGACAAAAGTTTCACTGACCATAACTGATTAAGCAAGAGCTATGAATCCAGGTGGGAATTCCCTCCACCCAAAAATTCTTCACAGTCAGTGTGATCCCCAGCAGGAGTTAGTCTAGTAGGAACGCTCCCTCCCCCAATTCATAGGCTCGCTGTTCAAGATGCGTGTGCCCCAATGCAAGAGCTGGAATCACATGAGGATTTTACAAGGAACGATTTATATATACATAGTAACTCCATCTCAGTTTCAGATTCCTTTGTTTTATCCAATCTTTTACAGCCTCTAGACTGGTTTAATTGCATCTCCAGCTCAGCATACGGCAGCATGATGTTGACGCTGTACTTGAGTGAGTTGATTCTTCATTAATCATATAAAGTTGTAACCAAGGGATTACAAGTGCAAGGAATTCTGATTTCTGCGCTTCATTCATGTTATGCATGCACAAGGAAATGCTGCTTCAATGCAGCAAATGTTATTTTAGAAACAGCAACATATTGTTAGCTTGGGTTTAAAGGGGTAGTGCAATAATGCAGGTGATTCTTGGCTATTTCCAGATTTCTGGGATTGCATCACAACAGCATGCTGCCTTGATTGACTATTTAAATGCAGAACTACATAGCAATAGCAGACTTATATTCTGCTTCAAGTGCTTTACAGCCCTCTCTAAGTGGTTTAGAGAGTCAGCATATTGCCCCCAACAATCTGGGTCCTCATTTTACCCTCCTCTGAAGGATGGAAGGCTGAGTCAACCTTGAGCAGGTGAGAATTGAACTGCCAAACTGCTGGCAGCTGGCAGTCAGCAGAAGTAGCCTGCAGTACTGCATTCTAACCACTGCACCACCACGACTCTTCGTCACCATGCATTAGTTTGAAAGGCACCTCAGTTTATCACCAGCTCAAACATGGAAACACTGATTTTTGAAAAAAAATTATAAAACACTGGAAAAGATATGTGTTTAGCCCAGAGAGAGCAAAATGAGATTCTCAGCTATTGGCTAGCAAGTACGCACTGATTAGCTGACAGTTTTCTGTGCTCAGCTAATACTCAGAAAGAATAAGTGATAATTGTTTAGTGATCCTTTAATGGTTTTCTAGATGAAATGTTAATATAGTCACTAGTCCATGTACAATATGCCATGTGTTAAATACAGTATATAAATAAGTGGTTCTCTGAAAATAGTACAGGCCAGCAAAGATGTAAACATGCCTGTGGTTATGGTTTCTGATGTCTGATTATATTTGAAAATGCTACCCACAGCTACTCACAGTAATTTTAAATGTATTTTAAATTGGATTTAAATGGTTTGGCAGTGGAAATATTGATTGTTTGCAAATACCCAAAGAGCATAGAGGTCACTCTTAATTCAAATATTGTTTCTGTCTGACATCTTAATACCAGCTAATTTTAAAGTTCAAGCAGCCTTCTCTAACCTCATGTCTTCCAGATGTGTTGGACCATCTCCCACTATCCTCAGCCAGCATGGTTGTAAAAGTATCTTATAATTCAGAAACATATTTGTGTTGGCATAACCTCATTTAAATCAGTGGGCTACAGGAATCATGTTGGTCCCTATTTTCAATCCAGATATGGAAAGAACTAATTACATGAATTACTGGGCTACAGTGGGAAGCCCCATGAAATCATTAAACAATTTTGAATTAGAACTGCTGTTGACACATGTTGTACAAGCTTCATTAAGGCTTGAAATTCTTGCTACAGAATGAGAGTGATTCTCTCATTACAAAATGAGAAGGATCAATGATTAGTGACTTCTATGTAGATGACACCTACATCATAAATAAACAAGGAACTAGAAAGAATGCATGAAACAATAACATCTTCAAAGTAATAAAATTTACAAGGGAAAAAGAAAACAATAATAGACTACCCCCTTCTGGGCATCCTTATCAGTAGAGGAATTGATCGCAAATTAGAAACAAGTCTATCAAAAAACGACTTAACCAAGTTCCCACCCAACCTCCCACAAGAGAAGTTGTGCAAGAAAATTATTCAGAAAAGTACAAATTCATTGCAGCAACCCAGAATACCAAAAAAGGGAAACAGACTGCTTATGCAATGAACAAAATAGATACCCATGCAACTTTATCAAAAAAGTGCCTGAACACACAATCCACTGGAATACAAGAAGCACAAGCTATGAAAAAGGATTATATTGCCATACATCAGAAATATCTCAAAAACAACCAGCAGACTGTTACACATCATCGTAGCATATAGACCAACTATAGTCCTCCAAAACATCTAAGTAAATCAAAGGAGATAGTAGCCCAAGAGAATAAAACATCTGCATGTATGATGAAACATCGGCAAGCAAACAACCAAACTCGGAGTGTACCAAGAACTCCACAATTCAAGTCTGAGCCAGATAAATTCGCTTCTACTGGGATCACTGATCAATTATGTGGATATGACTAGTTCATGATCCAATGACAACTACTGCAATCACGAAAAGTTTCTCTTACTTTTCCAAAATTCCTTTATCCTTAGTGTTCATTCTTTCAACCTGATCTGTCACCTTTCATCTAAAGTCTTAGAAAAAGCAAATTCATTTTCCTGGTGTCACATAACTGTAGGGACATACAAACTCACACTTTTTATGATAGTAGTTTGCAGTATTTATTGAAGTTTCATAATGCTAATGTTCAAAGTGGATTTTAAATGCTGTAAGCAACTATTATGGCACTCTAAGTAGCTTACATTATTTTTAAGGATTGCCCTCTCCTCCCCTCAACCTTTTCATGCATAAAAGCTGTGGATAACAGCTGAAGCCAAACTGATCACATCCTAGTTCTGCCTGTTTCAGCTGATATAATTATCATGCTTGGTGGGCTATTTGCTAATTCCTTTCCAATCCTGTTAAATGACTGGAAGTTGTCACAGGGTTTAATTTGCATCACATATTTCCACAGTGACTCTTAGACCAATGCTTTCAGCTTCTAAATCAGTGATGACTTTCACCACCTCTAGCAATTTACAGTGGATATAAAAAGTCTACACACCCGTTAAAATCCCAGGTTTTTGAGATGTAAAAGATCAGACCAAAATGAATCACTTCAGATTTTTTTTCACCTTTAATATAACATATAGGCCAGGGGTGAAATCCAGCAGGTTCTGACAGGTTCGGGAGAACCGATAGCAGAAATTTTGAATAGTGGCAAATACCATCTCTGGCTGGCCCCAGAGTGGGGAGGGAATGGAGATTTTGCAGTATCCTTCCCCTCCCATGCCCACCAAGCCAGGCCACCAAGCCACACTACGCCAACCAAGCCACGCCCACAGAACTGGTAGTAAAAAAATTTGGATTTCACCACTGATATAGGCTGTAGAATACAATTGAAAAACAAACTGAAGTCTTTTAGGGGAAAAAATAACAATAAAAATGTACAATAATGTGGTTGCATAGGTGTGTAATGTCTTATAAGAAGAGACGTGGCTGGATTCAGAATTAAACAATCACATTCAAATTGATATTAAATAGTAGTCAATACACGCCTGCCCTCAATTAACGTGACTCTGATTAAGCCCATTTAAAGTTCAGCTGTTCTAGTAGGATTTTCCTGATATTTATTCAGTTGCCTCTTATAGAAAAAATCATGGTCTGCAAAGAGATTACAGCATCAAAGGAATCTCATTGGAAGGTATCAGGCAGGAGAAGCGTACAAAAAAATTTCCAAGGCATTGGATTTGCCACAGAACACAGTGAAGGCAGTCATCAACAAGTGGGGAACAGACAACAGTGACATTACAAAGGACTGGATGTTCCTTCAAAATTGCTGAAAAAACATGAAGAATACTGGTCCGAGAGGCTGCCAAGAGGCCTACAACAACATTAAAGGAGTTTCAGAAATTTTTGGCAGGTATATTGGTTGTGTACTACATGTGACAACAATCTCCTGTATTCTTCATATGTTGGGTTGTGGAATAGGGTGACAAAATGTGTTTTCTTTCTAGAAAAACATCCAACCCTGGCTACATTTTGCAAAAACCTACATCAAGCCTGACAACACCATATGGGAAAATGTATTACGGTCTGATGAGACTGAGCTTAAACTTTTTGGCCATAATTCTGAAAAATATGGTGCAAAAACAACATTGTACATCACCAAAAGTACAAAACTGAAGCATGGTGGTGGCTGCATTATGTTTTGGGGCTGCCTTTCTTCAGTTGGAACTGGTCTTTAGTCAAGGTGGAAGAAATTATGAACAGTCATAATACCAGTCATTTTGGCACAAAACCTTCAGACCTCTGCTAAAACGCTGAAGATGAAGACAATTTTCACTTTTCAACACAACAATGACCCAAAGCATTCCTCCAAATCAACACAAGAATACCTTCATCAGAAGAAGATCAAAGTTTTGGAATGGCTAGAGCCCAGACCTGAATCCAATTGAAAATCTGTGAGGTGACCACAGGGGCTCTGCACAGGAGAGGCCCTTGCAATCTGACAGATTTGGAGTGCTTGTGCAAAGAATTGTGGGCAAAGATTCCCAGGGCAAGAGGTAAGGTAAGGTGGCAGATTCTTACCCCAAAAAACTGAATACTGTCATAAAGTCAAAAGTTACTTCAGCAAAATATCAGTTTAAAGCTGTGCTCCCATGCAACCACATTGTGATTTCCACCCCCTAAAAGATTTTAGTTTGATTTTCAATTGAACTGTACAGCTTATATGTTATATTAAAAGTGGAAAAAATTCTGAAGTGATTTATCTTGGTCTGATTTTTTTACATCTCAAAAACCAGGCATTTTAACAGGAATGTATAGACTTTTTATATCAACTGTATATGGTACTTTTAGGAAGGAAGATAATCAGTATTTTTCAACATTATTCAATAATTGTTTCTTCTTGCCCATTCAGTACTGTGTTTTTGTATGATTCTATCTCGACACATGGTACATTAATGGGAACAGGATCGTATTTTAGTTTGCAATACTTATTTATATGCCTTATATACAACAATTGGCTATCAAAACAATATATAATTCTTCCCATTTGTTTATAGAATAGCAATGTTCATTTCCATGTAGTAGAGTAAGAAATTAAGATGCATGGGTTTAGTTAACCTTTTAAGAGCTTCAATTAGCTTCTTACCTTAAAAGTGACAGAAAATCAGATACAAATTTGTAGGGTCAAACCACTCATACCTACTACCTTTCTCTATTAGCCTGTTAGCTAGCTGACTCTCCATCAGGACTTTGTGGATCTAACCTATTTGACATTTCAATTCTTGCCTCCATTTATTTCTCTGCCCTTCTCTTCAGTATATTTTTTTTCTCTGCTCTTGAGACTGCCTTGCTGATGACTGCTGATCTATTGTACTTGCTGGGCATAGTAATACTCAACACAAATGCTAAATAGAAGTTAGTGATCAGCTAGTATGATGGTTTGTTTTCCATCTTTGTTATTTTGCTGTAGGAGAAAGTGTTTATTTTAATGCTAGTATTGTTCTTTGGTGACTATCATTCTGGATTTAACCATCTTAAAACAACCTCTTTAGAACTAAGAGGTATTACTTCGATTTGCAATGTTGAAAGCCAGCCAGTTAGCACTGAGGTGTATCTGACTGTACTGTTCAATTTGCTAAAAAGGATGTTTGCTCCAAAACATTGTTGGCCTGATGGCACACTTGTTTTTTTAATGCCATTTTCATTATCTATTTAATACAATACTTTCGTATTGGTGAAACTATTTTAATATTTCCAGAATGTTGTACCATTGACCTAATTAGGTTGAAATGTTCTTTGCAACCAGACTGAATAAAATATGCCAGAGACTCAGATTCTGTCTTTAGCTCACATTCTGTTATTTGCTTAGTATATTGCTTAATTTTGAAATACTTAGTTTGATTATTTGAGTTAGTTAAAACTGCTGTCTAAAGTTACTTTGGTGATTGAGGTAGCTGTAAGGATAGCATTCTATTGATTTTATTTATTAATTTTGTCTATTAAATAAATTTATATGGATTCTCATCTACCAGTGGAAATCTGGGTGGCAATTATTAAGATCAGTTGGAAGAGATAAAACAAAAGCTGAATCTGAGTTCCCAGTAAAAATTTCATTACCTTAAATCACACACAACCACATCAGAGTTCCATTAACATCCTGACCTCAAGATTTTTGGATTTGATCCAGAAATACACTGCTATTAAATTTGATCCAGAACTATATAGCCATTAAAGTCACTCTTTTGCTTACTCCTTTCTTTTTAACACTGCTTATGAGGGGGAAAAACCCTCATAATATTTGAAGGAATTGCTCTAAATCTCAAATTTTGTTAAGGGGAATACACAATAAATTCAAGAATTGATGGTAGAGAGACATAGTTGCTAATTGTTTTCTTATTTACAGTTATTAGAAAGAGTTAAAAGACAAAGGAGCTTATGGTTTTAAACATTGGGAAAAATGGAATTATGTATATATAATAAATACATTTTAACTAAAAGGTATAAACCTTATTGAAATTTTAAACAAGAACAAGTGAAAGAATGTATGATAAAGGGGGCTACAATTTTGGTTATAATGATAGAATAATGGGATATTTGTTCTGATATTAATATTTGGTTTTAAGGATTGAGATTTGTGTTGTGTTATGGTTGAAATTTACACAAAATAAAAATTTATGTCTTCAGAGAAATTATCTAGAATATATTAAGGCACTTCTAGTTTGTGTTTGAAATGTGAATAAGAAATTTTATCATGCTTGTGTAAAAAAATTAAAAAGTTTTAAGTTAAACACATGTGCTGATTCAGACGAATTTAAAGATTAATATATAAGTGAGACCAGAAGTCTTCTGGTCTCACTTATATATCACCAGAAGTCTGATGGACAAACAATTGCAAAGCTTGGTTTTTGTGGAACTTGGTTTTTGTGTATGATAAGTGTAACAAGATTATTGTATATAGAAGGATGGAAAAATTCCACCATACCTACAATGAAGGAATAGTTGGTGAAGATGATGTAACTTGCTGAGGTGACCAAATTCACTTCTTTGATTAGAGAAAAGACAATATCCATATTTATTGCTGACTGGAAATGCCTTGTGGACTTTTTGCGGAAAACAGAAAGAAATGAACTTATTTATGGCTTTGATGATTAGACAGGATAGATTATAAAAAGAAGAGAGACATACTGTTACTTTAGAGAAAAGATAAACTTATAATTGTAATTAAAACTGCTGTAAAGAAGATGGCGAACAGTTTATTTTTATCTTCTTTCTTTTCTATTTTTCTTTTATGTTTTTCCCCTTTCTTGTACTTTATCTGCTTTGATTTTTTGTTTCTTCCTTTCTTTATATAGGCTTGTGGTAGTTTTATTTTCCTTTTTAAAACTAGCATTTAATTATGCTTTTATAAAAGCATATGTACTGATATGTACCACGACTTAGGTTGGTGAAAGATGCCACCAATGTATGTGTGGGAGTGTTAGATTTTTATTCCACCTTTATTATTTGTATAAATAACTCAAAATATACCTTTTTCCTCCTCTTCCTTTCCTCACAAAAACCAGTGTGTGAGGTGAGTGGGTCTAAGAAAGAGAGAGAGTCTCTTTTGAGGTGGCCCGAAGTCACCCAGCCAAGTTTCATGCCTAAAGTAGGAGTAGAACTCAACCACTGCACCAAAATTGTTCTCTGTTTTCATAATAGCTGCCTAAATGAACAGGAGAACAGAGTGAGTTAGGTTTACTAATGACATCCTGTCAGCTTTTATCCCAGAGTCTTTGCCTAATTAACAAAAAGCTGAAGTATCCCCATTAAAAATAGGTGATCTGGAGAGAGGCCAATTTAACTAATGTTCTGCGAATTTTAAAGTAGGAGCTAATAAATGGGTCATTAACAAGGTAAGAAAGTAATCTTGAAACAAAATGGAACAAAAAAAATTGAGCCAAAGTTTAGTTGCAGTTAACCAACTGTTTCCTGTTTCCAAAAGACTATGGCATTTTGTACTCAGCTGGTTAGTATTAAGTGGGTTCTCAAAATGCGAGCCTGAATATTAAGAGAAAGAATATTAAAGATCAGTTATATGTGTCTGTTGGAAGAAATGTCCATTTGGGCTCAGTTCCAAGTAGGGAGAAAGACACTGGAAACATGGAAGCTGTTTGGAAAGATTGTTTAATGGTGGACAGGATCACATGGTTTGAAGTCCTGGGCAATCGAGCACATGGGAGGGAGGGAGATTGAATGAGAATCCTGTTCTTGTGTAAGGGCAGGTATCCTGATTGGTTGTCAGAAGGAAGGAGGGAGGGAGGGAAGGAAGATAGCTTCCTTGAGAATATACTAACAACTGATTTCTTGTTTTGTTTGGTTCACGCCACACATCTGACATTGAAAATAAGTATTTCTGCATACATTTTCTCCTGTAAAATACTTCTTATTTTTATGCTATAATATTTTGTGTTAAAGTATATTCCTCTCTGACAGTTTAATCGTAGTAGCATACTTCATTTTAAACTCAATTTCTTGGGCAATCTTTTACTCATCAGTTCCTATCTTTTAATCAAACATGTCTCTTAAAATTGTTGCAAAGATAAAATAACTGTTGCAGCTACAATTCTTTCTATAACATTGATTTTGACATTTTCTTTAGTTAAAAACATAGTACATAAACAATACTGTAATAATAGAGTTTAAATATAAAGTAACCCAAAAACGTCCAAACCAAGAGCCATTCTTTATCTAAGAAGAGACCTACAGTTCCTTTAAACTTTATAATCAGTTACTCCAAGGTAACTTGGAGTAACTTGTTTTGATTCCTCATGATGCAGATAACTCAGTTGAAGGTATAATGACAATAACAGGCCCTTTCACAGTTATTGTTTAAAGTCAAGGACTGCAATGTGCAAATTAAACCAATATCAGGAATACAGAAATTGATTCTGTCCTGCATATTTTCTATCCTGCAGTCTTGTATATTTATTAATTCAGTTTGCCTTAGCCAAGATGATAAGAACCCATAATTATTATCCTATAGAAGCAGACTAGCTTTATTGTTTCCAAGATTTTCTATGGATGGTTACTTTGCCTTTTCATGTTACTCACATTTGAGCAAGGATAGGGCAAACAGTACCCCAAAACCGATGCATTTACACTTTAATTATATTGTAGACCTGATAGCAGGGGTGAAATCCAGCAGGTTTCAGTAGCAGAAATTTTGAGTAGTTCGGAGAACCAGCAAATACCACCTCTGGCTGGCCCAGAGTGGGGTAGGAATGCAGATTTTGCAGTACCTTCCCCTGGAGTGGGGTGGAAATGGAGATTTTGCAGTATCCTTCCCCTGCCATGCCCACCAAGCCATGCCCACCAAGCCACACCACGTCCACCAAGCCACACCCACAAAACCGGTAGTAAAAAAATTTGGATTTCACCACTGCCTGATAGTGTTTTATGCTTAATAAGACTTTGTGAAATAATGCTCAATAACTAAGTATCCATTTCATCAAATCATAATTACTGTATTACTGATATTCTCAGTGGAATTTTCTCCCAAGGAATTATGCTAGAATTCCTGGGTAATGGGAGAAATAACTGTAAATTATTTTTAAGGTCTGGTCTTTCTTGTCAGCAGATATTGTTGTATTATATTGCATGCCAATGGGGGTTTCAGGAATTTCATCATGTATCTCAACATGTGTGAACAGCTATTGATTGGAAAGATGTAGCTTGCTGAAAAGTCGGGGGATTAGTCTCCAACTCTTGATCTTCCCCTGCGTAAAAGCACAGTATTGTCTTTGTATAATAACTTTTAAAAAGCACTGATGAAAATTTATCATAATCCAAAAGAAATTTCATACAAAACTGAAGACAAGAAAAGTGAAAGTAAAATAGTTTAGAGCTATGCATCTTTTTAATAATGTCAGCCAAAGTTTTCCAGTCTGTAGTGTGATCACATCACAGACAAGGCCAGATTTAACAATTCATTTCACTGAATAGCAATTTCCAAGCTCAAAGAAATTCTCATAAAAACAGATGGCAAATCAGGAAGCTTGCTACTAACTGCAAAAGCATCATGTATAAATAACATATTTTGAGAACTCTGATGCTAAGCTCATGAATATTGTTGACCCTGTGAAAAATGCCCCCCTTTGACTCTGTACCACCTTCTGCTTTGAGAAGAATCAAAAGTACCTAGGAGATGCTGAGGGTGGAACAAAAAAGAGACATCTTTTGCTGATTCTTCTTTGCCCTACTCCATTAAAACATAATGAAATTTCAAAGTTAACTGTGAATATGAATTCACATTAAAATGTTCATCTTATTATGCATCAATTTAGAATAATATAGAGTTATGATTTTCTGAATAGACATTAGGTTCTGCCCCTGGAGACTGCCTAACTGAACAACTTGAACAGAAGTAGCAACACTGATAGGTATCAAAATCTCTTTTTAGTTACAGGTAGTCCTTGATTTTACAACCAGCTGCTTGGTAACTGTTTGAAGTTATGATGGATCTAAAAAAGGGACTTATGTCCTGGTTTTGAAGTTCCAATGTTGTGCCCACCCGTCTGTCACATAGCTGCATTTTAGGTGCTCAGAAACTGGCCAGCATTTACAGTGTTTTTTTTCCAGAAACAGGCATTTCCTTTTGGTTTCCAGCAAAAAACACTCTATTTTTTTTCTAAATGAGTTCACTTAACAACCATGATGTACTTACAATCCCCAAGTTTGCTTATTGAGGTTATTTTTTAAAAAGGTTGTAAAATTGTAAAAAGCATAGTAAAATTGTAATGTATTTGCCCTTAATGGCTCCATAGTATCAGTTTTTTGAGGTAGGCAAGGTCAAGAGACAGCATGCTCTTTATTGTTGTAAAGTAGAACAGAATATGGGCTCTTGAAAGCCTGCCAGAGTTAGTCTGCACTCTATCTTATCCCAAACAAAGTCAGGATGGATTATTTTCATTCTTATGCTTTCTATTTTCTCATGACTGATTAGTCTTTTCCCTCCCTTAATGATTCATCGCTGGCTTCCCTCTTCCCAAGGTCAGATCTTACATTCTTTCACACATAGCTAAATGAAATTGGTTAGATAATACTACAACGTTAAAATACAGGATTTTAGATTGACTGATTGGAGCACTTAACTAGAATACTTCGATGAACATTTACTTCTCGTCACCATGGAAATTATAACTCTATAGTGAAAGTCAAACCTTGTGTTTATCATTGAGTAAAATAACTGTGTGGTTATTGAAAGCAAGATCATGTAGGCTTTCTCATGGCTGCTTATGGATGTATCGGGTGCGATTCAAGATGTTGGTTACCAACTTTAAAGCGCTCCATGGCATAGGACCCGGGTACCTTCGAGACCGTCTTCTGCCACCAATAGCCTCCCACCGACCAGTCCGCTCCCACAGAGAGGGTCTCCTCAGGGTGCCATCAGCCAAGTTATGTCGGCTGGCGACACCCAGGGGGAGGGCCTTCTCTGTGGGAGCCCCAGCCCTGTGGAATGAACTGCCCCCGGAAATACGTAAGATCTCCGACCTCCGGGTGTTTCGTTGCGCATTGAAGACCCTGTTGTTCCGCCAGGCCGGGCTATCAACATAATAATTTTAAATTGGGGTATTTTAAATTTTGGGGGTTTTAAGTCAGCCAAATCTATTTAATTATTTTAATTTTTAATCATTGTTGTGTCTTGTGTTTTTAAATTGGCTGTACTGTACTGTACCTGAGTCCTTCGGGAGAAGGGCGGTATAGAAATAAAATTATTATTATTATTATTATTATTATTATTATTATTATTATTATTATTATTATTATTATTATTATTATTATTATTATGTAACAGAATAAAAAATGTTAGATGAAATATGAGGGACTATGAATTGGAAACCACAGCAAAAGCAAATTTCTCAATTCATGTTACAGAATAATACAGACACATCACATATACATCTTGAGCTAAATGAATACAACATCACTAGATTAATAATCTAAAATAATACAGTAATTCATTGAAAAAGTGAAATCATCTCCATAGAACCTAAAATGGGTTAAGTGACACTTTTCTAACCCATTGTGCTGCCCCACTCATTCACTCACACATATGTAAGTGTGGTTTAGAGAGTATTAATATTCCCCAGTAATTCCCTTCACCCAGCCTCAGAACTGATCCAGCCACAAACAGGCCAAGATTAATCCACAAGGCCATGGCTAATAGTCCATAAAACAATTGAAAGTCGCTCCAACAAATAAGTCCACCAAACAAACTTAAATCTACCAGACCCAACTGGAACACACTCACAAGTGCTCACTTGGTAAGAGAAGTTCAGAGTTGCGAAGGCACAAAGTCAAGTAGGAAGCACGAGGAACAAACACAGCCAGAAACCAAACGTCATGTTCCTAGCAACGCCTCCCTCTGCCTGCTGTGATAAATACCGTATTTTTTGGAGTATAAAATGCTCCAGATTATAAAACGCACCTACCTTTTTGGGTGAGGAAAACAAGAAAAAGAAATCTGCCTCAGCCTCTGCCTCCTAGCAATTTTGCCTCATTGCAGCCAACAGCAAATAGCCTACTTTACTTTCATTTTCATTTTCATTTTGATTAGCACAAGAAAAAAAATCTGCTCCTAGCAATTTACCTCCTTGCAGCAAGCAGCAGACGCCCACGCAGAAATAGGCAATTGCAATCCCTTTAGCTGCAACAGCTGAGAGTCGGGAGGCCAATCCAAGGGACAATCAACTTGTGCTAATTAGGCTGTGATGAAGCTGAAATGGGCTGTTTCTTCATGTTGCTTGCTGCAAGGAGGTAAATTGCTGGGAGCCAGAGGCCAAAGGGTGGGGGCCAGTGGGTGGGCAGGGCTACATTTGGTGTATAAGACGCACCCAAATTCCCCCCCCCTAAAAGGGGGGGGGAATTTGGGTGCGTCTTATACACCATGAAAAGGTGCGTTTTATACTCCGAAAAATACGGTAGCTTTCCAGTGCAGTTCATTAAGATGGTCGGGGCCTTCTTCCAAGTAATCTGGCAAATCTCTGTTACTCTTGTCTTTTCTCTGCCCTGCATGCTTTCAGATCAACTATGGAAGGAAGCTCCTCCTCCTCTTCACTTACCGTCTGCCCCAGGGGTGAAATGTAAAATTTGTTACTACCGGTTCTGTGGGCGTGGCTTGGGGGAGTTAATGTGACTGGGTGGGTATGGCCAACTTTTTTTTTTTTAACTTTTCAAAGCATTTTTTCTAATGCTTTGAAAAGCCTCTGCCAATCAGGCAACTCAGCTGGGATCGTCAGAGAGGCATTTTAAAAAATACCTCTCTGCCAATCAGGCAACTCAGCTGGGAGTTGCCAGAGACTTTTCAAAGCATTTTTTTACCACCTCTTCGGCCAAGAGATTGCAGAAAAAAATGCTTTGAAAAGCCTCTGATGATCCCATCTGAGCCACGCGATCATCAGAGGCTTTTTTTTTTTAACTTTTAAAAGCATTTTTTCTTCAGAAGATGTTGTAGAAAAAATGCTTTTAAAAGTAAAAAAAAAAAGCCTCTGATGATCGTGCGGCTCAGCTGGGCATGGTGGGGGAGGGGGGCGCAGGGATTTTTGCTACCGGTTCTCCGAACCACCCGCCGCCATCACTACTGGATCGGGCGATCCGGTCTGAACCGGGAGCATTTCACCCCTAGTCTGCCCCTACAAGCCGTCCCCAGCCAAATCCTCCCATAAATCTCTTTTGGCTGGTGTTCAGAGTCATCAATTAACCCAGTGCCTGATGTGCCAGGAATGAGCTCATCCTCCTTTGAGCTAACCTCTGAGGAAGAATCTGAGTCGTTGTCCAAGAGACATCACATCCATCCTCTTCCCATATTCTATTTGTTTTGTTAAACATTTGTCAATACATCAAAAAGCAAACATGACACAGAGTCTTCCTTGATTTGATATTCTTAATGAAGTCCATTCCCAGTCGTCAATGCCTCAGGGTTACAGATGATTCATATATAGACTGAACAACCACAACAACCATCCTAAGGCAATATAAAATATACCATACTTCTAGTCCTTTTCAAAAGCAATTCCATATATATAGAATGACATAGAATGGCTAAAACACCAAATCACCATTAGTCTAACTGGACATGCTTGTCCCCCAGAATAGAATTTCCAACAGAGCAGACTTCCTAATTGCATAAAAAACCCTTAGTACATTCAGCCAAATGTACAGGGCTTTTTTTTCTTAGATCTTCTCCTCAATGGGTAAAGGGTGGAAACACGCTCACTTCTCTGCACTTTATCCAAACACTTGGCAAATCCCTTTTGGAACCAGTCTATGAAAAAGATATATGACTGCTACAAGCTAATCAGTTATATATTAGGGGCTCCCTCCCCAATCCATTTCCTATTTTTCCACACCTTGCCCAGATTTTTCACCCTACTCTGGACTGAATAGCTTCATCTTCTGAAATAAAATTATTAATATGTAATGAGTAGTAGCAGAGTGAGAGTGTTAAATAATTAATCAAAAGCAGGATTGGCAACCTAGGGCTCCAGGGAAAATGGCTATCTCCGTTCTTGTCAAAAACTCTTATAGTGTAAACCTACACTTAAGCTTAATATGCTTTAAACACACACACACACACACACACAAAACAAGGCAAGCACTGAAAATTCTAGCTCTGTTCAAACGCATGACATGGTTCCAGTCCCTTTGTATTATTACACTGTTTATTATCCCAAAAATTTAACAAAGCTCTCCAGCTACCCAACAACTACCATTCCCGAGTAAATGCAAAGGATGAAGAATATTCTTTGTTGTTTTTTTTAACACACGGGAATATTTCTTTGTTACCACCCTCACTGCTTGTTCCCTTTTAATGGTTTGACTGCTGAGTGCCTAGAGCATTTAAATGTGCATGAAGTGGGAGGTTGCTGAAAATAAGTCCCCAAATGCATAACAGCTATTCAGTAGTTCAGAGCCCCTTAGAGATAAAAACTTACCTTTTTAAAGGGTACTGTTTTGGAAAATGACAGTTGAAATTTTTTTCCCCCAACAGCCATGAAACACTTGCATTATGAAGAAAAACTATGAGTGTTTTAAAGCGCTAGAGATGTAGCTCCAGCCATGGCAGCAAGCCACCATTGACCCTTGACTTGGAAAAAGAGACACCCTGGAGCTAGCCAAAGGCAGCAACAACATTGCCACTGATGTGACACAAGAAACTATAAAGTGCCTTTATAGAGTGCTCAACCTGCTGCAAATCCCCCAATTCTTTAAGGTTCCTTTGAACAAGAAGGAAAAAAGATGGGTAACAGCACATCTGGGGAAAGGAATGGTATGGATTTTTTTAGGGTAAGTAATAAAAACATCAAACTAAACGGCATCACCAGGATTGCTGAAGATACACAGAGTTCTGGATGATGGCTATAATGTCTATTTATGAACATTCATGACTTACAGAGTTACCTTTATGAAAGCAACAACAACTAACAATAACAACAAATTGCAAACAGGTAAAAATGGGAACATAAGAATTGCTAATATTGTCAATACGAATATTTTTAAAAATCTTCCTATAAGACTCAACACTGCCCTTGCTACTGACATATTATCTATTATACAAGGTATGTAGTTGATCCAAATCCATTGGTGTATTGATAACTTTCAAACTCACAGCAGTAAGTTTGAAGGAAAAGTCAAAGGATTGCAGCACTGGAACTACGTTGCCTGTGGTCTGACCTAAGGGTAGTACAGAAAATTGTCTGCTACAACGTCCTACATGTCAACGACTATTTCAGCTTCAACCTCAACAATACATGGGCAAACAAGATATATAAACTCAAGATAAACCGCTCCAAACTCAATTGCAGAAAGCACAACTTCAGCAAGAGAGTGGTCAATGTCTGGAATGCTCCACCTGAATCCGTTGTTACATCCTCTAACCCCCACAAATTCAACCTTAAACTGTCTACCCTGGACCTCATCCCATTACTAATAGGTCCATAAAGGGGGCGTGCAAAATCTTACCAGCGTGCCTACCGTCCCTGTCCTACTGTCCCCATTTATTTGTACTCATTCCTGTTCATGTCCATGTTTTTACTTATACCTGTTATCTTGTACATGTTTGACAAACTAAATAAAATAAAATAAATAAACTGAATAGCCACAGTTTAGGTGATGAGAAAGAATAAGAATTTATCATATCACAGGACTGTACAACAAATGGTGGAAGCAACTTTCTAGAGCAGAGGTTTTTTTACATTTGGCAAATTTAAGATGTGTGGGCCTCAACCAGCCAAACCAATGGCCTCCTCTAAGAAGAAATTGTCCTTATATGGTGATCTCCTATCCTTTCCTTATCCAGAGAAGTTCTGAGGAATTGATCTCTTTACTGGTTTCTTGGTCTTTGCTGCAGTCATTGGGTCCAGTTTTGCAGAACCATCTTCAGTTCACCATGGAAGTTTGCCATGGAAGCTCCAATTTATTACATTGCTAAAACTGAGAACTTTTAAACTTTGTTCTTGAGGAGAACAAACACTGCAAAACAAGAGACAGTAAGGTGGCTCCCTAAGGGCCAAAAAAATTGTACCTATGTATTCTAAGAAAAAGGGCAGTTTAAGCAAAGTTTTTTTAAAAAAAACCCTGCATGGATATATAGGTAGTCCTGGACTGACAATTATTGATTTAGCAACCATTCAAAGTTATCACTTAGTTCAGTCCACTAATGATTATAGTAGCATCCCTGTGGTCATGTGATCACAATGTGGTGCTTGGCAACCAGCTTGCATTTATGACAGTTGCAGTATTCCACTGTCACATGATTACCATTGTAATCTTCCCAACTGTCTTCCTACAAGCAAAGTCAAGGAGAAAACTGGCAGGGAAGGTCACAAGTCATGGTGATGTAATGACTTGCTCAATGATTGTACCTCTTAATGAATTTTCCAGTCCCAATTGTGGTTATAAGTTGAGGACTGCCGGTAATTCAAAAGCATTTGTGGAAACTTTTTAGGAAATCATAAAGCAGGACTATAATGAAATAGTAATCTCCTGAAGTTGCATCAAGCCCTGGAATGTAACAGTTCATTTCTTGGACTCTCTACTGGACTTTTTCCGAAATCTCAGTGCAGTCAATATCAAGAATAGTGGACAATTTTGCCAGGAATTTTCAAACATAGGAAACCAGTTCTAGGGTAAGTGGGGACCCATTATGCTGGCTGATTATTGCTGGATATTTAGTAAAATTGTTTTTGAGGTGATTAATCACTTTATAGTAATCCAGCCACTCCCCTTTTCTTAAAACAACTGATATAACATTCTCCTATTCTTTTCATTCAATATACATGTTACTTTAAAAAATGCAATGTGAATCTTGAATGTTTCAAATTTAGTAAAAATCTGTTTTCTTTTGTTAATGGTAGAGAGACAGAGAAGGGGAAGGAAGAGAATGAGTACAGGTAGCCCTTGTCTTACAACCACAATTTGAATCCAAAATTTCCATCACTAAGCAAAACTAAGTGAGCTGTGCCCCATTTTACAACCTTTCTTGCCATAGTTGCTAAGTGAAACATTGAATTGGTTGTCAGAAGGTTAAAAAAGTTGATCACATGATCTTGGGACACTGCAACCATCTCAAATACATGCCAGTTGCCAAGAGTCTGAATTTTAATCATGTGGCCAAGGGGGTGCTGCAACGGTCACATGTGTGAAAAACAGTAATAAGTCATATTTTCAGTGCAATTGTAACTTCAAATAGTCGCTAAGTGAATAGCTGTAAGTCAAATACTGCCTCTAATAGTCAAAATAACAATAGATCTCTTTTATTAAATAGTTCTTTGGGTGATATGTCTTCTCTGTTGTGGCTGTGCCTATGGAACAGCCTTTTCACTGAGGTCTGGACAGCTGTGATGAAGACCTGGCTCTTTTCCAGATGTTGGGCCAGAATCTTAGCTGAGCTGAACTAATATAGATGTAGTTTTTGTTGTGAGTCTGCAATTATAAATCTTGATTAATTTGTTACATATGTAAGAGAAATGGCCATAAATAGTCTTTAAATAAATAAATTCACGTAAAACCAAAACCAAATACAAACTTAAATTCACTTCTTCTGCCAGATAATGTTAATATGATAATAATCATATTATTAGCGTGCATAAGAGCACCAGCGTGCCTACCGTCCCTGTCCTAATATTCCCTTTAATTGTATTCATTTTATGTATTCAATTCATGCTTATACTTATATATATTATCTAATATGTACTCGACAAAATAAATAAATAAAAAAAATAAATATAGCTATAGCTATAGCTATGCACACATGCGCAACACGCGCACATACACACAAAATTAAATAATTTACACCCACATGATATTATTTATATTTCTCATGCAAGTCAAATCTAAATTTAAAAAGTTATATGCCACAGCTTCATTATGATGAAAAATCACCCCCATAACCTCTTACATTTTCTAAGCAGAAACTTGGATAGAATTGGACTGAGGCCAGTCCAAAATATGAGCCTGCTACTGATTTTTTTAAGGCACTACATTCAAATAATAAATAGAAATTTTTCTTTCTCTAGCCAGCTTTTTGGTATAATAAAAAATGCATCTGTCTTCCATGTATCTCATATAGTCAAGAAAGATCAATCTGATTAAGTTCACAGGATCATCAAAATATTTAATTGTGAATGGAAAGACAAATTAATGGCCAAGAACAACTATTCTTTCTCCTTTGGTAGGGATGGAACAGCAGTTGGAATTTGTTGACCCTCTTTCTATCTCTAATTGAAAACCCATTATTAAATCAAATATTTAGTGCAATTCTTAAAAAAGGGGGCAGGACTTTTCAATATTTACATCAAATCTGAACTTTGATGTTTCCCTCTGATTATGCCTTGAAATATGTTAGATAGGCTTCTAACATTTTATTAGCTTTCTGTAAAGTTGTTATAGCATTTTCAGAAGCAGTTTGCCTGTCATCTAATTAGGAGATGCCACTTCCTACTTTATCAGTTTTGGCTGCAATTGTATCAACAGATGCTTGAAGTAGACTCATTGAATTTTTTATTTATTTAAACTCAACATTCATGTTTTTATTCATATGTATATAATTTTAAGCTAGTTGCACAATATTTTGGGGATGGTAGATGTCCTAGAACCCAAGGAGATATTGCTTACTACTTTTCAATTCAACTACTAATGAATTGTGAATCAGGTATTCCTTTTGAAATGTATCAGGATTGAGTTCTTATTTTAGGAGGTCACAAACAAGATAAACTATTTAAAATGATTATAAAACAATGTATTTATATTTGTAAGTGGTATATCATCAACTTAAATGAATTTATGCATAGCAATTGACAGCAAAAACATAAAAAACCGATAGTAAAAACAAAATATTCATGGTAACAGGTCTCAAACAAATGCATTGAAATAATCACAGTAGTTTTAAAAACTATCCATCCAGACCCTTATAGCCTCTGGACACCAGGAACAGACCTCCAGGAATATCCAATCCAGCCCAGAGAAGTAAGCTAAAGCTGAATATCATCAGGCTCCACAATACTCTACACTATTGAATGACATCTCCATAAACTTGATGGTAAATGTTAAAAAAGAGAGAGGACTGATCCCAAAGGCACACAGCAAATGAACAGTTTGGGGAGGATGCTCAGTGTGATGACATAGGTCAGGAAGGATTGCACGTGGGCTGCCCCACTGATTGGGTATCACAAGCAAGGGGGGAGCACAGGTCAAGAAGGGTGCGTGGCTTCCATGGGGATGTGTAAAAGATGTTGGACAGATCAAGTGCATGGGGTCACAAGGGTCTGTGAGTAGTATCATGCCAGTCGGGGGGATATGGGTTGGGAATGGTACCCTTGGAGTTGCTTGGGAGTGTGCAAAAGGTGCCATGCAGGTCAGGGGTGGGTTCTACTTACCTTTACTACCAGTTTGCAACGGGATCGGGCAGGTGGACTTGCTTCACTCGCTCGTGCACCTTGCTTCTGCGCATGCACAGATTGCTGATGATGACATCCGGGGCAGTGGGCGGGGCCTCCCACCGGTTTTACTACCGGTTCTTGTGAACTGGTCTGAACCAGGGGCAACCCACCACTGATGCAAGTCAGGGACAATGTGCAGGGAGCAATATGGGTTGGGAATGGTGTGTAGGCCTGCCCATGAGAAGCCACATGGGTTGGGGAAGAAAATGAAAATCACATGATTGCAGCAGCAGCAACAAATAGCACTGAAGCAGTCACAACTTTCTGAAATTTCATTTCTTCAAAGTCATGGATCTCAGATTTTGGACACATGCTGTATTTTAGCCCATTTGAGGTACCTTATTTAAAAAAATTGTTGCCCTAAAACTCACAGTTTCATCCAGAAAAAAAAAAATCATGAGAATCAAAGGTTTTAGTGTTTAGTTTTAGGTTAATATAGATTTCAAGCTAGGATCAAATCTTTGTTATTAGAAACACTAGACATTCAATAAGACACAACATCACACATGTGAGTTATGTTTTGAGAAAACTTCTAATTTGGGGGGTATTTGTGACAGATGCAGTACTTCATGAAGTAATGTTATGTATACGGTCAGATCCAAATTTCTTAGGAGTGGCTAGGGATTTTGGAGATTGAGGATTATTTTATTGTTGCTCTACACAATGTGTTAAGATTATCCTATTGGTTGTTTGTTGCCAAAATGCAATGGGGGGATCACAGTTCTGAAACTTGGTTTGCTAGCAAGTTTCAGGAGTGTGATTTCCAATGACACAGGTGAAGGAGGAAGTTGCATTCAGATTTAATAGATCTTGATAACAAGTCACTGTGATTTCTGAACTTTGTAGTACAGAAAGTGGCATTTGTAGCTGGCGTTGCTGTAACTGCTGGTGCCAGCAGTAAAAATAGCAAAACACTTAAGGGATGAAAGCAGTGTTGCTGTTGATCTTGTTCTTTTATTTTTTAAGTTGGTCCCACTTTCTTTTATTTTCTTGGCTTCCCTTGGTCATTTCATTTTCAGCTTCAGCTTCTATAGCAGCTGAACCATTTAGGATTTTCATTTTCCATTAAGGTACTATTTCTCAATCTATTTCTTGTAATAGAAAATGAAATTTCTAAGTGACCAGCCAACAAAGAAGGAAAATAGAAGAAGTGATATCTGGGTTGAAATATTTTAAAGGATTATTCTCCTGAGATTTTCTATTCTTTGCATCACTTTTTACTTGACTGTTTTTTGTCTCCAACACCCTTGGGGAGTGGGGGGGGGGAGTAACAAGGCCTTTGCAGTCTTTTCATATCTGTTCCTCAAGGCAGTTTAGAATATATTAGATTATTTTATAAATTAATTCTAATAATGAAAATGAAGGTTTCAAATTCTCTGAAATGCTGTATGACAAATTCATTTAACGCTAAGTGAAATGAGTTTTGGGAGCTCAAGCAAGCCTTTTTAAAAACTGCCTAGCATTACTTATTTGTCATTGCAAAGGTGCAGAGCCCCCAAGATCATTAAAAATTAATGTTGCAGCAATAAGGAGTTGCCATATACCTAATCAGACCACTGTTTCGTGGCACTGTTTAGTACCAGCTAATGGCACAAATGAGCTCTCCTACAAGCAAGGTTACTTCACTGGGAATCGACTATAGCCAGGTGAGGCAGATAGAGTATCACAGATGAACACTCCGACATGACATTTTTCTTCTCTTTTTTATACCTTTATACTTGTTTCACCTATCAATCCACATAAAATATTAGACATTTTACGAACAATAAGCATTTCTTCCACGAACAGTACATTCCCTCTAGCCATGAATTCCAGTTCTGGACAAACTGACATCAGTCACAGCTCTCAGGCTGATTTCACTGAGAATCTCCCAGTCAGTGTGTGATCTGTTCCAGTTAACTCTATCCTGGGGCCTCCCTCTCTTCCAAGTAGTTTCAAAATGGCTATTCTACCATCAATGAAGATGATCTGGGTAGTTCTGATAGGTTCTGGAGAACTGGTAGTGGAAATTTTGAATTGTTCGGAGAACCGGTAGCAAAAATTTTGAGTAGTTCGGAGAACCGTCAAACACCACCTCTGGCTGGCCCCAGAGTGGGGTGGGAATGAAGATTTTGCAGTATCCTTCCCCCAAGAGTGGGGAGGGAATGGAGATTCTGCAGTATCCTTCCCTTGCCACGCCCACCCAACCACGCCTACCAAGCCACACCACGCCCACCAAGCCACAACCACAGAACTGGTAGTAAAAAAAATTGGATTTCACCACTGGGCGGTCAGATGGGGGGAGAAAACTGTACCATAAAACCATGGAAACAGGAAAATGAAGTTTGAGATTGTATTTGCCATGGGAGAAGGATGAGGAGAGAGTGCTGTTATTTGTTTTTCTTCTCCAAAATTGCCTACAGGCCTGTTTTTGGCAACAGGAGAAACAGGAAGAGAGGATAAAATCTTGGTATCCATGGCCTTCGGTTTTCTCAAACTCCTCTGTTTATAACATTCAAGGATTTTACCTTGCTTTTTAGGCAGCTAATACCCAACTGCTATGCAAAGAAGATTAACTCAACTGGAGAAGGGATTTTTTTTTCTTATTTGGCCATTTATATCCTGCCTTTCTGTGGTAAACTCTAACAAGCAAATAAGCCAATGCATCATTTTCAAAACGACAAATAAGCCTAAAAAACAAAAGTATAAATACAGCATCTAAACAAAGTACCTTACAACCAATATTTTAGCAGACTAAGATACATTAAAGCCTCCGATTAAAAATGCTCAACATATAGCAGAATTTAGCAACAATTTAAAAGTAGAGTAAAAAGCAGTGTAACACATTGGTTAGGAGAATGTTCCATAGAGAAGGGAGGGTAATTGATAAAGATTTCTTGCTTTGGTTCAAACAGATTGGAGAGGGAGGGAGAGAAAGGAAGTAACTTAACAATTGCCACAAAGGAAGAAATTAAACAGAGGGAAGCAATGAGGTGGTAGATTTGCATAAAATTTGCATATAGCACTTTATATAAATAGATGCACATTCGGAAATAATTGCTGCAGTTGAAATAGAAATGTAATTCTTACCATTCTTTACAACTGTAAGAATTATAATATTGACTGGGTATCTTTCAAATGGCCAATGCTTCTTGAAAGAGCTTTATGATCAGAATACAGAATAACAGTGCTGGAAGAGAGCTTGCAGCAGTGGTGGAATTCAATTTTTTTTACTACCGGTTCTGTGGGCGTGGCTTGGTGGGCGTGGCTGGGTGGGTGTGGCAGGGGAAGTATACTGCAAAATCTCCATTCCCACCCCACTCTGGGGACAGTCAGAGGTGGTATTTGCCGGTTCTCCGAACTACTCAAAATTTCCGCTACCGGTTCTCCGGAACCTGTCAGAACCTGCTGAATAGAACCCCTGGCTTGCAGGTCTAATAATCCAATCTCCTGCTCAAGCAGGAGACCCTATGCCATTCTGGACAAATGGCTGTCCAATCTCTTCTTAAAAACCTCCAGTGATGGATCCATAGCTTCTGGAGGCAAGCTGTTCCATTGGTTAATTGTTTTCACTGCTGGGAAATTTCTCCTTATTTCTAAATTGGATGTCTCCTTGATAAACTTTCAGGCATTACTTCTTATTCTACCCTCAAGTGCTTTGGAGAATAGGCTGATTTTCTCATCTCTGTGGCAGCCCCTCAAATATTGGAAGACTGTTATTATGTCATCCCTATTCCTTCTCTTCATTAGACTAAACATACCCAGTTCCTGCAATTGTTCATCATACCGTTTAGCTCATTTTACATCACTTTGGGTAAAAATGATTTCCTGCAGCTAATCTTAATCAATTTACAATTTGCTAAGATAAAATTATATTTACATTTAACTGGAAGTGTATTTCCAGGCAACACTGAATAGAGTTCCTCAGTTCTATTAAGAGTTATTATTTCCAAAGCTTTAGTTTTATCTCCAAATTGCATGCCTCCAAATGTCATTTGGATGGGAACAATGACAGAAGCTTGTAATCAACCCAGAGGTCATGCAGGCAATGTGAGAAACTAAGACCAGGGCCTGATTCAGAAGGATGTCTATTATGGTTCTTAGGACCATGGATACCTGAGTGCAGGTAATTATAACATATTGAGATTATAACATATTCAGGTGCTGCAGCATCACAATCTGGTTTGTATTCTGTTGCCAGCTAAATAACACAGGATGAATAACAATTAGCTTTCACCTAAAAATCTTTTGAAAGGAAGATGTTTGTGTTAAATTAAAGCCCTGAATAATCATGAGGTAAGACAACAAATTTCATGCGCTTTCTCACATGGATGGACAATACGGTAACGGAGGGGAGGGGTGATGTGGGAATTATTTCTGCTTAGGGAACTGAGACTGAAATGGATGTGGAGTCTAAGTAGGTTCTCAGAAGAAGCTCCTGTTTTGATATTCTGGATTCTGTATGTCAGATGTAAATGCCTTATTCTCTAATGTGTAAATAGTATATGAACGGGGTATCAGGGGTTAACTTATTCTCCACTTCTTAATGTATTCATAATTCACCACTCCCACACATAGCTCCACCCATTGTATATATAAGGAGCTACATGCACCCTTTTCCTTGCTTCTATCTGTGAATATTCAGTGAATATAGAATGCCTATTGTAAATAAAAGGAAATATATTTAAACCTTTAACTCTTACTAATCTTATTGAGTCTGATCCTGAAAATATTGCAACAAGCTGGTAGCAGAGGATGGTTAATTGACTCAATAAAAACTTAAAAATGTCTAAGAAAGATAGGCCCAACACCAGGGCCTACAGCAAAGAAATGGAAACAGAACAAGAAATAATCAACGAATCCACAAACGCAATTTCGAGAGAATCCGAAGAATACACCACTGAAGACGAAGAAATAATAGATGAAAATGATGACCAGGAGGAAATCGAGATAGAGAATAACGAACTCAGGTCAGAGATATTAAAATTATTAAAGAGCCAGAAGAATGATGAAAGCCTCATCGCGAACCTCCAAGATATGCTGAAGAACAGCGGAGCAGCGAGAGAGAAAAACATCACTAATGAAAAGACTAAAGACCCAAAAATAGTGAGTGATATGACTGCAGAGAAAATCATTGCGAAGAAGAAAAACAGTGATCCCGCGTGAAATTTTGAATGGCAGCCATCTTGGTTTCAACAGGCCTCCAAGATGAGCGAAGCAGAGCCAATCAAAAAGCTCAATTCAAAATTTCTGGCGCGAAAAACATTACCAGACAACGAAAATGAAAAAGAAGATTCAAACACCTCAGAAGAATCAGAATCAGAAAGTGAAGGTGATTCAACAAACTACCAAATAAAATCAGCAATGAAAACGCTTTTTGCCGCATTTGGGCCAAAACTAAAAATTACTAAAAAGCTAAGGAAGAAGCGAGTGAGCAAGCCAATGCCTCAAGACCTGCCCGCTCCCATCCTGACTACGAGAGCGCTGACGCCCGAACCCAGAGAGCCTTGCCGATACCGCCCTACGCCACAGACTGAAGCAAGCACCAACGCCCTCAAAAGAAGAGGAAGAACAGCCGCCGTCGTCAGGACTCCCAAAATCGAACCAGAGACCGATTCGTCCGAGGAGGAGCAGAACGAGCGAGCCGCAATGGGGAGAACCTTCCACGACGACTCCAAAGAAGAAATGGACAACGCGCATGCGCAAGACTACGCAGACGGCCCGGGAAGACATGAACTGACGAGAAGACCGCGCAGACTCGTTGCGAGCATCCCCACGCCGTTTTGCAATTTTCTGCATTTACGAGACCACGGACTACCTCAGGTTGTAAGTAATGGACCCAATAATGTCGGAAATTTACCCAGTGACTTCCCGAAGCTAAGGGTTGATGGCATTAACTTGCAAGAATGGTATCAACAGCTCCAGGTTGTCTTTATGAAGGAAAGCTTACTATTTTTTATCACTAGTCCCCCAAAAAGACCTTGGACTCTAAAAATAGATTGTTTACACCATAGAGCATTTTTCTTAATAATATCTAGTGTGTCTCCTGCAATGTATCACAGCATTAAGCCAAATCTGACTGTTTCAGAAATTATTCAATGCATGTTTAATTTGTTTCACAGTGATAGTGTAGCTACCACCACAAGGATGTCTAAAGATTTCTTTTCATCTAGGATAAAACCAGGGGTTTCCATAAGTGAGCATTTAATATCTTTAAACAAAATAAGAGCTGAGCTGCATTTGAGGGGGGAGGTGATTTCAGACCAAACAATGAAAAGTGTTATTATCAACTCACTTGATCCATCATGGGACAATTTTATGTCACATTTAGACACAATCAATCTAGGATACTTATCCATAGAAAGTCTATCCAATAAATTGATAGCAGAAGACAATTCAAGAAGAAATCGTTCTAACAATCACACAGAACACAAACCATATAGGAAAGTAGCTTTCCAAGAAAAATATAATGAAACATTTAAATGTCACAATTGTGGATCCAGGGAACACAATAGAAGAGATTGCCCCAAGATTTCAAAGGAAAGACATAGGTCAGAATATAGGAACAAATACAATTATAGACAGTCTTCCATAGATAGACATAGATATAGAAGCCCACCAAATTACAAAGAGAATAGAGGGGGCAGAGATAATTCAAAGGATAGAAAATCTGGCTCACTGAATGGGTTAAATAAACAAGACAACACTAACATACAGCAAAATGAGAACAATAATTGGCTTATTGATTCTGGAGCAACTAATCACACCACTAATAACAAAAATATATTGTCTTCATTTACAGAAGATAAATTTGTAATAAAGGTAGCTAACCAAGAAAAGGTTCAAGTATTAGGTAGAGGGAATGTAACCCTGCCTGGTCTAGGAAAAATAGAGGGGGTATTGCTAATACCTGAAATACCTCATAACATACTAAGTGCCATAAAACTAAGTAGAGATTCTGACATTAACATTGTTTTTTCAAAAGGAAAAGCGACTTTAGAGAAGAATAAAATAAATATAGGCACTGTGATGATTAAAGGAGGCCTACCTTATCTGATAACAAAGGAAAAATGGCTGCATAACATTGATTCAAATATGGGAGATTGTATTGAAGTAGATGATGAAAATATTAGCAACAGTGATAATGATGAATGTAAAATATCTCATGATCACATAGATGCACACAATGAAAAAAAACCAAAAATAGGTAAGCCAATTCATGATGAGTGTGCTCACATCTTACATAGGAAGTTAGGACATGCCAGTTTTCCTGTAGTACAAAAAATGACTGAACACGCAGAAGGTGTTAAAATAAAAAATTGTGAAAACTATTTGGAATGCTCAGTATGTAAATCCACAAAACTAAAAACTAGTCCCAGGCCAAGAAAATCTACTAGATCAACTAACAAAATTTTTGATTTAGTACACATGGACTTAGTTGGTCCATTAACTCCATCAATCACTTATAGAAAACGTTACTTCTTGACAATAGTAGACGATTATAGCCGCTATGGATTTGTTTATACATTAAAACACAAAGATGAAACCTTTCAAAAATTTAAAGAATTTTACAAACGCATAGAAACACAACGCAATATCAAAATAAAACAAATCATGACAGATAGGGGATGTGAATTCATGTCTAAAGAATTCTCCCAATGGTTAAAAGACAAAGGAATGTTACATTACACATCTAGTCCATTTTCTGCGTTCCAGAACGGGATTGTAGAGAGGAAGAATTCCACTTTACAAACCATGATTAGATGCACATTGGAAGATGCTGGCTTAAGCAAACAATTCTGGTCAGAAGCCTTACATTATTCAAATTACACACAAAATAGAACCTGGTCCAGCATTGTAAATAAGACACCATATGAAGTGATGTATAATAGGAAACCAAAATTAGCACACATGCACATATTTGGAGTCACTGCAGACGTACACATACCTAAGCAATTAAGAAGAAAGGGAGAAAACGTATCCAGAAGACTCAGATTTATGGGATATGAGACTGGCACTAAAGGGTACAGATTCATTGATAACAATAACAAATTTATAGTCTCCAGAACAGCTGTGTTCCATGAACAGGCCAACTGGTCTAAATTACATCTTAATGAAATATTTCCAAATAAATACAAAGATACAAAATCTCATGAGAAAGGGACCATAGAAAAGCAAAATATCAACAAATATAAAAACAAAACCAAAACTTGGACAAATAGCCAACACAAAATAAAGACAGACACACTAACAAAAAAGGAAGCAAGGTATTTGCATGATAACGATAGTAAACCTGAAAAAACTATTAGAAACACCAGAAATCAAATGCCAAATAAATACAAGGATTATATAATGCACATGGATGGTGAGCCAACAACACCTAATACATATGAGGAAGTGTTAAAACTCCCTCGTGAAGAAAAAGAAAAATGGGAATTAGCGATGAAAAAGGAGATGGAAAGTTTACAAGGATTAAATGTATTTACACCTGCAATTGCACCTAAAGATAAAACAATTATTGGTACCAGGTGGATATATAAAATTAAGAACTTGGAGGGAGGCAATACTCTATACAAAGCCAGACTAGTTGCACAAGGTTATGCACAGAAATATCCGGAGGACTATACTGACACGTATTCCCCCACAGTAAGAACAGAGAGTGTCAAAACAGCTCTAGTGGTAGCATCAGCACTCAATCTTGATGTATTTCAATATGACATACAGACTGCGTATCTACACGCAAAACTAGATAAGGAAATATACGTAAGAGCACCTCACAGTCAATACACAAACAAAAATGAGATTTGGTTGTTAAACAAGAGTTTATACGGGTTAAAACAATCTGGTAAATGATGGTATGATTGTTTAGTAAAAGTACTTAAAACCATGGACTTCAACGCTACCACTGCTGATAACTGTTTCTTTGTCAAAAAGGGTGATGATTACATTGAATTTGTATTGATTTATGTGGATGACATTTTATACATAGGAAAACATAAAGAGAGAAGAGAAACTTTTGTAACTAAGCTAAATGAACATTTCTCGTTAAAATCCCTAGGCAAAGTAAACAAATATCTTGGTGTTCAAATTAATAAGACTAGAAGGGGATTCAAACTTACTCAGAGAGATAAGATCATAGAACTTTTAAATAAATGCAATTTAAACAATGCCAAACCTTGTGATACTCCTATGCAAACTGATTTTCTAAGAAATACTGATGAATCTTCCCCCGAATTCAAGGATAACACATTTTATAGATCAATCATAGGTTCACTTCTTTATATATCTAATTGGACAAGACCAGATATCGCCTTACCACTCAATTTATTATCCAGACATGTCAGCAAACCAACAATGTATCACTGGGAAGCTGTTAAAAGAATTTTAAGATATCTGAAAAGTACACTAGACTTTTGTTTAATGTTAGAACCTAATGACAATAAAGAACCAAAGCTTACATGTTACGCAGATGCGGACTGGGCTGGAGACACCTCATGTAGAAAAAGTACATCTGGTTATATATTCCTCTTAAATGACTGTCCAGTTTACTGGTACACTGGTAAACAGGAACTAGTGGCCACTTCAACGACAGAAGCGGAATATGTTTGTTTATCCAAAGCTGCAAATAACCTTGTATGGTTTAATGATTTAATTTCAGATGTTTGGAAAAAACCTGCTTTGCCTTTTGTTATGCATGAAGACAATAAAGCAGCCATTGAAATATCTAGATCTGATGCTATTGGACAAAGGTCCAGACACATAGATATAAAATTTAAACATGTGAGACAATTATCTCAGGATGGATTTATCAAAGCAGTGCATTGTGATACTTCAGAACAATTAGCTGACATATTGACAAAGCCTTTACCTTCTAAGCAACATAAATATTTAACTTCTAAGTTGTATGTTTTGTATTGTCCTGAATCTGAATGTAATTGGTGTTGCATAACGAATCGGCATTTAGAGGGGGATTTGTCAGATGTAAATGCCTTATTCTCTAATGTGTAAATAGTATATGAACGGGGTATCAGGGGTTAACTTATTCTCCACTTCTTAATGTATTCATAATTCACCACTCCCACACATAGCTCCACCCATTGTATATATAAGGAGCTACATGCACCCTTTTCCTTGCTTCTATCTGTGAATATTCAGTGAATATAGAATGCCTATTGTAAATAAAAGGAAATATATTTAAACCTTTAACTCTTACTAATCTTATTGAGTCTGATCCTGAAAATATTGCAACACTGTAGTGGTGTAGCACGACATTCAAAGAAAGATTTAGTAGCTTTATATATTGAAATGACATCTATTTCAATACAATCAAGATGTCTATAAAAATTTGTTCAGTTATTAGATGATGATGGGAACAGAAACACACTCATTTGTTGATGATGGAGTAACTCACTTGAGGTTGATCATGGAGCAAATTACTCAGCAGCTCAGTTAACTATTTTAAATGAAAGAAATACAGAGACTGAATTTGTGCAATTGTTTATATAGCTTACATTTATATTTCTAGCAACCCACTAAATCAAAATGCTCATAATTATAATTTATGTCAGAATATGTCATTATATTATTCCAGACAGCCTTCCCAACTGGTGTTCTCCAGATGTGTTAAGTACCAGCTGTCATGGTCCCTTGGCAGAACAGAGTTATGCCCAACACATTTCTTGTGCAGCAATTAAAGATGGCTGGTTTAACCTTCCTTTTACTAATAAAGGATAGAACTTTTAAATTGCAAGGTCTGCTATCATCCCATTTTGATTAACTAATGTCCCAGTGCCTGGAGGCCGTACGGATCTGGATGGGGAGGAACAGGCTCAGGCTCAACCCATCCAAGACTGAGTGGCTGTGGTTTCCGGCATCCCGATATAGTCAGTTGACACCATCACTGACTATTGGGGGCAAGTCTTTGGCCCCTACGGAGAGGGCTCACAATTTGGGCGTCCTCCTGGATACGCAGCTGTCCTTGGAGGAACATCTGACGGCTGTAGCCAGGGGGACTTTTTATCAGGTTCGCCTGATCCGCCAGTTGCGGCCCTTCCTAGATCGGGATTCCTTGTGCACAGTCACTCATGCCCTCGTCACCTCTCGCCTGGACTACGGCAATGCTCTCTACATGGGGCTCCCCTCGAAGAGCACCCGGAGGCTCCAACTGGTCCAGAATGCGGCCGCGCGGGTAGTTACGGGAGCCGCATGGCACTCCCACATAACACCTCTCCTGCGTGAGCTGCACTGGCTTCCAGTGGTCTTCCGGGTGCGCTTCAAGGTGTTGGTTATCACCTTTAAAGCGCTCCATGGCATAGGACGTGGATATCTTCGAGACTGCCTGCTGCTACCAATGGCCTCCCACCGACCTGTGAGCTCTCACAGAGAGGGCCTCCTCAGGGTGCCATCGGCCAAGCAATGTAGACTGGTGGCCCCCAGGGGGAGGGCCTTTTCTGTGGGGGCACCTGCCCTCTGGAATCAGCTGCCCCCAGAGATACGAAGAATACAAGACCTCGGTGCCTTCCGCTGTGCCCTTAAGACCTTTCTTTTTCAGCAAGCCAGGCTGGCTTAATACTTTTTAAAATGTTTTTAATAGGTTTGTTATTGTTTTTTTAACTATGGGGCCAAACGCATATATATCTTTTTAATTGTATTTTAATGTTTGTATTTATGTTTTTACTTTGGCTGTGCACCGCCCTGAGTCCTTCGGAGAAAGGCGGTATATAAATCTGATAATAAATAAATAAATAAATAAATAAATAAATAAATAAATAAATAAATAAATAAATAAATAAATAAATAAATAAATAAATAAATAAATAAATAAATAAATAAATAAATAAATAAATATGGATGAACCACTGTTTGCCTTCATTAATGATCCTTTTTTTCTTGTTTTTCTTAGTAAGTTCTAGAAAAAGCCCTCTCTCCCTCCAGGAACTGATGTAAACTGTGTTTTAAAAAAATCAAATTAGACAGTTATATACATCCCTATATTCTCTTTTGGGTTTAGAATTATTATATAGAACACCATAAAAGGATAAAAAATAGTAACTGAAGAAATTAAGGCATGAGGTAAAGAAAAACAATGGGAAATATAACTAAATTTATATATCATTGACTGTATATGTCATACCTTTTCGTTCTTGATTCCAGGCTATCCATACAAGCCAGGGGTGAGTTCTACTTACCTTTACTCCTGGTTCGCATTGTGCCCGCATGTGAGAGAGAGTGAAGCATGCACGCATGTGTGCTCTTCTGCACATGCACAGATCACTTATGATGACATCCGGGTCAGTGGGCGGAGCCTCCTGCTGGTTTTACTACCAGTTCTATAGAACCGGCCCGAACCGGGGGCAACCCACCACTGATACAAGTTTTAAACTTCCCTCCTCTTTCTTTTTAAGGCTCATTTCAATTTTATCTGAATACATTTTCCTGGTTTCCCCCTTCCTCTCAATCATTTTCTTCATCTTTCATCTATTAGTCTTGTGAGGATTCATTCTTCCATAAAAGCATAAACTAATTGAGGGGACATCATACATCCTTGACTTGCTCATTGTTGAATTATTTGTTAAATGTTCCCTTGATTCTCACATGCCCTTTATGTGTATTATATTACATTTTATTAATACTTTTACTGCATTTAGCACTCATCTTCAACTCCAGCCCAAACTCTAATTCAGGTAGTATACAATAACATTATTTCCTACAGTCATATGTTTCTCAATTATCTGCTGAAGAACAGAAATCCGCACACCTCCTGCTCAGCAGAACTTCCCAATTTTTTATTTACTGCTTATATTGTTTCAATCAGAATTATCTGAGACACCTTTTCTACATGGTAACAAATTATCTACACATAGTTTTTTGCATTCAGTTTTGAATAGGGGAAAAAAATAATAGCATTCTTCCAAACAACAACAAGAGATGCAGACTTCATAATCAAGTCCAAACCATATTTTAACATTTTTACAGTTATGTCGTTTACTCCTGGAAACTTACAAGTTTTCACTATTCTTATAGCATTTATGATGTTGTTTTCATCACTTTTTCCTTAGGCGCTAGCATTCATAGCATTCATTTCAATTCTGTTCTCAAATGTATCGCTCTTATTTTTGTACTAAGCTAAAAAATATCCCTTCTAGCATTCCCTTATTTTAGTTTCTCTCAAAATCATTTCATGATTTTTGTTTTTAATTTTTTTCAGTCTGTTAGAGCAGTGGTCCCAACCTTTTTGGTACCAGGAACCAGGATCTTATATATTCCATCATGTCCAATTTTCAATGATTTTGTGCATAGCTCTCTCCACATTTTCCAGTCTTGTATAACTTCTTTTAATTGTTTTATGCTTCGGTTGGTGTCGACTTTGATGATGTCTAGCCATTATGTTTTCTTGGTGGCCTTGGTTACTGCTGATCATTCCAACCATAACTGCCTTTTCTATTGAATTTGATCACATGACTTGGTCAAAATATGTAAGGCAGAATTTTGTGATTTTTGCTCCCAATGATATGTCTAGTTTTATATACTCCAGTACTTGCTTGTTTGTCACTTTGATTGTCCAAGGAATATGCAGGAGCTTCTCCAACATCACAGCTTGAATGAATTGATTTTTCTCAGGAGTGAAATCTACTTACCTTCCTAACCGGTTCGGAAGTGCACGCGCCGCATGGGGGCGCTTGTTTCACTCATGCGTGCACGCATCATGTGTGCATGCACACAAAACTATCTTAATTCTATTAAATGAAGTTGTAACTTTCCAAGTTACAATCTTTCATATACCATGGTTGTTATTAAATACCTTCACAGCCCATTTTGACTACAGAGAGACAATTAAAAACCTTTTTGTTGTTGTTGTTAGTTGCGAAGTCGTGTCCGACCCATTGCGAGCCCATGGACAACATTCCTCCAGGCCTTCCTGTCCTCTACCATCCCCTGGTGACCATTTAAGCTCACGCCTACTGCTTCAGTGACTCCATCCAGCCACCTCATTCTCTGCCGTCCCGTTCTTCTTTGGCCCTCAATTGTCCCCAGCATTAGGTTCTTCTCCAGTGTGTCCTTCCCTCTCATTAAGTGGCCAAAGTATTTCAGTTTCATCTTCAGGATCTGGCCTTCTAAAGAGCAGTCAGGGTTGATCTCCTCTAGGATCAGTTTTGGGATTCAAATTTTTCCACTACTGGTTCTGTGGGTGTGGCTTGGTGGGCAGCACCTTGCTGTGAGTGACATCAAGTTGGCCACATCCACTCAGTCACATGACCCCCACCAAGCCACGCCAACCAAACCACGCCCACAGAACCCGGTAGGAAAAAAAATTTGAACTTACAACTATTGCAGCCTTTCTACCTATTTTCTGCCCATGTTCTGAGGTGGCTAAACTTAGAATCTCTCAAAGGCCTCCTCCTGCATGCCGCCTGCTCTCCCTTTGCCACGTGTCACCCCGTTTCCAATCCTTCAGAGGCCGCAGCCCTTACTCAATCTCCCCACTACCTCCCCCACAACCGCCTCTTTTTTCCTCCCATGACCTTACCTTCTTCCCGTGGCTGCCAGGGAAGGCAAGCCAGGGTTGAGCCATTGCCGTTAGGCTCCCTGCTAGCCCACATTTGTTCACCTCCCCCTTGTCACGAGATGCCTGCAGCTGCCTCCTCTTTTTTTCAGTGTGAGAAGCCTCCAAGCCACCACCTCTTTGCCAGCCAGAACTGAGCCGGCAGTGGCAGATGGCTGCAGGCTTCTTACGCTGAAAACTACCAGCATCCGCACACGCACCCCATTGCCTGCTGCTTGCCCGGTGTGAAGAACAGGGCAGCGCTGGCAGCAGGACTGACTGAAGTTCTTTTTTAGTGTGTTCGAGAAGTGGAGGCCGGTAGTTTTTGGCACAGGAAGCCAGCTGCCGCTGCCGGCTTGGTTCCGGCTGGCAAAGAGGCTGGGAGGCTTCTTGCTTCTCAATGAAGCAAAAGTAGATGTTTTTCTGGAACTCCCTAGCTTTCTCCATGATCCAGCATATGTTGGCAATTAGATCTCTAGTTCCTCTGCCTCTTCAAAATCCTGCCTGCACTTCTGGTAGTTCTCAGTCCACATACTGCTGGAGCCTAGCTTGTAGGATTTTGAGCATAACTTTGCTAGTATGTGAAATGAGTGCAATGGTGCGGTAGTTTGAGCATTCTTTGGCATTGCCCTTCTTTGGAATTGGAATGTAAACTGACTTTTTCAATCCTGTAGCCACTGCTGAGTTTTCCAAATTTGCTGGCATATTGAGTGTAGCACTTTTATTGCATCGTGTTTTAAGATTTTGAATAGCTCAGCTGGAATACTGTCACCTCCACTAGCTTTATTGTTGCTCAGACTTCCTAAGGCCCATTTGACTTCGCATTCCAGGATGTCTGGCTCGAGGTCAATGGCCACACCATCATGGTTATCAGGGATGTTAAGCTCCCTTTTGCAATGAGAAGCTCATGATCTGAGCCACAATCAGCTCCTGGTCTTGTTTTTACTGACTGTATAGAGCTTTTCCATCTTTGGCTGCAGAGCACATAGTCAATCTGATTTCTGTGTTGACCATCTGATGATGTCCATGTGTAGAGACATCTCTTGGATTGTTGGAAAAGAGTGTTTGCTATAACCATCGTATTCTCTTGACAAAATTCTACCAGCCTGGGCCCTGCCTCATTTGTATTCCAAGACCAAACTTGCCTTTATTCTGGTTATCTTTTGACTTCCTACTTTAGCATTCCAATCCATTTTTTGGTGTTAATTCTAGAAGGTGTTGTAGGTCATTTTTTGGTAAGATAGAGAAGATATATTATGTTACCAGACTTAACCAAAGCCATACCATATGCAGCATTTCCTGCTAACAACAAGGACACCAAATATTATAAATACTATTAATAAGATCTTATGCTTGACTTTTGACAGTTTTGTCTTATTCTGCCCTGTAAAAATGAACATAATTTACTTCTTTTAATTTGACAATGTAGGCAGAAAAATAATACCTACTGTTCCTTTCCTCCTTTTTTTTAATGTTCAGTTTATTCTTTGACCCATAGTGTGCTATATATACTCTGACCCACTGTCAACAGTTTTACTTACTAAGCCCTTTCATGAGCAAAAAATATAAGTGAATTTGAAAACTCAACACCAATTCATTTCATGAGGGCACGTGTAGACATCCTTAGCATGTAGAAAAAATTGTGAACTGTATATTGAATCCCAATGATTTTCCCTAGCAAAATAAAAATGGAAATAAACATTGCATTTTTTAATGAAATGAAACTGTCTCAAAGGTGCTTTTCAAAAGGCAACTGGACTTTATTTTGGTTTTTTTTTTCCTTGAAAAGGTTCTGCTTCTCATCAAATTTCAAATCTTTATTGTCAATGCACAACATGTATGCAATGAGATTGGCTGAACCTCCTGTAGTGCAACCCCCACAACCCAATACATCTCAATAACTCACAGTGAAAGAAAGAAAGAAGAAGCGTCTTTAGTTCTAGAAGCAAAAGTTTTCAAGCAAGTCCAAGCAAGTCCAGTTGCCTTTTGAAAAGCACCTTTGAGTCAACCATGATCTGGATGATTGAGAATCACCATAGAGACTTATGAAATCAAAATTTTCTTTTTCTAAAGAAAGGGAGCTTCACGATAGGCAATATGAACACTTTGAAGCTCTTTATTGATGTATATCTACCGTAAGAAATTTTTGAATCCTACCACGTGAGGATTTGGCAATGTTCCCAGATTAGTGCTTTGCCCTTATATTTATACAACATTGCATTTCTTAAGTGGCCAAAGTAATTTTCTTTTGAGTTCAAGTAATAACATTTCTGTTTTGTGATTTAAAACATAGGAGCTTGATGGGCTTTGGTGGTGGGCTGGTTTTCCACTGGTGAGAACTTCTAATTTCCCAACATTTGACTGCATGGATTTGCATTTTTCCATCTTCTCTGAATTCTAGTCACGATGTTCCTGCAATGGATTTTGTGACTGGCTTTGTCTTTCTTTTTGTCTATACTGCAAAAAAAAAAAAAAAAAAAAAAGCATGGCAAGGCAAGGTTAAAGTGAGTTGGAGTGGCATAAGGTGTTGGCAGATACACATTCATTAGCTGGAAGGAATGCTGTATTCTCAAAAGGAATTATTGCTTTTTGCATAGTGGCATTGAAAATATTTGCACAGCAGCACAGATCTATTCTTGAGTCTTAGAGGTGAAGCCACTGCCCATTTGGAACCATCATTTGTAAGATAATATGCATTATAATGACATGTCTTTGCAATTGTTGCAATGATAATTATGCTTCTTTCCACTCTTTTGCAATCAACTGCTGATTAAAATGTTTATCCATAATACTTGGTCTGTTTGTTTACCAGAGCTAAAGTATTAATAAGATAAACTGCACATAAATTGTGGAAAATAAACAGACCTTAAAATAATCTTATCCAATTCAATGAAGTTACATTTGCATTAGGATTCTGATGCTGTGAAGTTGTCTACAAAGAAATCCTGATTGCCACATGATGGGCCTTGGAGAATAATGCAATTGGTGACTCCAAGAGACAATGACTCTACCACCAGCAGTATGCAGGATCAAAGGCAGAAGGTCTCTAAAAACCATTTATTGGGAACAAAGAATAGGAGAGGATTGGGCTTGTTAGTCTTCAGTGTGATCTGATAGGGCTTTTGTTGAATTTTTTGTGCTTTTATTTTCATATTTATGACGAAATGTGTTTTTCTTTAAAAAAGCAGAGAATTGTTTTGTCTGATGCAAGGGTAAAAAAACATCGTCAAACGCTGCTTGTTCATTCCTATGCAATTTTAAATATTTATTAATAGATTTCAACCTTGCTTGGTCACATATTAGCTCAAGGCAAGGGACAATGTCAAGTTTAAAACTGAAAGAAGAAAGGTACTGATCACTGTGTGTTTGAAAATTAGCCTCCTGCCTTTTGTTTGCTACCAGCAGTTTCACTAATCCATCTAAAAAAAGTAAATTGTGTCTACAAAGGCTTGTGATGTACTATAGCTACTCCTAGTTTGATTCATACATTCAATAACTGCAAAAATAACACTTTAAATTGTCTTTAGAGAAGTAGAAAAGTTGGTAAACATATAACACATAACATATTATAGGCAATAATAAAGTCATGACCAAACTGAATGCCTAAATGCTAAATACATTAAAAATATCACCCAAGAACATCAATTTCTTGATATTATACATTTTAGCAACATACTGTAAGCACCATGCAAATATCCTTAAGAAAGAAATGCCAAATTGCTCTGGCCTTGTAATTAATGGGCAGGCTTATGGGTGAGTAAATGTCTTTCAAATGTCCTTGTTCCAAGCCATGGCAAAATTTGTGGTGGGATCTTGATTACTCATGGTTCATATACATGGAGAGGAAAAGAAAATAGGAAGACTGAACACTAAAAGGGAAAGGAATATTTTCAAGGCTAGCTAGCTAGTTAGGAATTAAAATCTTAGACCTGGACTGGGGACGCCAAGATTCAAGCTTCAATTTAACCTCAGAGCTCACTATGTGACGTTGTATCAGTCATTGTATCCCAGCCCACCTCACCACACTTCACATATGCCTCCTTACTCTCTCAGAAAAAAGGCAGATAGAAATGCTTCTATGTGGCTGAACAAGTGGAAGTAATGCATTGGCTGTGTTTAAATCAGTCTGAGAAACGAAGCTCTGAGTGACATTCTAATTGGTTACATTTTCATGCATCCAGCTATGCTTGAACCGGCTGTTTATTTTTAGCATACAGGAGGTTATAAAAAGGTGACACGACTTCCTAATCTACCTGAGAAGCCAATCTTGCTACTCCAGAAGGACCTTGTAGGCCAATTAGTAGGCTCTTGCCACCTTAGGAATGTATGCCTTGCATATCAAATAGGTGTCAGTTCAATCAGGCTAATCAACTGTGCCCAGGAGAAGGAAGCAACATGGAAACCAGCAATTAAGTGCCTAGATGGTTATTTCTCACCATTTGTCTAGGCTGCCTTCCCACTCCAAAACCATGGGGACAAGAACTCCCTCGCTGCTCTTGTTGCCTGAAATAGCAAGGCAGCAAAGACCAAAACAGCAGATAATCATGTTTTTTTGTTTTGATTGCCCACCACCTTATGACCATTCAGATGGGAATGCAATTTATTGCTGTGTGTAGATGGAAGGAGTAATATATACAGGGTTCACCAAAGTCAGACCCCATATACAAAATCAGGCTCCATAGACAATTTATCACATAAATTACATTAAATATTCAAATTGGTTGCCAATTTCTTTTAAGTACTTCCTCACTCATTCGACACATGACCTTTGAACATTTCTAAGCACAGAAACATTTTCTCTGAACAACAGATTAATAAAATATATTATGATTGACCTTTGGGGCCTGACTTTTGTACACATATATATATATATTGAAATTCAGCAACTGAGTTATTAAGTTGAGTTCTCTTCCTTCAAAAGATGTTGCTATTTATAGGATTTAGCTGTTCAATATTTCTGTTGATGAGCTGATTGCAGAAACTGAGTTACCTAAGGAAAACAATATACTCTTTGGTAGTTTATTACGCATAAAATACTCTTTTAAACAATGGCATCACCTGGCAGGACAAAGTTCCAAATAGCACAGTCTTGGAACGTGCTGGAATTTCTAGCATGTATAGAAATTGAAACAGTGATGTCTATGCTGGCTTGGGCATGTTGTGAGAATGGCTGATGGTCGGATTCTGAAAGTTCTCCTGTATGGAGAATTAGTGCAGGGAAGGCGCATCAAACCTTATACCACAGCTATGATATAAGGATATTTGCAAGAGGGACCTAAAGGCACTGGAAATGGACATTAACAACTGGGAGACCTTAACGTTTGATCGTTCAGCTTGGAGGCTAAAGACGCAGCATGGCCTTCTCTAATTTGAAGAGACAGTTGGCGAAGAGGCAGTCCCAGAACCAGCAAAATCTGGGGGCTGGGCAGGGGACAGAATGTATCTGCCTTCAGTGTGGAAGGGATTGCCACCTTTGAATTAGACTTTTTAGTCACACTAGATGCTGTTTTAGGACCTCTTTCCAGAGCGCAATACCATAGTCTTTTGAGACTGAAGGATGCCAATGTCAGTGTCATTGCTGTTGATGAGCTGATTGCAGAAACTGAGTTACCTAAGGAAAACAATATACTCTTTGGTAGTTTATTACTCATAAAATACTCTTTTAAATGATCTGGCCTTTATTTATTCTCTGTCCTTTGAAACTCAACAGCATGGTAACAGCTTTATTATAGATTTTTAAAAGTTTTTTCTTCTTATGATAGAACGCTCGGCAGTAGAAGATAGTTCCTCCAAAATGTTAGTCCCAGATCCTGGCACCACTGGACCATATTTTTCAAGCTTCTTATTTGGCTTCTGTGCTTTTTCATTGTTTTTGGAAGAAGGGTGACCAAATTTGCCATAATAATTCTGCTTCCAACTTTGTTTAATCAGTGGCACATTCTGTATATTAGTTGCAGTGAAATTTACCGATGTCCCACAAGGAACTAGATCTGTAAACAAATGATCTGGCTACATTACTGTAGCAGCAGACCAGTGGTGGGTTGCTCCTGGTTTGTACCGGTTCTATAGAACCGTAGTAAAACCTGCGGGAGGCTCCACCCACCAACCCCAATGTCATCAAAATGCTTTTGCGCATGCACAGAAGCTTCTGCGCTTTTGCGTGGCCCTGTTGCGAACCGGTAGTAAAGGTAAGTAGAACCCACCCCTGCAGCAGACACAAAAAAGACTAACTAAGAAAGCTATGAGATAAGAAGGCATGATTTAGTTGCCAGTCTATCACAGTGATTCAAGTGCTTTCTCTTTTTCCAGGAAGCTTGAATGCAGTGAGAAGTATCCTAGAAAGGGAAATAACTTTGTTAAGGTGTTTACAAATCAGCCTGGCAGAATCAGCATTCTCCAGCGACTGAGAAAGAATGGAAGACAGCAGAAAACCAGCATTAAGAATATGATGATGATGTTGTAGATTCAGCCATGTCCATTTCTCTCTATATTTCCCAAACTTGTACAGTTTCTTTCAGTTGTTTTATGTTCTAGCTAGATTTGGCTTTGGTGGTATCTAGCCATTGTGTTTTTTCATTGCCTCTTTCCTTTCTACCACTGACCATTCTGAGCAGAGTTGGGGTTCAGCAGGTTCTGACCAGTTCTGGAGAACCAGTAGCAGAAATTTTGAGTAGTTCAGAGAACCAGTAGTAAAAATTCTGACTGGCCCCGCCCCCATCTATTCTCTGCCTCCCAAGTTCCAGCTGATTGGGAGGAAATGGGGATTTTGCAGTAACCTTCCCCTGGAGTGGGGACAGAATGGAGATTTTACAGTATCCTTCCCCTGACATGCCCACCAAGCCATACAAACAGAACCGTTAGTAAAAAATTTTGAAACCCACCACTGATTCTAATTGCCTTTTCCAGTGAGTTAACCAGTGGTGGGTTGCCCCCGGTTCGGACCGGTTCGCAAGAACTGGTAGTAAAACTGGTGGGAGGCTCCGCCCACTGACCCGGATGTCATCATAGGTGCATGCGCAGAAGAGCACGTAGATGTGATGCAGAGTGATAGTAAAGGTAAGTAGAACCCAACCCTGGAGTTAACCCATTTCAGCTGAGAGCAGATGAGGAAACTGAAATACTGCACTGTATGTTTTGACTGACAGTACAGTGCTGTCTTCCAACTAGTGTCCTGAATTTTCTGTAGGTATGTTTTCATGAGACAGGAGACTATATTGTTTTAGACTTGCTAATTTAGGGGTTTGCCTCAGTTGCTGTGGCCAACATCATCCTATGGAATAAGATTTGGCTGCCATTTTAGCTGGCTTCTCTAGGCATGAGAGGAAGCCGTCTCATCTTTTATTTTAAATAGCAAAATATTACGGGTTGCTTCTTTTATTACTAGGTCTATATGCCACTCCAATCCAGAGGGACTCTGAATGACTCACATTCCCTCCTTTCAATAAGATGAAAACAATTGAACAATCATATTAATATTACACTACAATTAGAACCACAGTGTCAGAGGAATAACACAATACTCACCACACATAATATACCTGTTTCCAGCCCCCTCTGGAATAGCTATGTTTTAATGGTTTGATTAGCTATTCTTTATACAGTAGTTCTTCTTTTCTTTCTTCCCTAGATCATACCCTTGCCTCATCCCCATCCCACTTTATGGACTACATGGTTTTCCAGTACTAATTTAGAAGTAAATTATGGCAGAGGGAAGGATATTAAGGTGGGTACAAAAGACAGCAAAATGCTCCCATGAGTGAACCCTATTAGCATGTGCAGATGCTCAACGTTTACTCCTTCCTTCTGCTACAAGCACTGCATTTTATAAACATTTTTGTATTCAGGAAGAATATAAAAATAGCAGGTGATTTGTCTCTTCTCCTCCCAAACTATTCTATGAGCAATAAAGGACACTTTAATTATTTCATATATTAAAAAAACCTCAAGCTACTTTCTGAAAGAAATTACAAGATTTCTTTCTCCAATACTGTACTTGTAGTAATTCAGGAGGGTTTTTTTTTTTATCAGATTTTGATTAGCTGCCTGATTGCTTTAAATTTTCCAAGATATTTGGGGAGATTGTATCAGTGGCATGAGGGTATATTCACAAATAAATATCCTTTGACAATTTCTTCCTAAATTAATACCATTATTGAACTTTATTAACAACATTGAACCTGATGTTTTATTATGAAAATTGGAACACTTCACATCATAGAATGCCTTCCTTAAATGCAAATTATAATTTTTGGTAGTAGTCTGTAAAATAATTGTTAATAATTCATTTTGAATATATAGGAAATTTAAAAGCTAATCTCTTTTGGATTGACCGAGAGAGCATTTATCAATCAGGGAACAGTTTGAGGGGTCTTTGGTGCTCTCTGAGTTTGCTTGTTTTCTTGCAAACATTTCATTGCCCAAATTAGATAATATCATCAGTGCTAGTAGGAAATGTGGTTTGCCGTCACTTTATATTCTAATGGCTTGCCCTGTCAGTGTTGGTTTCAGAGATTCTTTGGTTGGGCTGTTTACTCTTATTTATTCTTGGCTTCTTTGGCATTCGTGATTGGGGTATTGTTTACTTGATTGTTGGTCTGATGTTAATCTCGGAGTTAACTGGTTGATTGTATCTTTTGCATAGTCTATAGATGTTGTTTTTGTGTCTATTGATGGCTAATTTGTCAGAGTGCCAAGCTTCTAGAAATTCCCTAGCTTTTTTGGATTTGGCTTGGTCTAGGATGGTTACATTTTCCCAACTGAAACTATGGTTAAGTCTGTCTATATGTTGTGAAATTAAAGAATTTTCATCAATGTCTTCTGACTGCTAGCTGGTATTCATGGATGAGTTCTGCCAATCTTCTGCCTGTTTGTCCTACATAGTGGCTCTTGCAGTCATTGTACGTTGTAGACGACTCCTTTTTTTTCCTTTGGGGATTTCTGGATCTTTTGATTTGCTCAGGATGTTTTAAAGGGCTTTATTTGGCTTGTGTGCTATGCTGATTCCATGTGGTTGTAGTAGTCTGTTGATGGTTTTGGAGATGTTCTTGATGTATAGCAGTTTTTAGGGTTTGTGTTGGTTGTGCTGTATTGGGTTGAGTGGTCAGGGATTTTTTGATAAAGTTGCATCGATATCCATATGATATGATATGATATGATATGATATGATATGATATATGATGTGATAAAGATATATCCATATTATATCTTTATCATAGAGCAGTTTTTAATATACTCATTTCCCACCTTTTCCCAATTGTTTTACTTTTCAGGATAGCTCAGCTATTGCTGAGCACATTGTAAGCTGCCCTGAGTCTCCGGAGAAGGGCGGCATATAAATCAAATTAAAAAAAAAAATCAATCTTCTGTCATATAATTTGGTCTAGTTTCCCCCTGTGCAGTTTAGGCTCATCAGCTATCCTTCATATATAATATTCTTCCTACTTCATTATAATATGAAGTTATTTTCAAATTATGCAATGCTTATATCCAGCCACAATGCATCATAAGATGTTTTATTTTGCAAATCATAGTCTTATTTTGAACATCTTCACATTCTTCTGTTTAAGACAAGTTTTCATTAGGTATTTGAAATGAACCCAGATCCTTACAAAACTGAACCTTGAAGGAGGAGCTTAAAACCATCTTTTAAGAAAGAAAGAAAGAAAGAAAGAAAGAAAGAAAGAAAGAAAGAAAGAAAGAAAGAAAGAAAGAAAGAAAGCACTGTTGAGGTATTTTATGTGGGTCCATTTAGCAATAATGAGTAATTTCATTTATTTGGGTGTCAAATAGTTTTGATTGGAATTAGTGAATCCTCTTATCTCCTTACATTACCCTTGTAATGTGTTACCCTTGTAGATGTGTCTTTTCCTAGGAAATAGATTAGTCTTGCAGAAAAAGGCCCAGAGAGTCTACATAAGTATATTATTAATGAGCAATTGGATCAGTTCCCCAAGTAGTTAAAAGAACATTTTATTTCTGTCTCAGAAATGTATGTGGAATAATTACTTAGCCCAATGTCTAGTTAAATTAACTAGGCTACCTCATTAGAAAAACTTTAAACTTCATTCCTTCCCTGTTTTGCAAGCTATAGCATGGGTAATAATAATTGTACAGAACTGGCTACAATTTGTACTACCCCTAAAATTTCATCATGCTAGTTGAATACAGTGCAGAGTATCTGTAGGATCAGAGAATAAGTATTACTTCCAACTGGATCGTTTTCAAAGAAGCAGTTTGAATATAAATCTATCATCAACAGAAAAAGAACTTACACAATGAAGTAAGATTATACACTGGTATAATCAGTGTACCAGATTCACTTTATCTACCTTTTTCCTTCTTCGTGTAGATAGAAAATGTATTACTCAAAACCCCATTGCAATTTAAATTCTATGTGAACCCTTCAAAAGAGACATACCAAGGAAGCAAGTTTATCACATATATGCTGAAGACAGACTAAACTTTTTCCCAAGGCAGATGGTCCTCTGTAAGATTTTTACTGTTTTTAAACCAAAATTGCAAAAGATTTGTGATCTCTTATCATATCTTTCTATTGTTTCTTCCTTCAAAACTGTTTCCTCCAAACACCAGATATCCACTTATTTAATGAACTTTGGCTGCTTCTTCCAACCAGCCTTTTTCCAGTGAATAATTACATTCAGTTCATATTATGAATTATTTTAAAATTTATGCAGGTTATTTTAGTATTCTCTATAACTGGCGGTATATTTATTTCCATGCTCAGCTGTTTAAATGTACAATCTTGTATTTTGATAAGAATAATTAACAGTGCCAGAGCTCAACATTTTAGTGAGTCTTTCATTATAAATTTTCTTTTGAATCACTGTTTGCTTATTACTGTGATTGAGAGCTTTCTAACTTCCTTCATTGGATTTTGAAATCCCATCCTCCATTCTGCATTAGAACTTCTGAACTAGTGTAAATTAATGAAGCCTGAGATTTGCTTTTCTTTTTCAATAGAATATGAATTTCAATTACATCAATGCAATTACTTTATATAAATACTAATTTTCACTATACTCGCAATATAGATAGCAAGGGTACTAGATTTTTACCCTGGAGATAATTAAAATTGGTTATAAACCAGTCTAATAAGTTATATAGATGATAGAGAAATGACAGATGATAGATAGATAGATAGATAGATAGATAGATAGATAGATAGATAGATAGATAGATAGATAGATAGATAAACAAGTGATTAATGCCAAGAGTATATAGCTGAATCTTTAAATGTACATCTTACACTAGATTTAGTCCAGTTTTGGTCACTGCATGTTCAAGTTAGTTGTAGCTAACACATACTGGTTTTGTTGGGTGTGTTATAAATATTCTTATGATCTATTATCAGCATTGTAATAATGCTTCCCACATGAAACTTATCTAATTTCAACACATCTGTTTTTACTTGTATTTGCTCATAAAATTGCTTTATGAATTAATCTTTTAAAAATCAATAAAAGATTTGGGAAGCAGCCTAATTACCCCAACAATACTGTGTTTTCCTGAAAATACGACCTACTCAGAAAGTAAGTCCTAGCTTGATTTTTATATGTGCACCTAATATAAGCCCTACCCCCAAAATAAGCCTTAATTAAGACCCCGCCCACTCCAGGGTGCACAGGTATAAATAAAACTAGGATGGGGATGGGTGGTGGTGGAGCTGGCCTGCTACTTACCTTTGGATAGTTGCAGCCAGGCCTCACACCCCTCGGCCCATTTCTTTTGCTGCAGCCGGCAAGGCTTTCCTGAAGGCCTCTGTAGCCGATAACAGAGCTTCAGATCAATCCGGAGCTCTGTTATCAGCTGCAGAGGCCTTTAGGGAAGTCTTGCTGGCCTTACCAAACAAAGAAGTTTCTGAAGGCCTCTAGCAAAAAAGAGGCCAGGGGCGACAAGCACAACTGAAGTGAGTCAGTGGATGACATCTCCTTTGAAAATAAGACTGGGGTCTTTTTTGGTGGCAAAAAATATAAGACAGGGTCTTATTTTCAGGGAAACACAATAGATTTATAGAGGATGTAGGGTTCTTTACATCACTACTCATGTACATGTTTCAAAAATCTTGACTTTAAGATGGACTTCAACTCCCAGAATTCCCAAGCCAGCATGATAAATGAGTTGAAATCCATACATCCTAAAGTTGCTGGGAGAGAGAAGCACTGGTGTCATGATGCTTACCTCTGTTAAGGAGTTGTCTCTGTTAGAGACAACTATGTGGCTTGCCTCACTGATCATAATGTGATAATTCCTAATAGAAGCACTACATCATATCCCTTCAAATATGTACCATATAAAAGGATTTTTGTCCATGTTATTTTCAATGGTCTTTGCCTGTTTTTCTCATCGACAAAATACTCTATTCCCTCCAACATTTAGCAAATTAAAGATCTCCTAAGAATCATACCAGGTTTCTGTGAATCAGAGTCTCTATTTTTTAAATTAATTTATTTTGCGTAGAAAACAAATCAAATCATAGATACAGAGAGATGTATGATCTGACAATGGATATTAAGATACAATAAAATAATAACAGCGAGTAAGACAGTATAAACATATCATAGCAAAATTATGTTTTCAGTTCTTCAAGTTGTCTCACTAAAAAATAACTAAAATAACTCACTAAATATAGTAAATATATCTTGGGACTATAACTGAATTTTCTGATATCCATGCTGTTAATCTCTCTAATCTCGTTTGTCTAGAATCAACCATAGATTCATTAGGCATGTTTTGCTTTACCAAATTTCCAACTTTTATTTGCTATAATACCATTATGAATCACCTTTAGTTTTCTCTGATCTTCACTGATACAGATCATAATATAGTAGAACCTCGGGTCACAATCATAATTCATTCTATAACTTTGGTTGCAAACTGATTTGGCCATGACCCGAACCTAATTTTGGAAATTTGGTGCTTACAAAAAAAATGGCGTAGAAGGGGAAATGGGCCGCAAAAAAAAGAATTGTGAATTTTTTTGTTGGAACCAGATTTGGTCGTGGTCAGAAGCATTCGTGACCAGAGGTTCTATTGTATATAGTTTTTGTAAAGTGTAGCTCAATGTGTGTTTGAAATATTGAATCTTAAATCTGATCCAATTTCTTCTTTCAGCATTGTTGAACTCACTTGTTGAACATTGTTGAACAATTTCTAAGAAGAGTGGATCAGTCTCCCTGAAGTGTATGTTGTGTAGTTGATCAAGTGGACTGTGATCTAGAAAAACTTATATAGTATATATAGTACTTGTTATAAGGTTCTTTGTTGACTTTGTTGCAAAATATTTAATGCGGCTACTGCCCTTAGTTTGTCAATTGATAAAGACACTTACTATCTATGGGTCACCAGGTGAATCAAAACTCTGAGTTTAAAGTTCTAGTGTGCCACAGGAACTCTCGTTTCCTGCGTTTTGCTGAGGAGGTTGCCATTAACCGTTTGAAGCCCCCCTTGTGGACGCAGAAACGGCTTTATGTCAATCTACACCTCCTGTGGGTGTAAGGCTTGCCATTGGTTGTTCCTTCATACGTTATAGGTTTAATTAATGCTCTGGCTAGAGCTTATATTTGAGGCTGATTTTAACCATGTTATTGTAATGTAGGTACTGATGAGTCAATACGAAATGCTTGCATCTACCTCTTTTCGTCTTTTGGCTGTATTGTTTAAATTATTAAAAGAGACTAATTATTTTAAATTGATAAAATCTTTCTTACTAAACACCCAGAACTGGAAGCTTTGGATATATTATAATGCTAAAAATAAAGATTTGACTTTTCATATTCTCCAGAGCTCTTCATCAAGCTAAATTATAAAAAAGAAAACGGGGTGGGGGGAAAGGAGAGAGAAGAAAGGAGCTGCTGTTTGTGTAAATAGAACTACATGAATATACGAGTGCATGGCTTTGATCACAGAGTCATGGACCCTATTTTGGTTTTTTGACACCCTATTTGGGCATCCTTAGTTTCATTTATCTCTTTAAAAAGTGGGGACTGAGTTGCATCTATTCCCAAGAATAAGAAAATCTGCTGTTAAACAGAAACTGTATATTTTTGCTAAAGGATCAGCAATTTTATATTTAATTCATTTAAGAGCCCTTGGGTCCATGCCATCTATATCCAGGGATGATTTATTTTTAGTATTAATTTCACTTATAATTTTACCTCATTGTTTAATCTATTTTGTGACTATTTTTCTCAATTCACCTGATTTTTCTCCCTAAAAATGCAGCACTTGCATTTTTTTGCATAATTTTAATTCTCCCATTTTCCAATGTCCCAATGCCCTTCCTAGTTAATTTTCTGTTCCAAATATTTTAAAGTTGTTTTTAATTATTTCTCTTAATTCTTTGCCAAGTCTTACTCTTTTCATTATTTCTTTGATATATTTTGCTAAAATTCATGTTGCTATTTATTGTCTTCCTTTTGGTAAAATATTCATTTTTTTAAAAAAAGAAATCTTGCTTATCTCCTTCCTTTTCTTACCAAGACCTATATGCAGAAACAGATTTGCCTATGTATATACAACCATATTCATTGTTCTCTTTCTTTTGAACTTCTTAAATTTGTATAAATTTTCTGAGGCACTGTTGAATGGCCCATCTTTTAGGATAAGACTAATGTTTTTTCAAGAAGGTAAAACTACCTTATTATTTCTACATTATACTTTAAATAGTTGGTGAAGTTTATGTTGCACAGATATATTTTTAATAGTCAATGTTACTCATTGAGGTCTATTGAATTAAGATGTAAATACATTTATTTTTGTGACTAAATATCAAAGAGGCAGATGAGCAGCAATGAACAGCAGAAAAACAAATCAATATAAGAATCAGGAGTCAAAATCATCTTTACTTCAACAGGCCTTAGTTCTTTTTTCTTATTTTTATATAGTGCACAATGCACTATATATAAATAGAGATTGGTTACAAGCAAATATAGTTGTGTTTGCATTGCACAATGCAACCTTTTATTTGACTTTCATTAGTGCAAATGACATGAAAATCAAGCAACTCCTGCAGAATAAATTAAGAATAGAGTATGAAGAACAGCTAATGAATGTACACTAATCCTGAACAATAAACAAATAATAAAGAAACAATACCTCAAAGAAGGCTCCAGATTGTTCTGCATACCATATCAAAGGCTGCTCATGGCTACTTTAAGATAATTGGGATCAGAATGAAACTGGTGTTTTTGAAAAAGCCAATGTTAAATGTAATGATCTAATTAGAGAAGGGCTAATTAGACTAAACAGCTAATAATAATAACTAAAGAAAAACAAAAACCTATAATCAAAATATCTGCAGAGGGAGTTTGAAGTAGTCAGCAACATTTATAGAGATAACCAATAGGACTATGCTCCAGTAACTGAACGGCATACCACTGCTTTGTCCCTCTTCAAATGATGCCACCACTCAGGGTCCTTCAAAAAAATGTAAATGGCAACAGCCAGAAGATATTTTTTTATCAGTTCTCCATTACTAAAGCATAATCCATAATGCAACATTTAAAGTGAAGCAAATAAAGAGATAGTCACCATAGACACTTTGCTCATACAATGTATTTAACTACCCTGTTTCCCCCAAAATAAGACATCCCCTGATAATAAGCCCAATCAGGCTTTTGAGCACATGGCAATAAGGCCAAGCACTTATTTCAGGGTTCAAAAAAATATAAGACAGGGTCTTATTTTTGGGGAAACACGGTAGGCAATTAAAGACTGATACACATGATTTCTACAACATGGTTTAAGAGCTACTTCTGACACGTTTAGAAGCAAAACAGTAAACAGAGCAGTCTATTACCAATATCAGTCTATATCAGGTGTGTAGATTGGAGGAAACAATATATCAGCTCTTCAAAGAAAAGGCTTTCTCGTTGATCCTGGCTCCAGTGGTCAGGATTGGGTAGTGACACGCTCCAATTACTGATTGAGTCTGCAAAGCTGAGAAGCTCCTCCCCTTTGTCCTGCTTCCCAGCTTTCTGACTCAATCCAGTTAGATAGGCACGTTTGAGCTTAGCTCTTGCAAAAGTTTTCCTTTTGCCACAGGATTTCTTCTCCAGCTCCCAAAAAAAAAAAAAAATCTTGGTAGAGCTCCCAGCGCGAAGGGGTTCGTACCCGAGACCGCTGGAGGCCAATTTTGGCTGGTGAGGGCTGTAGGTTCCCGGCTGGTTGAGCCTGGTCCTCACCCTAGCGTGGAGGGCTCCTTCCCTCTACTGCTGCATACAAGGGGCTAGCCTCTTGCCTGGACAGGCAGAGGCATCGAAGAGGCTATCGGGGATCCGATAGCCAGCTAATCGCGGCGCTATTTCAGCGGAGCCGCTTTTGGGGCAGAACACGAGGCCTGAGGCCCCTATTAGCCGCATCCTTTCTGATCGGCTCCTGGGCTCAGCACAGTAGCAGAGAGCCTCGTTTCAGCAGCCCCAGCCCCTTGGGTGGATCGGCTCTGCTGATCAACTCCCAATCGCCGGATTCCAGATGTAAGTATGAGGGGATTTGGTTTCGGAGTCCGGGCGGCCATTATTACCTCCCTCTACCATTCGTAATGTTCCGGCGGCCATTTTAAGTGTCCCGGCGGCCATTTTAAGTGTACGGCGGCCATTTTGGGAAGGTCCGGCGGCCATTTTAGGTGTTGCGGTGGCCATTTTGGGAAGGTCCGGCGGCCATTTTTAGTGTTCCGGCGGCCATTTTGGGAAGGTCCGGCGGCCATTTTAAGGGTTCCGGCGGCCATTTTGGGAAGGTCCGGCGGCCATTTTAACTGTACCGGCGGCCATTTTTGGAAGGCCTCGTGGCTACTAGAGGCCTAGTAAGGGCGAAAGGCCTCCTTAACTGTCTGCCTTGCCCTTTCTTTCAGCTTTCCCCCTGAGTTCTGATCCTTCCCTCAGGGGATCTGAGGAATTCTCATGGCTTCCCAACGGCCTTCCAGATCGGCCAAACAACCTTTGCAGCAGGAAGACCCTGGATCCTCTGACCCTGTTCCTGCTAAGAGAAGCAGAAAGACCCATCACACCACAAAGGGGTCTAAACCTTCCCAATCCTCGGCTTTGACCAGGGAAGAGCTAAAGCGCCATAAGGCCATTGAAAAGGCGATCCAGAAGGCTATCCAGGCAGCTTCCTTGCAGGAGAAAGCCACCATTAGCCCCCTTTCATCTCCTGGGGTGGTCCCTTCTACAAGTCCACCCCCTGTTTCTGCAGTCCCATCAAACGTGGATCCCCAGGTTCAACCTGATAAAGGGGACAATCCTGAACAAGTTCCATCCCCTGCCTTGTCCCCAGATAGGGACATCACATCTTTTGTCGGGCCTAAGGCGGTCAATGTAGCATTATTTGGTCCTCAACAGGAAGTTTCCCCTGTCCAGCCTCAACCCCAGGGACACCCTACTCAAGCCCCCCTCCCTTTAGCCCCCCCTTCCTTGCCCTTAGGCAATCAGATCTCCTCTGATTTGGCTTCCTTCATCAGGGAAGCCATCAAAATGGGGGTTAGGGAGGAACTGCAGAAGACCTCCTCTTGGGGCTCCAGTCGCTCCTTCTCACAGGTTGATGTAGAAGGCTCTATTGTTTCTGCTGCTGACGCAGACCTTCAGGGACCTGAGTCTCTAGCCCAGGTAAGGTCTCCTGATCATTCTGACAGGGAATCCTTAGCAGCCCCTGATCCTCTGGACCAGGATTTGTCGGATGACGAAGGTCTGGCCCCAGACCAACCAGCATTTGTGGGTCTCTTTAAACCCCAACTTTTTCGTTCCCTGCTCCACAAGGCCAAGGCCGTCACAGGTTTGGGATCCTCTCATATCTCATTGGTTAATGCGGGGGAAGGTCCTTCCTCTTCCATTCCCCTCTTTGAGGAACCGGCCATTGAATCTGAGGAAATCCCTGGCCCCAAGTTATTTAGGGATGTTCTTCAACGCCAATGGGCGGCCCCTGCTTCTGGACCCAGCCCCAATGCTAATGACAGACGTCTTTATAATTTGGCACCTGAACTGTCATCTATTTTGCAGGTCCCCGCAATAGACCAGCCTGTAGCGGAACTGTCAGCCCCCTCTAATTTGACGGGTCCTCCTGATGAAGGTCTACGCCCGGAGGATAGACGGCTAGAGCATTCCCTAGTTAGATCACACCAGGCCACTGCCTGGTCGGTCAAGGCCTCCTTGGCCGCCTCCTTTTTTAACCGAGCCTCTATTTTATGGCTCCGCCAACTCCAGGCCAAGCTCCCGGTCTCAGACCTGAGGACCCACCAGGACATAAGCAAGGTTATTGTGGCCCTAGACTTCTCAGCGGATGCTACCTTAAATTCCTCTCGCTTCGCTGCCAAGGCCATTGGTTCCTCTATAGCTGCTAGACGCTTGCTCTGGCTCCGCCAGTGGCAAGCGGATGCTAAGTCTAAATGGCGCCTCGCTTCTTCCCCGTTTGAAGGGCCCAAGCTTTTCGGGGCTCCACTGGAGCCCCTCTTGGTTGAGTCCAAGGACAAGCGCCGCATCCTGCCTAGCCTATCCCGGCGGTCTGACTTTAGGGCCCAATCCTCCTTCCGACCATTCCGGTCTTCTGAAGGGGGTTTCTCAGGAAGCCGTCGTCAACGGTTTCCCCCACCTAGACAGTTTCGACCTCAGGATCGTCCAGGTCCCCCTCCCAGAGGTCATAACAGACGGCCCTTTCGAGGGGGCAGGGGGCGGGGATTCCGTAGGTCACGCTGACGGCTTGGCCCAGCTACCCATTGGAGGCCGCCTGGCGTCCTTCGCCAGCCAGTGGGCAGCTACCTCGTCGGACGCCTGGGTCAGGAGGACTATCAGTTCTGGCCTCTCTCTCGAATTCCTGTCCTCCCCCCCAGAGAGGTTTCTTCGTTGTCCCATCTCACAGAGCCGAACTTCCAGGCTCTTGGTGGCTTCTGCCATCCTCCACCTACTAGAGATTCGGGCCATCGAACCTGTGCCCCAGGGGCAGCACGGACAAGGCTTCTATTCACGCTTGTTCGTTATCCGAAAGTCCTCAGGGGGGTGGAGGGCGATTTTAGACCTCAAATCCCTGAACCGCCGGATTGTTTACCGGCGGTTCAAGATGCAGTCCCTCCAGACCATCCTAGAGGGCATCAGGGTTGGAGATTACCTCTCGTCGATCGACCTGACGGAGGCGTATCTCCATGTCCCCATCCTCCCGGCTCACCGCAGGTTTCTCCGATTCTGCTTCTCGAACCAGCACTACCAATACAGGGCCCTCCCATTCGGCCTCTCATCGGCCCCCAGGGTATTCATGAAATTGATGGCCGCCATAGCGGGCCATCTCAGGGCCATCCCCATCCGGATGCAGTTCTACCTGGACGACCTTCTGGTCCAGTCAGTCTCGAAGCCCCAGGCCCTTCGGGACCTTACGACCACTCTCCGGGTTCTGGAGGCCCATGGGTTCTCCATAAATCGGGCCAAAAGTCATCTAGTCCCGACTACTCGCCTCCAGCACCTAGGGGCTGTTATCGACACGAGTCAGTGCAAGGTCTATCTTTCCCGGGATCGCCTGGCCAGTCTGCGGTCTCTGGTCAGGGCAGTGAGGACAGCGAAGGGCTCTTCCCTGGCCTCCCTCTCCCAACTCCTGGGAAAGATGGTATCTTGCATCGGCATAGTCCCCTGGGTCCGTCTCCACTGCAGGCTTCTGCAGTGGTTCCTCCTCCCTTACCAGAAACGGGGGCTGGGGTCCTCCCATCAATTTGTCCACCTTCCCCCCAAAGTGCTCAGGTCCTTCGATTGGTGGGACTCGGGGGCCCTTCTCCAGGGGACGGAATTCAGGGAACAACAGTGTCTGATCCTTACTACAGACGCCAGCCTTCTCGGCTGGGGGGCCCACCTTTCCTCGTCCCTCGCTCAAGGTCTCTGGACTCGAGCGGATTTAGAGCACAACATAAACTGGTTGAAGCTCCGGGCCATCCACCTGGCCCTTCGGGTCTTTGCCCACAAGGTACAGGGCAGGCATGTCCTCGTCAGGACGGACAACGTGGCCGCCAAGGCCCACGTGAACCGCCTGGGAGGGACCCGCTCTCGACCCCTCATGGAGGAGGCCGAGAGACTGGGCTCCTGGGCGGAGACACACCTCAAATCCTTGAGGGCGGCACACATCTCAGGTCTCCAGAATTCTCAGGCGGATTGGCTGAGCAGGACCTCTCTGGACCCCGGGGAGTGGTCCCTGGACCCTCGGCTTTTTGCGGAGATCACTTCCCTGATGGGGTCTCCAGTCCTGGACCTTTTTGCCACACGGTCCAATCGGCAGACCCAGAGGTTCTTTTCACGGTTTCCGGAACCAGGGGCGGAGGCCGTGGATGCTCTCCACAGCGCATGGCCCCCCGGCCTTCTGTATGCCTTCCCCCCACTCCCAGTCATCGCCAAGGTCATCAGGAAGATGCTACAGGAAAAGGCGGAACTGCTGCTCATCGCCCCCCATTGGCCCCGCCGGCCTTGGTTCGCGGACCTGATGGCCCTCTCGGTTCGGCGTCCATGGCGTCTCCCTCCGGACAGAGTCGTCCTCCGTCAAGGGTCTCTTCTTCATCCGGACGCCGCATGGCTACAACTAACCGCCTGGCGATTGAGCGGCGTCTACTGAGTTCCCGTCGTCTTCCTCCCAGAGTCGTCGCAACTATCCAGGCAGCTCGTAGACCGTCAACCACCCGGATCTACGACTCCACCTGGAGGGCATTTTCGTCTTGGTGCGACAGAAATTCCATCGCCCCCACGGCGGCCTCCACGGAGCAGGTCCTCATCTATCTTCAGGATCGCCTCGACTCAGGTTTGGCTCCCAACACTCTCCGCAGGCAAGTAGCCGCAATTTCCTCCATTCTTTGCTGTGGTTCACGGGGTTCCCTAGCCTCCCGCCCACTTATTCGGCAATTCCTTAGGGGTGCCTCCAACCTTCGGCCTCCTCCTCTCCATAGGTATCCCACCTGGGATCTTCCTCGGGTCCTGGATGCCCTCACCAAGGCCCCCTTTGAGCCTCTAAGGGAGGTGGGGCTTCGATTCCTATCGTATAAGGTTGCTTTCCTTCTGGCCATCACTTCGGCCAGGAGGGTGTCTGACTTGGCTGCCCTCTCAGCCCGAGAAGACCTATGTATCTTCCACCCTGACAGGGTAGTTCTCAGATTGGACCCCACTTTCCTTCCCAAGATCAATTCCCCTTACCATAGAACCCTCGAATTAGTCCTTCCCGACTTCTGCCCTAATCCTTCTCATCCCCTCGAGAAGGCTTGGCACACTCTAGACGTCAGAAGGGCCCTCCGCATTTACCTCCGACGCACCTCTTCCCTGCGCCAAACGGAAGCCCTCCTGGTTTCATTTCAGCCTGCCTCCTTAGGCAAGAAGGTATCGGCGACCACTTTGGGTCGTTGGATCCGCGCCACCATCGCAAAGGCTTATGAGGTCCTCTCCATTCCGGTTCCTCGAGGTATCACGGCGCACTCTACCCGTAGTGCGGCCACCTCGGTCGCGTGGGCTACTCAGGCTTCCTTGGAGGAAATCTGCAGGGCCGCCGCCTGGACGTCCCCCACTCCCTTCGTTAGACACTATCGGCTCGATAGGTTTGCCTCTGCCGAGGCTGCCTTCGGACGCAGGGTACTCCAGCAGGTTCATTTGGGAACCTCCCCACCCCCTCGGGCAGGTCCCTCCCTACAGAGTTAGGCTTGGGTATGTCCCAATCCTGACCACTGGAGCCAGGATCAACGAGAATGGGCGTTGACTTACCTGAACGCTTCTTCTCGTTGCTCTGGCTCCAGTGGTCAGCCCCGCCCTGTTGGTGCCCTCGTGGGTGGGGAGGATTCTGTGGATCTCTCTCTCTTTTTGTCTTACAGCTCAAAGTGCCAGTCTGCGTTGCTGTCTTTCATCAGAAAGCTGGGAAGCAGGACAAAGGGGAGGAGCTTCTCAGCTTTGCAGACTCAATCAGTAATTGGAGCGTGTCACTACCCAATCCTGACCACTGGAGCCAGAGCAACGAGAAGAAGCGTTCAGGTAAGTCAACGCCCATTCTACAAATGAAGCTACTGTCCTAACCCCAGGAAGACCCCTCCATTTCTGATAGGGGACATGTAAGGGTTTTTTTTCTCTGTTAGTTCCTGCAATTTTAAAAAAACCATTTAACTATGATAGATGAACCCAGTTGACTTTTGCCTGTAACTTTAAGCTATAATAATAATAAATCCAATTTGCTACCATTCCGTTCTTTTGCTTCTCTCTTTCCCCTGTCCCTTTCATCCCAGTGTGGAGAAAGAATTAAAGGTGGAACATATTTTAGATTCTCAAGATAGAAGGGACAAACTGGAATATCTGATACATTGGAAGGGCTACCTCGGTGACAACCCACATTATTTGACAATTTCATTTACAATACCCACATGAGCTCAAGTCTCCTAACCGGTCTTACAGTCTCTCCTGGACCTATCAACTCTTTGAACTTCTTCTTCTTCTGAAAAGGAAGAATGTGACAGTAATGTAATGACTAGCATAGAAATGAGAATAGAAAAGAAAAGGCCTCTGAGAAGAAACTAAACTGATTCTGTTGTTTTCTTCAAACCCCTGTCCCCTTGTGAAAGCCAGATTACTTCATATATCTGCTCTATAGTTAACTCAGTAATCCAGTTTAGAATATTGTGTGTATCGAGCCATCATGCAACATTATCCTAAAACAGAAATAGCAACTTATCTAGAGATGGGATTCAGCCAGTTCGGACTGGCCCGCCCACCCACCTGGGCACAATCCTGTCCTATATCGCTGGAGCCTTGGTGGCGCAGCGGACTAAACTGCTGTTAAAAGTAGCACTTAGCTGCCAGCTGCCTACAATTACTGTGAGTTCAATTCTCACCAGGCTCAAGGTTGACTCAGCCTTCCATCCTTCTGAGGTAGGTAAAATGAGGACCCGGTTTGTGGGGGCAACAAGCTGACTTTGTATAAAATAGAACACCGCTTAGGAGGAGCCAAAAAGCCCTACTAAGCAGGTATATGCAAAAGTATGAAGGCTATTGCTTAACACATTGTAAGCCGCCCTGAGTCTCTGGAGAAGGGCAGCATATAAATCGAACTAATAAATAAATAAATAAATAAATAAATAAATAAATAAATAAATAAATAAATAAATAAATAAATAAATTTTTGATGCCGCATGCATGTGTGGTTGGCACACGCATGCAAATTGTCGTGTTTGATGTTTCACGTATGTGCGGATGGTGCACATGAGTGAATTGCCGTGTTGTTTGACGTCGCAAACACTGCTCACATTTCCAGTGCTGGGCAAACTGATTGCTACAGTATGTGAAGCCTACCTCTGAACTTATCACATTTATTTATTATTTATTTATTTATTTATTTATTTATTTATTTATTTATTTATTTATTTATTTATTTATTTATTTATTTATTTATTTATTTATGAACGAATTTGGTAATAAGTATAAGCATGGATTGGATACATAAAATAGATACAAATAGAAGAAACATTAGGACAGGGACAGAAGGCACGCTGGTGCTCTTATGCATGCCCCTTACAAACCTCTTAGGAATGGGGTGAAGTCAACAGTAGACAGTCTTAGGTTAAAGTTTTGGGGTTTTGGGATGAAACCATAGAGTCAGGTAGTGCATTCTAGGTATTGACCACTCTGTTGCTGAAGTTATATTTTCTGCAATTGAATTTGGTGCGGTTTACCTTAAGTTTGTATCTATTGTGTGCTCGTGTATTGTTGTATTATTGCTGGGCTACCTGCACTACCCGCACGTGAAGGCCTCACATCAGGCCTTCATAGTAACAATAAGTCCACTCTGGTGCCAACACTGCAGGCTGAGCAAGTCCTCTTGAGGACTAAGGATATTCAAATAAATTCATTTCTGTGATGAGCTAAAAATGAAAATTGAGGCAATGAGCTATTATGTTACCTCTTGTTCATGATGTCTCTCTCTCTCTCTCTCTGTATATATATATATATATATATATATATATATATATATATATATATATATATATATATATATATATATATATATATATACACACTGTATATATATATATACTCAGAAAACAAATATACATATATATATATATATATATATATATATATATATATATATATATATATATATATATATATATATATATATATATATATATATATATATATATATATATATATATATATATATATATATATATATATATATTTGTTTTCTGATTTCTCAGGTTTTCGCGGGTGTTTGTATGTAGGTCTTTGGTTATTCGGGTCTTCTCCCACGTAAAATTGGAAGTGTCTTGGCGACGTTTTGACGAAGTCTCATTCGTCATCTTCAGGCTGGTGTTCTCGGCTTCGTGCTTCCAGGAGCAATGTGAGATCGCAGCTGTCTCTTCCTTTTAACTGCTAGTGGGGGTATGAGCTAATTGGATGGGAACTTGGCTGTGTTCTGATTGGGTGGAGGTGTGTTCTGATTGGTTAGGGGCTTGGCTGTGCTCTGATTGGATGGGGGGTTGGTTGTGCTCTGATTGGATGGGGTTGTTTCTGTTTGGGTGGGGGCTTGGTTGTGCTCAGCTTAGTCTGAGTTGCAGGGGGATTTGAGCTGGTGAGCTGCGTTGTTGTTGTTTGGCTTCGTGTTTGTGGCTGTGCGAGCTCTTCATGGTGGGTGTCAGTCTGCTTCATGTATGGATTGGAGGGGTTTAAAATGGCTAATGATGCAGCTGCGGTCTGGCTTCTGGTCCTTGGTCGTGGCTCATTATCAGTGTGGGTTTGAGTCTGCTTTCTGCGTGGATGTGTGGTGGTGACATCCTGTGTGGCTCTCGTGAGTGTGGGTCTGGTGTCATTCGTCGTGTTAGGGACTCATTTGTCAATAAGGGCGGGTTTCCAAATGGCTGGTAGGCGGGAGGTATCGTCTCGTTTGTTCATGCTGTGTGGGCGTTTTTCTATCTCGATGGCTTCTCTGATTATTCTGTTGTTAAAGTGTTCAGTTTTGGCGATAGTTCTGGTCTTTTTAAAATCAATATCATGTCCTGTGGCTTTAAAGTGTTGGACCAGGGAAGAAGTTGGTTCCTCTTTTCTGACTGAGTTCTTGTGTTCTTCTATGCGTGCACTTATTCGTCTGTTGGTTTGTCCGATGTATGTGGGGGGCAGGCGGTGCATGGGATTTCATATACTCCTTGATTTTCTAACTCAATTTTGTCTTTGGGGTTCCTTAGGATGGTGGATATTTTTCGGTTTGTGCAGAATGCTGTCTTGATGTTATGTTTGTGGAGGATTTTGCTTATTCTGTCTGTGGTGCCTTTTATGTATGGGAGGAGGGCAAGAAAATGGCAAAGCCGTTTGAGTTAGAAAATCAAGGAGTATATGAAATCCCATGCACCGCCTGCCCCACCACATACATCAGACAAACCAACAGACGAATAAGTGCACGCATAGAAGAACACAAGAACTCAGTCAGAAAAGAGGAGCCAACTTCTTCCCTGGTCCAACACCTTAAAGCCACAGGACATGATATTGATTTTTAAAAGACCAGAACTATCGCCAAAACTGAACACTTTAACAACAGAATAATCAGAGAAGCCATCGAGATAGAAAAACGCCCACACAGCATGAACGAACGAGACGATACCTCCCGCCTACCAGCCATTTGGAAACCCGCCCTTATTGACAAACGAGTCCCTAACACGACGAATGACACCAGACCCACACTCACGAGAGCCACACAGGATGTCACTACCACACATCCACGCAGAAAGCAGACTCAAACCCACACTAATAATGAGCCACGACCAAGGACCAGAAGCCAGACCGCAGCTGCATCATTAGCCACTTTAAACCCCTCCAATCCATACATGAAGCAGACTGACACCCACCATGAAGAGCTCGCACGGCCACAAACATGAAGCCAAACAACAACAACGCAGCTCACCAGCTCAAATCCCCCTGCAACTCAGACTAAGCTGAGCACAACCAAGCCCCCACCCAAACAGAACACACCCCCATCCAATCAGAGCACAACCAACCCCCCATCCAATCAGAGCACAGCCAAGCCCCTAACCAATCAGAACACACCTCCACCCAATCAGAACACAGCCAAGTCCCCACCCAATCAGCTCACACCCCCACTAACAGTTAAAAGGAAGAGACAGCTGCGATCTCACATTGCTCCTAGAAGCACGAAGCCGAGAACACCAGCCTGAAGATGACAAATGAGACTTCGTCGAAACGTCGCCAAGACACTTCCAATTTTACGTGGGAGAAGACCCGAATAACCAAAGACCTACATATATATATATATATATATATATATATATATATATATATATATATATATATATATATATATGTATGTATGTATATGGAATGATTCTCATATTGCTTTTCTTTGATCTATGTGGAATTTTAACAATATTTTAAAGTGGAACTGGGGCTTTTGCGCTTTTGTAATTTCTAAATGGAAAAATCTAAAACACACATGCTCCCAGGTTCACAGAAAGGGGTTTTGAAAACTGCAAATATGTGTGTTTAGGAAATTCACCTGAGACAATGTAAGGCTTTAAGATGTTAATTTATTCAGTTCTAAACCACTCAATTAAGATCATGCTCAGAACTGTTTTCTATGACAAGAGCTGCTAACCATCTGTTAAGACAATTTCATGCCAGCAATCCTGAATTCGACAACAGTAGTGTGCTTGAAATTTCTTAGCTGGTAATAAATATCATCTGTTCCTCCTTAACCCTCCCTTAGAAAGTAAGAAGGGATGGGCAATAATTTGTGTTTACTTAGGTGAATTTGCTTATAATTTATGAAGTTGCCATGACAAAAAGATAAAGTGGATTTAGTTAATGAAAGCAAAGACTGTAATAAAATATTGTGCCATAAGACATTTTGTTTTTTATGCTGTAATGCAAATCCAGTTGTCAATGCTTTTCTCCGAGATTAGAGAGAATGATTTCTGAATATGGATTTTTCTAGAAAAATTGAATTGCAACTAGTATCATCCCAGGCAACATGCTGGATGGGTGGGTTAGTTACGAATTATATAGAAAAGATGATAGAGGGTTTTTCACCTTTAAGCATTTTATTGCTTAATCTGTTGCTTTTCAACAACAAAACAGAGCTAGGAAAATAAACAAAGTACTATTTTTTTTTGTCTTTTTAACACATCACAATTTTTTTTCATTACCTAGTAAAGGGAAATCAGAGAAGCAAATAATCCATTGTATGTGAATTTTTATGGACAATGTTTCATATTGGTCAAAGCCACATTTTATAATCATTTTCCATCTAGTAATTAAAAAAAAACTAGCATTAAATAAATAAGAAAAGGCAATGCCTGACTTTATGATAGCTGTATTATTTTATATGAAGTAAAACACCCCTCTCCCTACATTAAGGCAAAGAGATTGAATGTGACCTCATGGACATGTATATTCTTTTCTGTTCCTGTTTCATTGCATGCGTTTCCAATTTCTTGGAACCCTACTTTGCTTCCCTTGTTCTGGAAAAAGGAAAGAGAAAGGGCAAGAGAAAACCACCAGATTCTTAAATATATCAGCAAGCTATTAGTAGAACAGGAAGACGTGCCGTGTGTTTCTTCTCTGCTCTAGGGCTTGGTCAGATGAATACGATGCATCATTCTGTCAGCAACACACTGCTGAACTTGTCAGATGTTTCTATTATCAACTATAAATTTGAGGATGGAGCCAAGAGAATATGAAAATTCAGTTGTTTTTGATTAAAAGGTAAAGGTTCCCCTTGCACATATGTGCTAGTCATTCCCGACTCTAGAGGGTGGTGCTCATCTCCGTTTCAGCCGAAGAGCCAGTGCTGTCCGAAGACATCTCCGTGGTCATGTGGCAGGCATGACTCAATGCCGAAGGCTCACAGAACGCTGTTACCTTCCCACCAAAGTTGGTCCCTATTTTTCTATTTGCATTTTTTACATGCTTTCGAACTGCTAGGCTGGCAGAAGCTGGGACAAGTAACAAGAGCTGACCCTGTTACGTGACACTAGGGATTCGAACCACTGAACTGCCGACCTTTTGATCAACAAGCTCAGCATCTTAGCCACTGAGCCACTGTGTCCCATTTTTGATTAGTCTGTCCTTTTTTAAATTGTAAGTTATAATCACAATATGTAAGAATAGAACAAAGGATAGGGTAAATAGATTACTGACTATTTTAAATATTCTCATTTTAAAATATCGATGTATAGTAATTTATAAATGCTGGCCATTTCATATGTTAAAGTAATTTATTTATTTATTATACAACATCATTACTGAATTAATCTATGACATCTAAACTGGTTTCTGACAGCTCTTGGAGCACCAAAAATAGCTATTGGAAAGAGGACATATGGTTTGCAGGCCCCTCGTAAAACCTCAGTTGATATGCAAGTCATATGTATACAAAAGTTCTATATATCTTAGTATTGTTTAATTAGATGCATTATATAGATATGGCATCCACAGATCTTTACTCAAAATCTTCCTCACTGAGCTAATCATATATAAGTAAGCCCATTCAGACATGATGAAACAGAGTAAAAGTCAACACACGAGCAGCAGTTAAAACAGAGTGCCTGTTCTGTCCCCGTCTCACACACGCACACAGTCAGCCAGGAGTTAATAAAACCAGCAGTCAGGAATTCCTTTGAGATAACAGAATTGGCAGCAACTGCCTGCCAAAGACTTTACTCACAAAGGGAAGTTTTTCTCCTCCGTCCAAT